>NW_027507787.1:148733033-149333033 GCF_037356315.1 Lithobates pipiens | reverse complement strand
TTCTATTATTTAATTTTTATATTTTATTTGTTTCTATGCTTTTATTTTGTATTCTGTTCTGTTTCACTCTATTATAATAATTTTCTATTCTAGTCTTTTCTATTCCTTCATTTTCTATTCTATTTCATTCTTTTCAGAAATTCTAATTCAATTAGAAAATTTTTAGAATTTCGCCTGAAATTGCGTTTCCTTATTTCGGATGCATCCGAATTTCAGAAGAACGAAAATAATTGTCCAAATTTTAATCCAGTGACAAACCAAAGAGTCCCTTTAACTGACAGCACCGAGCCACAGTGCTCATCCACCTCAGGTATGCGGCAGTTTGGTGGATTTTGAGTATGAAAGTGAACATAGATCAAAATGCAATAAAAAAAAAAAAGATGCATACAAGTATTAATCTTTATCTGTACATAATTTAATTAAAAATTACAACATATACAGAATATATAATAGAGAAGAAATAATTTATACATGTTATCTACAAATCAACAGATTATCATATACATGGGGGGAGGGGTCATATTATTAAACTTCATTCATTGATACCTTATGTCCTTATTGGAGTGTTACAGCTGTTAATACAGAATGTGTAGATGCAGTTTATTATTTGATAACACGTGGTCTCCTGTAATGGGGAGTCCCTTCCTGTCTTTGGGATGGAGATTCTGATAGGCCGGCGGCCAGGAAACGGCTGGAATTTTGCTTTTACTCCCCGCTACAACTTTTGGCGTGCATGGGGTTAATAGCCAAAGGGTTAAAACAAAGTCACATGACAACAATGCAGCATAATCTAAGGAAAAAAGAAATGTATATCGATGGGATAATGCGACCATTACCTTGTTTGAGCCCTACTGCTACCATTACTTAGGAGCTTTTTCCTATGACCAGTCTGTGCTTTTCAGCCATGTCTTTCCCTCTACCAGCAGATGATGCAAAGCTGTAAAATACGGTAGATCCAAGTCTATAACCAGGACATAAGAAATTTTAAATAAAGCTCATGACAGTAGAAATTGCGGCAAGCAATTTGTGTATTTTGGCACAATGGAAGGCATGCCACCCCCATCAGATCATAGTGGCACCATGCTGAAGATACGGATTAAATGGTATAAGGTACAGGACTTCCCCTTCCCCGACATGCCATCATTATGGGAGGAGAGACATTTATAGGAGATAATTTAACACTTCAGAACATTAAAGCTGTGCCGAGTTTTACAGGACAACCAGTACAACTAGTACTTAATGAATGACAGAGCCATCTAAAAAAAAAAATCACCATAAAAAAAGTTACAATAAAAAAATAATTGCATTCAGAAAAAACAAGACTTTCAGCCCAATCCAAGAGACAACCAACACCTTGAAAAAGCCAGAGAACCAGCGTTTCCACTACCTGGAGTTACATAAAACTAGTCAAATGTTTAAGACCTCCTGCAGAACACCACAATGCACAATATTGCACTACTATGCATTGTGGGGCTTTTTGTTGTCACAAATTGTTAATTTTGTTGGGAATTTTAGGTGCATTACCAGCCTATTCAATTGAACAGACTGCCTTAATGCAACGTGCCAAGGGGCCTAGTCTGAATAAGCCTTAAATGGGCCTTAGCATTGCCTTTCACCCTGGCAAGGTTACCCGTTCACTTTGAATGGGCTACTAAATGCCCAACAAGGCACCAAAAACTGGACAAAGCCCTTCTTCTGCAACACACACAATGCAATGATGTAACGTATTGCCATCTGTGCGTTGTGGTGCCCTGTAACAAAGATGTGTTCGGATGTGTTTGAAATGTTTATTGGGGCCCCATTTAATTGAATGGTAGCCCAATGTATCACCGATGGTGCGTTAAGGCAAGATGTGTTTTTGTCATGTTCCTGCAACACATACTGTAAGTGTGAAGCCGGCTTTAGGCACTTATGTACCTTGCAATTAAAAGCAGTGATGTAGCACAGTGTAAAACGCTGCACAAGAGAACACACACGCCATAATATACACACAGTGTAAAATACTGCACAACAAACCATAGTGCACTAAGAGAAAAGAGGGCCTTACACACACAATTTTACAGATTTAAAAAATACAAAAAAAAAGTAAAAAACAAATCTTTAATTTGGATTAATTTGATTCAAAAACATAAAATAAAAAAATAAAAAAAGAATATCCACAATAGTGGAGCTAAAAAAATAAAAATAAAAGTGTTCTTCCACAGAACTCAAGGTGACCATTTAGGAAGACTCTATTGACAGGTCAGCTGTCTCATCTCTGTCTGCTATTGAGCGACAAAATTTGACAGCAAAAAAAAAAAAAGAAAAAAAGATTAAAAGTCCTCTTTTCACTCATTGGAAGACATATGTGGATCTAGTTATAAATGACAGGAAGCAACGGAAGTCTAACATTCCCCCGCCTAAATACCGCCATCTTACTTCCCAGGCTTAAAGGGTTAGTCCACATTCACCCGTTGTGATAATTGGAAGAAAGGTAAGAGAAATCAGAGACTTATTTTTTTATTATCTGATGCCTCTGGTTTTGGCAGGCTTCTAGGGAAGGTTTGTGTAGACACAGCATTGTGGGAATGTGCAGTTCCCTATAGCGACAAACAAGCAATAAGCATTGCAGACACTTACGGTAGAGCCTGTACAGGTGAAACAAACCCAGATACAGATTTAGAAGGTTGACTGATTTACTGCCAGTCCTGCAGAACACCTGTATTCAAAGAGATACTCTATATTGTCAAAAGTATTGGGACGCCTGCCTTTACGCACACATGAATGGCATCCCAGTCTTTGTGCGTAGGGTTCAATATTGAGTTGGCCCACCCTTTGCAGCTTCAACGCTTCTGGGAATGCTGTCCACAAGGTTTAGGAGTGTGTCTATGGGAATGTTTGACCATTCTTCCAGAAGGGCATTTGTGAGGTCAGGCACTGATGTTGGACCAAAAGGCCTGTCTTGCAGTCTTTGCTCTAATTTATCTCAAAGGTGTTCTATCAGTTTGAGGTCAGGACTCTGTGCAGGCCAGTCAAGTTACTCCATCCCAAATTCACTCAGCCATGTCTTTATGGACCTTGCTTTGTGCACTTGTCCAAATCATTTGGTGGAGGGGGTATTATGGTGTGGGTTTTATTTTTACAGGGTTTGGGCTTGGCCCCTTAGTTTCAGACGTCAACATACCAAGACATTTCATACGCCCAACTTTGTGGGAACAGTTTGGGGATGGTCCCTTCCTGTTCCAACATGACTGCGCACCAGTGCACAAAGCAAGGTCCATAAAGACATGGATGAGCAAGTTTGGGGGGGAGGAAATTGACTGCCCTGCACAGAGTCCTGACCTCAACCCGATAGAACACCTTTGGGATGAATTTGAGTGGAGACTGCGAGCCAGGCCTTCTCATCCAACATCAGTGCCTCACCTCACAAATGCACTTCTGGGAGAATGGTCAAACATTCCCATAGACACACTCCTAAACCTTGTGGGCAGCCTTCTCAGAAGAGCTGAAGCTGTTATAGCTGCAAAGGGTGGGCCACCTCAATATTGAACCCTACGGACTAAGACTGGGACGGCATTGTGTGTGTAAAGGCAGGCGTCCCAATACTTTTGGCAACATAGCGTGTATCGACCGCCACTGCTGACCTATCCTGAAAGTACTAGTTGCCTGCCTGTTATTCTAAACCTCTAGTATTAGTCCCAGACACAGACCCAGAGGTAAGTATACAAATCTAGAGTTTTGATCTCACTTGCTGCGTGCTTGTTCTGTGGCAAGTATTAAGAGCCCAGCAATCTGCATTTTCAGAAGGTGGTCAGCAATGGCCACCTCCAACTTTCCTTCAGCATAAAACCAAAATGCCATGTGCAAGATTTCCATTTTAGTTTGGAGCAGACAAGCTTTGGAAGCACCCAGTCGGAACGTTTAAAGTTTGGATTCTGCCATACATCTCCTTATAATTAAATCTGGGTAGACCAGAAAAGAACAGATTTCTTGGAACCCAGTAAGAAGTCCTTTGGCCAGGCCGGAGTCATGAATTTATATTTGGCGTCCACTAGTCTCTCCCCTCCCCCAGACCTCTCTTACCTAGTACGGATACAGACGGCCCAGAAGCGCAATGTTACGGGCAAACTCTCACGTATCCCTGTGCATCTGTCCGATAAAGGAGATGTTTTATTCTATATCTGTGCTTCCCTGCCAATGGCTTCTAAAAGGCCAGGAAATGGCCAATTACACATAAATCATCGAGGCTGACATTGTCATCGCCTGGAAGGGTGCAATTTAACCCCTTGCTACCTAAATTGAAATTGCAGTAAAGAAAGGGAGTCAGTTGTCAGGAATAAAATATCTAAAGCCAAAAGTGGGTGTGTTTTCTTTTATTTCATTTTGGATAGAGAAGGGAATTGTTAGAACCTAGGTCAGCGTCCCAAAGGGGAGATTTCCCATTCAACTCTCATCCTGGACACACAATAGAAGGTAAGGAAATCTCTCCAAAGTCCCTGGATCAGCTCCCCATTGGAAGATTTTTCATCTCATCCTGTTTTCGATAAATTTTGCCCCTTGCTGTCTTTCCTGTTGACAATGGTCATCAGGATAAACAGATGGTGGATCTCCCAGTGGAGACAAAAACAACCCGATGGGTTCTAAACTTCTACCCCTTCACCACTTTATTGGAAAATAAAATTATTTTGGCATCAGCAGGGTTTTAACATAGACATGCCCCCAGAACTACATTTTCCAGAAGCCCTTCTGGAAAATGTGAAGGGCAGGCTCTGGGGAGTCAAGGCAGATTATACGGAAATCGAACAATGAAGGATGGATTGGGGGGGGGGGGGGGGGGGGGTTGTCCAGACAGGGAGAAGTCGGACAAGGCTGACAACACTTAAGATTTTGGTGCAGCAGGAGAAACGTGGTCCCCTGCATGTTTCCTGAACTTTCATAGAACTCAGCAGATGCAGCAATGGCGCAAACTGGCGTCATATCTGCTATACACTCTTTTGCAAAATTGGTGGCATGAGTATTCTTGAGGGAGGCATCTTTTTCGAATTTTTGGTATGTACTAACACTTTTTAAATACTGTGTAATTCACATGAGGGTGGGGGGCATAAAGTGTGCAATCTTGGAATATATAGAGAGAGACCCAGCTGGCATTTAACAAGGCCAGCAATAAAGAAATACTGATTGTAGGGACTGGGAGGTAATGGTGAATACTGATTGTAGGAATAGGGTGGTAACCAGGAATGTTGACTGTGGAGAGAGAGAACAATAAAGTGAACTGTAAGGACAGGGCCAGTAACACTGCATTTTTAGGGGTCCAATAGAGCCCTTCGGTGAAATGCAGGCCGAACTGGGCTGCATTATTCTATTGGCTCAAGCACAGATAGTGGAACGGTCACAGCAAATATGATTATCACTTCCCAGGTAAAAATTACTAATGTCACCTGACAGCAGCGGTAAGTTGTATCCTACAACAACCAAATAAATAGCTTCCTGCTAGGGGATAAAAAGACATAGCTGAAAAGCACAGAATGGCCCGATATTTAAACCTTAGTGGGTTCAGTAATAGAGGTAGACAAGTGAAAATACAAGACTAAAGTTATCTGTTCATGGTGGAAACCTCCCAATGAGCTCCATACAAAGCCGGATTATAAACGTTATTCTGAGCATTTCATATTTTATAATTGAACATATTTGAATTCCCCTCCCGCCGAGCGCTGCAAAAATCAAAAGCAGATTTTTAGCGGCAGCTGTGAGGCCATCACAAGCTCAGCATGGGGTGCAAGTTAGACAATTCTCCCCGATTGGCGATCGGTAAACATTCCTCTGCTGCGTCTAGTCATCCTCCGTTATTCAGATTCACGGTGTAGCAGGCTTTTCAGATGAACCAAGGAAATGATACACAAGCTTAATTCACAAAGCTAGCACAGTAGGATAAAGATACTTGTTTTCAATAAATTGGCAGTTATTTTTAGTTGTATCCAATGAGATTTGAAAATTAGTCATATGGCTAAAAGGAAGTTACTTAAATCTGAAGTTTACTATTTTGCCTTTCTGGATCATGCCCCGTCCCCATACTAATGAAACATTCTCATTATCATTGCATACCTTATGTTTGAATGCAGACCACCCTAGGTAGGTAACACCCACATATGATTCTGGGCCTCCATAATTGAGAGAAAGGGATGGGCTAGAGACCACAGACTGAGAATAATAAAGCAAGATGACTCTGGATGCCCTCCAAGTAGAGATGAGCTCAGGCATGTTCGGGATCCTAGTCCCAACCCGCCTGCCCAATCCCGCCAGGAAGCCAACACTGCAGACCGCTAATCACAGGTCGTGAGACATTTTCCAGTCTGTGTGCAGTGTTGGCTTCCTGGCGGGATCAGGGTGGTGGGTTGGCACTAGGATCCTGAACACGCCTGAGTCCATCTCTACCTCCAAGCAGGAAATGAGGCAGGCTCTGTGTCACGTGCTGTAGCCAATCCACATTGTGAGAAGCTCACAGGGTGCAGTGAAATTAGAGTGAGCAATTTCAGTACAAGAGGGGAGCCAGAGTCCCATGATATATTAAAATTGCAGCCAAATGACAGCCCTTAACCTTGTGTAAAAGCTTTGTGAAACAAGCCTATTGTGTTTTATAAAACAATCTTTTGAGGAAACGGATTAAACAGTGAAGCCATCCAAAAACTGTATTTCAGTTGCAGGCAGAGGCAGAGCTGAATCACCCACCAGCTTCTCTAGGGGCTCTGGTTTCAGGGAGTACAGTAAAGCGAACGGATTTTCATATGTATTGAAATAGCACAATATATAAAATCTGCCTCAAACAAACTCAACCATCAGTGTGCTAATAAACTGAACAGTCCAATTTCTAGAGAACTTAATATGATTCCTGCACTGGAATGACTCTGGTCACTGTGCATACAAATTATCATAATCACACCATATACAAAAGACTACAGGGAGGAGTATGATATCAATCCAGAAATCAAAGTGCTACAAGATTGGGATACTAAAAGCTCCTGATAAAGTGGCCAGAGCTACGATACGCCTGGAGATTCTATCCATCAGTCATGCTGTACCAAGTCATCCGTGAAGTCCTTCGAGGAGGCACAATCCTTCCCCCACATAGGTGACTACATTTCGACGTAAAGCTTTTAGCATACCATTCACGTAGTACTTTGGTTCTTTTTGAAATTCATTTAGAACTTCTCCGGATAGTCTTGAATATGGTAGGATCATAATTTTTCAAATATTATTCCAGGTCTGTAAACATATTTAAACAAGTACACTGTATTTTTTACAAGATTTCTTTGTACTTTGAAATTTTCTGTTTAGCTTTTTTTCCTGCTTCAGTTTCATGACCAGCTTCGTTTTTGGCATAGTGCAGCTTGGCTTTTGCCTTCCTCCAGGGTCACAATGGTTGCCAGGGACTTACAGCCAACCTCATAAATAGGGTGGCCATGTCGACTTCAAGCCATGTTTTTTAGGGCAGCAGGGCCCACCACATGTTTTCTTTCACTGTGAGGTAGGAGACCATCAAAGCCCTTCAGTTACTCCAGAGAAGACAGTCTTGGCTTAGTCTCGAGAGGCAGCATACCTCTAACAGAGCTCCAGAAGGTTTGCTTTGAATGATATAACCCATGGGAAAGGTTTGTGCTCACACAATTATGCAGGTAAGCAAGGTACTTAAAGTTCGTTGCAGGAAAAGTTGCCAGAAATATTGATACTTTACAACCTCTAGCAATCTTTAGAGGAACCCTAGGGTTCCATGTAACCCTAGTTGAGAAATTCTTGTAGAATCCCTATAGACTTCCGTTGATTATTCTGTAGGTAGGTTCTTAACCTTGGTGTGTCCTTTGTTTTGGTCTTTGATGTGACCTTTGCATTTGCCATCTTGTACCAACGGCTGAGAAAAAGCATGCTCACGATGATTTGAAGGCATAGTGACTCGGGTCACTCCAGTACACGACTCCTATTGAGCCATCTAGAAGTCATTGAGAAGCTAGCCCATTCAGCTTTTAAGCAGACCGATGGATGGGTTTCTTTGAGGCAGATTTTAAATGTTTTTAAATGAGTTTATGTGCCAATTATATATTTCAGTATTCTCTGTTGTCATTATTTTATGATAAGTAGGTATTTGACTGCTCGGAGCATTGCCTATACTTTTGGCATAGAGAGATATTTTTGTTACAATTTGTTCCCTTTTCTTACTCTCTCTGCTTAGTGGTGTGTCTTGTTGATCATTTCAGGTTATTACTCCATGTAGGATAATTTCCACACTGTCGCCAATAATCCTTTTACAGTACAGGATCATTTTGGGCTGTTCGGCCTCATTACAATAAATTGGTATAAATGGCGGTGTGTGTAATTTTTGGGGAAACAGCCCATAAATTGGGATTGACTATGCCAGAGAGATACAAGAATGGTAGATGTCAAAACAGCTTTCCAAGTCCCCTCAAGATAATGGAGTTTCCTTCAATCTGTTATTATCTGGACTGGTTACTGTGGAACAGAGGATAGAAATTCCAACTGGTTGACTGCTGATATTATTCCAGAAGCTTGCTTGGGGTACTGATGCAAAGCAACCGAATCAAAAAATCAAAAAGATTGTACACTGCTATGGCTACTAAATACTGGGATCTGGTTGGTTGCTGGGGTTGGGGGTGGGGGGGCACTGGCCCTTAAGCTTATTCCAGCAGCTTGTTAGGGACGTTGACCCAAAGTAACCATTCAAAGGATCTTTAAATGTTCTGTCTACTGGGCCATGACTGTTTTTTTTGGGGGGGGGGGGGGGGTATCATCCTTTAGGCGTTTTCCAGCCGCTTTGTATGGGGACTGATCCAAAGCAACCAATCAAAAGATATTTCACTGTTCTGGCTACCGAATACTGAGACCCACTGGAGGGGTTACTGGCCTCATCACTGCACTTTTACATCTCCAAAAGTCTACATTTAGAAAGCCAGCTACAAGTTACAGTCAATGTACAATCATAATAAAAGAGAACTGTATCGAGAAAGTGCCATTGACCACTTTTTGTAGGAAATACCAGTTCCATGGCTGTCATTTGGATCCAATGGCCTCAGTGGTTTCTAAAACACTGACCTGGAGCAAGTGTACAGATCAGAAGCTGCGATTTCACTTTCACTTTTTCGCAGCATTGTTCCGAGTCACGTTCAAAAAATACTGAAGCCCCTGACAGTCAGGCAACAAGTATTTCTTAGAAGGAAATCAGGAGTATCAGCTGCCAAGCATCCCATTCTGGCTTGCTGGGACTTGATATTGTGGACCAATCCCGAAAGAGGCAAGTACTTTGCATTTGGATAGAGAAAAGTCATGTGACCTGTCTGACCCTTGGAAGAAGACGTTTATGGACACACACACACACATTAAAATCACAGAATGTGATAACCTGAATAGAAGTGACGGGCTTTCATCCCTGGAATTCTTCCCATCAGTTCTGCCAGTATCTAGTGCAATCGCTTATATAGATCACAGATCTTCCTATTAGACAGTCTTGATTGAGTGCCTGGCACTTCAGATGCTGAAGTTCCAGGCGTGGAGTTCTAAATGATTGAAGGAAAGTGCTGAGTAGTCAATTAGACCATTGTCCGGGCAGGATCGCCAATGCTGTGTCTGCTACATGCGGCTCTCCAAGTCGTGTTTCTGTTTAATCAGTCGCTCAATCTCTGTTCCCAGAGTCTGCAGATTCTCCTGTACAGCAAAGAAATTATAATTTATTGTCAGATCTATTTATCAAAGTGTGAATCCAGCTAAAACTAAAAAAAGAACTACATAAAATTGTGTGCATCATTTTGGATAGACTGCAGAAGGGTTAAATCTTCGGTCTGTTTTCCCTCTAGGTAGATTCACCCTCTATACATGTCTTGATGATCGCTGTCAATGCAAAATCCAAAGATTTACAATTGTCACCAGAACAAGAGATGTGGGGAAATTTTCCAACGGGGACATTTGTTTAGGTGACAACTGACTAATGGCAGCTTTCCTCTCACTTTTGAGAGATTTCTGTACCCTGATTGATGTTCACTAGTAGCCAAAAAGGAGAAAGAGGCATATTTTCCAGGCAATGCCAGAGTTTGCAGGCAGGAGGCAAGGCAATAGATAAAGTTTGCTGGCAGGACAGTGGGCAGTTTGCAGAAGATGGAGCAGTGGGCAGAGTTTGAAGGCTGAAGGGAGGGCAGTGGTCAGAGCTTGCAGGCAGGAGGTAGGGCAATGAACAGAGTCTGCAGGGCACCGTTTCCAGGCAGGAAGCAGAGCAGTGAGTACAAGCAGGAGAGTGGGCAGAGTTTCCATGCAGGATCGATGGGGCGGAGTTGGACGGCAGGAGTCAGGGCAGTGGCTAGATTTTGCAGGCAGGGCAGTGGGCAGAGCAGGAGGCAGAGCAGTTGGCAGATTTTGAAGGCAGCGATCAGAGGCAGAGCTTTTAGGCAGGAGGTAAGGCAATGAACAGAGTCTGCAGGCAGAAAGCAGGGCAGTGGGTACAGGCAGGAGAGTGGGCAGTTTCCATGCGGGAGGCAGGTCAATGGGTAGAGTTGGCAGACAGAAGGCAGGGCAGTGGCTAGAGCCCCAAGGAAGGGCAGTGGGCAGTGCTTCCTGTGATGGGGCAAGGCAGTGCACAGAGTCTGAGTAGGAGGTAGGGCAGTGGGCAGAGTTTTCAGGAAGGTGGCAGGACAGTGGGAGGAATTTTTAAAAAGCAGGCAGGATAGCAGACAGAGTTTGCAGAACTACAGGGTCAGAATAGATGGAGGTAATGCAATACATGACTAATCCCAGTGCAAGTTCTACTCAATATGCAGGTTTGAATTTATCATTCCTGCCCTCCTGTGCGAACTTTCCTTCTGCCACTTTCCTCCTACTCTAGTCACCCGGGCGGCCTTTGTATTCCACCAATAATATCCAAAATAAACGATATTAGGGAAAATGATCATCCTAGTCTGCTAACAGATCAGTTCCAGGGGTACAGATCTAGACAAAAAAAATTCTGGGTGTAGGGCTGTGCGCCGCCATGGACAAGGTCTGCTAAACAGAAATCCATCCCTGACTATACAGTATGTATTTCAGTTGAGGTTTTTAGATATTTGCCTGAAACTGGGAGATGATGAAGATTATTTTGTGCAATAAGAGCTGATGTGACTTGGCTGACTAGTACTACTATTTAGTCAAAAGGTTTGTAGACAAACTTCATGTGATCGCCATAATTGGCGTTCATGGTGATCACATGATCAGGAACCACAATGACCTACAACTGTCAATGAAAGCGCAAGTCTCTGAATTAGCAGCGTGCACACGTGCACAATACCAGTTCTTAGATGAAATATAGATTAGCATTCTCTCAGCATGAGCACAGAACTATGTCCAGGAATATTAATCTACAGACCGTGGGTGCAAAAGGATTATTAAAAAAGGTGCAAGCTCCCACACTCTAGTGTTTTTACACACAAAAGATGGGACAATTTCACTTTAAAGAATACGTAAACCCAACATTTCATATTCTAGATATGTGGCTGCTGTACCATGTACTTGTATGAAAAAGTCTCTAGTTCTCTTTGCATTTCTTCCTTTGTGTGAAATCCCTGGAGTTCCTGCCAGTCCTTCTGCTTTCCTATTAAGGCCGGGTTCACACCTATGCAAATTGGGTGCCGCATCCAACTTGCATAGCAGGAGAATATGACCGGCTTTCTATGGAGCCGGTTCACATGTCTCTGGGGCGGCTGCGTAGCTCACTGCACAGAAACGCTGCGCGTCTTTGCCTCCGTGAATTCAGGCAAAGATTCTACCCTGATTCATACCCGAAATGGAGAACAGGGACGGACAGCGTTGCCGTGCCATTCGCCCATGGTTTAGGTGTGAACCGAGCCTAAAAGCTGACCACATTAAGCTGGAGAACACATTGTGGTTAGGTCTTCAGCTATGCTAGGAACTCAGCTAGCTCTCCTCCAATAATCAGACTTGTCCTGACAACCCCCCCCCACAGCCTTTCAATGGGAAGCTCAGTGTGCTGCTGTTTATCCTCCCCTAGCCCTTATGCAGTTGAGAATAGAGGGAATGTAATCAATGTAATAAAAGGTATTTATATACAGTATATATTTTTAGATCTATACACAAATGTATTTTAAACTGAATGGGTTGTTTAACAAGTTGATCATTTACAATCACTTTAAGGCCGATATCTGTGTCAGACACTCCAAACTGAGATGAAGTCAACAGTCACCCCACGTTGTCCTTTAAACTGTTTGCCTCACATCACCTGCAAGCTCCTAAGATTGCATATCATCATGATCCAAGCATTGCAGTTATGCAGAACATTAACAGTCAATCTTTGAGTCTCAAGATGAAGTGTTAGGCTCAGAAAAAGTAGAAGTTAACAAAGGGTTAAATATAAAATGTCCTAAAGGCCTGTGCCAATGGTCTTTTGTTCACTTTAATCTATGGCAATGCAAAATCCATATGAAACAGGTCAAATGAGAGTTTAAGAGGGGAGGTGGTCAACTGCAGGTAAAATACACCTGTCAAAGAATTCTGATGATCTCAAAAGCATTTCAACTGATGTGACTGACACAGGACCTATGCGTCCATGGACGCACTTTAAAAATACAATATTCGGATTCCTGCATAATAGTGATTGGATGTTGATAAAGTGTGGAGGCAGCCATATTGCTAAGCTCACTAAGAAGAAGTTGTATCTGGGTGACACCAGTTGGGAAGAGTTTAGCTCTCACCTTGAGTGTGATGTTCTTCAGCAGTGTGTCCTCCAGCACGGCCTGCAGCTTCCGGTTAATCTCCAGGGACAGATCCATTGTAAGTCCACTGTCCGCTGGATGGGAGGTGTACAGAGAAGCCATGATACCGCCACGTCGACTCAAATTCGCTTTGTTAAAGTCCGATGCTTCTGATGACAAGGTCCCAGCTTCTTCCCGCAACACGTAACTCTGGATGATTCTGCAATGGCAACAACAGTCATCAGGGAGGCCAGGACTCATTAAATATCAAAATCCCAATATAAAACACAGTGTAGACTGGGAAAAGCTGATTTCTGGTTGATTGGTCTGGGTTACTTTATATCAATGCTCTGTGGACGATACCCTAGAGATCTAACATTACTGCCTAAAAGCTGCCTACCCGCATTTCACATCCAGTTTTGCAATGCAGTTATGGAGTCTGCTAAACCCAATCCCACCTTACAAGTGCCCTGAGAACTGTGGCATAGATTTAGCAGCCAAGGAAATGGCACCCATTGGCCATTGTGGTCACTATTTCTAGAAATAATGTTAGGCAGTGAATTGTATGTACATAGCTGAGACATTATTTATATATAAAAAAAAAAAAAGAGCAGGAGAAGGCAAGAAGAAGATATACACTATATTACTAAAAGTATTGAGATGCCTCCCTTTACACGCACATGAACTTTAATGGCATTCCAGTCTTAGTCTGTGGGGTTCAATATTGGGTTGGCCCACCCTTTGCAGCTATAACAGCTTCAAACTCTTCTGGGAAGGCTGTCCACAAGGTTTAGGAGTGTGTCCATGGGAGTGTTTGACCATTCTTCCAGAAGCCCATTTGTGAGGTCAGGCACTGATGTTGGATAAGGAGGCCTTGCTCACAGTCTCCATCCACTCTAATTCATCCCAAAGGTGTTGGGGCACTTGAGCATGTGACACCATGTGAGTGTTTTGGCACTTTGGACAACTTTATCATTTAAAGTGGTAATGCACTATTTTTATTTTTCCTTCTTTGGGGGTTATATGCATCTTGTTTGGATGTGAAAGCGTGGGATTCTCATCAGCGAGGATTATTTGAGGATGCCCTAATAATCTTACGTTCAGCAAGGTGCTTAGAGTGATCGATGCTCATATAGCACATGCACAAGGGACCTGACACTGGGTTTTAAGGGATAAACGCACATATAAAACACACTTTTGTGAGTATTATTATTGTGAGTTGGTGAATCAAGTTTTGTTACAATATCACACTATGTGAGTTTATTTCATTTTTTGGGAGATTCCAAAATATCATATTGAGGTGTGGAGGGAAGTCATCCACCTCAATATATTTTGGAAGCTCAAAAAAAAAAATTATATTTTATATATATATATATATTATACATTTTATATTTATTATATCCATGGCTCACAGCCTGAATGACATGGTTGCTGACTGCCAATCAGACACCCCATGTCTGGTAGATGTACAATGAAGAAAGTACAAAAGAGGTACTGGCTGTATGTGGCCACATTGATTTATAAACTACATAAAGATATGTGGACTTTAATACATAACATGCCTGTGTAGTTTAGGATAGAGTAGTAGATCAGTTTAGTATGGGTACTATGGGTTAACTAAATAGACACCCCAGCAGATTAGCTTGCTTTACAGCTGAAGTTCTCCGATTGAAACCTTTAATTTGATTGTCCGATGAGAGGAATCACTGCTGCATTGACTTAATAAGCTCTGCATACATCAAGCTCTTCTTTTTAGCACAAATTAAAATTGATCTTAGTAAATACATGAAGAATGAAGACCAGATCACCACCTGCTGGCTGGAAACAAAACTACACAATTTTAATATCCAATATTATATACAAAAAATATTTTTCTTAATCCCGACACGAAAAAAAAAAAAAACACAACATCAAAAACTGCCATACATTTTCTTTAAAATCTGTGTGATTTCCCTTCGCTTTCTCACCTGCAGGCACAAGAATTGAGAGGAAATCTCTCCATGGTGAGGAGAAAAAAAAAACCCAGATCTTCGTCAGTGGAACAAGCGTCACCCATTGGAAGATTTCCCCAGGTTCTAACCCAACCCCACACTCCCACTATGGCCCCATTTATTCCCTATTAAGTCTTTGCTGGGCGAGGAGGCAAAGGAAGAGGAGCTGTTATTTCATCACATGCCTTATTAAATTCAATAATTCATTTCTTAACAGTGCCTGCAGCTGCTGAGGTCAGGAATGAATTGATTGAAAGCTCATTTATTGTTTATTAATAATGGTAAAAAAAAGAGACCCAACATAGTGCTGCAGACTTCAGCGCTTACCATATTTAGAAAAGGGGTTTTTCATTTTAGACTTTTTTTTTCTCCCCTCATTTCCTTCTCCAAAATTGACCCCCTCCCTGCTTGCCGTTTTGGGATGTCGCTGTCCCTGTCCTTGTCCTATGCAGACACCTGCCTGCGTGAGCATATTGAATGGAAGCTAAGTGGCAATCCACCCCAACCTCTCTCATTCCCTGTGCTGTCCCCTTCTCATACATGCATGTAAGACCCCTTTCACACTAGGGAGTTTTTCAGGCGTTAAAAAAAGCGCCTGAAAGAAGCCTCATTTGCAATCCCAATGTGAAAGCTCGAGTGCTTTCACACCGAGACCCCTTTCACACTATGGCGTTTTTCAGGCGCTTTAGCGTTAAAATAAGCGTCTGTAAAGCGCCTGAAAGAAGCCGCAACTGCCGCTTTCACACTGTGGCTCTGCGCTGGCAGGGCGTCAAAAAAAGTCCTGCAAGCAGCTTCTTTGCAACGCTTTTGGAGCATTGAATACACCGCTCCTAAAGCGCCCCTTCTCATTGAAATCAATGGGAAACGCCTGCAAAGCGCCTGCAAAACGTTTTTGGCAGCGGCGCTTTGAACCCTTTATTTGGCCACTAGCAAGGGTTAAACATGCTGGTAAAGTGCTGCTAGTTTAAGCGGCGCTTTACGAGCGTTTTTTGGGCATTGGCAGTGTGAAATGGCTCTTAAAGCACTTGGGCTTTCACATTGGGATTGCAGATGAGGCTTCTTTCAAGCGCTTTACAGGCACTTTTTTTTTAATGCTAAAGCGCCTGGAAAACGCCCCAGTGTGAAAGGGGTCTTACATATACAGGGCACGTTCTCCCCTAGCTGGAAGTTCAGGGAATCTATTCTTTTTGCACAGAGCCAGCAAAAGTGATCAGGGAAAGCAGGCAAGCGTTTGGGTGCACTGGGGCATGGAAAGACACTGGAGCAGTTTTTAACTTAAAGCGGAGGTCCACCCTAAAGTGTACCTTCCGCTCATCGGAACCCTCCCCCCCTCCGGCGCCACAATTGGCACCTTTCAGGGGGGAGGGGGGTGCAGATACCTGTACAGTACAGGTATCTGCACCCACTTCCGGGATAGCTCTCTGCGGAAAGGGGCGTAGATTACGCCCCTTTCCGAAAGTCCCCCCGCTGCCTGCTGGGAAACATACAGATCCCAGAGGCAGTGGGTCCATCCTTATTGCGCAGCGCGACTCGCGCATGCACAGTAGGGAACAGGGAAATGAAGCCGAAAGGCTCCACTTCCTGATTCCCACACCCAAGATGGCGGCGGCAGCACCCGAGAGACGATCGAGAGATCGGCTTCAGGTGCCGACATCGCGGGCGCGCTGGACAGGTAAGTGTCACTATTTTAAAAGTCAGCAGCTGCAGTATTTGTAGCTGCTGGCTTTTTAAAAAAAAAAAAAAAAAAACGCGGAGTCCCGGCGGACTCCCGCTTTAATGCTAAAAGCCGGGTATGCACTAGTTTTTTTTCATGCAACCCAGCAGGTTGCACAAAAAATAAAAAAATTAAAAAACACAAGAGACCTAACAGCCCTGACAGAAACCATCCAAAAATCCCACCCACCACACACACTCCAAATCCCCCCACAATCCTCTCCCTCCTATCTCTGCCCCTCCCTCCCCCCCAAAAAATTCCCCCTTTGAAAAAATAAAAACCCTCCCCCTACCATATCACCTCTTTCAGCACAAACACCCTAAATCCCCCCTTCTAGCATGTATCCTGTTCGGCTATTCCCCTTCCCAATACAAATCCCCCTATTCCCATGCCCCCAAATTTCATCCTCCTAGAACAAATCTCACCCCCTGCTGTCCCCCAACTCCCCCCCCCACCTCGTATGATACTACAGATTCCAGGACAGCCGCCCCTCCTGCCCACCTCTTGTCCTGGCCCTGTTAGCGACAGCCATTCTGGGAGGAAAGAGCCGCATAATGTTGGACATCCTCCAATCAAGGATTGAGGCAGGGTCTTTCTGACTTGCTGCAGCTTCTAATGTGCATTGTGAGAAGCTCACAGTGTGCAGTGAAATTAGAGTAAGCCATTTCAGTACAAAAGAGAAGGAGAAAAGCTTGTACAAGTGTGCAAGACTGAAAGGAAGGTTTCAGAAACACCTATTCTTCACATTGAAGAAATGTATATTTGAAATTAATCCATAAAAATTACTTCAATTAAACTACTATGCACTGCATTAAATAATGCACTTATATATTGCAGCGAAAAAAAAAAAATCAGCATTTTCTGGCACAGAAGTGTGAATCCGCCTCACTTTGCAGGTGCTCATTGTACAGCCAAGATGTTCTTTTCCTGCCAAAATCTAAAAAGATTTCCACGGTCAGATTGTTACCAAATACAGACAAATGAGCCTACCCTGTTGTGTTACGCAACAACTTCCATGTTCATTGCCAGCAGACATGTCTGTTCCATGTATGATGATCTACAGGCGGTGTCACATCAATGCCCTCCTAGCGTGTCAGGAGGAGATTTGTTTTCCCATCATCAATCAAATCACCAGATACATTTTATGTAGAAATCAGCCAACAATACACAACACTTTGCAATTACACAGCACTGTCTGCCACAAACAGCTTACAATTTAAGTGGTATTAAACCTAAAATGTAATTCAGCCACCACATTAGATGTGGTGGCTGAATTTGTTTTCTTTTTTTAGGCTTTTATCCCTCAGTTTTCACCTGATGATCTGGCCAGTGACACCTCCTTGTTTTGTGTACTGGTGCGTAGTCATGTTGAAAGAGGAAGAGGCCATCCCCAAACTGTTCCCACAAAGTTGGGAGTATGAAATTGTCCATAATGTCTTGTAATGCTGATGTCCTAATGCCGCATACACATGACCAGACTTTTGGGCAAACTAGGTCCGGTGGTCTTCCCGTCGGACTTTCGGCGGAGTTCCGACGGACTTTCTGAATGGACTTGGCCACACACGAACGAACTAAGTCTGTTTGAAAGTCCATTCCGTGGTGACGTAAACGGGACTTTCAATAGCCAGTAGCCAATAGCTGCCATTGCGTCATATTTGGTCCATTGGACCAGAACACAGACGAACGGTTTCCCTGATTTGATTCTGTCGGAATTGAGTCAGTCGGATAGATTTGAAACATGTTCTATTTCTAGGTCCGCCGGATTTTATTCCCAAAAAACAAATGGATTAGCCCACACACGATCGGATTGTCTAACGGACTAATCCCATCAGACCTAGTTTGCCGGAAAGTCCGGTCATATGTATGCAGCATAAGAGTTCCCTTCAGGGGCCAAGCCCAAACCATAATTCCCCTTCCACCAAATGATTTGGACCAGTGCACAAAGCAAGATCTATATAGACATGAATTAGAAAGTTTGGGGTGGAGGAACTTGACTGGACTGCACAGAGTCCTGACCTCAACCAAATAGAATACCTTTGGGATAAATTTGAGCAGAGACCGCGAGCCAGGCTTTCTTGTCCAACATCAGTGCCTGACCTCACAAATACTCTTCTGGAAGAATGATCAAACATTCCCATAGACACACTCCTAAACCTTGTGGACAGCCTTCCCAGAAGAGTTGAAGCTATTATAGCTGCAAAGGGTGGGCCACCTCAATATTGAACCCTACAGACTAAGACCCCATTAATGTTCATGTGTGTGTAAAGGCAAATGTCCCAATACTTTCAACAATAGTGTGTGTGTGTGTGTGTGTGTGAGAGTGTGAGAGTGTGAGAGTGTGAGTGAGGTATAATCTCTCTCTCCATCTCAACAAACTTACAAAATGCCTAGCTAAAGTAATATATAAGCTCAGTTTTTGTTGATAAAATAAATTCTTTCTAAGCCGCTTATAAAAGAGGCTGAAATTGTATTCAGCCAATGAGACGTTCGGATTCTACAGCATTATGAATGAGCGGAGTGATTTGGGCTAAATTAATTTGGTATACGGCTTGCTTAGGAGAAAATTGCTAGAAGAAAAAAAAAAAAGAAAAAAAAGATAATCAGTCTTTAATAAAACATTGTATACCCAAAGGGTACCCTTAACACAATACGTGAAAGGCATGTAGTGGTAACAGAAAGGGTTGCCGCTCCATGGTAAAACATGGGGATCATGGCGGCATGATCTCATAAAGACAAGTCACATGGTCATTTAGCCATAAACACCAGATTCCTGCAGCAATAAGTTTCCTGTGGCTGGAATGACAGGTACATGTGGCTAAATGCGAACAGCAGCTGCTCATCTGTTGCGGCATGCCAAGCGATTACCTGTGGTTAGGGACATTAGTTAACCCGCAGGTAACCCTATGGCGTGCAGCTACATGTGAACAACCCCGCTATTCAGATGCATCTCTCATTCCAGCTGCAACAATTCTCTGGTTCTTGCCACTGGAGTCAGTTGTATGCGGCTAAAAACGGCCATGTGAAGGAGGCCTAAAGCCGAATTCCAGGTAGGCAGTTTCTGATTTTATTTTTTGCATACATACAGCTGAACTAAAGCAACTGTGAAAAAAAACAAAAAAAAAAAAAAAAAGATCTATACCTGGAATTTGGGTTAAAATATAGTTCTTTGGTCTTCAAAACAGTGGTGACTTGACAATATGTGGGGGGGATGCAATTATGACGATGCATGGCCAATAAACAGGCAATGTAATAATATATGGGCAACAGATAGGCAATCCTAACAACACGTGGGCCAATTGTCACAAATATTGAACCTCATGTTCCTAGTTGGCAATGGGCCAATTTTAGTTACTGGAAAAGGCCTAGGATAGATGAAAGGCGCTTCCATAATGCTCAGGAGCCATTTAAAGCCCATTGTACCCTTAAAATCTATAATGCTGAAGGTAAAACAAATCTTAAGCACTTGACCTCCAGGAGATTTGCCCCACTCATGACCAGACCATTTTTTGCAATACAGCACTGCGTTATTTTAATTGGCAATTGTGTGGTCTTACCCAAATAAAATTGGTAATTTTCTCACAAAAATAGAGTTTACTTTTGGTGGCGTTTGATCACTATTGCATTTTTTTTTTTTTTGCACTAACAAAAAAAACTGGTAATTTTGAAAAAAATATATTTTTTTTACTTTCTGCTATAAATCATATCCAATAAAAAAAAAAAAAAAAAAAAAAAAAAACTTTCTTCATAAGTTTAGTCCAATATGTATTCTGCTACATGTTTTTAGTATAAAAAAAATCCCAATAAGAGTATATTGGTGGTATTTGATCACCTCTGTGTTTTTTTTTTTGGGTTGTATTCTGTTACATATTTCTGATTAAAGAAAAAAAGTCAGAGTAAGCGTATAATGATTGGTTTACGTGAACATTATAGCCTCTACAAACTATGGCATATGTTTATTGTTTTTTAATTACTAATGGCAGCAATCAGTGATTTACAGCAGAACAGCGATATTGCAAATCAGACACTTTGCGGGAACCAGTGACAATATAGTGTGATCAGTGCTAAAAATATGCACTTCCACTGTACTAACGACACAGGGTGATCAAAGGGTTAATTGTGTCTCTAGCCAGTGTTTGTGTTTACTATGTGTGCTGCTTTTACTGTGGGAAGAGATGGATTCAAGTTCCTGCTTTGCAGGAACACGGAATACATTCCTTTGCCCTTCTGTTACCTGTTCTGTGTTGTTTACTCAAAAATCGTCAGGTGCCAGAGGATATCGAGTGCACAGCAGAAGCGGCCCTCCGATAGTGTGAGTGCGCCCCCAGCAGATGGCAGTGCAGGATCACACACACAGACATATATATATATATATACATATACACACACACACACACACACACACGTGATACTGTGTGGAGTTGCCCTCCTGTAGCAGTATAGTGCGGTCAGCAAGCGGTTAAAGTAGAACTATAGGCAAAATATATATTTTTTTCATTTTGATAGAGTAAGGGAGAGTCATAAACCCTGTACGGTTTATTTTTGTCATCTGTGTCCCGTTGCGGATATTTCCTTTCCCTTCCTGAACCATAGCCAAACAGGAAGTGAAAGGAAGTCTCTGCAAATTAAGGGAATCTCTTGGAGACCCCCAGGTTACCAGAACTAGTGTGTCCCCATTGGAAGATTTCCCCTCTATTACTTTTCTATGGACAACCCAAAATTTGGGATTTTATTTAACTTTCAATGACAATGATAAACAGGACAAATAAAAAGGGTGACAGGCGGTCTAATCACTCTCCACTCTGTACAAAACTAAAACAAAAGTTTTTCCTTTAGTTATACTTTAACCACTTACAGACCGGACCATTTTGCTGGTCAAAGACCAGACCACTTTTTGCGATTTGGCACTGCATCGTTTTAACTGAAAATTGCACGGTCGTGCGACGTGGCTCCCAAACAAAATTGATGTCCTTTTTTTCCCACAAATAGAGCTTTCTTTTGGTGGTATTTGATCACCCCTGCGGTTTTTATTTTTTGCGCTATAAACAAAAATAGGGCGACAATTTTGAAAAAAAAAACACATTATTTTTTTACTTTTTGTTATAATAAATATACCCCAAAAATATATAAAAAAACATTTTTTTCCCTCAGTTTAGGCCGATACGTATTCTTCTACATATGTTTGGTAAAAAACTAAAATCGCAATAAGCGATTGATTGGTTTGAGCAAAAGTTATAGCGTTTACAAAATAGGGATAGTTTATGGCATTTTTATTAATAATTTTTTATTATTTTTTTTTTTTTTTTTACTAGTAATGGCTGTGATCAGTGATTTTTATTGTGACTGCGACATTATGGCGGACACATCGGACATTTTTGGGACCATTGTCATTTATACAGCAAATCACTGTTATATAAATGCAGCGATTACTGTGTAAATGACACTGGCAGTGAAGGGGTTAACCAGTGGGTGGCAGGCAGTGTAGGGGTTAAGTGTTCCTAGGGGTGTGTTACTAACTGTGGGGGGTTGGGCTTTCATTTAGTGAACACTGATCTCTGCTCCAATCACATGGAGCAGAGATCAGCGTCACTAGTTGCTAGGCAGAATGGAGAAATGCTGTTTACAACGGCATTTCTCCATTCAGCAGTACCGTGAGATGATCGCGGGACCCGCGACTGGACTCACGGGGGTCCCGACCGGCACGCGAGCGCGCCGCGCTCATGATGGCAGGGTGGCATTGAAGATTGGACGTACCTGTATGCCAATATGCCTGCCTGTGCCATTCTGCCGACGTACATCGGCGTGCGCTGGTCGGGAACCGGTTAAAGTTGATATCTTATTTAGACATCTGTTCACAAATTGTTATAGGTAACAACATTTCTAACTAGTTCTCACAGCACCCCCTATCACCACTTTACCTTCTTTTTCAAGGGACCACAAGTTATTGGACAATTGAATCAAAAGCGGTTTCATGGCCAGGAATGGGCTACTCCTTTGTTATTTTCAATTAACCTCCCTGGCGGTATGATTATTTCAGATTTTTGATGCTGAAAGTGGTATAATTATTTTGCATGGAAATTTGGCGTTTTATATTGTAGGCCTGTAATTCTTAGGAATAACTCACTTACATCTGTCCAAACAAGAGTCTAGTAGACTTCCCAGGTATGATAAAATTTGAAAAAGGAAATCATAAAATTATAATAAATATTTACAAATAATAACAAATAATATAATAAAAATTATTCAATAATGTAATCAAACCAAAAAACACAGAAATCTGCTCAGCTGCAGAATTTTCACTGTCATTACTTTCAGTATTTGATGACGGATCTCCCCACAAATCACTATCGCTCAATTCTGCGAGTGATTCTAATTTATTATCGCTGTTTTCTAGCTGGTCTAAAACCGCTTTTGATGTAAAAGGATGGTTTTGGTTGCTATAGACAATCTCCAGTTTCCAATCAGAAAGCACAGTATTTATAATATAAAACTGCATGAATGGCACGGGACAGACCACTAGGGACAAGGGGTATGTGAAATAAATTGATACAGTAATGCAATCTGTAAGATTAAAGTATACTGTATATGTATTGCTTTTTACTTTTTGAATTTGGTGCCGTTCTCTGTCCCCGTGCGTTGCAAAGCTCACAGGGAACGGAGCTCGGTTCCGTGATAGATTGAGCGGAGGACACACAGTGCAGGGAGGCATCGTAGGATCCTGGGGAAAAGGTAAGAAAGCTGTACCTGGATCCTGCGATGCAATCCCGAGTGTGGCTCAGGGTTACCACTTTTGGTGCTAAAAGTCCACCCCGAGCCACAGTCGGGAATACCGTCAGGGGGATCAAGTAGGTCTGGAGTTGATTCAAAGTGTGGTATTTGCATTTAGAATTTACCATTTCTGTGTCCACTATTTAAAGATCCATTCACCAATCAGTGCAAAGAGGAAATAACCCCCAGCCCACCCCATGACATCCAATGACATCATATCCCGCCCATAAACCTGTGTGTTTGCTTTCTATTTACATAAAACAGCCATCAGGCTGTCATAACCACTTTGGCCAGAGTGGACCAGTGTACTAGTATTCTGAACATACTAAAATGAATCCTAGTTGCACAGAGAACTAACCTACAATTGCAGCCTCATCAAACGTGTCTGATCCTTTCCTTAATTGTGTACTTCCACCTGGTCGTTTACTACCGTTGCTAGGTGACTATTAGGGGCTTGCCTTTCTACTCCAATCCGGTGACACACTATGCACATGTGCCCCAGGGGATGAATACGTCAATGAAGACAGCGGCAGTCTGCAATTAGACAGGGAGCAGACTGGGGCTAAGTGAAAAGAAGAAAAATAAAATTAAAAAAAAAGTGAAAACCGAGTGTGAAAGTGAGTCATGGCCACTGCACCATGAAGATATGGAAAGTGAAAAAAAAGCAGAAAATTTAAATAAAATATGAAAATAAAGGAAAAGAGAAAGAAAAAAAAAATAAGAAAAACGAAACGAAAAAATGTACAAGTAATAAGAAGCAAACAAAAATTGAAATAAATTTAGAAGTATTTATGACAGCCTGATGGTTGTTTTATGTAAATAGGAAGCAAACACACAGTTTTATGGGCGGGATATGATGTCATTGGATGTCAGGGGTCAGGCTGGCGGTTATTTCCTCTTTGCACTGATTGGTGAATGGTTCTTTAAATAGTGGACTGTTTGTATCACAATGTGTCACATGCCTGATGAAGGGGTCCTGCGTGGCTCTGAAACGACGCTTCTATTTATTTTTTTGATACTATGCAATTAAAGTTTTGAACCTAATTTTGGAGATCCTGGTGTGCTGGTGACACTTCCTTCCCATGATTGCAGTCAGTTCCAGCCATTGCTCATTTCCGCACCCAATATAAGATACAGCCGTTTATGAAGGAACGTGTGTGCTGGGAGTATTGCATTGGAGGAGCAGCAAAGAGGGACCCGAGAAGAGGAGAAGAGGAGAATCCAAGCTGCTCTGCAAAACCAACTGCACAGAGGAGGTAAGTAGAACATTTTTTTTTATTTTTTTTTATTACGGTAATAAAGAAGAGCCTTTACAATCACTAACTTAAATTCCCCAGCTCTAGAAGATGCACATTGTCTCAATATAAAAAAAAAAATTACAAAAAAAGTTCCATCTTTTATCAATAAAAAGCTGCCGTTGAAATACGCAAAGTGACTTTGCCTAGGATGAAATTGTTCCATCAATCTGCAGCATTTCTTCCCCAGTGATCAAACTGCAACAGTCAAACATTTTACCGAGCCCCAAGGCTGCCATGGGGGCTGATCTTCGTCAGACATTTGTGTACACTGGTGTTTGTCAACTACAGTCCTCAAGGTGCCCCAACACGTCATGTTTTCAGGATTTCCCTCAAATGAGAGATGTGGTAATTACTAAGGCAGTGAAACTGACCAAATCTCCTGTGCAAAATAATGGAAATCCTGAAAACATGACCTGCTGGGGTGCCTTGAGAAACACTGGTGTACAACGGCAAGAACTGCACAAGCATCGGAATTTACAAGGTTGCGTCATCTGTGGATCTGGCATCTCAGTCCAGGTCAGCAAGCGGTTAAAGTAGAACTATAGGCAATATATATATATTTTTTCATTTTGATAGAGTAAGGGAGGGCCATAAACCCTGTACAGTTTATTTTTGTCATCTGTGTCCCGTTGCGGATATTTCCCTTCCCTTCCTGAACCATAGCCAAACAGGAAGTGAAAGGAAGTCTCTGCAAATTAAGGGAATCTCTTGGAGACCCCCAGGTTACCAGAACTAGTGTGTCCCCATTGGAAGATTTCCCCTCTATTACTTTTCTATGGACAACCCAAAATTTGGGATTTTATTTAACTTTCAATGACAATGATAAACAGGACAAATAAAAAGGGTGACAGGCGGTCTAATCACTCTCCACTCTGTACAAAACTAAAACAAAAGTTTTTCCTTTAGTTATACTTTAACCACTTACAGACCGGACCATTTTGCTAGTCAAAGACCAGACCACTTTTTGCGATTTGGCACTGCATCGCTTTAACTGACAATTGCGCGGTCGTGCGACGTGGCTCCCAAACAAAATTGATGTCTTTTTTTTCCCACAAATAGAGCTTTCTTTTGGTGGTATTTGATCACCCCTGCGTTTTTTTATCTTTTGCGCTATAAACAAAAATAGGGCGACAATTTTGAAAAAAAACGCATTATTTTTTACTTTTTGTTATAATAAATATACCCCAAAAATATATAAAAAATAGTTTTTTCCCCTCAGTTTAGGCCGATACGTATTCTTCTACATACGTTTGGTAAAAAACTAAAATCGCAATAAGCGATTATTGATTGGTTTGTGTAAAAGTTATAGCTTTTACAAATAGGGATAGTTTATGGCATTTTTATAAATGTATTATTATTATTTTTTTACTAGTAATGGCGGCGACCAGCGATTTTTATTGTGACTGCGACATTATGGCGGACACATTGGACATTTTTGGTACTATTGTCATTTATACAGCAATCGCTGCTATATAAATGCAGCGATTCCTGAGTAAATGACACTGGCAGTGAAGGGGTTAACCAGTGGGTGGCAGGCAGTGTAGGGGTTAAGTGTTCCTAGGGGTGTGTTACTAACTGTGGGGGGTTGGGCTTTCATTTAGTGAACACTGATCTCTGCTCCAATCACATGGAGCAGAGATCAGCGTCACTAATTGCTAGGCAGAATGTAGAAATGCGGTTTACAACGGCATTTCTCCATTCAGCCGTCCTGTGAGACGATCGCGGGTATGCCCGCGGCGATCGAGTCCGCAGGACCTGCGACTGGACGCCGGTGCTCGCGATGGCAGGGTGGCATTGAAGATTGGACGTACCTGTATGCCAATATGCCTGCCTGTGCCATTCTGCCGACGTACATCGGCGTGCGCTGGTCGGGAACCGGTTAAAGTTGATATCTTATTTAGACATCTGTTCACAAATTGTTATAGGTAACAACATTTCTAACTAGTTCTCACAGCACCCCCTATCACCACTTTACATTCTTTTTCAAGGGACCACAAGTTATTGGACAATTGAATCAAAAGCGGTTTCATGGCCAGGAATGGGCTACTCCTTTGTTATTTTCAATTAACCTCCCTGGCGGTATGATTATTTCAGATTTTTGATGCTGAAAGTGGTATAATTATTTTGCATGGAAATTTGGCGTTTTATATTGTAGGCCTGTAATTCTTAGGAATAACTCACTTACATCTGTCCAAACAAGAGTCTAGTAGACATCCCAGGTATGATAAAGTTTGAAAAACGAAATCATAAAATTATAATATCTACAAATAATTATAACAAATAATATAATAAAAATTATTCAATAATGTAATCAAACCAAAAAACACAGAAATCTGCTCAGCTGCAGAATTTTCACTGTCATTACTTTAAGTGTTTGATGAAGGATCTCCCCACAAATCACTATCGCTCAATTCTGCGAGTGATTCCAATTTATTATCGCTGTTTTCTAGCTGGTCTAAACCCGCTTTTGATGTAAAAGGATGGTTTTAGTTGCTATAGACAATCTCCAGTTTCCAATCAGAAAGCACAGTATTTATAATATAAAACTGCATGCAGGGCACGGGACAGACCACTAGGGACAATGGGGATGTGAAATAAATTGATACAGTAATGCAATCTGTAAGATTAAAGTATACTGTATATGTATTGATTTTACTTTTTGAATTTGGTGCCGTTCTCCGTCCCCATGCGTTGCAAAGCTCACAGGGAACGGAGCTCGGTTCCGTGATAGATTGAGCGGAGGACACACAGTGCGGGGAGACATCGTAGGATCCTGGGGAAAAGGTAAGAAAGCTGTACCTGAATCCTGCGATGCAATCCCGAGTGTGGCTCAGGGTTACCACTTTTGGTGCTGAAAGTCCACCCCGAGCCACAGTCGGGAATACCGTCAGGGGGATCAAGTAGGTAGAAGGTCTGGAGTTGATTCAAAGTGTGGTATTTGCATTTAGAATTTACCATTTCTGTGAACCTACATCATGCGTTCAAGGGAGCTATCAAAGCAAGTGAGCCCAAAAAAGGCCTGGACGTTTACGGAAGACAGCAGTGGTGGATGATCACAGGATCCTCTCTATGGTAAAGAAAAACCGATTCACAACATCCAGACAAGTGAAGAACATTCTCCAGGAGGTGGGCATGTCATTGTCAAAGTCTACAATCAAGAGAAGACTTTACGAGGGCAAATACAGAGGGTTCACACAAGGTGCAAACCATTAATAAGCCTGAAGAATAGAAAAGCCAGATCAGACTTTGCCAAAAATCATCTAAAAAAGCCAGACCTGTACCGGAAAAGCATTCTTTGGATGGATGAAACGAAGATTAATGTGTACCAGAAAAATTTGAAAAAAAGAGTGTGGAGAAGGCTTGGAACAGCTCATGATCCAAAGCACACGTCATCTGTAAAACTTGGTGAAGGCAGTGTGATGGGTCATTCCCAGAGGGCACTTGACACCACGTGCCTTCTGCTTTCTCTGCCCTCAGCCAGACAAGATAGTACATTTCAAATCAGGAGGTACTGGGCTCCTCAGGATATGCCACACTAAGAAAATATTCTCAACCTACACCTCACCCCGTGGGTGCCTAATTCAGTTTCCTTCCTGCGAAGGAAGATCCCTTAGGCTTAGGGCCTCCATTAAACCAGCATAAAAGCCAAAATGATGGCAGAGCACCCCTACTGGAGACTGATGAGAACAGATTTTAGTCAATAGGCTGAGAAGTGACATCACAACACCCATACTCAGTACTCCTGTCAGGAGCCCACAGTCCTGATGCAAGAAATGGGTTGGCTCTTGGATGGGAGGTATGTATTTGCATGTAGATCACCCGAGTCTAGGTGAACACACACACACGTTACATGTGATGCTGAGTCTGCAAAGAGCTGAAATCCAATGAAAAAAAAAGAGCTAGGCCAGAGCAATTTTGAATCCTTTGCACATATATTCTCAGTTGGTTTGAGGTCTAGGATATTTTAAGACATTCGGGTTCCTGCTTTTATACCTCTGCAGCGTAGCGCTGATTGTGTGTTTAAAAGCCCTAGTCCGTCTAGGAAGTAAATGCCCCTCCCTTCCCCTCTCAGGTCTCTTGTCAACTGAAACAGGTATTCTTCTAGCATTGCTCCATCCATCTTTCACCCAAACCTGATTTTTACAATCCCTGTTGATAAAATGTGACATCTACACAACACAAAAGCTACTACCATCATGCTTCACAGTAGGGCTGGAGTTTGATTAGCCCACAGGTATGTGAGTGAGGTGGATTTGGAAATCCCCCTTGCTGAATCATTGTATTCTGGACAGTGGGACCCGTTGCTGCCAGAATACAGTGATCGGCGGCTACACCTGCTGATCAAGAAGCATTTTCCAACATTGTGTCGAACAGGGAAGGCCACACATGGATCTAAATTTGGCCGGTCCATGCTTAACTGGCTGAATTTTGATCCATATATGGCCAGTTTAAGACTATGTCCACAAGGTGACAATGCTGAGGTGTTATTTCACTTCAGCACAAATGATGTTGTCATCCTGTTAGGGGAAGCTAGAATATAAAATCACCATTCACACGGGTGATCTGTAACACCGAGAATCCCAGTTGAAGAAATCTGCTTGATGGCTGTGGCTATCTGCACACAGCTGTCAATCCTAACAGCCGGAATCAGTAGATTCATGCCTCTGGGATTTACAGAGTGGCAAAATGACCATAAGAATATTTTCAGGATCAACTCATATTAAATCTAAGGTACACTTTAAAGGGGTTGCAAAGGCAGAAGTTTTTTTTATCTTAAAGCATTCTATGCATCAAGTTAAAAAAACTTCTGTGTGTAGCAGTCTCCCCAGCACCCCCTAATTACCTACCTGAGCCCCTTCTCTCTCCAGCGATGTTCATGATACCCTTAGCTATCCAGTACACTCCGCCTGAAATCTCCAAAACTGTGTCCAAAAGTTTAATCACATAGTATCAAAAAAACAAATCGAAGCGTTGTTTCGGAGCCATGCAGGACGCCTTTTTCAGGCATGTGACACATTGTGATACAAACAGTCCACTATTTAAAGAACCATTCACCAATCAGTGCAAAAAGGAAATAACCCCCCGCCCACCCCATGACATCATATCCCGCCCATAAACCTGTGTGTTTGCTTTCTATTTACATAAAACAGCCATCAGGCTGTCATAACCACTTTGGCCAGAGTGGACCAGTGTACTAGTATTCTGAACATACTAAAATGAATCCTAGTTGCACAGAGAACTAACCTACAATTGCAGCCTCATCAAACGTGTCTGATCCTTTCCTTAATTGTGTACTTCCACCTGGTCGTTTACTACCGTTGCTAGGTGACTATTAGGGGCTTGCCTTTCTACTCCAATCCTGTGACACACTATGCACATGTGCCCCAGGGGATGAATACGTCAATGCAGACAGCGGCGGTCTGCAATTAGACAGGGAGCAGACTGGGGCTAAGTGAAAAGAAGAAAAAATAAAATAAAAAAAAAGTGAAAACCGAGTGTGAAAGTGAGTCACGGCCACTGCACCATGAAGATATGGAAAGTGAAAAAAAAAAGCAGAAAATTTAAATAAAATATGAAAATAAAGGAAAAGAGAAAGAAAAAAAAATAAGAAAAACGAAACGAAAAAATTTACAAATAATAAGAAGGAAACAAAAATTTAAATAAATTTAGAAGTATTTATGACAGCCTGATGGCTGTTTTATGTAAATAGGAAGCAAACACACAGTTTTATGGACGGATATGATGTCATTGGATGTCAGGGGTCAGGCTGGCTGTTATTTCCTCTTTGCACTGATTGGTGAATGCTTCTTTAACCACTTGAGACCCGCGCTATAGCCGAATGGCGGCTACAGCGCGGATCTCCTTTGCCGGGACTACGAGACTCGCCTGATCACCGATCCGAGCAAGGGGTCAATCACGACCCCTTATCACGTGATCAGCTGTCAGCCAATGACAGCTGATCATGTGATATAACAGAGCCGGTAATCGGCTATTGTTCCTCCTCGCGCTGACAGCTCGAGTAGAAAAAAAAAGAGCCGATCACCGGCGGCTGTGATCGGGACATCAGTCCCGATCACAGCCAGCCCTGCCAGTGCCCACCTGCCCCCTGCTTTGCCACATCAATAAAAAATGTGTCCCCCCCCCCGTCAGTGCCACCCAGCAGTGCCCATAGTGCCACCCAGCAGTGCCCATAGTGCCACCCAGCAGTGCCCACAGTGCCACCCAGCAGTGCCCACAATCTGCCTCAACTAAGGTGCTGCACCCCAGTGCCACATATCTGTGCCCATCAGTGTCATCTACCAGTGCCCATCAGTGCCGCCCATCAGTGCACAGCAGTGGCACCTATCAGAGCCACCTATCAGTGCTACCTATCAGTGCCCATCAGTCCCATCTATCAGTGGTACCTATCAGTGCCCCTTAGTACCACCCATCCGTGCCACCCATCTGTGCTACCCATCCGTGCCATCTTATCTGTGCCCATCTTTGCCCATCAGTGCTGCCTTATCTGTGCCCATTGGTGCCGCCTTATCTGTGCCTATTTAGTGCCGCCTTAACTATGCCTATCAGTGCCCACCAATGCAGCCCATCAGTGCCGCCTCATCAGCACACTTCAATGAAGGAGAAAAATGACCTGTTTGCAAAATTTTATAACAAACTATTAAACATGATTTTTTTTTTTTGCATCTTTTTTTGTTTGTTTAGCAAAAAATAAAACTTCCAGTTGTAATTAAAAACCACCAAAAGAAAGCTCTATTTGTGGTTAAATAGTGGACTGTTTGTGTCACAATGTGTCACATGCCTGATGAAGGGGTCCTGCGTGGCTCTGAAACGACGCTTCTATTTATTTTTTGATACTATGCAATTCAAGTTTTGAACCCAATTTTGGAGATCCTGGTGTGCTGGTGACACTTCCTTCCCATGATTGCAGTCAGTTCCAGCCATTGCTCATTTCCGTACCCAATCTAAGATACAGCCGTTTATGAAGGAACGTGTGTGCTGGGAATATTGCATTGGAGGAGTAGCAAAGAGGGACCCGAGAAGAGGAGAATCCAAGCTGCTCTGCAAAACCAACTGCACAGAGGAGGTAAGTAGAACATTTTTTTTTTTTTTTTTTTTTAATTACGGTAATAAAGAAGAGCCTTTACAATCACTGACTTAAATTCCCCAGCTCTAGAAGATACACATTGTCTCAATATATATAAAAAAAAAATTACAAAAAAAGTTCCATCTTTTATCAATAAAAAGCTGCCGTTGAAATACGCAAAGTGACTTTGCCTAGGCTGAAATTGTGCCATCAATCTGCAGCATTTCTTCAGTCTTCCCCAGTGATCAAACTGCAACAGTCAAACATTTTACCGAGCCCCAAGGCTGCCATGGGGGCTGATCTTCGTCAGACATTTGTGTACACTGGTGTTTGTCAACTACAGTCCTCAAGGTGCCCCAACACGTCATGTTTTCAGGATTTCCCTCAAATGAGAGATGTGGTAATTACTAAGGCAGTGAAACTGACCAAATCTGCTGTGCAAAATAATGGAAATCCTGAAAACATGACCTGCTGGGGTGCCTTGAGAAACACTGGTGTACAACGGCAAGAACTGCACAGGCATCGGAATTTACAAGGTTGCGTCATCTGTGGATCTGGCATCTCAGTCCAGGACATACAACCCCAATTCCAAAAAAATTGTTGGAACGCTGTGTAAAATCTACATAAGAAGAGAATGCATTGATGTGCAAAATTCAAGTACTCATATTTAAAATTAAATCTATGACAATAGCACGGCTTCGTAGTAGAAGAGTCCGGGTGCTTAACTGGTCTGAATCCAGTCCAGACCTTTCAGTTAGAATCCTATATCAGGCAAAAATGGAGCAACATTCCTCCCCAAAACAACAACTGGTCTTCTCAGTTCCCAGATGATTACAGGCTGTTAAAAGGGTAACTCCACTTTCGTGGGGGAAAAAAAAAAATAGCAAGTGAAAAAAAAAAAGAATATACATACAATTGGGACACTAGTCATATTGTAATTTAATGTTATTAAAAAAATACCTTTCCTTTTCAATCTGCAGTGCAGTCATTTTCTGTAAAATGCAGTATGGCAACCTGGAGGTGTTCTGTACAAAGAATGTATACAGAACGCCCACCAGAAATTTCATTTCCTGCTTATGTGATTGGCTGACCTATTTTTCCCAGAAAACTGCACAAAGATACAAGTCAGATTTTGGGCATCACCTGCAACATAAAGGTCATTTTTGGTGAGATACTCCCAATAGGAAATCACATCAAAAAAGGGATGCAGTCCCAGCAGCTTTCCTCATTAGAGCCCTGCAGGTGCAGCAGCTGATTGATAATTACGAAACCACTCCCATTAGATTCACTTTCCCACATGGACACAGACAAAGACACAGGGATTTCTTCAGAATAACAAAAGGTAAGAATCTGCAATAAAGTTTGTTAAAAATCCCTGGAATGTACATAGAACACCCAGAGGGGAATGTTTTTTTCTCAACAAAAATGGAGTTACTCTTTAACTGCTTCAGCCCCGGAAGATTTTACCCCCTTCCTGACCAGAGCACTTTTTACAGTTTGGCAGTGCATCACTAACTGACAATTGCACGTTCGTTCGACGCTGTACCTACACAAAATTGATCGGACAGATCGGAGACTTTTTATGGAGCCATTGACATTTATACAACGATCAGTGCTATAAAAATGCCCTGATTACTGTGTAAATGTCACTGGCAGGGAAGGTGTTAACACTAAGGGGCTATCAAGGTGTTAAATGTGTGTACCCTCAGGTGTGGGGGATGGGAGTGACTAGGAGAGCAGGCATATTGTTTTTCCTACTTAGTAGGAACAAACGATATGGCTCATCCTCTGACAGCATGGGGATTTGTGTTTACACACAAATCCCTGTGCTGGCGCTCGTGCATGCAATCGCACATGGCCAGCAATCGTTCCCGCTCGCACTCTGGTGGCCGAGAACAGGTAGGAGGTACCCATATGAGATTTCGCCCAGGAGAACCATTGTGCCGCAGTATATCTGCAAGACATGGTCAGGAATTGGTTAAAAGAAGAAGGGATGCTACACTGTGCTAAACATGGTCCCACCCCAACTTTTTTGAGACATGTTGCTGCCACCAATTTGAAAATGACCTGTTCCAATCGCTCAATTTGGCCAGGCGGTTTGCTCAAGTTCTGGTGGTTCCAATTTCTTCCATTTATAGATGATAAAGGCCATTGTGCTCATTGGGACCTTCAATACTGCAGAAATTTTTCTGGCTCTTAATCCAGATTTGGGCCTCAATACAATCCTGTCTTGGAGGTCTACAGACAACTCCTTGGACTTTTTGGCTTGGTTTGTGCTCTGGAATACACTACATTTACCACAGGTGGACTCCAATCAAGTTATAGATGCATCTCAAGATGATCAGTGGAAACAGGATGCACCTGAGCTCAATTTTGAGTGTCATGGCAAAGGCTGTGAATACTTATGTACATGGGATTTTTTCATTTTTTATAAAAATTTGCAAAGATTTCAAACAAACTTCTTTCACATTGTCATTATAGTGTATTGTTTGTAGAATTTTGAGGTCTCCCCTGCATTTTGAGCTGCAGGGGAGAGAAAGGAGCGCCAGCAATGGCTGGGCTGGGCTATGAGAGCCTATGGATGACGTTACGGCAACTGGAAATCCCAACCATTTTCAAATGCTCCGCTAGCCGGAGCTGCAGGATGTGACCAGACCACAGCAGATTAGAAACAGGTAAGTATACAGATCTTTTTTATACAGGTTAGGCAAGACAGGGGAGGGAACATTTAAGAACAATTAGACTTAGGGGTTTCTTCCATTTTTAAGAAATCCAATAGTGAGAGGAATACAGGCCTACCATTGCTGATCTCCTGAAAGGCCAGTTGTCTGGCTGTGTTGGCTTTAATATTTTGATTGACAGAGCTGGTACAAGCATGCAGCAAGTGAAGTCAGAACAGAAGTCAAGATAGCTGCAGTTCTGCATCTTATTGGACAAACAAGCCGCAAATTGATCCTTGATTCTTTATTTTGATGATCATTTTAGATTTTTTCTGGTCACAGACTAAAACATGATTAATATCCATTATCCATAGTGACTTGTTTAAACTCAACTCCAGGCAAATAAAAAAATATAAATCAATGCAATGTTGTAATCATTAATGCATCATTAAATATAGCTTTTAATACAAGCAGTGTAAGTACCTGAAAATGACCCAATATCAGCATCTTGTAGTCCCTGCACAGCAGAGCACAAACATGGAAAATGAGAAGCAGCACAGTCAGTCAATTGTACAGCAGTGCAAGGAGCATGCTGATAGGAGGAGAGAGCAGACTGACCGAGAGATTAGTTTATCAGTCTGCTGCTTCTCTTTTCACTGTCCAGTCCTAGGCTGGCGGAAGGACATAGCAGTGAAAAAATCAGGTCTGCTGCCAGGCCAGACAGTGCTATGCTGTGTGGCAGAGCTATGTCAATCTCAGGACTGGATGGACAGAAATACAAATCCTTTGGCAGGTAACACAGCTCCCATATATGAATGTAATATGTGCATTTAGCCATTTGCTTGGAGTTCAGCTTTAACTGAGCAGTCCATACAGTTCAGAGTTCACATGCAAGGGGTGGGAATCCAAACATGAAAAGGGCAAATCTGGTGAATGTGATTTCTGCATTTCGCTTATTAAATTACCCAGATGGTATTTTGGTCACACTTTACATGGCGATTAGGGTTCAGTCATCAGGAATATTAAAAAAGGGTCCTTATTTCAGGCTGTTACCCAAGGTCAGGTTCACACTGATGTGCTGTGGTTTGGCCACAGAGTGGTCATATGAATGGTTTCTGTGCATTTTACATGCAACTTTAGCCATGCATGTGGCATGTTTTGTTTTAGACCTGCATTTTGCATGTTTTGGATTTGGGGGCATGGTATACAGATCTCAGATACAAAAACTCATAGGATGAATAAATAGGCTTAGCTACCTCCTTTCTCACCAGACAGAAAAGGATGTTTGTAATCATAAAAGCCTTTCCAGAGACCATTAAGGATCACAGCTTGGTCAAAGAAAAACTAGGGTTATACTGCTGCCTACAGGAAAGACTCCTGTAGGTGTTAGTATAACCCTAGGTTGTTTATTAGTATGCTGGGTCCCTTAAACTCTTAAAAGGACAATAGAGACATTTTAACATAAGCCTATTTAATCGGACTATAACCAAGAAAAATTAGTTTAATCATTTTTTTCTTCCGTTTCTAATAGACAGGACCAAAATTAAAACCACATTCCTTATATGCTTGGTCATACATGTGGAAATCTGATAATTTTTCATTTTCATTCTCAAAAACCAAAAAAAAAGCAATTGAAATGCAAAACAATTTAGAGAAACTCCAATCCCAGCGCAGTGGAAGATCCGATCAATCTTTCGATCAGATAGCCTGTCCCAGTTCCTGGTTTTAATCACAGTATTCTTGTAATTTAGTAAATCAAATCAATTACAATTTATAAAACTGATCAGTTAAAATAAACCTATGTAAACACTAAGCCCTTGTACACACGGTCGGAGATTCTGACGGAATGTGTCCGATCGGACCATTTTGTCGGATATTCCGACTGTGTGTGGTCTGCATTGGACTGTTTCCGTCGGAATATCCGACGGACCAACTTTTCCAACTTGCCGGTAAAATTTTCCGACAAAATGCTCCGATCGGACATACTCCGATCATGTGTAGAGAATTCCGATCGGACAAAGTGCCACGCATGCTCAGATCAAATTCCTACACCAAAGCTATTGGCTACTAGCGTGAACGTAGTCCCGTCGTAACGAAATAATGTCATCACGTCAGATTTTCCGACAACTTTGTCCGACCGTGTGTATGCACGGACAGTTTTGGACAAAATCTGTCAGACAAAATCCGACGGATTTGGTTGTCAGAATCTCCGACCGTGTGTACAAGGGCTAAGACTGCTTTCACACTGAAAGCGCCGGCTGTAAGTGCTAAAGCTCCGCTTGTTTTTGAGCCACTTTTCAGGCCACTTTTAACCTTTAAGTTAAAAACTCCAGTTTTGCAGCACTTTGAAAGCGCTGCCCATTCACTCCAATGGGCAGGGCATTTTGGGAGCACTAAATACAGCACTCCAAACCCGCCCCAAAGATGCGGCTTGCAGGACTTTTTGGAACGTCCAGCAAGAAAACTGCCCCAGTGTGAAAAGACACACTGCAATGAATGGGAGGCGGTTTTCAGGCGCTTAGCAGAGGCTTTTTCCAGAGCTAAAGCAGATGAAAACCATCCCAGTGTGAGAGGGGTCTAATGAGTCTATTCCTAAAATAGTCATAGGACAAACGTCACAAACATTGACACAACCACCATATAATGTCCCTATATTTTGTCTATGTTAATATTGTAATTATATTAAGGAGTAGCATTAATGCACCATCACAGGGTGGCCATAGTAGGTGCTTGTAAGGTACTTTGAGTGCCACATCCCTGAAAACTTCAAGCAACTACAAACATGCACTATATTGGCACCAATCCTGGTTAAAACCCATTTACCTTTATTCAAAATCTATTAGACTTAAAAAGAGAGAGACACACACACATATTTTCCTGATTGAGGTATTCTAGGAAAATAGCACTAGATGGAGCTGATGATCATAGGAAATTAACATTGAAGGAAATATAGCAACTATTTGTGATAGCTGTGTGAATGTTTGTGACATTTTTACAGTGCATTTTTAATAAATAGACCCCTAAATCGATTTTTCAGTATGTTTAGCATCTCTAACCACTGCGTACAGTTTTCTTATTAAAGCAGAACTTCACCCCTCAATCAATGTAGATTATGTTTAATCATTATGCTGCTAGAATTAGTAAATAGATAGGAAAGTATATCATATTTGCTTATTTTAAACTTTTTTTTTTTTTTTACATTTCTTTAGTTACTACCTGGTTTGCATGCGTAGGCAAATTATGTCATACATTCTTCAGTATGAGAGGAGTCACAGGGGAGGAGGTAAAATGCTCACCCAGACCCAAAGACTTGGGCATTGTGATGGCTGCAGAAGAGAAAGCCTCCATTGCAGATCCTATGTAAGAGGAGTATAAATAGGACAAGGGGCCCTAAATGGGAAAAGAGGATCCCCTGGGTCTTAAAGTGATTCTTTAGCCTTTTTTAAACAAAAATATTCATGTTATACTCACTTGTCTGTGGTTTTGCACAGAGCAGCCCAGATCCTCCTGGCTGCTCCACCCAGAGCAAACCACTTTCTTATGAGGGCACTTGTGGGTGCTCGCTTCCAAGCTGGCTCTGTGTGTCCCCACCCCCTGCACACTCCTCGCTAGCTGTGATAGAGAACAGCAGGAGCCAATGGCTTCTGCTGCTGTGTCTGAGCCAATGAGGAGAGCGGAAGCCTCAGATCGTGTGCACATTGCTGGATCAAGTTCTGGCTCAGTTAAGTATGGGGGAGAAACTGCTTGCTGAAGTAATTTTTGGGATAAAATCTATTAAAGCAGAGCTCCAACCAAAAGGGGAAGCTCTGCTTATCTGAATCCCTCCCCCTCCGTGGCCACACAAGGCTTTTTTCTGCCTTAAGAACCACTTTAAAGGAGTTCTGAAAGAAAGGAGACTGACTGCTTGGCTGTCACAGTGATCACAAGATTGGGAGCACCTCCCACCGACCGGTGATCGCTCGGTCACTGTGCCAGGAGTACACTCTCAGCACAGAACAGTGGAATTGGCCTATGTGTACAGCTGGTATTAAGGTCCACCCACCATGCTTAAGTATATGTGCGTTACATCGGTGGTAATTGGACAACACACACTTTAATGTAAATCGCCTTATAGAAGTGTGTCAATGTGTAATGAAATATGTTTCTATGTACAGTATTTAATAAAATATGTACAGCCACATTTGCTGCACAATGAAAAAGAAAAAAAAAAGAAGAGGAGAATGTTTTTTTACAAAAAAGAGCTTTTCTAACATAGAGGCTCACATAATGGGCAAAGTGGCACGTTCCCTTGAAGACTCACTTCCACACCCCATACGATGATACAAACCCGCCTGCTCCATTTGCCGGAGCCTTGGCTCTTATTCCCTGTGTAAATTCACTTTTGTGCAGTGTCAGAGCTTACATGGGGTTAACCATCTTCTCCCTCCCTCATGTGACACCGGTTAAGCCTGCCAAGTGTTTGCCAGACCAAAGCATTTGACAGATCAAATGCTCTCTGAAGAGCAATCTAAATGTGGATGGCTCTTCAGAGAGCAGCATAAGTGTAGTAAACAAGGGCTAAGAGAGTGAGCTTCTATTGGAAGCCCCTACTGCAGGGGTCTCAAACTGGCGGCCCTCCAGCTGTTTCCATCATGCCTCTGCCTGTGGGAGTCATGCTTGTAAATGTCAGCCTTGCAATGCCTCTTGGGACTTGCAGATTTGCAACAGCTGGAGGGCTGCCGGTTAGAGACCCCTGCCCTACCTGCCTTCTTAGTATTGTAACTGATGCATCAGTTTAATACACACCTTGAGTGAGAAGCGGGAGGGGAAGGCCAGAAATTGATGAAAATAATTGGTCAGCTTTTCCCAATCTTCAGAAATTCTACATGGCATCGGTATTAGTCACTGGGCATCAGGAGGTGCCTACTAGTGAATGTAACCATCAGTTTACCAACTTAAATGTAACTAAGGGAAAATCAGATAGGACACATGTAGCTTTTAAATTTTCCCATAGTTAGCCTATAAGTGCATCCACAGGTTACCATCCTACAAGATGCCAGTCACATTCCCTGATGTTCACAGGGGTCATCAGACAGAACATTTACACATCTCTACAATGCAATAAAATATTAAACAGCAAAATGTAAAGGTCTCAAAAAATAACTAACTTTCTGGTAAAAATGTTACATTACTATCTTAAAACATATACTGAGAATACAACCTAGTCCAGCTTTTCTCAACCTTTATGAATACAGGGGAATCCTTGAAATTACTTTCATGTCTCATGAAACCCCTGCTTAAGATTATTATATATCTTGAGACATTAGCATGAATAGTAAATTGTGGATATTTGAATAATAGAAGGATTTTGGTGCTTGGTGTATTTGACACCCAGAGCTGCTCTACAGAACACAATGGGTAATAATGATGCAATGAAACATATTAAAAAGAAAAGTTATAAAGACTGTAGTTTGCCCTCATATTGGGGGTCAGTGGAAAGTGTCCTTTTACATTGAAGGTCACTGAGGTCATTGGTGGTCAATAAGAATGGCCCCCATAAATTGGTGGCTGGTGAAGAAGGGCCACAATACATTGGTAGTCAGCCGGAAGAAAGCTTCTTACATTGGTTGTCAATGGGAAGAATGTTCCTTACATTAGTGGTCAGTGGGAAGGATTCTCCTTGCCATGGTGGCCAGTGAAAAGAATGCTCCTTACATTGGTGGCCAAGGAGGAAAAACACTCCTTACAATGATCATCAGTGGGAAGAGAGTGTCCCTAACATTGGTGGTGAGTGGGAAGAATGATCCTTGCATTAGTGGTCAGTGGGAAGAATGCTCCTTACATTTGTCATCTGTGGGAAGAGTGCCCCTTACATTGGTGATCAGTAGAAAGAATGCTCCTTCTATTGGTGGCCAACAGAAAGGATGATCCTTACATTGGTCGTCAATGAGAAGAGTGCCCCATATATTCGTGGTCAGTGGGCAGTGTGTTCCTTATATTTTGTGATGTAAAGTAAACTGAACTACCAGGATAAAAAAAAAACTGTGCAGAATTATGCTTGTGCACATTTGTGCTGCCCATACTTCTAGGCAAAACTGGACGTACTGTGACAGGTTGGTATGCGCATGTGCACATAGCAATTGGCGTTTACACTTGATGCCCAGCAGCCTATTTAAACTATGTGTGTGTTACTGAGAAAAGTTGAATGATCTTCATCTTATTTCCATGTTCCCTAACCTGCCTATCCGAGACCTTGCCTGCTGCATTTGCTATCCATGTATAATCCGGCTTACCCTTGGATTTCGCCTCTGCCTCCTGACCTAAGCTTATCTGATTACCTCTTACCTCCGCTTGTTTACTGGACCTGCCTTTGCCTCCAGTTTTTTTAGTGTGTTGCCCAGCTATTACCGACCTTCACTTGCTTCCTGGCTCCCATGCTGTTGCTGCTTCGGCTTGCTCTGTTTTCCTCTACTGCTTCCTACTCTGGTTCCTGTGTCTTGTCCCAAAGGCTGTGGCTTCCAGGTCTACCTACCTACAGTCCTGATTCTGTTAGCCAACTACCACTGCACTCATGCCATTCCTTGTCTTCACACTCAGTCTCCACCCTCAAGAGGTACAAAAGATGCCCCCACAATGTTCCAGTCTCCACCAAGTATGTGCTAGATGGTCAATGGAAAGAATGCTCCTTACATAGAAACGAATGAGAAGAATGTTCCCCTTACAGATAGAGTAAAAGATTATTGGTACTTATCAGAGAGGCAAACATTTCTCAGTACTCAAAGAACCCCTAACAACCTCTGGAGGAACCCTGGTTGAGAAAAGCTGGTCTAGTCTCTAAAATCAAGCAAAGCAGAAATGATACATAGTTAATTGTTGGAACAGAAGACAATGAGATGAAACAGAGAATGAGAAGACCCAGAGGCAACTGGTGGGGGAAGAGCCAGAGGGCCCCTGTAAGGTTAAAAAAAATTATAATTATAGATCTAATTATAGATTGCTATAGGACAAGATCAGAGAGCACTATATAATAACTGATATTATTAAATTTTTTGTTTTGTACAGCGGGGCTTGTGGCTCAGCCGAGGACATGAGATTAGTGAAATTAGACATTGCTGTGGATTAGTGGCGGCACAAGCGTCAGAGATGTGTTAGAAGCACAGACAGACAGAAATCCGCCATGTGACATTTGGGAGATCAGCGTCATACGTACTTTGTTTTTTTCCTAATTTCCTCCACCAGTTGCTTAATGTGGTCCTCCATGAACTCTATTTTTTCGTTTTTCCGGGCATGCGCTTTCTGCAGGCGGATGATCCGTTCAATAAGGACGGCCTTGTCCACTTCTGGAAAACTGTCCACAACCATGGCGTTCCTGATGTTCTCAGGAGATCGATCGTCATTGCTGCTTCGAGCGTTGAGAGACCCTGTGCATTAAGAACACAAAAACAATGGTCTCAAACATAAGAAATTTATGATATACTTCTCCCTCTATTTAACGCCCCATTCCTGAAATACTCTTAAATGCTGGAGGACTCTGCTCCAGGAGAGGAGCATTAGATTAGAGGAAAATACAGTCCTCCAGAGGATCATAGTATTTCAAGAGAGGAGAGTTAGGCAAAGGAAGGAGCAGCAGAGACATCAGGCAAAGCTCTTAAGGAGAGGAGAGTTGGATAGAGGAAGAAGTACTTTGCTCTGCTAGAAGTACTTTGCTGTTCCTTCCTTTGCCCAATTCTCCTCTCCTGAAATACTCTGCTCTCCTGGAGGACTCCGCTTCTTTTCTCTATCCAACTCTCCTCTCCTGAAATATTCTGTGCTGCTGGAAGGACTCTGTGCCAAAAATGGTCCATTCATGGATAGAATATTAAATGAAAAGTCGAGTCATTAGACCCTTCATTTGATTTTTGTATGGTCAGTGTGCTTATGGCAAGTCGATTTCTGTTTCAAGACTAAAAATTAAATTTTTTACCAAACAAATTTCTATTCATTTTTAGGTCAATTGTTAAAAAAATAAACAAGTGAAATTCACATGAGTTGTAGAGGTAGCAGAAAAATCTGAATACATTTTTTTTTTTTTAAACAATGAAATTCGCTGCAAAATTAGGCCATCAAACGTTCGATTTCTTTTCTTTTTTCGTTTTTCTACTTATCTAGGGCCAGCTTTACTTTAGCTCTCTTCTCCTAAAGTACAAGATTTCCCTCAGGAAGCTGAACACAGAGGGAGATGAAAATAAATTACTATAAAGCTGAAGTGATTTTACGCACAAAACTGAAATTGATTAATTTTCTCCTTTTCATAAACTGTTCTTGTAAAAGCAGCCATTCATTGTTTGCCATGTCATGATGACAGAATACAAGAAATGTAATAATAAAAGAATTTTGTGCTGTGTAGGAGGAAAGTGAACACTGGTAGTTAATTCAGCAGAATACAGCATTAAACAACACTATACTACGGAGTTAATGTGCTCCAATGGTTTGAGTGTAACACTCAGCGTATTGTTATTCCAGCAGCTAAACAATCGTGTCAGCGGGGGAATACTTATCTCCAAGTATCATTACTGAAATCACTCCAATTACAGATGTATAACTGCACAATGCAGCTGTAATGGGTCCAACCAGCTGGCAGGTACAATGTGTGATTTATGTATCAGAAATAAGAGTAAGGGGATAGGGAAGACTCCCGCAGCAACAACTGCAGAGGCTTCCCTGGAAAAGACGTTTAACCATTCATCACGGCACAGAGAGTCAAAACCGGACATTGAGTCGCTTGTGTATTTAGCCTGGAAAAGGTATTAACATGGAACTCCTCTGTTAAATAAAAAAAAAAAATTGCCAAAACTTATCTATCCTTTGGATACTCCAGTGCTGTCCTCCTTGGTCCAGCTCCGATCAGGACGGGAGCACCGCTCAGCCCTAGAAGAATGCCTGCCCACCACCGCCACCAAGTAAGAAGAGGAAGCGGTTAGGATATCATCAGACCGACTAGAAGACATTATTTTCATCTGCTGATCCTGCTTGTAACACACTTCCTGTCCTTGGATGACACAGCTAACCTACTGTACTACATCTATTGAGGAGCAGTGTTGGCTCTCTGACAGGACAGCAGAACACCTTCCCCTCTCCATGCCATAATGGTAGAGGTGTTCTGTAGTCTATCCGTGGTGAACTGTAGTTATTACAGTAACTACAAGTACAGACCTATATCCATGTTAACTTTCACAAAGCAGGGGTCTCCAAACAGTGGCCCTTTGCTTGCTTTTATCCAGCCCTTGGGGCACCATTTCTGGTACAATATTTGGTACTGAAATGTAAGAAAAAAGCTAGTAGTATCCCTCTTTTTTTTTTTTTTGCCTTTTGTTCATGTATCCTATATGCAATGTAACCATCTAATTGTTGAACTGATCTGCTGGATCGAAAATTACTAAAATTCTTTGTAAAAGAAATATAAGAAAAAAGACATAGCTGTAACAATCCCATGCAGTCAAACAAAAATAACCTCCGGTCAAAGCCGGAGGTCAGCACATGGGGTCTGAGCTGTATTTCTCAGGAGCTGGGGTGTGGAGAAGTCCACAAAATGTGGGAAAAATTGAAAGTAAACCAAACTCACAAAAACAAAAAAGAGGGGGGGGGGGGGGTGTCAGATAGTGAAGAGGGAAGTGAGGGGAGATCACAGAACAGGAAGAGGGAAAAGTAGCACAGAATGAGCAGGAGGAGTAGGGTCCCCCAGGCAGAGGAGATCAGTCCCTGGGGCACTATTTCATCCAAACAATGGGGCATAACTCCCCCCACTGACACCAATAAAGGGAGCCCATTTCCTCCAAATGACACCAACGATTGGGAGCAATTCCTCCCACTGTCACCAACAATTGGGGACAATAATATCAATGATGGGGCACAATTCCTCTCAATCACACAAACAATGGGGCCCAATGACATCATCGATGGAGCACAATCCCCCCCTCCCCCCCTCCCCCATTTACACCAATAATGGAGTGCAATTATTCTCACTAAAACAAAGGGGCATTATTTTTTTCCACACTGATGCCAGGACCTTTTCTACTCCCGATGGCCACAATGCAGCCCTCCTAAAGTCTAAAGCAGGGGTCTCAAACTGGCGGCCCTCCAGCTGTTGCAAAACTACAAGTCCCATGAGGCATTGCAAGGCTGACAGTTACAAGCATGACTCCCACAGGCAGAGGCATGATGGGACTTGTAGTTTTGCAACAGATGGAGGGCCGCCAGTTTGAGACCCCTGGTCTAAAGGATAGTAAACTAGCTCTTTGTTTAGAAAGTTTGGAGACCCCTGCTTCAAAGGATAAGTTTACCTTATTGAACATGTTACACCCATATTCAGGGTGTAACATGTTCAGCATCTGCCCCCTCTTCCCCCTCCTTGTGGCAGCGGGCTGAGGATCTTCTCACTGCAGCCGCTGTCACCCACACGGCCATGTCATCGATTCACAGCCCTGTGAATCAATGAACTGCAAGTACCGCCAGCCTTTGCGGCTGATGGCTTGTAGTTCTTAATGAACTACCAGGGTGCTGATGAGCGCTCTAGGTAGTTCATTGAGCTTCCGGTCATTCAGTAATTGCCTGTCTGTATTGGAGGTATAGACAGACAGCTACACAGACAGACTGCAGGAGAGTGGCAATATGCACACAAAATCTGCTGATTGTGGTGCAATGCTTTACAGGATCCTAAAAAATAAAGTAAATAAATACATGCATAGATTTTTTCCCTGCAAAAAAATGTGCGTTTATTATTTTTTTGTAAAGGTGAACTTATCCTTTAAATAGGCCCAAACAAACAAACTTTTTCCTTCACCAACATGTGTGCCCACTGTATAAACTGTATGTAGCCTCAGCTACATACAGCAGCGTTCCTTCCATCAGCAACAAAATAGTGTCAGGATGAGTGGCACTCAGCCATTCATAGGTAGCTTTCTATTCCATCAATGAATACAAAGCTTCCTCCGATTGACCGAGTCGGACGGATGGGCTGATGACATCACAATCTCTAACTTAGCCAATCAGAGAAAGCTTTGCGTTTATTGATAGAATGTAAATCAGAGGCAGCCTTCTAAATCTTCCAAGAAGCTGAAATGAAGGAGACTTGGAAGACTGGAAGGACAGTGTAAATCTAGGCTATTATGGACCCACCCCCAGGGTCAGAGGTTTGGTGAGTGCACAATTTGTGTGTGAGCACCATGCTGGCATGGTATTTGTGTTTTGGGCAGGAGGTGTTTGTATTCCACTATGCATGGTTTGCTAGAGTATATATTGAGATCTAGATAAAGAAACCCTGGATTTTTTAGAGATATTTCTTTGTGGTTATATAAATATACAGGAGACTTGCATGGACTTTGATTTCACTTTATGGTTCCTCATTGGACTCTTATGTTAAATCTGGGTTTCTTAACTAGGGTTCCTAGAGGTTGCTAGGAGTTCCTTGAGCAATGAATGAGCAATTTCTGCCGCTCAGATCAGTTCCCACTGACACCAATTATCACTTTAGCTATCTGAAAGGGGGGGGGGGGGGGGGGTTCTTTTCAATGACCAAAAATATAAGAAGCATTCTTCCCAGTGACCAACAGACTAACCTATCATGAGTTGTATATATAGGAATTTTTAGCAGGGGTTCCCCGAGACCGGAAAGTTATTTCAAGGGTTCCTCTGTATTGAAAAGTTTGAGAAAAGCTGTGTTAAAGTAAGTTAAACAAATCATTTATCAAGTTTTTTTACATGTTTTACTTTGATTATGGGATTTACATACATAAGCATAGTGCAGCACTTGCGTTGTATTGTGTTCAGAGATAAAGGTTTTAAAGTTGCAGTGATGTCACTATATGTGTGTTATCCTTTCATCAATCTCCGGCAGCTTGAAGGTGGGATCTTTAAAGTGTCATGCGTCCTTTCCTACCTCAGATCCAGCCCGACTGATTTGTTAGAAATGTAGTTAATAGCATAGGCAGGGACTGGGCAATTCCTTGTGCTCAAGTAACTGCTCACCTAGCCAGAATGCATGGTCATTTACCTACTGGGACCACTGATATTTGCATATGCTGTCCATCAACAGGTAAGGAAGTGGATGGGCAGGACAGACCAAAAAGCATTGCAAAACAGATCCAGCCATCGCAGGTACCTTTGACATAAAAATGTCAGCAGTGCTTTGCAAAGATTGTATGGGCAAGGGGTTACAAGACAAGAATCAAAGGTGAAGGGAAGAGGACAGTGGGGAATCATCATTCAGTTTGGATGATAATTTATTAAAGCCCTGTGGATGTCATCTTTGAAAAATTGATTTATTCGGGCATTGCAGCGTTTTTTCAAAAAGATGTATGGAGATTTGGTTACAGATAGGGATTGCTTTAAAGATGTTATAAAAACCCTGATTGGAGTTCAGTCCTAAAAGTAACTGTAAATTCAAGATAATAAACAAAAAAACAAACAAACCACACACACCATTACAACCTTCAAGAATAAAAAGGTAATAGAGTTTTGTTTTTTTGTTTTAATGTGGTTTGCATTTGGTAGAAAATAGCAGTTGATCCTGCCAACAACATGTAGGCTTAACTAGTCTCGGCAGGACTGCCACCGCATTCCACATGCTACAGATCTGTATATAAAAAGGAAAAAAGCCAAGTCTTTGGCTTTCTGTGCCCTGTGATACTCACAGCTACAGGTGCACCACCTCACGTGGAAGGATCAAAAGCACTTATCTGATAGCAGCTCCTTCATGGAGTCTCAACCTCATTTATTCTTGCAGCAATGCTCATCATCATGACTATCGTCATTGCTGTGCAAACTATTGGCACTACATAAATTCTATATAATAACTTTGTAAGGAAAAAAAAGATAACATTTGATTGTACAGTAAAAAGTGAAGTGCTGCCAGTCCTGCTGTGACCAGAAGGAGGAGCCTTGAGTCAGGGAATTGCATTTAATCTGAGGGCGGCTCCCTTACCTGAAGAGCTGGACCTGCTGCCCATACTGCTGACTTCCTTCTCGTAGTTGCCATTCTCCATTTGCTCCATCCTCTTCCTCGCTGCATTAATAAAAGGAAATCAGGAACTCTGTAAATACCCTTAAACTTTCCTTGTTAAACCATAGTACAAGAACAGCGACATGCATGTACAATTTTGATCAGTTTATTCACTAAAAAGGATACCTGGGTGAGGGCTGGCAGAGCTATCCTGGCACACTGGTTTGTCCCTCCTAAAAGGTTATCTCCACCCTGATCACTGGGTGATAAGATGAGAGGAACAGATATCAGAGTTCTGGCTTCTTTGGGTTCGGTCACTGCCATCCGTCTGAAAAGCAATCCATAGTGGTTTACTCTTCAGAGGGTGTCTGACAGGCAGTGAGGAGGACATGGATCATTTCCTCACCACCTGCTTTAACCCTCAAAATGCCGAACAGCCACACTGAAACAACAGTTTTTACTGCTTCCCAGCCACACCATGTCATCAAGCCTTTAGAGTGGGCTCTCTCTACAGTAGTTAAAAAGACAGGTGCATTTATATATATATTTTTTTTTTTTAAGCAGCAGCATTGACTACCCTATTCTTTGTTTACCACCTCAACCCTTTAATGTGAGTAAAGCGATGTGTGTGGTGTGATGTGATGTGAGGGTGCCCTGGAGCAGTCTGAAGTTTTTGGGCACACCTATGAAAGCTTGTAAGCCGGAACGCACGAACCCCTGTATATTATTTGCTCACTTTTTTTAATGCACCAATAAAGAAGCGACAAGGACATTTGGAGTTACCGGCTCTGTTCTTTGTATTTATAACACTATATCAGTTCTGGTCAGGAATAAGGAGAAATGCTGCCTAGTTTGTCTTTCATTGATACTCATGAAATGCAGAGATCCCCCTTATGCAAAAGTTTAGTAGAAATATGTACGGGTGTATATCAGTATGTTCAATATTAACATGAAACTTCAGCACCTTATATGATAGAGATGTGAGTATATTATCAATTATTATTATAAATATTTAAATAGCGCGGTCAATGTACGCATCGCTTTACATACATATAGTACATTCTCATCAGTCCCTGCCCTCAAGCAGCTTACAATCTAAGGTCCTCAAACTCACATTCAGACAGACATTCACATACTAGGGACAATTAGACAGAAGCCAATTAACCTACCAGCATGTCTTTGGAGTGTGAGAAGAAACTGGAGTACCCAGAAGAAACCCACGTACGCACAGGGTGTACATGCAAACTCCAGGCAGATAGTATCATGATTGGGATTTGCACCAACGACCTCAGTGCTGCCAGATAGAAGTGCTAACCAGTTAGCCACTGTGCTGATCATACTGTATATACAGTTTTATATGTATATACAGTATATCTCACTCCCACACATACATAAGCACAGACATCTTTCCATTTCTACAACATGGTGCAGGTCAGTTATGAGACTTAAGTCTGTAGCTCCCCAACTGTCTGCCTCATATTGGCACTATACGTCCATCAAGGTATGCTATGAACACCTTCTTGGCATTGTACACGGTTAAAGTGATTGTAAAGGCTCAAGGTTTTTTTTACGATCATTCCATGGCTCTCCGGGGTCTCTCCCTCCTCATTGGCTGAGACAGCAGCAGAAGCCATTGGCTCCCGCTGCTGTTAATCACAGCAAGAAAGCCAATGAGGAGAGAGAGGGTCAGGGCTGAGATGCAGCTGTGTGTGTGTGTGAATAGACACGCAGAGCAGCGCTCGGTAGCAAGCCTGCCTGTGTGTCCCCATAGCAAGCTGCTTGCTCTGGGGGCCGGAGGGACGGGCAAGGAGCACAGGCGGGGGACCTGAGAAAAGGATCGGGGCTGCTCTGTGCAAAACCACTGCATAGAGCAGGTAAGTATGACATGTTATTTTAATGTAAAAAATAAAAATAAAGCTTTAATATCACTTTAAGCTGAAACCGACCAGAGAAAAATAATTTTGATGCATTTGACCAGTTTGCACATATTTGCAAAAGAAGCAAACCAATAATCGCAGTTTTCATACAAAATTTTGCTAAAAATATGTATAGCAGTGTGCAGAGGGTTAATTAAGAATTTGGTCACACCCCTTTAGAACCTCATGTGTTATATATAGCATCATGTAAAAAATTAAGTACACCCCATAAAACTTTTTTTGGCTTTCTCAACATATTTGAAGAGGCAAACATTAGAGCTTAATTCTAACAGTGCTTACAGATAAAGACAATATACTTGAAATAGGAAAACAAGAAAAAAAAATCTTTAATCATGTATTCAACAGAAATATGAAAAAATGTAATGGTGCACCATAGAAAAAGTAAGTACGACCTTGGTATCAGAAGCTGATAGTGACACCTATAGTGGAAATGACCATTTTATATAACTGCCCACCAGTCTCTGACATTGACCCACCCTGAAAAATCTCAATGGGCATCAAATCAAGGCATTGACTTGGGCAGTCCATAACCCTATAGGTCTTCTTTCTGAGCCATTGCTTGGTGGATTTGTTGGTGTGCGTTGGATCAATACTGTGTTAAAAGACTAATTTTCAGTTTAAGTTTAACTTTTGGACAGATGGCCTCACATTCTTCTCAAGTACACTTCAACATGATGCAGAATTGACTTGAGCTACCCAGACCCTGAAGTAGCAAAGCAACACCAAACATTTGCACCATCACTACAATTGTTGTAAGGTTCTTCTACTAAAATACGGTCTTCCTTTTCAGCAAAAACATTTAATACTACTGTGACCGAGGAAACAGCATAGGGAGCAAACGAAGTGCAGTATATAGCAAAAGACTCTCAAAAAATATAAATGGCAACTCGCAAGATCCATAATAACAAGAGCATGTCATCCACAAAGTTCAGTCAGTTGTTGAGCCTCAGTACGTCTTCAGAACCCGGGAAGCAGATGCCGCTGTCAGAAGCGGTGTAGGAGACCAGAAACGAGCCACCCTAAAGCATATGGACAGCACAAGACTGGAAGTGTCGTCACACCTAAGAGGGCTGCAATGTAGAGAGCATGGTTACATGTTTCAGAGTGTGCCTGCTCCTTTTTCAAGCCTAAGGCTCATGGGCATTCATGTACTGTATATAACAGATACATACAATATATATATATATATATATATATATATATATATATATATATATATATATATATATATATATATATATATATATATATATATATAATTTCACATGCCCTTAAGCTTGAGAAAAAGGAACGGGCACGCTTCAGGATTTCTGGTTTTATTTCAGGTGTCCTACCAAACTCCTGACAGCGGCTTCCTGGCTTCTGCAGACTCACTGAGGCTCAACAGCTAACTGCATTGGGTGAATGACATGCTCTTATCCTTATGCACCTTGTGAGTTGCCTTTTGTTATCTTTATTAAAGTCGTTTCCTATATACTGCACTTAGTTGGTGCTCTCTGCTGTTTCCTTTATATATTGTAGAGATCACTTATGTCTCATTGAGATGCTTCCATGGATTATTTTGGATTTATGGACTTTTTAGTATAATCCGCAGCAGATTTACATGTTTGATTATGCTGTAGCTCAGCTGTTTCCCTACCTACGCCAATTCTCGATAATTCCTTGTATTACTGTGACCAAACAACTTCATCTTTACCTATATGTTCACAAACAAGCTGTAATCTTGCGCTTATATTCTTGTTTTTTAAATTTAGATCATGAAAATAAATATACTGTGTCAATGTTATGCATTATTTGTTCCTTTATATCAAATTTATCTGTAGGCACTGCATGAATCAAGGTCTAATGTTGAAAAGTGAACAATTTCCACTGGGGTGCACTTACTTGTTCACATAACCGTATGCAAGATATTTTTATTTGACAGACATCTCTCCATTTCTGTCACTGTGAAAGACTTTCACTTTCAGAATTAGCCTAACAGTGGCCATGCCTGCGGGTAGCGTGGCCGGTCATGTCGTCACCTTGCTGGAGCTGTTTGGTTAAATCCTTCAGATTGACGGCGTGTTTCCTCCTCTGTGCAGCAAGCTCATTGTTCAGCTCTTCTATTCGAGTGTTCAGTGAAGCCACCAGAGACCGCTGAGAGTTCAAGTCTGTCTGGAGGGCAGTCACCTCCTGTTGTCTTAAGGTCCTCTCTGCTTTCAGTCTCTCTTCCTGTCACACACAACATGACAAGACACATAACAAGCTGCAACATACTATTGTCGTTTAAAGTGGTCGTTTAATCAGCTTATATTTTGCCTTCATTGGTTTCTCCTTTCCCCCCTCCTCTTGGATCCAGCTGCCACAATTGTTGTGGACATTCCTGATCATATATTGTAGTGACTTTTTGTTTGGACCTTATGTATACCTGATTGTGCCTTAACCCTTATGCACCATTAACCATTTACCTTTTACTGCACTATTTTCATTACATGCCTTTTATCAGAGGGTATCTTTGCTTTTCTATCAAATGGGTGCTGTACATCCTCTGCGATGAAAGCTGTGGGCTGGCTCTCAAGAGGAGTTATGCAAATATCAATATCATTGATGGGTGGTGTCAGTCTGGAGAAATAGGTTTTCCTAGGCTATTGCATACAGACTGCTCTATAGAGTGCCCACTAGAATATTCATATTGAGTAATTGGAAAAACAGATCTATTAAAATGAAAAGGGTGTGCCAGGGACAGTCAAGCTGGGGAGGAAGAAGGTAGAGGATGCTAAAGTTCACCATGTTCCCTAAAATAAGGAGAGGTGCCCATACAATGGTACAAGACTGAAGCGGAGGCTTCAGTCTTGTGGAGTTCAGCTTTTAAGTTAATACTTCGTTTTCAGGTTTACATAATTGTAGTGGGGCTATGGAGTGACATTTCATGTAAACATAACATTTCTTACCAGTTCAGTGTTGGAGTGCTGGAACTGTTCTAGTTGGCTGCGGAGCTCACTCTCACTATAGGTCAGCTTATCCAGCTGGGACTGTAAGGAGTTGTTCTCGGACTGGATCTGAGCGTTTTTGCTGGTCAGCTTCTCTGTAAACCCCAGCAGCTCAGACTCCCGCATCCTACTACCCTCTATATCCCGCTGAAGGTCGGAGATGAGCGAGTTTAGACTGTTCACTTCCTCCCGTAAACTCTGAATCTCTTGTATGTCCCTGCAGAGGGTGAGAGGAGAACAGAGGGGTAAGGAAAGGACAGATAGAGATCAATATAACCATATATTACCTATAGACTGCAGACTGTCAGAACATAGGCAATGTAACAATTACTATACCAGAGTCTCCCACTCTGGTAACAATTAGTAATACTAATCTACTTCCCCTTACCTGGAGGAGAGCTATGTGCTCTGGCCTGACTTTGTGAATGTTTCAGAGTTGAAATAAAACTTTGGATCAACTGTGGGTGAATGATTTTGTATAGGGGATTGCATTTATTTATTTTTTTGGTTGAACTAGATTGACTTTTTTTGTCTTTTTTCAGCCTGACTAAATATGTATTGGTGCAAAGAAAATTAAAAAAATACAAGTTTGTGTGAATGTGCATTTTCTTTGTTCTGAAACTAGTATTCTGGGGATAAACATACTTATCAAGTCTGCAAATGGTGCCCTTAAGTGAACCAGTCTATAGAGGTAAACCGTGTGTGCGTGTACACACACACACACAGTTGCATTAATTTAAAAGAGAAGTATGGCTTTTAGTTTTTTTGTAGATTCTTACGTACCTCGGTGGATGGAGCATCAGACCGATGCTGCAGCTGTCCCCCCCGTGTCCCTGCACTGAGAACTGAGCTCTCGAACATCGCAGATGGCTTGGTTCCCACTCCTTCATTAGTGGAGAAATAGTGCCCGTTTAGTCAGCATCTCTCCTGCTCTGATCCTGCACACTCATTGGAGTGCTGAGCTATGGAGGGGCAGGGAGCGGCCACCTCAGTGGCCCGCTGAGACTGCCATCAATGAAGGCAGCTGGCAGATCCAGATTTGGGATTTTGGGATGACGCACTGGCTCGACTGATGGAAGTGACGTCAGCAGAGAGTGGACTTCAGACCACTCTCCGCTGACAACGGGTCACAGGAGTGCAAAACTAATTGCACTCCTGTGACCCATAGGAGAAGCCCAGCCTAAAAATCTCAGACTGGGCTTCTTTAAGTATAGCACTGCATCCGTTTTTTTTTTTTAAAGGACCATCCTATTCTGATACTTTGTTTACAAGTAAAAATCAGTGTGTTTTTTTTGTTTTTTTGCTAGAAAATTACATGCAATTAAGAAAAAAAGAAATTTAATAGATACCCAACCTGTCATGCTTTTAAATTGTGCATGCTTGTGGAATGGGGCCAAACTACGGTACTTAGTCTAGTGCTATCATAACCACTAGCAATAACTGCATGTAAAATCCAACTGGCTGGTTATACCCAAGTTGATTGGGTACATTCAGCCTGCCCACACATGGTTTGAATCTTGGCCGATCCCTGTGGAAAATATCTATGGCCAGCTTAAACATGTTAAAGCCAACAGGAGTTTTTTTAGATTGAGTTTAAATCTATTTTAAAACGTATAGAACAAATCAGACTGTCAAACAATATTTCCAAACAAAAAAAAGAGGCAAAAATGTGATTACAACCTTTAATCAAAAGGTACTAAAAGAGTAATAATAACTAAAGATGAGTGAAGAGGAAGAGACCATGAGGCTACAGAGATAAAACAAGCAGTGTCTCATCTATCCATGAGAAATCCAATTACTGTTCATTATTCCCACTGATCAGACACACTTTAAGAAGATCGCCTGCAGATGAAAGGACTAAAACCCTAACGGAGTAACCGCACAGCACAGTGATTAGAGATGTCAATTACCCTCATTACACGACTAATTGCAGCCAACACTCCAGAGAGAGAGAGATCACAGAACGCACAATGGTATATTCATCGTATCCCTACTGCTAATTAAAGAACACAAAATTACATTGTAACTTCATGAATTGTTTTGTGACATGCAGATAAACCATAAAACAGACCATGAAAATTACTGATGTCCACGGCTGCCACAAATCTGAAACGCTATTCACAGTAACTGTATAAATTACACACCTAAAGAACACCAAGCAGGACAACAAAGCTGCATTTTATTTCAGCAATGGGATAGAACAGAAAACTATTACCATAAAGCTGTGATCCTGGAGGAGGAGATTTATGACATACACTTGAGGCTGGGTTCACACCTATGCAAATTGGATGAGGCTTACACCGTCATCTAATTTGCATGACAATTTAAAATATGTTCATTTGAATGAGGCCGATTCACATATGAGCGTTGCATTCGTACTCCGCATTGCCCAAAACACGTGTGTGTTTTCTGGGTATCGTGGTGCGAATTGGAAGCACATTACCCTCTATGGCAGTGATGGTGAACCTTGGCACCCCAGATGTTTTGGAACTACATTTCCCATAATGCTCATGCACTCTGCAGTGTTGGTGAGCATCATGGGAAATGTAGTTCCAAAACATCTGGGGTGCCAAGGTTCGCCATCACTGCTCTATGGGAACGCATCTGATTTCCAGATGCATTCCATTGTGAACAGGATAAAATCCTGATGTAAACCTGACCTGATCCTGATCAAAAACTGATATTGAAACGCTGAACAACTACTTTTTGAATTCGCTGTGAAAACGGAGCTTCAAGTCGCACCGCACGTGTGTGAACCCAGCCTCACTGTTGGCCTATACAAACCCTGTAAAATAATAATTACAAACAGCTGACTTGCTGCATGCAGTTGGATACTTGCCAGCAGAGTGGATAAAAATCAAGGATTAAAAAAATATAAGGAAAAAAAGTTATTTTTTTTTTATTTCAAGAGGATTTTTTTTTTTGGCCCATTTATACTTACCTAGGTGGATGCAGCATCAATCCGATACTGCATGTGTCCCTCTGCACTGAGAACCAAGCAATCAAAGACCGCCGATGGCTCGATTCTCACAGATCCCTGAGCGGAGAGCTGCTGACTGTCAATCAACAGCTCTCCGCTCTGCTCCTCCACGCTCCCTGGAGTGCTGAGCTGTGGAGGAGGCGGAACGGCCATTTCAGGCTCTCATCGGTTCACTGAGAGGCTGAAACAGGCACCTGGCAGATCCAGACTTTGTCGCGTTGACGTGGTGCCTGGACCGATTCCAGTGACGTCAGCAGAGAGCGGACTTAAGACCACTCTCTGCTGAAAACAGTTCACAGGAGGGCAAAACTAATTGCCCTCCTGTGACCCATTGGAGAAATACAGCCAAACAAGCTAAGGCTGGGCTTCTCCTTTAAATCTGATCAAATCAATCTATAATTTTTTTTGGATTTTTATCAAATTTATTTTAATAAAATGCTTTTGGAGTAAAAGATAGTTTTCCATTTAAGATACATTAAAAAAAAATTGTTTATTCAGCATGAAATGGAGCTTAGTTATGCAGCATGAGGCTGTATATTCTGCAATTGTTACATTTTTGGTAAATTCATTCAACGAATCCAAGTTCTGCAAGCTGAGATAACATGCACTGCATTGATGCATTTACAAAATGTCACAGTAACCATGAGATAAAACAAAGTTCAGGAATATTCTTTTATCCCATTGTTTTGCAAATCTATGTACACTAAAAACTGTATGATATATTGCTGTTTTACTAACCTGACATCTTATTATTCTAAATAGGAAACCTTCATTTTGTTTGCAAATATTAATGATTCAAACTACCAGCAAGAATGAGTCCTTACATTTAAAGAGCACCTGTTACTTCAGATCATTTGTGACATCGCCTTTTAGCGGGCATCCACTCACCTGTTGCCACAATGTCCTCCACCTTGTTGTGTCACTGCCACATCACCAGATGTCCCATTAAAGTAAATGAGACTGTCGGTGAGTCAACAGCAGGTCAGAGGAGGCGCCACTGTGGGACAGAGATGACAGATGCCCTTTAACCATGATAATTTAAATCAAGCCTTTTTACTAGTGATTTAAATCAAATCCACCCTGCTTGCCAGTCCAAACTATAATAATTCTTGAATGATTTAGGATTAAAAATTACATTTACAGGCAAGATTTACTGCATTAATAACCATTGGTCATCTGTTTACGGAAATGTATTATTTCAACCTTGTGGAAGAAACCAATTTTTTTTTTAAGTGTTTGTAAACCCTTACCCTAGGTTCACACTAGTGCGGGCAGTGCATCCCACCTTTGCTCGGGCTCAGCAGCCCATTCATTTGAGTGTGAAACGCACAAAAAAAAAAAAAAAAAGGCACATGCACCTTTTTAAAAATGCAGCCGCAGGGAAACAACATGGTCTTTTTGATCATGCGGTTTCCCTGTGGCTCTCGCACACTCGATCGCGATGCAGGCTGAGATGTGTGGAAGTGCCATTCAGAATACATGGCAGCCCCATGTGTCTCACAAGAGCAGTGAGATTTGGCTGCGTTTTAGGGCAAACAATGCGATTCCTGCAACCAAGAAGCATGGTGCAGGCTAGTGTGAGTCTAGCCTAAAATATACCCAGTGAAGTGACTGGCCTCAGGTGATGCACAGAGATTAAATAAATCCTCCCACATACGTTGTACCTGTTATCAGCAGTCTTCTCTATATCCATTCAAAATCCAGAATTTATAAAGCGTCTGAGTTCTGCGAAAAAGGGGGCGGAGAGCTGACATTACACACTGCTGAGCTCAGCAAGGGGAGCTCCAAGAGCGGATCGGAGGTCTTTGCCTCTCTATCACTGATTAAAGACCTGAATTTTTAAATCTTGTCTAAGCTTTCAGAAGAAAAAAAAACAGGGGCAGAGAACTGAAGTTACACTCTGTAGAGCTCAGTGAAGAGAGGAGAGCTCCTACATATACACACGCACACATTTTATACATATATATATATATATATGCGATCGTGAGCATAGCTGCCATCCTGTAGCAATAAAGCTGCTATAGGATGGTCAGCAAGTTGGAAAAAAAAAACTGCAGAATTGTTATCTAAAAGTATGAAGTATAGTGGATGAGATTAGCAGAAAGAAAAGAAAAATCGTCACCGTCTGCAATCTTGATATTCCCATGACTGCAACAAATTAAAATGATACACATTTTATGTGGCCCTCAAACCTCTCCTGCAGCTGTGGCAGCCCCCCTCATTTTTTGCCCCCTCCTTCTCTCAGAAGTCAGCAGCAGAGAGGACAGAACTTCTCCGCCAGATTCTGCGCTTCTCTGTGAAACCACAAAGAGGCTGGTCTTTGACCCACCTCCCCCGCATCAGCAGTCAGAAGCAGAGAGGAACACAGAACTCCTACAGATCCTGCGCATGTCTGTGCAGCCGCAGCACACCCCCCCCCACCCTGCACTTTCTGCTCCCATCTCCTCCCAGCAGCAGCATAGGATGGGGGGGAGGGGTGCTCTGTGATGTAAGGGTGGATGGGGGGGTCTCTTGACATATGATGTAAGTGAGGTTGGGACAAGCCTTACAAATGCAACCGGTCCGTTTGAGGGCAACCATAAAGCTGACAGGACCCTTGAGTTAGACGCTTCTACATTAAAGCTTTAAAAGAGAACTTCTGGAATCAAAAATAACAAGCAGTCATACTCGCCTAGATGGCTACAGCACTGAACCCAGCTGCAGCTGTCCCCCGCTGCCTTTAGACCAAGAACAGAGTAATCAAAGTTCGCTGATCGCTCAGTTCTTGCTCTCCAATCTGCAGAGAGCTGAAGACTGTCAGTCAGCGGCTCTCCTCTGCCCCTCCAGTGCAACCCCGGGCTGTGGATGGGGGCGAGAGTGGCTGGCTAAGTCTTCCAGTGGCTTGCTTAGAGGAAGAGCCCGCTGAAAGGTCCAGGCATTTGGGTGGACACCGACTGTAAAGTCTGGATCGATTTGGAACCTGGTCTGGCTGAATGACGTCAGCTGAAAATGGACTTTAGCCCACTGTCAGCTGAAAAATGGATCAAAAGGAGTGAAGAACGAAGCACACGCCTGTAAACCACAGGAGACATAGGGTATGCAGTGAGCAAATATGGCTGCTCTCATGCACATAGATACACAAAACAACTTTTTTTATATCAGATTGGTAATATTTATACCAACCTAATCCCTTAAAATCACTTTCCTTCCCCTTTAAATACGATGGTTGGTATACATTGTCATGATTCACACTTGCTGTACGACACATATTTACATTCGTTTTATACAGAGCATAAGGCACTTTTGATTTTGTGAGGCTGGACTATGGATTAGGCTGTGTGGGTCAGGACGAAAGTCAGATACCTTTTGTGCCGCTCTTCCTGCTGATCCACGACCTTTACTCTGTCCTGTAGATTCTGGATCTCAGCTTTCTGCCTGTTAATAAGTTCTTTGTACTTGGATAATTCTTCCTCTGTCCGAAGCCGCTCAGCTTCTAGACACTTCACCTGAGTGACAGAAGACAAGTGACATATCCTTCATTTTCTGTGGATCAATATCATATTGTAGACATTCAACTATCTCCCATGTCATTTATAAACGCAACAAATAAAAATGTAATCACGACTGAAAATTCCACTGAAAAAACAAAAAAAAACATTGAAAGTGGTATGACAAGTGGTATGACAAGTGGTATATATGCCAGAGACAGCTACCTTCGTTCGTAAGGTGCGCAGTTCATCCATTCCTTCTGTAAAAGTTCTTTTCAGATCATCCAGCTCCTTGATTTTTGCCTGATGAACCTTGGCAGGGACAAAAAAAAAAAAAAAAGTTTTAGCTGAGACTGCAAACAGAAGATTTTAGAGACATCTTTTCACAGACAGATCTGTATGCATTCCAGGCACACAAAGCTGAACCTTCACACAGTCAAGTCAACAGTTGCTTGGTGGTCCCATAGGGCTCTCAGCTGACTTTACAAAAAAAAAAAACAACAACTTATAGCTGCCTCTCATAACATTAGATGCTTCCTAGATGCATACAGCCAAGCACAGATTGCCTAATTTATAGAATATGTATAGTTATCTATAATCTGTTCTGTCTTTGTCATATGTAGTGTGGCTCACTGCCATGGCACAGAAATCAAATTGCCCATTCACTGGTTAGCGATGCTGGAGGACAGCCGTCACTGCCTCTGGTCTGGGCAGCAGGAAGAAAGAACTTGCTTCCAAGTAGAGAAGAACCCAACTCCAAGAACTCATGTCTTCTGGCAATTAAGCCATGCGGAATGAAAACGACAAATACTTGGACAGAAAAATGGGCAAATATTGGAGTGAAATGGGTCGTTTAAAGCTGAACTCCAAGCAAACAATTGGTTAGCATTAAGATCTGCACATTTCATTCACTAATTTCCCTTCCTTTTTTGCCTGCAAGTCTCACAAAGTAGTAAAGTGCCCTATGACAGTCATTTCTTGTGTATATGATTGATCACAGCAGCTTGCTTCATATCTACAGGGTGACCAATTGTGTCATCACTCCATCAGCTTATGTTATCACATCTGCACAACACCAAGTGTATGAATAGATTGCTTTACTTTATTTATAGCTTGATCCTACAGAGGGGAGTCCTATGCTCCTCTGACACTGCCTTTGCGTCTGCCTGCACATCCGTTCACATTGTGCACAGAGCCCTGGGCAGCAGGAGAGAAGCACTCGTTACGCATTATTCCTCACCTCCCTTCACTATTCCCAGCTCTGCCCCTGCTCAGCAACCCACATTTCTTTATTTTAAAGTGACACTAAAGGCTTTTTTTTTTTAAAGCAACAAATATATTAAAAAAACGTACCTGCTCTGTGCAATAGTTATGCACAGAGTAGCCCCGATCCTCCACTTCTCGGGTCCCCCAACAGCGATCTTGGCTCCTCCACCTTGCTGAGTGCCCCCAAAGCAAACCAGTTGCTATGAGGCATTTTGGCATGCTCGCTCACAAGCCATGCTCTGTGTCCATAAGAAACACAGAGCAGGTCTCGGCCCCCACTTGCTCCCTAACTGGCTGTGACTGATAGCAGTGGGGGCCAATGTCTCTGAGCCAATGAAGAGGCAGAAAGCTGGGACAGCAGCCACTCTCGTGCACATTCCTGGATCAAGATCGGGCTCAGGTAAGTATTGGGGGGGGGGGGGGGGGGCTGTGGGTGAGCTGCATGCTGAAGGTTTTTCAGCATGCACACACACACACTAAAATTTTAAATACATTTTGACTTGATATACAAGCGGCGTCATGTCACAACTCACTATAAAAAAAGAAGAGAGGTGCCTCAAAGTGTGGCAATATGGTTAAATTTAATGAAGGTACAACATTTAGCAACTCGCATGGTTGAGGATTAAAAGAGGCACATTTAAGTATGCAGACATCAAGGGTAAAGCGGTTCACATAGATCATCCTCAGCACTGCCATCAATCCCTTCCACGCTGCTCTCCACGAGGGTAGTCTTCCTGGTCACGATTGCAGACTGAAAGCGGTGAGACCTGGCAGTGCGGAGGATGGTCTATATGGACAGCTTTACCCCAGATGCCTGCATACTTGGATGTGCCCGTTTTAATCATCAATCATGTGAGTTGCAAAATGTTGTACCTTCAATAAATGTAACCATATTGCTACACTTAGAGGCGCCTCTCTTCTCTTTTATAAAAGTGTAGCACCTGATGGATTTTGCTTCCAATTTCCTTGTGGAGGCTGCCATCACATTGCTATAATCTTTTTGCGTGGACTATAAAACTGAAAAACCTAGGAATAAACGGTTGCGGAATGAATCATTACACACACATACAGCATCTTACAAAAGTGAGTACACCCCTCACATTTTCGGAAATATTATGTCTTTTCATGTGACAACACTGAAGAAATTACACTTTGCTACAATGTAAAATAGTGAGTATACAGCTTGTATAACAGTGTAAATTTGCTGTCCCCTTAAAATAACTCAACACACAGCCATTCATGTATAAACTGCTGGCAACAAAAGTGAGTACACCCCTAAGTGAAAATGTCCAAATTGGGCCCAATTAGCCTCCTCCCAGTGTCATGTGACTCATTAGTGTTACAAGGTCTCAGCTGTGAATGGGGAGCAGGTGTATTAAATTTGGTGTTATCCTTCTCACTCTCTCATTCTGGTCACTGGAAGTTCAACATGGCACCTCATGCCAAAGAACGCTCTGAGGATCTGAAAAAAAGAAGAATTGTTCCTCTACATAAAGATGGCGTAGGCTATAGGAAGATTGCCAAGACCCTGAAACTGAGCTGCAGCATGGTGGCCAAGACCATACAGCAGGTTAACAGGACATGTTTTATTTAGAACAGGCCTTGCCATGGTCGACCAAAGAAGTTGAGTGAATGTGCTCAGCGTCATCCAGAGGTTGTCTTTGGGAAATAGACATACGAGTGCTGCCAGCACTGCTGCAGAGGTTGAAGGGGTGGGGTGTCAGCCTGTCAGTGCTCAGACCATACACCGCACCCTGCATCAAATTGGTCTGCGTGGCTGTCATCCCAGAAGGAAGCCTCTTCTAAAGATGATGCACTAGAAAGCCTGCAAACTGTTTGCTGAAGACAAGCAGACTAAGGACATGGATTACTGGAACCAGTAATCCATGTCCTTATTTGGCTCAGATGGTGTCAAGTGTGTGTGGCGGCAACCAGGTGAGGAGTACAAAGACAAGTGTGTCTTGGCTACAGTCAAGCATGGTGGTGGGAGTGTCTTGGTCTGGGGCTACATGAGTGCTGCCAGCACTTGGGAGCTACAGTTCATTGAGGGAACCATGAATGCCAACATGTACTGTGACATACTGAAGCAGAGCATGATCCCCCTTCTTCAGAGACTGGGCCGCAGGGCAGTATTCCAAAATGATAACGACCCCAAACTACCACTGCCTTACTAAAGAAGCTGAGGGTAAAGGTGATGGACTGGTCAAGCATGTCTCCAGGCCTAAAACCTACTGGGCATCTGTAGGGCATCCTCAAATGGAAGGTGGAGGAGCGTAAAGTCTCTAACATCCACCAGCTCCGTGAGGTCGTCGTGGAGGAATGGAAGAGGACTCCAGTGGCAACCTGTGCAGCTTTGGTGAACTCCATGCCCAAGAGGGTTAAGGCAGTGCTGGAAAATAATGGTAGCCACACAAAATATTGACACTTTGGGGCCAATTTGGACATTTTTACATTGTACTCACTTTTGTTGCCAGTGGTTTAGACATTAATGGCTGTATGTTGAGTTATTTTGAAGGGACAGCAAATTTCCACTGTTATACAAGCTGTACACTCACTACTTTACATTGTAGCAGAGTGTCATTTCTTCAGCGTTGTCACATGAAAATGTGAGGGGTGTGCTCACTTTTGTGAGATACTGTACATATATACATACACACACACTAAAGTCAGGAACATTTTGGATTTTTACCTCCAGGTTGTCAGTTTTTTCCTGCATCTGTTTCTCTAGCTCCCCTTTTGTGACCCGGAGTTTAGCGTCCAATTCATGGGATTTAATTTCCTCCGACTCCTAAAGAGAAATAGGATATACATTTGTAATATAAAACTCATGCTACCTAGTTCAAAAGACATGACGTTATAACAGCACTGTGACTAGTGAATTCCATAAACCACAGATTCAGATTCTGTACAGCAATGCTTCATCCTCACAGGTGTAAAAATAGAACTATTGCCTCCCAGTAAGAAAAATAAAATATGAGCTGCAGCACTTAATTATAAGAGCATCTGTACTTACAGTTTTCTCTTAGTTCCCCAGCAAAGCCCCACAAATGCACACTGATCCTGCCAGTGGAGTCCATCTATTGCAACCTCCTGTGATGGGGTGGCAAAGCTGCTGCACTGCTCCTGAATTCAGAGCAGATTTATCTATCAAGTAGGCTTTGCCTACTTGCACTACAGCAAAATGAAAAAAAAATCTTGCAAGGGGCATAGCTAACAGTATTGTTAGCGCTTCCATTACTGATTGCTCACCCCCTTCACTGTGAGCTGCAGTGTCTGGGAGGGGGAGCGCGTGAGATATAAATGAAGGAAGATTTGTCTCACTCAGAGAGGGTAAAGGAAGTTTTTTTTGTTAACTTTAGGAGGCTTGTGCAGATAGTAACTGGAGTTGGAATTTTAGACTTTCATACAGGAGCCTTTAGTGAAAGGAAATGTCGTCAAAGTTACCTGGGACTTTCCACACATATTCCAGTACATCCAGCAGGGGTACACAATGAAAGAGTTTAAGACAAAAACTAAAAATGTTTTATTTTTGTTGTACCATAAAATCCTTTTCTCTGCATCCACTGAAGGATACAGCCGTTTCTTTGGATCATGGCCAATGGGTTATCGTGCCACTTACAGGAATAGGATGCTAGATAACCCCAAAAAAATACTCAACCTGCTTGCTTGTCGGGGCGTTTTCATGCATTTTTTCGGCCATTCTACAAGCTTTTTAAAAGCTGAAAACACTCAGGTGTGAATGCAGCCTTAAAAATATAGCCAGATCGTTACACTGTGAGTAATGGGATGCCCCAAAGCTGTGCCAGAAACAAAGAGGGTGGGCTCAGAGTTAATCAACCAAACCTAATAAAGAACCACAACCCAGCAGAACTCTAATTACTGCCTGCAAGACCTTACGGCTGAGACCAGCATCCGTACAAGTGGAAATGTCAACTTTGTACAACTTGGTAAAAATGTGAACAGATGACCACATAGCCGCCTTGCAAACCTGAGAAACACAAGTACAGTGATGAAAAGCCTGGGAAGCGCTCAGAGCCCTGGCAGTAAAATTTTTAGGTTCTAATGTCTAAGTGATATGAAAAAAAACTAAGCTGTGTGTTTCAGATAGGAGGGTTTGGATAAAAGCAGGGGCCGTCCCCAGGTAGCGTTTTTTCTGCAAGTGGAATAATCCCTTATTTAAGACATAAACCCCTTATTCAAGACTTAAAGATCCAACTGTATCTTTCCATAAACTGAAGTAAAATAAAATCTGTGTCTTATGTCCGTCACTGTGTACCAAATTCTGTCCGACAAACTGGAGGAGAGGTGAAAAGTCACAGAAGATTTGGAAGCTGTAATTCCATCCTTCTGTGGTGGTGTGGAGCTTGAAAGTGATCAGAGAGCCAAGAGGAGCAAGAACAGCACAGGATGGTTGCTACTTGAGATTACCTGGAGAAGCGGTGATAGGGAGGCTGTAACACAAACATTTATGGGCCTTCAGAAATGCAGGTCTGGCGTTTCCGGTGAGTGCTGAATCTGATGGGCTTAGGTTAGTAATTTAAAGCGCAGTGGTTGAAATACTGTTAGGCTCGGTTCACTGCTGCCATGACTTGGAATCCGTCTTGTGAGAACCCAAGTCGTGTGACATGTGAAATCCCATGTTAATCAATGAAAGTTGTCCTAATTAGCACTGCTGAAGTCACTCCGACTTTAGAAAAGGTTCCTGTACTACTTCAAGGCGACTTCTATCCGACTTGTGCCCATAGACTTTTATGGAAATCGCCTCCAAGTCAGATCCTTATCCATATTGATTTGGATCCGACATTACAAGAAGATTACACAGGCATTCCCTGAAAGTCGCTTCAAAACCACATAAAGTTGTACTCAAGTCGCCAACAAATTGCCAAGAAGTCATCTGAGTCCCATGGTAAGTCACGTGACTTTAAGGTCGCAGCAGTGTGAACCAAGCTTTACTGTTATTACCCCGGAGTGGGTGGATGAGCTGTGGCTGGACACCAATAATAGGGATTTGGGTTGACCTGCAAAATCCTTTTCTTGTAGTACTTCACAGGACCTTGGGGATCTTCACCTCCATTATGATGGGGTAACACTGTTGCCTTCAGGTGATTGGGCATTACCAAAAAAAAAAAAAAAAAAGAGAGAGAAGACGATAGGAGGTCCCCCCTCAGGCAAGGTTTTTGTTTTTATAGCAAGCCATAAACCGCAGAGGCAGAGGGAGTGGGATCCTCGTGTCCTGTGATATACACCAAGAATTTTTTTTTTACAGGTAAACCAAAAATCCCATTTTCCTTATCCTACATCTTAAGACACATGGTATCTGAAATATGGTGAAAACCTCCCCAGCAGGTACAAAGAGTCTAATCCTTCCACACTGCATTCAAAACTAAAAGACAAAAGCTTTATTAATGGAATGTCATAATCTTTCCCCGTCAGTCATTTGCATCCCTTCTAATTAAAATCCTTCTAAGAGGAGAATTTTGCTTTTCATGTTCAAGGTAGGAGGCATCTGAGACGTGTTTGAAGGTAAAACTCATGACTTATGATGTCATGCACACAGACAATGCTTTTCTCATGTAGCCATTGACTGCCAAGAAATGAAAACTACCCTTTCTTGCAACCATAGCTCTACCAAACCCTTGGCTTTACACCACCAAACCGCTCACTCTAAATATGCCCTGGGGCTATCTACCCATTTCTCTGGACCACTAAACAGCAATAAACTTTCAAACACCCATGCAGCATGAATATATAGATTCAGGGCAGTGTGAATAATCAAGATATCATACCTGGTAAGTTTTTATTATCTCCTGGCAATTCCGCCGCACCTGATCTGCCTCCTCTTTAGCTTTGTTTAGTTTTGTTGTTGCATCTCGCAATTTATCTTTGGTTTCCTGTAAAGTAAAAACAGAATTTTTTTTTACACCATTCAAGTGGACCTGTCAGTACCTTGAATGTTTACCTTCCCCCACCTCCGCTTAATTAATGATAAACGCAGTAAGGCCTTAGCTAGTAGCAATTCATCACATTCAGTAACAAAATGCTGGATTTTTTTTTTGCAACACTGAAGACATTTTGCAATTTCTCCAAGCCACTCCATCAGTTCTAATGAGTGTCAAGAAGATGCTTCAACATTTATATCCACACAGGTAGCAAAGACCTTACTGCAATCACCACGGAATGTGTCCAGACAGATGCTGATTGTCCAAGAACAGGATAAGGTGTAATGGTTGTGGAACCACTTCTAAAGGCATGAGGAAGGCCATCTATGACAAGCTGGAACAATCATCCCCAAGACAGGGGTAAGGCCATCAACACCAACTGTCTTCCACATACATATAAACCAGTTTTAACCTCTTTATCCCAGTGATATAACAATTCACACATTCAGCTATGTAAATCGACATGCTATACTGCTTAGGTAAAACTGGCAAAAAAAAAAAAGCATATATGGGGATTTGTTTTCCAACAAATTCATGTGATATCCATATCAGTTCAAAGCTTCAACTACTATTTCAGTAGAATAATACATTCTAAGGTTACTCTTGATCTTTTCACCAGCTAGTATGAGGTCATTTCTTGTGTTCTTGATCTCCACTTCATCTTGAAACTGGTTCACACCTATACAGGTTGCAGTTCGCATATACCAGGTGCATTATGCATTTTTCAATACACGTTTTTAATCCATTGAGGTCTATGGAACCAAAAACCAGAAAAAAAAGTCCCATGAAGCTGCACAGCTCTGAAGGCAAGAGGGGGTCCAACCCAGTACTAGTAAGGGACACCTAAAAGTGGTGGGTGAGAGTACATCTCCAGTACATCACTGTCCTCTAAGATAACACCACTAACCCAAAGAGAAGAGTTCTCTGGTTTCTATAAATAATTTACATTCCTGTACATCACTGTCCTCCCAGACTCCTCCACTAACCCAGATAAAAGAGTTCTTCAGGCTTCTTTACAGGATATATACTCCTAAACATTATTCTACCACACTTCTCCACTGACCCAGTCAGAGGAGTTCTCTGGATTCTATACAAGATCCCTGTTCATCATTGTCCTCCCAGACTTCACTGTCCGAGATAGGAAAGCTCTCTGGATTCTATACATGAGATACATAATTCCCCCTGCACTTAACTGTCCTCCCAGATTCCTCCTCCGACACAGATTGGAAAGATCTCTGGATTCTACAACCCCATTTCCAAAAAAGTTGGGATGCAGTGTAAAGTCAGAATGCAATGACCTACATTTTATTCACAATAGAAAATATGTTAAATGTTTAAAACTGAGAAAATGTACCATTTTAACCACTTCAGCTCCAGAAGTTTTTACCCTCTTCATGTCCAGGCTATTTTTTGCTTTTCGGCAATGCACTACTTTAACTGTCGATTTAGCGATCATGTAACACGATACCCAAACAAAAATTTTATATTATTTATTTATTTTTATTTTTTAAACACAAAGTTTCTTTTGGTGGTATTTAACCACCACTGGGTTTTTTATTTGTTGCGATATAAACGAAAAAAGACTAAGAAAAACTTTCTGCTAAAAAACCTATCCAATAAAAAAAGATCTAACTTCAAAAAAAAATTTAGGCTAAAATAATATATTCTGCTACATGTTTCTGATATAAAAAAAAAAAAAAAGGCTGAAAAATAAATAAAAAGTTCTGCTATAAAACCTATCCAATAAAAAAAATAAAGAAAAAAAAATCTCTGATATAAATTATATATATATATATATATATATATATATATATATATATATATATATATATATATATAAAAGTGTATATTGATTGGTTTGTATGAAATTTATAGCGTCTACAAACTATGGGGTATATACTGGATTTATTTTATTTTTTTATACTACTAATAGTGATGATCAACGACTTAGATTGGAACTGCAATAGTGCGGCGGTCAATCTGACACTAACTGACACTGAGGGGAACTGACTAACTGCCACTGACATCACCACTGCCACCAATACAGTGATCAGTGCTAAACATATACATGGTCACTGTACCAATGACACTGGCTGGGAAGGGGTTAACATCTACAGCACTCAAGGGGTTAATTAAGTTCCTATGTGTAATGTGTGCTTTTTTACTAATGATCTTTCACTTTCTCATCCCTGTTTTGCAGATGGTTCCCTGTGTACAGAGCTCTGTGCTTAATGTCAGCACAGCGCTCTCGACTGTGAATGTACACAACCGATCAGCAAGTCCTGGCCATGAATCATTGTCCAGGACTTGCTGACAGGCTCCCGCTGTGTACAATCACAGAGAGAGCCAGCCAGGGGGTATGCCCTAAACCTGGAAGTAGGCAGCGACGTACCAGTGCATCACTTTGCCTTAAGCAGCCACCCATCCACAGTATAATGCGGTCCCAGTGGTCATTCAGTGGTTAACCACTTCAGCCTTGGAAGGATTTAACCCCTTCCTGATCAGAACACTTTTTGCGATTCAGCACTGCGTCGCTTTAGCTGACAATTGCGCGGTCGCGCAACGTGGCTCCCAAAAAAAATTGAAAATCGCAATAAGCGTGTGATTGGTTTGCGCAAAAGTTATAGAGTCTACAAAATAGGGGATAGTTTTATGGCATTTTTATTAATAATTTCTTTTTTTTATATATATTCTTTATTTTTATTTTTGACAATTTATACATATACATTTGTACAATTATTGAAAGGAAACGGTTATATAATTTGTTACATAGTCTCCTTGCCCCCCTCCTCTTACAAAATACAATTCAACCCTTAAATTGAATTTGCCGCCCTGCCATCGTGAGCGCGCCGCCAGCGGCGCGCTCCCGCACTGGTCGGGACCCCCGTGAGTCCGGTCGCGGGACCTGCGGACTCGATCGCCGCGGGCATCCCCGCGATCGTCTCACGGAGCGGCCGAATGGAGAAGTGCTGTTGTAAACAACATTTCTCCATTCTGCCTAGCAACTAGTGACGCTGATCTCTGCTCCATGTGATTGGAGCAGAGATCAGTGTTCACTAAATGAAAGCCCAACCCCCCCACAGTTAGTAACACACCCCTAGGAACACTTAACCCCTACACTGCCACCCACTGGTTAACCCCTTCACTGCCAGTGTCATTTACACAGGAATCACTGCATTTATATAGCAGTGATTACTGTATAAATGACAATGGTCCCAAAAATGTGTCAAAAATGTCTGATGGGTCCCCCACAATTTCGCAGTCACAATAAAAATCGCTGATCGCCGCCATTACTAGTAAAAAAAAAAAATAATAAAAAATTATTAATAAAAATGCTATAAAACTATCCCTATTTTGTAAACGCTATAACTTTTGCGCAAACCAATCAATAATCGCTTATTGCGATTTTTTTTTACCAAAAATATGTAGAAGAATACGTATCGGCCTAAACTGAGGGGAAAATTTTTTTTTATATATACCGTATATACTCGAGTATAAGCCGAGATTTTCAGCCTCTTTTTTGAGGCTGAAAGTGCCCCCCTCGGCTTATACTCGAGTCATCGCTGTCTGCCTGCTCGATCAGCGTGTCGAGCAGACAGACAGCGGACATTCTACCATTCAAACGCCGCGCCTCCGCCTCCGCCTGTGATAGGCGGAACACTGAATTTCCCAGCAGCCTGTGTTCCGCCTATCACGGACATCGTCTCATCCTCGTACTACGGACGAGGATGAGACGATGTCCGTGATAGGCGGAACACAGGCTGCTGGGAAATTCAGTGTTCCGCCTATCACAGGCGAAGGCGGAGGCGCGGCGTTTGAATGGTAGAATGTCTGCCGAGGCGCCGACGAAGAGCGGCGATCCTGGCAAGGCACGGGACGGAGGCAAGGCAAGGCACGGCACGGGACGGAGGCAAGGCACGACACGGGACGGAGGCAAGGCACGGCACGGGACAGAGGCAAGGAGGCAAGGCACGGGACGGAGGCAAGGAGGCAAGGCACGGGACACAGGCTCGGGACACAGATAGGCTGGACACACACACACACACACACACACACACACAAACACACACACACACACACGGACACACACACACGGACACACACACACAGGGATGGATGGATACACACACACACAGGGATGGATGGATGGATGGAGACACACACACACAGGGATGGATGGATGGAGACACACACACACAGGGATGGATGGATGGATGGATGGAGACACACACACACAGGGATGGATGGATGGATGGACACACACACACACAGGGATGGATGGATGGACACACACACACACAGGGATGGATGGACGGACACACAGGGATGGACGGACACACAGGGATGGACGGACGGACACACAGGGATGGACGGACACACAGGGATGGACGGACACACAGGGATGGACGGACACACAGGGATGGACGGACACACAGGGATGGACGGACACACACACAGGGATGGACAGGCATGTCTCACCCTCGGCTTATACACGAGTCAATAAGTTTGCCAGTTTTTTTGGGGGTAAATTGGGGGCCTCGGCTTATATTCGGGTCGGCCTATACTCGAGTATATACGGTATTTTTGGGGGATATTTATTATAACAAAAAGTAAAAAATAATGCGTTTTTTCAAAATTGGCGCTCTATTTTTGTTTATAGCGCAAAAAATAAAAACCGCAGGGGTGATCAAATACCACCAAAAGAAAGCTTTATTTGTGGGAAAAAAAGGACGTCAATTTTGTTTGGGAGCCACGTCGCACGACCGCGCAATTGTCAGTTAAAGCGACGCAGTGCCAAATCGCAAAAAGTGGTCTGGTCTTTGACCAGCAAATTGGTCCGGTCTGAAAATGGTTAATCACCTCTCCTAGTGTTATTTCTTCTCTCTTTGCCCATCTACTATAATACAACCGCTCCTCCTTCCCTGGCAAAAAATGTTTTGTGTCTAACAGTGACATTAATGGAGAGTTAGATGTCCAATTGTGTGTCTTATTTATTTTATCCCATATTCTAAATGTATGTCTTGTTATTGTACTAGTGCTTATTCCTAGGTTCCGCGCCTGAGCTGGTATCCAAATCATTTTTGCTAAATCCGTCCCGCTTAATCTAGTTTCCAACTCCGCCCAACTCTTCTCCTTTAAATTATGTAACCAGTCTGCTATCCTAGATATCACTATAGCTTCATGATATTTTTTAAAATCTGGGAGTGCAACTCCTCCTCTTTCCTTTTCAAGAACCTTGTACGCAATGCGCGTTTTTTTGGGGGACCATATAAATGAGAGAACCATAGATTTTAGTTTTCTGAAAAAGCTTCCTGGAAGTGAAATGGGAATCATTTGGAGTGTGTAGAGTACCATGGGTAATTTAAACATTTTTATTACGTTTATTCTACCCATCCAGGATATTGCTTTGTACTTCATACTTTTTATTTGCATTAAAATTTTGTTTAGCAGGGGCATATAGTTAGCTTCGTATAGATTAGCCCATTGTGCCGTTAATTTTATCCCCAAATAGCTCAGTTCCCCTCTACTCCACTTAAAAGGTAGGCTAACGAACAGATCTCTCTGCTCTGATTCGGGCAAGTTCAAATTTAGTATTTCTGTCTTGGATAAATTGATTTTGAAATTTGAGAGTCGTCCGTACTGTTCCATTTCTTTAAGTGCCGACAGGATCGATGTTCTGGGGTTTGTAATATATAGCAACAGATCATCGGCGAATGCAGAAACCTTGTATTCTCTACCACCCACCTCGATTCCCCGCAAATCCCGGTTGCCTCGAATCGCTGCCAACAGCGGCTCCAAGGCAATCACAAAGAGAATCGGGGATAAGGGGCATCCCTGTCTCGTCCCATTGAACAATTCAAGGGGGCGAGACAGGGAACCATTCACCATGATCCTGGCTGTCGGCTTGGTGTACAACACCTTTACCCATCTCATCATTCTCTCACCCAGGCCCATGTGTTTTAAGGTCTCATTTATAAACTCCCAGTCTGCTCTATCAAAGGCCTTCTCGGCGTCAACAGACAAGAGCAGAGTGGGAGTCTTTCTTCTAATTGCTTCCTGGATCAGTATGATTGACTTCAATTCAATCATTTCTTTTTTACTAGTAATGGCGGCTATCAGCGATTTTTATCGTGACTGCGACATTATTGCGGAAACATCGGACAATTTTGACACATTTTAGGGACCATTGGCATTAATACAGCAATCAATGATATAAAATTGTATTGATTACTGTAAAAATGTCACTGGCAGTGAAGGGGTTAACCACTAGGGGGCAGGGAGGGGTTAAGTGAGTCCTGGGGGAGTGCTTTTAACTGTCTGGGGGAGGGGCTGTGTGTGACATGACACTGATCGCTGTTCCCGATAACAGGGAGCAGTGTCCTGTCACTAGGCAGAACGGGGAGATACCGTTTACATCGGCATCTCCCCGTTCTTCAGCTCCATGATATGATCGCGGGTATCCCTGTGGCGATCGAGTCTGCGGGCACAGTCACAGAGCTCACGTCAGGCGTGCACGGCGGGAAATTCAAAGTAACATATGGGTACGTTACTTGGCCCAGCCGTGCCATTCTGTATGCTGACAGCAGTCGCCAAGTGGTTAAGAAGAATTTTGAAATTGATGGCATCAATGCATGTCTAAAAAGGTGGGACAGGGTGACAAAAAGCTGGCAAAGTACAACCCTGATTACAAACAGAGTTGGGACAGGGCCATGATTACCGTGGTATAGGATCCCCTCTTCTTTTAACAGCACTCTGTAAACATCTTTTTTTTTTTCACACAAACAGAGCTGTGAAAAGTTAGAGTGTCCACAAGCTATGGTGCCACTCATTGAAAATGAATCACACCTTATGTACTGACGACCTATCTCATTTCTTGAGGCCCTAAAATGTCAGAAAAGTATAAATACCCCTCAAATGACCCCTTTTTGGAAAGTAGACATTCCAAGGTATTTAGTAAGAAGCATGGTGATTTTATAAGTTGTAATTTTTTCTCACAATACTTTGCAAAATTTCTTTTTTTCACAGAATTGCCATAATAAGTAATTTCTCACACACAGCATATGCATACTTCCAACTACACCCCAAAATACATTCTGCTACTCCTCCCGAGTATGGCGAAACCACATAGGTGAGACTTTTTCACAGCCTGGCCACATACGAAGGCCCAACATGCAGGGAGCAACATCAGGTGTTTTGGGGACATAAATTACACCATAAATTTCTTGACTACCTCTTTCACTTTTGAAGGCCCTGGAGCACCAGGACAATGAGAACGCCCAAATAATTACCCAATTTTGGAAAGTAAACACCCCAACGTATATTCTGAGGCATAATGAATCTTTTGAACATCTAATTTTTTTCCCACAAGTTTTTGGAAAATGTGGAAAGAAAATGAAAAACAATTTTATTTATACAAAGTTATCAATTTATAAGATATTTCTAGCAGAAATTACACCCCAAAATACATTCTGCTACTTCTCCCGAATATGGCCTTGTTTTTCAAACACATCCCACAGATGCTCAATTCGAATGAGAACTGAAGAATTTGGATGGCAAGTCAACACCTCAAACACTTTTCCATTGCTCCTGTGGTCCAGTTCTGATGCTCATGTGCTCATTATATGCGCTTTTGGCTTTGGATACAGGGCAGCATGGGCACCTTGACTGGTCTTCAGCTACGCAGTCCCATATGCAACAAACTGGGATGCAGCATGTTTTGACAGCTTTCTATCAAACCCAGCATTAACTTTTTCATCAGTTTGAGCTACAGTAGCTCTTCAGTTGAATCGGACTACACAGGCCAGACTTTACTCCTCACGTGCTTCAATCAGCCTTGGCCACCGATGGCCCAGTCTATTTCACCAGTTTTCCTTCTTTGGACTACTTTTGGTCAGTCCTGAGAACTGCAGAGTGGGAACATTCCACAAGGGTTGAATTTTGAAGATGCTCTGACCCAGTCTTCTAGCCATTACAGTTTGGTCCTTGTTAAACATGTTCAAATCCTTACACTTGCTGCCTAATATCCTGTTTCCCCAAAAATAAGACCTAGCGTTATTTTCGGGGATGGCTGCAATATAAGCCCTACCCCGAAAATAAGTCCTAGTTAAAGTCCTCGTAAAAACATGTAATGAATTTTGTAAAAGCACTATATAATGTGCAGTGTCTCCTTTTGTAACTATATTGTGGAAAATGCTTACTTACAGCGCCGCTGGGAGCTCACGTGACCGGGTGGAGATCTTCTACTCTCCTCCTTGCTGACGTCAGCGTCCCCTTCCTCTGCAGTGCATGGAGCGGGGAAGAAGAGCTACGGAGGGTCACTGTGCTTTCCATCATGCTTTAAAGGATCAGGATATTTATTTTTGGGGTTACAACCACTTTAAGTTAGTCATGATGGCAGGACTGTATTTGAATAAATGTATATTGTTGTAAATAGCATAAATAAATAAGACATCCCCTGAAAATAAGCCCTAGAGTGTTTTTTTGTAGCTAAAATTAATATAAAGCCAAGTCTTATTTTCAGGGAAACACGGTGTATCCTACCCATTTTCAGATGCCATTGGGAGTAGATAATTAATGTTAGCTATTTTACCTGTCAGTGGTCATAATGTTATAGCTGATTAGTGTACATTACTGAACATCACCATCCACCAAGACAGGAAACAATTCTATACAGGACAAACATCCCCACACATCGCTGTCCTCCCAGATTCATCTACTGACCCAGATAGAGTTCTGGGGATTCTTTACAGAATAAAAATGCTGCACATTAACTTCCTGGCAGACTCCTCCACTAACCTTGTGCGCATCCAGCTCTGTTTTAAGTTTGTTATGAGCCCACTTCACTTTGATGGCATATGAATTCACCTCTTCTTTAAGCTTCTCGATGTCACGGCTCTGTCTGCTGGTTTCATTTTCCTAGATTAAAAGAAAAAAAAAAAATATGTAAATCAAAGCTTTTGGACCCCCCCGGAAAGCGAATTAACTTCCCGGTAAAGTAGCTTAAGTAAGCTATGGATTTAGAATAGACGGGTGTTATATAATTATTTCTAATTTACAAAAATCAAAGACTAATTATTGGGCAGAAAAAGACAGAGCTCTTCCTACTCAGCCGATAATACTTACACTAAGTGGAATAATTATTCTTTTTAAAGTTCCCATTTGAATATAATCATATATATATATATATATATATATATATATATATATATATATATATATATCCTAAAATAAAGCCTCCAAAAAGTTTGCAACAACGTAACTTTTGATCTGATGTATGCAGACCTCAGCTCCTACAGAATCCATACATACTAATCTCAAAATTCTGAAACATAACACACACAATATATTTTTATGTATACTGTATATGGTGTGTACAGTGGGGTAATTATTTGATCCCCTGCAGATTTTGGAAATTTGCCCACTTACAAAGAAATGAAGGGTCTATGGTATTTTAAATGATAGAGACAGAACATCACTCAAAAATCCAGAAGTTGGAGTTGCAGTTCAGTGAGTAAAATAAGTATTTAATCCCCAAGCAAAGCATGACTTAGAACTTGGTAGAGAAACCCTTGTTCACAAGCCACTTTGTTGCCTTGGCAGTGTGCTTTGGGTCATTGTCCTGCTGAAAGACCCATCCACGATCCATCTTTTGTGTTCTGGCTGGGGGAAGAAGGTCCTCACCCAAGATTTTATAATACACGGCCCCGTCCATTGGCCCCTCAATGCGTCAAAGGTGGCCTGTACCTTTAGCAGAGAAACAGTAGGGGTGGTGTTCTTAGGGTCATAGTCAGTATTTGTCTTTTTCCAGTCGAGTTAATGCCAAAGAGCTCAATTTTAGTCTCATCTGATCACAGCACTTTTCCAATCATTCTCTGAATCATTTAGATGTTCATTGGCAAACTTCAGACGGGCCTGTACACGTGCCTTCTTGAGGAGGGGGACCTTGTGGGCACTGCGGGATTTCTATCCATTTTAAATTTCAGTTCTAAGGATACCTATTGTTCTGAGGAGGGCAGCAAGACCACAGGCATTTTACTTTCTATCCAGAGGGTTGGCTGCACCACCTGCCTATAGACTAAGCCCCCAAGCGCAGAAGATTGTGTTGGATTTCTATCCATGGCGGCGTATTGTGTTACCAACGTTTTGCTTGGCGACTGTGGTCCCAACTGCCTTGAGAGCATTTACAAGCTCCTCCTGTGTAGTTCTGGGCTGATCCCTCACTTTTCTCATGATCATCCTTACCCCATGAGGTGAAATCTTCCATTTGCAAATAAATCGCTCCAACAGTTGTCTGCTTCTCGCCAAGCTTTTTACTGATGGTCTTGTAGCCCATTCCAGCCTTGTGCAGATCTATAATCTTGTCCCTGATGTCCTTTGACAGCACTTTGGTCTTGCCCATTATGGTGAGGTTTGAATGAAAGAAAGATTCTGCAGACAGGTGTCTTTTATACACATGACGAGTTGCCGATAGGAGCACCTTCTTAAATTGACAGGACTAATTTGTGTACCACGTGAGCACATACTGTAGCCAGAATTATTGTTGGTTGGTAGTGAACTGCAACTCAATTTATAACATTGGTATCATGTGTTTTTTTTTCTGGATTTTTAGTTGATATTCTGTCTCTATCATTTAAAATGCATCTATGATAAAAACGATAGACCTTTCAACTCTTTGTAAGTGGGCAAAAAGCTGCAGGGGATCAAATAATTATTTTCTTTTGTGTGTGTGTGTGTGTGTGTGTGTGCGCGTGTGTACACACACACACACACACACACACACACACACACACACACACACACACACAGAGACAGACAGACAGACACACAAACCATATTGTCACAAGTATTGGGACACCTGCCTTTACACGCATATGAACTTTAATAGCATCCCAGTCTTCGTCCATAGGGTTCAATATTGAGTTGGCCCACCCTTTGCAGTTATAACAGCTTTAACTCTTCTGTGAAGGCTGTCCACAAGGTTTAGGAATGCGTCTATGGGAATGTTTGACCAATCTTCCTGAAGTACATGTGTGAGGTCAGGCACTGATGTTGGACGAGGAGGCCAGGCTCCCAGTCCACACTCCAATTCATCCCAACGGCTTTCTATCAGGTTAAGGTCAGGCCTTTGTGCAGGCCAGTCAAGTTTCTCCATCCCAGACTTGCTCGTCCAGGTCTTTATGGACCACATTACAGATGCACTAGCCCCCGCTCCCCCCAAACCCACAGTCTGACAGCTAGCAGAGAATCTTTTCCCTCCTGCTAGCTGTCCTAATTTGGAAAAGACACAGCCGTGCAGAGCTCCATCCATTTACAGTGTTATGTGAATCAAAAAACTACAAGGTCTGACAGCCTTTGCAGCAGTCGGCTTGTCGTTCTCAATGAACTACCAGGACGCTGTTGAGCGCCGTGGTATTTCATTGATGCTTCCTGCTAGCGTGTAAGTGCTTGGCCGTATGGCAAAACAGCTTACACACATAATCTGCTGATCATGGGTGTAATGCTTTCCAGGCTCCCAACAAAATAAATAAGTGCACTTTTTTTTACCTGCAAAAAGATGTGTATTTATATTTTTTTGTAAAGGTGAACGTATCCTTTACAACTGGGTAAGGAGCATCCAAACTCTGCTACTAAGGTGAGGTTGTGGAGGACAGTTTCATGTCACAGGTCATACACAATGGCAAGACTGAGAACAGCAATAACACACAAGGTAGTTCTACTGCATCAGCAAAGTCTCTCCCAGGCAAAGATTTCAAGCAGATTGGGGATTCAAGATGTGCTGTTCAAGCTCTTTTGAAGAAGAGCAAATAGGCAACGGGGACTGTAGACAGTGGTCAGCCAAGGAAACTTAAAGTGGTTGTAAACCTCAGACACAAAATATGAACAAAGCATATCCCTCTTCAGTGTGTACTTATCTCAATTAAGAGTACTAAGTATCACTTCTTTCCTGACACCACATGAAAAATGGTGACGGGGAGGGAGCCCCAGCTGATTGACAGCCTCAGCTCTATTCCTGTGAGCTTTGTAAAGGGGGATGTATCCAATCCAAATCAGCTCCCAGAGCTCTTCTTACTGAGCTCTGCAGAGTGCAACTTCAGTTCTCAGCGCCCCCACCCCCCCCCCCTTTTTTTCTGAAAGCTCAGACAAAATTTATAAATTCAGGACTAGAAAACGGTGATAGAGAGGCAAAGACTGCAGATTAACAGCTACAACATCTGTAGGAGAATTTCTTTCATCCCTGTGTATCACCAGAGGCTAGTCATTTCACTGGGTATATGTAAGGGTTTACAACCACTTTAATGCAGTAGATGAAAGACACATCATGCTTATTTTCTTTCAGCATTGGAAGACGTCCAGCAGCACCACCAGCACAGAACTGGTGGAACCCAGTGGGACCCAGGTACACCCATCTACAGTCTAGAGAAGTCTGGCCAGAAGTGGTCTTCGTTAAAGAGTTGTGGCCAAAAAGCCATACCTTTGACATGGAAACAAGGCTAAGCGACTCAACAATGCATGAAACATAGGAGCTGAGGTGCAGAAAAATGGCAGCAGATGCTCTGGATTGAGGAGTCAAATGTGAAATATTTGGCTGTAGCAGGATGCAGTTTGTATTCACCAAATGGCTGGAGAGCAGTTCAATAATGAGTGTCTGTGGGGCATCAGTGAAACATGGTGGAGGTTTCTTGCAAGTTTTGGGCTGCATTTCCTTAAATGGAGTTGGAGATTTGGTCAGGATCAATTGTGTCCTCAATTCTGAGAAATATAGGCAGATACTTACTCATCATGCCATACCATCAGGGAGGGGTGTGATTGTCCCCAAACTTATTCTGCAGCAGAAAAACCACCCCAAATACACATCCAATGTCACTGAGAACTATCTCCAGTGTAAAAAAGAACAATGAGTCCTGGAAGTGATGGTTTGGCCCACACAGAACCCTGATCTCATCATCAGTCTGTCTGGGATTACATGAAGAGACAGAAGGATGTGAGGCAGCCGACACCCACAGAAGATCTGTGGCGAGTTCTCCAAGAGGTTTGGAACAACCTACCTGCTGAGTTCCTTTAAAATCTGTGTGCAAGTGTACCTAGAAGTATTGATGCTGTTTTGAAGGCGAAGGGTGGTCACAACAATATTGATTTAATTTGGATTTCTCTTTTGTTTTGTTAATTGATAAACTATTAAGGTCTCTTACACATGATACTCTTGTTTTAGCATCTACTTTTTCAAACCTTTTTCTTTGTATGCATTTGCATATATTTACAGGCATTTTCATATACACATACACACATTATATATATATATATATATATATATATATATATATATATACACACACACACACACACACACACACACACACACACACACACACACACACACACGCATGCGTTTGCGCAATTTCGCACAAAACACATTCTCGGTTTCTCGTTCTGCGCAATATGTAAATTGTCATTTACTATATTTGTGCACAGTTGCACGTACTTGAGTGCATGAGGCGTAAATTGCTGGCCAAAAAAGCAGATTTTTCTATTTATTTTTTTAACTGAAGAATGCACGGCGCTTGTTTAAGCACCTGTGTGCTCCATTAAAAAAAAAAAAAAAAAGGCTGTACAGAGCGAGGTTTTTCAAGCTGCAGTGTGCAGGAGGTATAACGCTTCTATTTCTGAATATTATTTTATCAATTAAGAAATATTTCCGCTGGGATCAAATGCCCAATACCTTTGTTATTTGGGAAAATTACAGGAGTGGAGTGGGCAGGAGACATGGAATGTTTTACCGGTAGATTTTATACACATGGATGGAAGGACTTTGCAGTAAAATGGGCATCTCATAAATAATTCAGTGCCGTGATACAAAGTGGCTTGAGCAGACACATCCTCCAGCACTGCGGACAGCCAAGCCTGGATGCGATTCAGTATGGTGTAACAATATTGAGAGACAATGTATGTTTGCGAGTCCCAGTCCTAGTATACCTTGGCTTCATGTAGCTGGTGTAATCGGCCTTTTTCCTGAGTTAGCAGTTTGATCCTGTTGTTGTGTTTCTCTATCTCCTTGTTGGCTTCCCTCAGTTTCCTCTCCAAAACTTCCTTCTCTTTCCTCAGATCCAGAGACTCCTTCTCCCCCCTGACATACTTCATGACCATCGCCTCTTTCTCCTGCCGAGCCTCCTCACACTTCTTATTCGCCTGAAAAAAAAAAAAATATTACTAAAAGTAATATACTGCATTATTATAAAACTTCTTAAAGGCAAAGTGCGTAAAAAATAATAAATGTTAGATGAGGAGAAAAAATGTGCTTTTAATATTTTTTCTTTTTCTTTTTACAATGGAGTCTGCACAGTATTGCACCCTCGATCAGCAAATCGGGGGTGCAATGTCAGACAGTACAGCTGTCTGCCCATACCTCCCATACCGGTAGTTATGGAAGAGCAACTACTAGAGCGCTCACCAGCACCCTCAAAATGCATCAAGAGCTACAAGCTGTTGCCCGCAGTGGAAAACAGGACTTATGGTTCATTCATTCACAGAACTCTGCAAATTAATGATGCAGCTGTGTGGGCGGGGCCCCACTGTTTTTAAATTGTGATAGAGCATCCCCCACCGATGGGGGATTGGGGGGGGGGGTGCAGGCTGCCGCATTAGTGGCATGCTACATGTTACACCTGTATTTAGGGTGAAGCATGTTATTAAAGGGTCAACTTTTCCTAAAGTGTTACTAAACCAACAGTAGAATCAGTCTGTATATGCAGTAAAGCATGCTTGTTATACTCACTGTGGAACCTAAGGAGTTAATCCTTTGCATTGTGTAAAAAAGCTGTTTGATATGGTCTCCTCTGATCCTCACCTGCTTTCAGTGTCTCCAACTCATCTCCGGACATTATAGAGGCCATGGGACAGGCTGCACATGCTCAGTTTGGTGTGTATTGCTAGAGAGTTTTTCTTTTCTTGGGAAAGTGCATGTCATCAGGACAGGGCCAATCAGCACTGTCCAGACACAGGGTAAGGGGTCCCTGCAGTCTTCTAGGACAGTCAGAGGAGAATGCAAACTCCTCCTACAAGCTTTAACCAGACACTGACATAAGTCACAGAACTGCTCTAACTGCCGATGGGAAAAGGGTATTTAGCAGTTTATATTTACTAAAATAATTGCATTACCATGTTCTGTGTACTGTGGGAGACCAGATAAAGGGAATGCAGGGTCCTGTGTTTAGTAACACTGACACCAGCATTGGATCCTTCTGTCATGAACACATCATCTTTTACCTTAATATATAGTGCATACTTAAGGCCCCCCCCTTGCACACAGGAGGGACAAGTGCAGCGTTCAGCAAAAGACTTGCATTCCAGAACTTAGTCCCTGAACACACAGGACCCTTCAATGCTGGTACCACTTGGTACAGCATTCAACCCCATCTGCACGCAGCTTGCCTCAGACTCTGACAGGCTGCCTGTAGCGGGGTTGGGTTCTGCACCGGTCCCTATCCTGACACACTAAAACAGCTGAACGGCTCAGTGTGCAAGAGGCCTAAAGGATTAGCCTGCACCAAAACTTTATCAGTGTTTAATATATGATGGAGAGATAAATCATCTGAAAATATAGATCTTATATGACACTATTAATCACTTGCCTACTGGGCACTATCACCCCCCTTCCTGCCCAGACAAATTGTCAGCTTTCAGAGCAGTCACGCTTTGAATGATAATTGCGCTGTCATGCTGCACCATACCCAAATAAAACTTTTATCATTATTTTCACACAAATAGAGCTTTCTTTTGATGACATGTATTTACCACTGAATTTTTTATTTTTTTTGCAAAAGAAACAAAAGCTAGAAGATTCTAAAAAAAAAAAAAAAAAACTTTTTTTTATTTTCTGTTATAAAATTTAGCAATTAAGTAATTTTTCTCTTTGGCTGATGTGCAGTGATCAGGCTGCACTTATGGGAACTTATATGTGGAACTGATTGGCACTGATGGTGCTGCATTGATAATCAATGCCCCAATAATCCATGTACATGTCCCTTGACACTGGCCGATTACTGGCTCTGCTTTCCTTGCGCTGTAACAACGTCCAAGTACTGCCGATAACTGGCAAGTCTGTTTACATTGTGATCACATGGTAAAGGGCCGCTGTGATTGGCTCTTTACCCTGATCTGTGATCGGGTGTGTCCAAAGGACTCCAGGGGGTGTGGCTCTGGGAGGGCGTCCATGCAGAACAGAGCTGTGCTGTAGCCACTTTTCAACTATAGCGCAGAAAGGAAGTGGTTATAGTAATATTGAACCCAAAAGGAAACATTTATTATATTGCAGCTTACCAAATCTGTGAGGGCTGCATTTGTTTTATTTTTATCTGGGGATCCTGCCAGTACATCTGTTTTTCAAAAGAACAAGCTGTCCCGAATATGTAGCAGTTAGAGAGTTGAGAGAAACCATTTATCGGATAACATTTACAGGATAACTCACAATTATCAGCTTTTGTGTAAAATCTTTTTCCCACAAAGGAAAAAAAACAAACACTTGCTGTAACCTCTTATAAAGTGTTATCTTGAGTTTGGTCTCAGTTTGTTAGTGTTAATATATCTGCCAATTCATCTCGTACTCTCTCCCCCCCCCCCCCCCCCCCGCCAGACTGACAATGCTGCTGTCCATAGGGGTCTCTGTTGTGCCTTCATCCAGAGTGGGGGCATTCTAATTCAGTTGGTGTATTAGTGGTCAGACTAAAAAACAAAAAAAAGAAAAAGAAAAAAAAAAGGAAAAAAAAAGCCTAAAAAAGAAAACTAACACAGCCACCACATCTAATGATTAGTAAGCTGCAATATATTACATTTTAGGATGTGAATTTAATACAGCTTTCACTTTAATGATTTGAAACAAAACTGAAGGCATTTTACAAAAACCTTGTGAGCAAGCAGGCTATTACAGAAGAGACAAGCAGTGGATCATCTGCAATAAAACACAACTACCTGCCTGCTTGCAGTCTCCTGCGGCATGTAAGAGGAGAGGCACATATGCAGCTCAGTTTACACTGACAGCATGGTCCCTGTGTGCTGGAATGAATTACTTCTGTGCAGGACTTGCATCATTCCACACCCGCCAATAAAAGAGCCTAAAGAGGAACCACTTCACGGACTTCGGACCATTAGAGAGCAGGTGAGTATAGTGACTTAAGTTCAGGTTTAAGAAACTTAAAGCCGAACACGATTTATCCCACCTCCTCCATCCTGTGTTATCCCGATTAGTCACAGGATTCTCTCCCTCATTTACAAATCATGATATCAATGAGCAAACTTGCCCTATTTGAGGAGCAGAAAGGAGAGGTGTGTCCTCGTCAGACCATCTGTACTGCCGCTCTACCTGAAGATCCCAAAGCTATTAATGACTGCTGCATCAGAAGTTCAGAGACAGGAAGAGGATAGGCATCCCAGCAGTGAGGAATTTTCCAGGATCCAGCTATCTCCCAATATGAGACATCCTTCATTACAGGCAAGTTATGCGGCTAAAGCTGTATGCAATATTTGGGGTTATTCTCTATAGCAGTTCATGACTGCCAGTTACCTGCTCTGTCCGAGCGGAAAGCTCCTTGTGAAGTTGTTGGATTGCGTTCTTAGCAGCGGTGTCCTGTGCCACCATCCTGTCCTTCGCGGATTTCAGCTCTCGGTTGAGTTCTTCTATTCTTCCTTCCAGCTGGAAAGATGAAGGAAAATTATTGGATTAACGCACAACATTTGGAGTTCAATTAATAGCCTTTATTGGTTAGCTGAAAGCTGAACAATAGGCTCAAAAAACTAAATGTTATTCCTTTTTTTCAATAGCCACAAGGATACATATCCACTTTTGTGCGCCTTTGCAAACCCAGATATAACCTTGTAAATTTGCAGTGACATCGTCACTAAAATGTACATAGCCTGTGTTGGGAGCAGAACTATGGGCGGGACCAATCAGGCTCCTCCCACTACAGGCTACCTGAAGAAAACTACAGGAAGGGGTGGAGACAAGACCAATCACCCTGCACAAGGAGAGAGAGAGCAGCAATGACTGGACTTTATTACATGCACAGACCTGGAAGAAATACACAAATCCCACCGTGATTCCAGGAAGAAGAATATGTGACTTTTGTATCTAGACAATATTTGCTTATCCCAGAGTTCAGCTTTAAGTTAAGAAGAAAGCTTTCAGGATTTCTTCGATTTCTTCTTCATATACAATTCTGAAACCCACATATTAACACACCGAGTTACAAAGAACAACAAAAAATTATAACTGATGACATCAGCAATGACGAAACGCATTGAGCAGAGTCTAGTGATTGTTTTTTTTTTTCTATTTGAACAGAGAGCCGATCTGCCCTGTATTTGCCTGATTGATTGGATCCACGAGGAATGCTTAAGCCTGATCCCAGGATTTAAAGTGACATACGCTTAAGACCTTTGTAGTGCGGGTCTAACCCCAAAAGGTGAGAGTGTGCCCAAACGGGATGGTAAAGGTTTCACGTTAGGATTGCACATTATGACCTTGTTCATATAAACATCTGGATTCCTTTTTCTCTTTGGGGCTGATTTATTATGAAATACTGAAATTTACGAAAGGTCACTTTGTCGCTGAATCTCTAGAGAGGTTATGCACCGTATTTTAATTTAAATGTAATATTTTGCACAGATATTGTTTTTGAAGTGCAGCACTTTTTAAATTTTACATAATAAATAATACACAACTAAAAAACAAAAAAACAAGGAAGTAAGACCATTTTTCCTGACACTGACAACTATCGTAAAGGGTTAGGCAATTGAGATAGAAATTAGTAATTGGAAGCCTTATTGGGGCAATTGACTTGGAGATAAGAAGTCCAGGCACACCTCAAAATGACCGTCCTTTTAAAATTTCCAGAGATGCAATGACATACTACCATTTTTCTACACACCCTTGAATAGAAATGCTCATAGTAAATAGAAGTGATGCTTCCTTTTTTAAGAACAGCACTGTAATTATCCATCCGCAAGGCCGCTGCAATCTCACCTGGTGGCACTGCCCCCCTACAATGTCACCGACCCAGCATGCACTATTCAGTTACGCCCGGTGGCCGTGCCCCTTAGTTAATCAAGAACTTGTTGGTGCGAGCGGAGCTTTTCTTATCTCCCCCCCCCCCCCCGGTTGGCGGGCATCATGAACGACCATGGATCTATACTGGGGGACATTTTTTTGATTTTTAATGAAAGAATTGTCAAAAACACTGTCTGTGCTTTTATTTCTTTTTGACACTTTTTTTGGTGAATGAGTAGAGGTGTATATGAGCATTTGGGGATGCCGGGTTCTGGGGGCGCCATTGTTAAAAGGTGGCTTCCAGTTTCCAATAAGCCCCCTGCCTGCAGACACCCACAACCACCAGCCAGGGTTGCAGGAAGAGGCTCTTGCTCTCATCAACATGGGGACAAGGTGCCCCCCCCCCCCCCCCCAGAGCAATCCGATGTTGAGAGCATGTGGCCTGGTATGGTTTGGTGGGGGGGGGAAGCTTTCTCTTGCCCCCCTCCTCCACTTTTCTGGCCTGCCAGGCTGCATGCTTGGATAGAGGTCTAGTAAGGATTTTGGTGGGACCCCATGCCTTTTTTTTCCTGCTCAAAATCCATATTGCTTGTTTTTTTTTGTGGAATCAAATTTGTGTTCAAAACTGATCCGATGTGTGATTCAGATGCATTCCCATAGAGGGAAATGAGCCTGGAATTCGCCTCTAAACCACACTGCAGTGCTCAGAAAAGGCACAGGACTCTTTGAATTTGCCATGGATTCAGACTGCCCCTACACCGCACATATATGTTAACCGGCTCGATTCACATGTCATGCGGATCGGATGCCGTTCAAAATGCATAAATTTGCATATATGTGAACGGAGCCTTATACATATAACCCAGATATCTGACTGGCCCCTGGTGGGTCGGACAGGTAGAAGCAAAGCAATTTTCTCGGCTCCCCAGCTCATGACTTCCTGTCACTTTTGCTTAGGACAATGCAGACGGTGTTTCCGGATGGGTGAACCTTCATGCTCACTGCCTAGATTTCTCGGTCTATAGTAACTTTGATCTTTGCTAAGCTTTGAAGTGTCTCCATTTGCACTATAACAGTAGAAGGTGTGTCACAACAAAGCTGACCTAAATAAAAGAGCAGGCTGCAAATTCCAGTGACTTCTCCCTCTGGAACGCATTCTGTGCTCATCCACTTTCTAACAATTTTATTATGTATACCGTAAATACATAAAATAATAGTGATGAGCTTAACGCAAATCATTTGATCGTTGTGTGCTACTACAGTTCCTTTCTCAAATGAAAGTGTATTAGCCCTCTGTGTCTCATGGAGGAGAATACAATCTTTCTGGCCATGCTACTCTTGTGGGTCAAAGGAGTGCACTTACACTTAATTTTGCTCTCCTGTGACCCAGAATCAGCTGGAAGTAGGCTGAAGCCCGCTATCAGCTGACATGGCGGAGCTGTTCCTGGCTGTGGAAAGATCCTGAAAGAACCGGAGTCAGCTTTGCCCACCCTCTCCCCTGCCCAATACTCCAGTGAGTGCTGGAAGAGTAGAGTGGAGAGCAGTGACTGACATTCACAGCTCTCCACTCAGACCAAGAACCAAATCAATGGTCACACAATCGCTCAAATCCCAGTCTTATGTAGGACAGCTGCAGTATCCCATCAGTGCTACAGCATAGAGGTGAGTATATATGTGTGTATATTATATATATATATATATATATATATATATACACACACATACATATATATATATATATATATATACATACATATACACATACACATACACACACACACACACACACACACACACACACACATATATATATATATATGCACACATATTATATATATATACACTACCGTTCAAAAGTTTGGGGTCACATTGAAATGTCCTTATTTTTGAAGGAAAAGCACTGTACTTTTCAATGAAGCTAACTTTAAACTAGTCCTAACTTTAAACAAATATACTCTATACATTGCTAATGTGGTAAATGACTATTCTAACTGCAAATGTCTAGTTTTTGGTGCAATATCTACATAGGTGTATAGAGGCCCATTTCCAGCAACTATCACTCCAGTGTTCTAATGGTACAATGTGTTTGCTCATTGGCTCAGAAGGCTAATTGATGATTAGCAAACCCTTGTGCAATCATGTTCACACATCTAAAAACAGTCTAGCTCCTTCCAGAAGCTACAAAACTGACCTTCCTGTGAGCAGATTGAGTTTCTGGAGCATCACATTTGTGGGGTCAATTAAACGCTCAAAATGGCCAGAAAAAGAGAACTTTCATCTGAAACTCGACAGTCTATTCTTGTTCTTAGAAATGAAGGCTATTCCATGCGAGAAATTGCAAAGAAATTGAAGATTTCCTACAACGGTGTGTACTACTCCCTTCAGAGGACAGCACAAACAGGCTCTAACCAGAGTAGAAAAAGAAGTGGGAGGCCGCGTTGCACAACTAAGCAAGAAGATAAGCACATTAGAGTCTCTAGTTTGAGAAACAGACGCCTCACAGGTCCCCAACTGGCATCTTCATTAAATAGTACCTGCAAAACACCAGTGTCAACATCTACAGTGAAGAGGCGGCTGCGGGATTTTGGGCTTCAGGGCAGAGTGGCAAAGAAAAAGCCATATCTGAGACTGGCCAATAAAAGAAAAAGATTAAGATGGGCAAAAGAACACAGACATTGGACAGAGGAAGACTGGAAAAAAGTGTTGTGGACGGATGAATCCAAGTTTGAGGTGTTTGGATCACAAAGAAGAACGTTTGTGAGACGCAGAACAAATGAAAAGATGCTGGAAGAATGCCTGACGCCATCTGTTAAGCATGGTGGAGGTAATGTGATGGTCTGGGGTTGCTTTGGTGCTGGTAAGGTGGGAGCTTTGTACAGGGTAAAAGGGATTCTGAATAAGGAAGGCTATCACTCCATTTTGCAACGCCATGCCATACCCAGTGGACAGCGCTTGATTGGAGCCAATTTCATCCTACAACAGGACAATGACCCTAAAACACACCTCCAAATTGTGCAAGAACTATTTACAGCAGAAGCAGGCAGCTGGTATTCTATCGGTAATGGAGTGGCCAGCACAGTCACCAGATCTGAACCCCATTGAGCTGTTGTGGGAGCCGCTTGACCGTATGGTACGCCAGAAGTGCCCATCCAACCAATCCAACTTGTGGGAGCTGCTTCTAGAAGCGTGGGGTGCAATTTCTCCAGCTTACCTCAATAAATTAACAGCTAGAATGCCAAAGGTGTGCAATGCTGTAATTGCTGCAAAAGGAGGATTCTTTGACGAAAGCAAAGTTTGATGTAAAAACAATGTTATTTCAAATACAAATCATTATTTCTAACCTTGTCAATGTCTTGACTCTATTTTCTATTCATTTCACAACGTATGGTGGTGAATAAGTGTGACTTTTCATGGAAAACACAAAATTGTTTGGGTGACCCCAAACTTTTGAACGGTAGTATGTATATATATATATATATATATATATATATATATATATATATATATATATATATATATATATATACACACACATACACACACAATATATATATATATATATATATATATATATATATATACACACACACAATATATATATATATATATATATATATATATATATATATATATGACACAGTGCCTTGCGAAAGTATTCGGCCCCCTTGAACTTTTCAACCTTTTGCCACATTTCAGGCTTCAAACATAAAGATATAAAATTTTTATTTTTTGTGAAGAATCACCAACAAGTGGGACACAATTGTGAAGTGGAACGAAATCTATTGGATTTTTGAAACTTTTTTAACTAATAAAAAAATGAAAAGTGGGATGTGTAAAATTATTCGGCCCCCTTGCGTTAATACTTTGTAGAGCCACCTTTTGCTGCGATTACAGCTGCAAGTCGCTTGGGGTATGTCTCTATCAGTTTTGTACATCGAGGAACTGAAATTCTTGCCCATTCTTCCTTGCAAAACAGCTCGAGCTCAGTGAGGTTGGATGGAGAGCGTTTGTGAACAGCAGTTTTCAGCTCTTTCCACAGATTCTCGATTGGATTCAGGTCTGGACTTTGACTTGGCCATTCTAACACCTGGATACGTTTATTTGTGAACCATTCCTTTGTAGATTTTGCTTGTATGTTTGGGATCATTGTCTTGTTGGAAGATAAATCTTCGTCCCAGTTTCAGGTCTTTTGCAGACTCCAACAGGTTTTCATCCAGAATGGTCCTGTATTTGGCTGCATCCATCTTCCCCTCAATTTTAACCATCTTCCCTGTCCCTGCTGAAAAAAAGCAGGCCCAAACCATGATGCTGCCACCACCATGTTTGACAGTGGGGATGGTGTGTTGAGGGTGATGAGCTGTGTTGCTTTTACGCCAAACATATCGTTTTGCATTGTTGGCAAAAAGTTCGATTTTGGTTTCATCTGACCAGAGCACCTTCTTCCACATGTTTGGTGTGTCTCCCAGGTGGCTTGTGGCAAACTTTAGACAAGACTTTTTATGGATATCTTTGAGAAATGGCTTTCTTCTTGCCACTCTTCCATAAAGGCCAGATTTGTGCAGTGTACGACTGATTGTTGTCCTATGGACAGACTCTCCCACCTCAGCTGTAGTTCTCTGCAGTTCATCCAGAGTGATCATGGGCCTCTTGGCTGCATCTCTGATCAGTCTTCTCCTTGTCTGAGCTGAAAGTTTAGAGGGACGGCCAGGTCTTGGTAGATTTGCAGTGGTCTGATACTCCTTCCATTTCAAAATGATCGCTTGCACAGTGCTCCTTGGGATGTTTAAAGCTTGAGAAATCTTTTTGTATTCAAATCCGGCTTTAAACTTCTCCACAACAGTATTACGGACCTGCCTGGTGTGTTCCTTGGTCTTCATGATGCTCTCTGTGCTTTCAACAGAACCCTGAGGCTATCACAGAGCAGGTGCATTTATACAGAGACTTGATTACACACAGGTGGATTCTATTTATCACCATCAGTCATTTAGGACAACATTGGATCATTCAGAGATCCTCGCTGAACTTCTGGAGTGAGTTTGCTGCACTGAAAGTAAAGGGGCCGAATAATTTTGCACGCAGCACTTTTCAGTTTTTATTTGCTAAAAAAGTTTAAAATATCCAATAGATTTCGTTCCACTTCACAATTGTGTCCCACTTGTTGGTGATTCTTCACAAACAATTAAAATTTTATATCTTTATGTTTGAAGCCTGAAATGTGGCAAAAGGTTGAAAAGTTCAAGGGGGCCGAATACTTTCGCAAGGCACTTTATATGTGTGTGTGTGTGTATATATATATATATATATATATATATATATATATATATATATATATATATATATATATATATATACACACACATACACACACACACACACACACACACACACACACACACACACACATATATATACATATATATTTTATTTATTTTTTTGCGAACCCCAAACTTCTTCTTTAAAGCCCAACTCTGGGAAACTATTAAATTATACCTTGCAGTGGGGCTGCAAACTGCTTGTTTTGTTTAGGAGAGAAGAAGAATCACCCTTTATGTCTCGGGTCTTTCACTATACGAAGCAGATGGTGCTCCCCCACACCCCAGCAGTGGACTGTCCAACATCCTCCCATCTAGTGCACAGCAATTAAGCCTGCACTGTTCTTGATGACTTGAGGACCTTAGCCTGATAAAGCACAGGGGAGATGATTCAGTGAGAACTGATCCAGCAACAGGAAGAAGCAGAGTATTGGGTAAGTAAGTCTGCTTTTCTGTGTCCCCTAGACATCAGCCTGCTCAGAGTCGATAGCTGGGACTGTCTGTCACTGCTCTCTGCTCTTCTTTCCCCTAAACAAAACTAACCTTTGCAGTGAAAGCCCCATTGCAAGAGAAAACTTCATAGTTTCCCAGAGTTGGTCTTTAAAGAAGTTTGGTGTTTGCAAACAAAATAAACATATACTCATCTCAATGCTGCAACACTGGTGGGATGTGCAGCTGTCCTTCGCTGGCTTGAAGACAAGATGGGAGCGATAGTATGACCACCGATTGCTCGGTTCTCGGTCTGCTCAGAGCGGAGAGCTGTGAACGTCTCTGCTCTTCCAGCACTCACTGAAGCACCAAACATGATCTTTCCAGGGCCTGCAGTGGATCCCCCACAACAGCTGATAGCAGGCTATAGATTGCTTTCCACCGATTGTGACGGTTTGCCCTGAATGAGTAAAGTATTAAAGCCAAACTCCTCTTATGTTCTGTATTATATAGTTACATTGATCCAGCACAGACCAATGTAAGCATGCATATCTCATACTTCAGGGGCCACTGCGAAAGACAACAAGCTTATAGTAGTCAATGCTACTATAGCGATAGATGCAATCGTTTGAGTCCCGTGTCAAGTTGCTCCCCAACAGCACACTAACCACATGGGGTCACACTTTTTTTTCCATTGAATACAAAGTATTTTCTGTTTGGACAGGGTGGAGATCGTGCAATCACCCCTCCTCTGTGCCTTGTCCAATCAGAGACTGGCTTTTCGACCAATTAAAAATACAAAGGCATGTTATTAAATGGCAGCAGTGTTGTGTAAGTGACCCCTTGTGGTCAGTGTGTAGATAGGAATCCGCTTGGCACATGTGCATCATGACAGTTGGCATGGCGAGTCAGAGAGCAGCTTGATAATTTTGAGCCCTGGTGTTTTTGTGCCTAGATGGATGTCCATTTGTTTGCTAATCTTATGGAGACCATTTTTTCCTGCTGGGTCTACGATTACATTCTTGAGCCATCTATATTTTAGCCCATATACACTTCTCTATTGGGCACATGTTGGCCTTTCTAGTCCCATTTGGATTCCACTAAATAATTATGTTTATTTACCCCTGTGCCTGCCACCGAGGCTAATGTTTAGGCTCTACGATCCACCACATTGATGTGAAAACTTTTTCGTTGTAAAGATATAATTATTTACGATTATATATATTATGTAAAAAATGATTGGTGCTAATAATGTGCTATTATCTTCATCTAGTGATTTCCGTTCAATATCCTTAGTCCTGAAGAAGCCATATTCTGGTGAAACGTGTTGAGCTCTACAACTGAAAGTGTATAAACCAAAAGTATTTTGCGTATGCTATCCATTTACATGGGGTTGTGTGTAAATATTTAGACTTCCAATTTATTGAGCCAGTTTTCCAATATAAGACCCTAATTATATTTCAGGTCACTAGGGGACAGTTTGTTGTCACTTGATGTTTTGTGTTTTTTGTATCTGTAAATTTTATATTTATGTGCTTTTAACATGAACAAATACATTTATTACTTTTTATAACTATATGTCATCTACTATGCTGAGCCAATAAAGTCTAGTATTGTTTTTTAAGAGACTGGGGTTACCCTGTCCACAAAAAGTTTCTCTTCCACTTGGCACACGTCTTTGAAACTCACGGCTATCACTGTAGTAGCAGCAACTAGCGCCAACTACTACCGTGATTGCCAGCTTCCCCAGTGGCCCCTCAGGTATGAGATACGCATACTTACATTGTGTTAATCTAAGTACCGTATACAGTAAAGATCAGACCTGGAGTTCAGCTTTAAAACCTCTTTAAAGTTCACGTGAGAAACATGTGGAAAGGAGCTCGAGCCCCATCTCAAACTTTGAAAAGGTAAATATGATATAATCCTATGGAATAGAAAATAACTCAACAAAGAAAAGAAAGTCTGGCAAGGACTCAGGAAAGCAGCACTTGCAGGTCGCTGGCAGTACAGGTGACCGGCTCACGTACTGCAATATCAGGAAGTCATTTCATAACTCTTGGCCTTGTTATTATCGTGTGTCACGTACTATATTTAGACCAACTCCCAGCATAGTAAGCTTTGATTGTAAATTAAATTACTAGCAGAACTGGGTGAGTCTCCAGCTCGTCACTCACTATAATCATTATTATTGTGTGCCCGCATGTTAATCCTGCCTAACAAGCAAGGAATGCAGAGTTTCAGTGCACCATCTCTGCAGCTGCAAGTGACAATTCTAAATATGTGAGGGACACACATGCAACGTCTGGCCTTACAGCTGCATGATAGCAATCCAAATTTAAGTTGCAGTTCTGATTCAATATATGGCAAGGCATACATACACAGGAGGCTGTTTCCCTGAGAATGAAGGGTGAGGGGGCATCTGCCCACTTTCTGTGGTGTCAGATTCAGAACTGGTCATCGTCTCTTGTGCCATTGGCCTGGCAGACAGACGCAGTCCAGTCTAGTACTTCTTACGGATAAAAAACAGAAATCCATGCAGTCCCATAGAAAGCTAGAACCGAGCGATGTTTCACCTAAGGGTAGCCTTAGATGCCCAAAGTTTTGAATTTGGGCCTTGGTATTAAGAGATGGTTTGAGTAGTTCATACATTTCTCCACGTATGCCAACAAGGTAGATGGAGGAAACACCCCTGCCAGGATATTATATTTCGATTGTCTTTTACTGCTTAATGGAACATTTTCCAACATGTCTGATCGACTTCTATAAAGCAGGGGTGACCCTACACTGATCAAAAAGTGTCCAGTACCTGCTGAAGCAGCCAAAGTACGATCAATGTATGGCCAGCTTAAAAAAAAAAAAAAAAAAAAAAAAGAGGAGAAAGAAGAATAAATGCACAAGCATTGCAGCAGCGACCAGCAGATCTGATGCCATGCAGGTCTGCCAGTGTTAGAATCCATGAACTAGCCATGGTGCTCAACAGGGTTGTGGTAGCTCTTTGAGATCAAAAAGCTGACAGCCGCAAATGCTGTCAGTATTGTCAGTCAGTTCATTGACTCACAGGGACCTTTGAATCAATGATGTGGCGGTGTGGGCAGAGCCTCGCTCTCTGAATTGTGGCAGCCAGTATGAGAAGATCCCCCACTCTCTGCCATATAGGGGAAGGGTGGGGGGGGGGAAATCGGAGGGAGATAGGTCTGAAGCTGAACATGTTACACACTAAAAATGGGTATAACACATGTTCAAAAAGGTTTTAAACTCCACAGCCTACCTCAGTATTGTTGCTGACCATGTCCATCCCTTTAGGACTACAGTGTACCCATCTTCTGATGACTCCTTCCAGCAGGATAATGCAGCAAGTCACAAAGCTCAAACTGATTTCTTGATTATAAAAAAAAGGAGTTTACTGCACTCCAATGACCTCCACAGCCATCAAATCTCAATCCAATGGAGCACCTTTGGGATGTGGTGGAACGGGAGATTCGCATCATGCATGTGCAGCCAACAAATATGCAGCAACTGCATGATGCCATCATGTCACTATGAGACAAAATCTCTAAAGGCATGTCTCCAAAACCTTGTATCTATGCCACAAAGAATTCAGGCAGTTCTGAAGGAAAAAGGAGGTCCAACCCGGTACTAGGAGGGTTTACCTAATAAAGTGGCTGGCGAGTGTAGATCCTAAAACAAACCAGGACAGGTGATAAATTCGTCCATCCTCAGTTCTGTACTTGCCAGAGACTGATGTCGTGATAACGGTTCAAAATTCAGACCGATGCTGCAGCCATATAGGCGAGTATGAATGTACTACTCCTTTAAGTTTATCAAAACTATGTAATAGAAGGATAAATCTAAAACAATTAATTCAACTTGTATCTTTAACTGTAGGTCCTTACATTACATGGCTGATTATACGACCCCAACACACCATCACTCAGACCCGCTTCATTGGAAAAATTGGGGACAGTTGCATGGTGCCCCAAAGCCAGAAGTACTATAGGGCATGAATGGAGATGCAAGGAAGGTATCAAGATGAAATGTGTTCATTTTATAGTAAATCATTTTGGAAAAAGCAAATACAATTGTGGGGTGCATCGCCAGCAGTAAGGAGGAGGACAGGTTTCCTATACATCACGTGTGTTAAACACAAGGCCTGTGGGCCTAATCCAGCCCACCAGGCCATTTCTTGTGGCCCTTGCACCTTTCCTGCAGCTGTGATACCCCCCGTGTCTCCACCCCCCACCTTTTCTCAGCAGTCAGCGGCAAAGAGGACAGAACTCCTACACAAGATCCTGCGCTTCTCCATGCAGCCACAGCACCCCCTCCTCTCCACCTCCCCTGGTCCCAGCATTGATTGGACTCCGGCAGACCCTGCACTGTTTTTCAGCTCTCCCCCCAACTTCTTCCTGGCAGCAGCACAAAGTAAGGGGGGTGCACTGTGATATAAGGGATGGTGGGGGACTCTTGATTGGTGGTGGTGGTGGTGGGCTTTTGACATCTGATGTAAGGGGGAGTGGGGTGTAGTGGACATCTAATCTTACAGATACAACCGGCCCTTTGAGGGCAACCATAATGCTGGTGCCGCCCACTATGAAATGGAGTTTGACACCCCTGTTCAACATAGATCTTTAGTTCTCACTAGAGGGTTCACCAGCAGGAAGAATGAAGTCCTGATTCTCCTATCCAGATCTATATACATTTCATTTGAGAGATCTTCACAAAGAGGAAGAATTTCCAGATTCCTATGAATAGATCTTTAGTTATCATCACTAGAGGGATCACAAGCAGAAGGAGGTCCCGATTCCTCTATATATTTAGGGAGACCTAATTTAGAATACGGTGTCCAGTTCTGGAGACCTCACTTACAGATTTAGGACCCTTTCACACTGTCGGACCGTTCAGGTCCACCAGTCAGTTTTGACGGCGGACCTAAACAGACGCTCTATGCTAGTTTATGGAGTGACGGATGTCAGCGGTGACATGTCCACTGACATCTGACCCAGACGGATGGCCCTACGTTCGGATCCATCGCTGGCGGATGAGATTGGATGAGATTTGATAAAAACGGAAATGCTGTCCGTTTTCATCCAATCTCTCCATAAAAACCAGCGGCACTCGACAAGCCCCTCCCCGCTCAGTGAGCGGAGAGGGACCTGTCATCCGCCGGCTCAGCGGAGATCAATGGAGAGGCGGACTCCGTGGAAGCGGATCCGCCTTGTGAGACAGAGGCCTTAAACTTAGAGATTTTGATAAGGCAGAGTCCAGAGATGGGCCATAAAACAAAACATATAGAGAGAGACTGTAGGAACATCTCTACCCTCGGAGATATGACAACAATCCACAACTTCAGCCGTTTGAATAGGAAGATTGACACTCATGTAGGCCTCTTACACCAAGGCTGGAATTATACCACTGGTTCCATGTCTTTTACACCTTCCATCCTGTACTTGGACAGCCAACATCTACACATTCCATGGTGCTTGATTAAATGGTCTGTGGATGTGTATAAAGTATTGGATTTAAATGTTCCCAACAGTCTTCAGAACTGGAAATTACGAAGGTAGAGATGTTAAAATGATATTATATGAGGAAAACAGATTTTGTTGAAGGCCCCCCCAATCAGGGATGGCTGTTCCAGTTTGATCTCTTATATGCCTCCTGCAAACAAGTTGTTCTGTCTGAAAATGTGCACCTCGCTGCCCTCCAAAGAACGTCCCGTTTCCTCAGGGTGTGGGGAGACTGCATAGTCCTCACCTTATTAGAACTGAAGAAGTGTCTTTGGGAAGTTCCAAAATATCTTCGATATTTCAGAACAAGTCTAGTTGAATGTGTCTAAATACTACTAGCTTATACTCATCAGGTGTTGTCATGCCACAGGGCGAGTGCCGATGACAGGCGTGTTCCTGCTGCCTCGCATTCCACAGAGGTTCACACGTGAAAGTCATCACATGTGACGTTCTTAGCAGACGTCATCTCCCTGAAACTCTGAACACTTGTATTCTCATCAACCAGTGTAGTCAATGCTCACAAAACTGAATACAAATATACAATGCCCAAATTGCATCTATATTCAACCAGATCTTACAAAAAAATATATTCTGGGTTAAACTAGAACACCAGTCCAAACTTGAATTTTATTTTATTTTGGACAGATCATGGAAAAGTGAGAAGCATCTTGTTGTTTGAGTCCTCCTTGGGGAGATTTCCCTTCATTTACCATTCCAGAAACCTGACAGGAAAGATAAGAAACGCATCCATTGTAGCTGCTGAACAGGATTGTCTCAGCGGTAAAGATCAGCAAAATTGGAAGTTTTTTTGCTTTGCAGAACATTTTGTTGAAAATTGGGACATGTTAGTTAAACGCTTTGTAGTCAACAAGGAAAGCAAAAGTAACCATTTGCTTAACGGGCACTTATACCCCCTCCCTGCCCAGGCCAAATTTTCAGCTTTCGGGGCGGTCACACTTTGAATAGCAATTGCGTGGTCATGAACATTGTACCCATATAAAATTTGTAGAATTTTTTTTCATGCAAATAGAGCTTTTTTGGAAGTATTTAATAAAAAAAAAAAAAAAAAAAAAAAGAAGACCAAAAATTTAGAACAAAAAACAAACCAAAGTTTTTCATATTTTGTTATAACATTTTGTACACTTCACTGTAATTTTTCTCCTTCACTGATAGGCTGCACTGATTAGCAGCAAATGCGGGGGCTAAGGGGACTGATGTCCCTCTAACAGAAGCTGCAGCTTTTTTTTCCCTTCATGCTGGCCCTTTACCCCATTGATTATCAGCCAAGTCCTACAGACTCAGCAATCACAGAGTGCCACGGGAGGACGTCCGGCAAATGAACCCTGCGCTGTAGCAGTCTTTCGGCTATAGTGCAGGCAGTAAGTGCTTAAGGCTAGGTTCACACTATTGCGATGCGGGAACGCCGCGAATCCGCGGCGTTTTCCCGCATCGCATACCTCCCGCCGGCAGTTCACACTGCCCTATGCGGACGGCTGGGGGTGTCAATGTTATGTTAATGACACCCCCAGATCCGTCGGCATATCGCAGTGCGATCTGCCGACTCGCACAGGAATCGGATCGCATGGTGTGAACCCCCATGCGATCCGATTCCGTTGCGGACCCAAAAAAGGGTCCTGTGCGAGTTTGCTGCGGGACAGCTGCGAGTTCAGCCATACTATCTGTATGGCTGAACTCGCAGTGCTACGGAGATCGGATGTGATTTGCTGTGCGAATCACATCCGGATCTCCCCCCGCAGCAGTGTGAACCCAGCCTAAGGCAGTTTTGATGGTTTTTAAGGTGCAAGGAATTTTGAACGTCTCCTAATGCTGCACACACACACGATCAAACAATCCGTTTTTTTACCCAAAAGTCCGGCGGACTAAGAAAGTAGTTTTGCACCAAAATATGTCCGCCGGACTCGCTGTCAGGCGGACAATATGGCCGTGTGTGTGCTAGTCCGCCGTACTTTTGAAATGAACTGACTTTTCCCACACAGAGAAAATCAGTTCATTTTGAGCGCGGCTCCAAGTGGCAGGGACCAGCAAATGAAGCGCTGCTGGCCCCGTCACCTGGTAAGCCTGGTAAGCCCTACACCGAAAAAACGGTGTGGTGGTCCCCCCCAGGTCCATATCAGACCCTTATCCGAGCACGCAACCTGGCCGGTCAGGAAAGTGGTGGGGATGAGCGAGCACCCCTCCTCCTGAGCCGTACCAGGCCACATCCCCTCAACATGGGGGGTGCGTTGGGGAAGGGGGGCTGCGCAGCCCCCCCACCCCAAAGCACCTTGTCCCCATGTTGATGAGGACAAAGGCCTCTTCCCGACAACCCTGTCCGTTGGTTGTCGGGGTGTGCGGGCGGGGGGCTTATCGGAATCTGGGAGCCCCCGCTCATCTTCGGTTCTTCTTGTCGGGCCTCCGCACCTTCTTCTAGCTCTTTTACAAGCGGTGGCCTGGTCATCTGTCACCGTTGTCTTCGTCGTTGCCTTCTGTTCTTCTTCTCTTCTTGAGCTGTTGCCTCGTTGCTGTCTCTGGCCACAATGACAGGCATGCGGCGTCTTATATAGGGACATCACCGGATGATGTCCCCACCGATTATGATGTCACAGTCCCAGACCTGTCATTGTGGCCAGAGACAGTGACGAGGCAACAGCTCAAGAAGAGAAGAGAAGTAGGGCTGCAACTAACGATTATTTTCATAATCGATTAGTTGGCAGATTATTGTTTCGATTAATCGCTTAATAGCCTTAAAAAAAAAAAAAAAAAGTGGGTCAAATTGACGTTCATTTTCAACCACAGTGACAGGAAAATTTGGAAATAGAAAACTTCTCGGTCAAAGGAATTTGCAGACAGTGTATGTGGTTTTTGTTCAGAAATTAAGTGAAAATTTCAAACAAAATTCTTTCAGTGAATGTACAAAGATTTTTTATCTGAATATTCTCACCTGAAAATTGATCCGTGAGGCCAGCATAAGGCTCAGTACACACCTATGCAGCTTTTGCTTTGATCTGTTTCTGCACTGCTTTTTGCTGTGCGTTTTTGATTTTTGCTCACATGATTTTACTGCAATTTGCATTTCTTTTGGGCAGATTAAAAAACACAAATTGCTGCAAAAATGCATTACATTCTATTCTGCAGCTTCTCCATTGAAGTATATTGAACCAAAAAAGTTGGTTAGTTGTCGAATAATCAATTAGTTGTTTCAACCCTAAAGAGAAGAACAGAAGGTGGCGGCGACGACGACGAAGACAGCGGCGACAGAAGACCGGGCCACCGCTTGTAAAAGAGCTAGAAGAAGGTGTGGAGGCCCGGCAAGAAGAACCGAAGAGGGGGACAAGACCCCCAAAGTCGGAAGAAGACCCCTGGACGGCGGCGAAGAAAGCCGGACTCCTCCTCTAGTAAAAAAAAAAGAGCTAGCAAAAGAGAAGATAGCGGAGGAGTCCGGCGAGAAGACCCCCCAAGACAGAAGAAGACCCCCGGAGCTGTGCAATAAACTATTTTTAACCCTTGTGTGTTGTGTTTTATTTACATTTTTTTCACAGGTGAATGGGTAGGGGGTACATTGTACCCCATACTCATTCACATAGGGTGGGGGGCCGGTATCCGGGGGCCCCCTTATTAAAGGGGGCTCCCGGATTCCGATAAGCCCCCCGCCCGCAGACCCCGACAACCAACGGCCAGGTTTGACGGGAAGAGGCCCTTGTCCTCATCAACATGGGGACAAGGTGCTCTGGGGTGGGGGGGCCGCCTTCCCCAAAGCACCCCCACATGTAGAGGGCACGTGGCCTGGTACGGCTCGGGGGGGGGGGCGCTCGCTCGTCCCCACCCCCTTTCCTTGCCAGCTGAGTAACATGCTCGGATAAGGGTCTGATATGGACCTGGGGGGTCCCCCACGCCGTTTAGTCTGTGGGCAGGTCCGCTCGTTCGGACAGTCCCGCGGACTTTACGGCGGTTTGTCCACCAGACTAAGTCCGCCAGATAGTCTGATCGTGTGTAAGCGGCATAAGAGTTAAAGTGGTTTATTCACCCTCCCTATCCTGCATTTATTTTTTATTAAACCCCTACCTTCAAGGTGATAAGATCTGCACATATGCGGTGCATGCTAGCTCATTATGTATGTTTTGTTTTGTTTTTGAAACGCTTGTTTTTTATGTTATACTCACCTGCTCTGTGCAATTGGTTCCTCCATTGGATCCTCCACTTCTCAGGTCCCTCGCTGGTGCTCATGGCTCCTCCCTTCTGCCTAGTGCTCCCACAGCAAGGCTTACTCCCTCCCCTCAGCCTCTCCCTTTATTGGCTGTGTCTCAACCAACGAGGAGGAATAGACACCGGAGAGCCCAGGCTATCATGCACATTGCTAAATCAGGATCAGTCTCAGGTGTTTGGGGTGGCTGGGAGCACATAAAAAGGTTTTTTAGCTTCATGCATAGCGTGCATAAAGGTAAAAAACTTTCAGCCTTTACAACCACTTTAACAGTGCTTTGATTAATTGCTATTTTACCATGAAGCTGTGTTTGACTACAAGACATGAGCCTTGTGTAGGACCTTTTCTAAACAATGAACCGTGTCCCTGTAGCAACGCAATCCCTTTTTTATCTTTGAATTTGTTGTTTGAAGATAAAAAGGGCAAGATGACTAGTTATCGTTAAGCCAATACATAAAGCTCATTCTGCAGATTATAACCATTGACACTCCTTGTACATAAAACCAATAATATGAGCTGCAGAGAGCACGTAACAGCAAATCACAGAGAAGGAAATCACAAAATCACAGGAGGGTTAAACACACAGAATGGACTTTCCTCAGGTTGTAAATTACAATTCAGTCTTTAACCATTGAAATGCACTTCAGACCTCTGGACTTGGGATGCTCTTAAGAGGTCCAGACAGAATGACAATGAAGGCTCACAAATGGCAATGAACTATGCGATTTTTATGCAAAATGTTGCTTATTTTCTGCTTAATGAAAATATATATATGTTTTTTTACAACAAAATCGGCTCTACTATTATTTTTGCGTAGTTTCATTTATTTATATATGTTCTTTTCATTTGTGTTTTTCCTTTTTTGTGTATTTTATCATTTGTGTGCTTTTTTACCAAAAAATAATGAGACCAATAACGAGGGGCCATTTAGCCATTTATTTAGCACAAGCACCATATTGGGTTAGGTAAAAGCAGCTTCTGTAACCCTTAAAGCAAAACTAAAAACTCACAAAAATACTCAAATCCACATTCTAACGATGTGGCTGTGAATTCCTCGTCAGTCACTGTCATCTTCTCTTCAGCTACTTTCAGGTGCTGGGTTTTCTGCCTTCTGAAGGGCTGTAAAGGGAATGACGTCATCCTACGCACTTGCACAGACTTCCATCATTCCAGCACAACCAGAGTGGGCAGGAATGCACGCTGAGCTGCATGCGCAGCAAGTCCCATCCATGTCGATTTGGAAGCAGTAGCTGCACAGCCCATCTGTCAGCAGGGCAGGCGTGTGTCACACGTGCTTTCCTGGCACTCACAGAAATGCGGGGCAGTGCCACTAACTGGTAATGGCACCCCAAGTAATCTGGAAATGCACGGGTTCTCGTGTGCCAAATTGCATAGTGCCGCACCACCATGTGGTTCGGTAAAGGACATTTCCTCTCCCTCTCCTCCAGCACCTTTCCCTTCCCCACTCAAACATGCACTGGTTACCGAAATACTTAAAAAACCCTCACTAGACCCCACCTGTTTGAATAACTTAAAACTCATCTCCCTGCTCCCATTTGCCTCCAAGCTCACCGAACGCCTTGTCCATGACCGAATGAGTCACTACCTCACCGACAACAACCGTCTCAACCCCCTACAGTCCAGCTTCCGTCCACAACATTCTACTGAAACTGCTATACTAAAACTCACCAATGACCTACTAACTGCTAAAATTAATGGCCATTACTCCATACTCAGACCTCTCTGCTGCCTTCAACACAGCTGACCACTTGCTCCTCAGCAAATTCCACTCCCTTGGGCTCTGTGATTCTGCTTTATCCTGGTTCTCCTACCAATCTCACTGCACAACTCCATCTCCTCCGCTCCTCTTCCTCTTTCTTTTGGGGTACCCCAAGGCTCCATTCTTGGGCCCCTCCTATTCTCACTCTATACCTCTTCCCTGGGCCAGTTGATAACCTCCCATGGCTTCCAATACCACCTGTACGCCAACGACACCCAGATCTATCTCTCAACTCCTCAATTCCCCCCCTCGATCTCCTCACGGATCTCAAACTTACTGAATGACATATGAGTATGGATGTCACACCACTTTCTTAAACTCAATCTTTCTAAAACTGAGCTTGTAATATTCCCTCCTTCCCGGTCCCACCCCCCCCCCCCCCCCCCCCATGACTTTACCATTAAGATCAACAGCACAACCATTGGTCCCTCCACACATGCCAGGGTGTTGGGTGTAATCCTTGACTATGACCTATCCTTCAGCCCCCACATCCAATCACTGGCTAAATCCTGCCACCTTAACCTCCACAACCTCTCCAGAATTCGACCCTTCCTCACTAATGACACCACAAAGCAACTTTTTCACTCCATTATTTCCCGCCTTGACTACTGCAACGCTCTCCTTAATGGTCTATCCTTATGCAGGCTACCCCCCCTTCAGTCTATTATGAATGTTGCTGCTAGACTAATACACCTCACTAACCGATCCGCGACTGTTGCCCTCTATGCCAATCCCTTCACTGGCTTCCCCTACCCCACCGCATAAAATTCAAAATACTAACCGCAACATACAAGGCCATCCACAACATCGCCCCCAGCTACATCACCAACCTAATCTGCAGAGATCGCCCAATTGTCCCCTCCGCTCCTACCAGGACCTCCTTCTCTCTAGCTCCCTTGTTACCTCCGCTCATGCTCACCTTCAGGACTTCTCCAGAGCCTCTCCCATCTCACTTATTCAGGGAAGCCTAACCCACACCCACCTAACAACTGTCCCCAAGCCACCCCCATCAAATCATTCCCCGCATCTATTACCTTTTGTACCACCACCCCCTCCCTTTAGAATGCAAGCTCTACGAGCAGGGCCCTCCTGTTTCTTCTGTATTGTACTTTATTTGTGCTGTTCCCCGCCCCTACATTGTAAAGGGATGCGTAAACTGTTGGCGCTATAAAAATCATGTATAATAATAATTTCTCATGTAAACACTCCTTTTGCTATGATTAAAAGGAGAAGTACAGCCAAAGATAGTATGGCTGTACTTCTATGGATCACAGGATTGCAGTTTGTTCTGCTCGGTGACTGGCGTCGCGTGACGTCACTCCTGCGCATATGCATATGCATGTGTCTTGTAAACGGGTGCTGGCCGCATCTATATGTATCCTGAAATAGGCACAAATAGGAAAGAAAAGCAGCATGGACATAGGCAAGTATACTTGTTCATGCGTGCTGTATTAGATATTATTGTCATTTTTTTGTAGGGCAGGGTGGAGGGTCTATCTATTCAGAAGTCCAATAACTGCTGTATAATTTAGAGGGAACCTCCTATGCAAATCTATTGAAATGCTTCTTGCAGACCGAGGTCTGTAAAGAATTGTATGACAATTCTTGCCCTAACTTCCTCTACGGGGAACAGACTGGATTTGTCTCTGCTGCAGTTCAGTAACACTTAAAGCCTGGTTAACACCCATGCGTTTTCCAGTGCTTTTTAGTTTTTCAGAAACATGCTACAGTACATTCACCATGGTTTCCTATGGGTCATGTCTACATCTGTGTGCGTTTTTCACCAATGCAAAAGGTCAGGGACTTTTTTTGCCCACAGCAGGTTGCATTTTTGGTTCCATATATTTTAATGGAAACGCACCAAAAACATAGTGCTTGCATTTTTGCTAGTTTCTCCCGCAAAACAACAAACACCTCCGAAAAAAATTGCAAAACGCATAAAAAAAGCATCAAAAACATTTGAAGAAAATGCAAAACACATCCGGAAAACGCATCAATCACAACCTGCATAACAGGTGTGAACCAGGACTAAAGGTTTTCTCTCTTCCCAGCCTGTGATTGGACAGTCTAAGGAGAAGCAGCAAACTGATGAGCTCATCTCTCTGTTATGCGCCTCTCAACTATCAGCATATTCCTTCTGCACTGCAACTGATTGGCTTCTTGTGTTGCTTCTGTCTCTCAGTCTAAGCTCTGCTGTACAGGGACTGGAATACCAAGATAAATTCAGGTACTTTTAATTTAGTGAAGTATTGAGTACAGAGCTGCATTAAAAAGATTGTTTTTTTTAATCCCAAGCCCAACATTTATACGCACCTAGGTGGATGCAGTATCTGTCCCCTGCTGCCACTGCTGATCGCTCAGTTGTCCCCTCCGCTCTGAGCAGAGAGCCAGGACTGTCAGTGGCTCTGGGTTGTGGAGGGGGTGGGAGCGGCTGGCTCAGGCTCTCGGCGGATAGCTGAGAGGCTGAGGCAGGTACAGCTACAGGCATTTGGGTGGATCCCAACCATACAGTGGGGATCTTTCACAAGCATGGACTGGCTGAGTAACATCAGCTGTCAGTGGGCTTTAGCCTGCAGTCGGCTGAAAACAGTTTACAGGAATGTAGAACGAGCTGCACTTATGTGATCCATAGGAGAAGCACAGCCAAACAAGCTATGACCATACTTCTTTAATTTGTGTCCTTCATATCAGCCTCTGGAGCTCAGTTGTAAGCACTGCTGTGACTGTCACCTGTTTGATGGAGGTCAGATGAAGTATCTCCGTCTCTCCTCTTTTCCGCAGGTCTTCTCTTAGATTGTCCTTCTCAGAGCAGATATCCAGGATCAGCTGCTGGTGCTTCTTATTCTCTTCAATCAACCTGAACAACAGAAAAGAAGTCTCAGTATCTCCTACATTTCAGGCTTCATTGTGTTGCATTCACTTTCATCTGAAGCTTAAAGTGGTTCTAAATGCAGAAGGGAAGAGCATCAGCGGGGGACCCAAGAAGAGGAAGATCGGGGCTGCTCTGCGTAAAACCATTACACAGCTAAGTATAAAATGTTTGTTATTTAAAAACGCCTTTAAAGTGGTTGTAAACCCTTACAAACCACTTTGACCTACAGGTAAGCCTAGATTAAGGCTTACCTGTAGGTCCAAGAAATATCTCCTAAACCTATACGGTTTAGGAGATATTTGCCCGAAGACAGGCACCGCTGTCTACGGCGCATGCACCGTAGACAGCGGCGCACTGAGCACGGCATTTCCAACAACGGAGCTGACAGTGGCGGAGCTGCGAGACCCCACCGAAAAGATGGATGCGGATGTGCTCCTGTGTCAGGTAAGTGACACATAATGGGCTACTATGCGATGCATAGTAGTCCATTATGCTTTGCCTTTGCAGGGAATGAAAGAGGAAGTAAACCCATCAGGGTTTACTTCCTCTTTAAGATCCCTTTAGTGCCAGTTCACACCAGATGCAGTTCCGTGTGCTTTTTTTTCTGCACTAAAAATGCATGAAGTGTTTTCCATGTATTCCAATGGCTCTAGTTCACACCAGTGCAGTCAGTCTCCGGTCAGTTTCCGCACCAGAAACTGACCAGTACTGACTGCACTGGTGTGAACTAATGCCATTGGAATACACTATGCATGCATTTTTAGTGCAGAAAAAAAAGCACACAAAACCGTATCTGGTGTGAACTGACCCTTAAGCTGCCTTTATTTCGCTTATCTGGTTCTTCCCTCATCAACATGCTAAAATTTTAATAAAATCCAGTTCCAAACATATACAGCCCATTTAATTTCCTGGCTAGAGGACATCCAGAATCATCTAGCGCTTTCCTCCCCAGCCTGACTGTCCCTGTCCCGCCCCTTTCATTCATTGGGTATTAGTTCCTTCAATCATGGAGGCTCATAAAGGCATTTTGATATTTGCATAACCCCTCCCAAGAGCCAGCCCACTGCTTAAATCAGGGCTGAGGACTCTTGAGAGGTGTACTGAGGCAGGGGGCTGTGTGTGATGTTTTCAGGACAGCTCTGATCTGCCTGCATTGCATACAGAAGCATATAGACCAAGTTCCTTTATTGTTATGTAAAAGAAACGTTTAATTGAATCTGGAACCTCCTGCTACCCATGTTAATGCATATGTACAGTGGCAAAGGGAATGAGCTTTAAACGCCTGCATGCTTCACATACGATTACATAGGCAGCAGAGGTTTCTGTGCAAAGAGCGTGCTTCCAGCATAGAAAGTGAGCTGTCAGACACCTTATGGTCTATAGTAATGATCAGGAGATAGCTGATCATGTGACTGCTGTGACAGCCAATCAGAGTGGTCAAGTGTTTTTGCCACCCAGGTGTAATCGTCAAGTTAAAACAGACACTAGGGCTTTGGCAGGAAAGGGTAAATTATAAAATTAAGTGGGGGGGGGGTTCCAGGGGATGCAAAATATAAGAAGATTAAAAGTATAACTAAAGGCAAAAAAACAAAATACCTTTTTAAAGTAGGGTGCACACTATGAGAAAATCGCAAGAAAAATCTGTGCGAGGAACGATCGCTCGATTTTCGTATAATGCGTACACAACTTTCCACATCCTATTCAGACTTTGCAAATGAAAATTTTCAAAAGGGCAAAATTTTAATTTTTTCTTGTACATGAGCAAAACAAACAATTTCCATTTTAAGTGTACTGATTTTGTACAAGAAAAATCAGAGATACGAAAGACTGCGCATGATCAGAACAAAAAACAAAAACAAAAAAACAAAAACAAACGTACGAGAATTTTTGTACATTATTTCCTTCCTCGGTTCCGGCAGAGGAGTGCAGAAAGGCAATAAAAAGCCACGTCAGATTTCTATTGCTGTCTCTACCCCCCCTGAGGGAGATACACCCTCTCTATATGTCACGGTTATCACTGAAAGTTAAAGAAAATCAAATTTTGGATTGTCTCCAAAACAGGAATAGAGGGGAAATCTTCAGATGGGAACACTAGATCTAGTGACAAATTACAGATACCACGAAATTTCGGTGGCTGAAACATATTAGCTGAAAATTGTGTTTTCTGCATTTTTTAAATAGAGAAAACAGTGCAGATAATGGTACCGAAAACGCACGCAATTTTAATGTGTTTATGGTGTGTTCTTGATGTGTTCTTGCTGCGTTTTCAATGCATTTCAACGGGAGGTGCGTTTTTTTTTTTTTGTTACTGACCAAAAATGCAGCAAGAAAGATTTGTAACACCGCAATGGACCAGTGTGAAGATATACATAGAATTTAGAGGGATGCATTTTTCTTAAGGTACACACACACACACACAAAACTGCCAGTTTTCACCTTAATGCATTAAGGTGAAAAACCTCCTGTGCTGCATCAGCGCCCCCGAGCCCCCCTTATACTTTACCAGAGTCCTGTAATTCCCACGACAGGAACGAGCACACCAGCTCCAGCTGGTATCTAGTGTCCTATTGGATAGATTGATAGTAGTGCAGCCATTGGCTCCCGCTGCTGTCAATCAAATCTAATGAGCCAAGTCAGGCTGTCTAGATCTACGGACGCAGCAGCAGGACATGGGGGCACGCCCTCACGGGTGTGCACAAAAGGAGAGCACTTCTCCGACAGGACACTTGAGAAGAGGAGGAGGAGACAGGAGCACTTCAGAGGGACCCCAGAAGAGGAGGATTGTGGCCACTCCGTGCAAAACCAACTGCAAGGCGGAGGCAAGTATGACATGTTTGTTATTTTTAAAACCAAACCTTTACAACCACTTTAAAGGTTTGCTTTTGTCCACCTTCCAAAGGGGTAGGACTGACCCCGGGTCACAAGGCACCTGACGGGGACATAGGCAGACCATGTAAACCTAGCCAGAAGACCTGGCAGACCCGGTTCTTCTGAGACAGCTGAAGCCATCCCTGAATACTAGGTCAGGGCAGCTCTCCTGAAAAGAGACCCCCCCGGAGGCAGGGGAGGAAAGAACCAGAAGGCCACACATCTTCCCCCTAGAAGTCGAGGTAAGCCCGAGGAGTCACACCCTTCATCCAGGGAAAAAATACACACACAAAAGTCAAAAGGTGATAAACCGTAAGAGAAAAAAAAAGTGGCCATGCCAAATAGTGCACTGGCCGAGCCCTGAGGCCTGGTAAGCAAAAACTGCCTGGACTTAAACCAGAAGGTCCAGCCCATGAAGCGCAGGGCAAAAATGGGAAAGCATAATTTAGTGTTGTGACCTTGAGTTCTTTTCACACCGTGGGGTCCCACACCCAAGTGTTACTTAGAGCTCCCCTAGGGCGACTACTCCCAGGGGGAACAGGCACTATGGACCCTCTACCTTCCTGGCCCATGGCCAGACAAGGTAGAACATTAAAATCAGGAGGTAATGGGCTCTTCCAGCTTTCACAGGGGAATTATTCCCATGTCCCACCTGCCTGTGGGCACCCTGGTTTCTGTTCCAGCTGGTATTTACCTTCAAAGACCCCATCACTCCAGCAGATTTGCACAGCTGCCACCCCAACCTTGGTCAGGTCAGGATCACCGATAAGAAAATATACTACACTTGATCTTAGCCAAAATGCAGAGAAGCGATGCGCTCCTCTAATTTTTTTTTTTTTTTTTTTTTTTTTTAGATAGAATTTAGAGGGATGCATTTTTCTTAAGGTACACACACACACACACACACACACACAAAACTGGCAGTTTTCACTGGTGCAAAAATCCTATAAAACGAAAAACCTGCAAGTGTACAAAAAACATGCATACGCACAAAAAAAGGGCACTTAAGGGTGTGGTTTTTGTGCACCCCACGAAGGGGTAGACTCGGACTCTGAACCCCAGGGCGCACAAGGTTCCTGACTGGGACATAGGTTCAACATAGCCTAGCCAGAAGACCTGCCAGACCACCGTTCTACTAGGAGAGCTGAAGCCAATACTAGGTCAGGGGAGCTCTGCCAAAGAGAGACCCCCCAGAGACAGGGGAGGAAGGAACCAGAAGTCCACATAAACACCCCCTAGACCTCAGGGTAAGCCAGAGGACTCACACCCTTCATCCAGTGAAAAAACAAACACACACAAAAGTTGAAAGGGACAAACAGTGAGGAAAACTAAATATAAATTAAAAAGTGGCCGTGCCCAAATTGGGCAGTTGCCCGATGGGCTGGCCTAATTTTTTTTCTATTGAAAAAGCCTATGGCGTGCAAAACACACCCAAAAACTTCCACCTGGTGCCAAAAAAAGTGCACAGATCGGACTTCAGGAAATACGTTGTAGGGACTGCGCCAGTTACCACTTGTGGACTAACGCCTAAGTCGCCGTCCCTCATCTTTACCTTCTGGAACAGTTTCCCATTAGGTCTTACAATTCAGGTAATAATCTCACCACTTGCCTGGCTATTCCAATGACGCTAATACACCGGTGTGGCATTTTCTCATACACCACATCTACACACTTTTCTTATATGTATATATCATCATGCACTTGACACTTTTATTGATTATGTCCCCTACCACTGTCACCTAACTTAGCGCATCTTGTTTTTGCACACTTGCACATGTGGTGTTTTCTTGTTTGTTTGTTATATGACCCGCATATATCATCATTTATTCATGTTTTCACTTTTTCACCATTCCTTTGCGCACCTTTTCTTTCTCTGCTTAAACGTATACTCACACCGTCTTCACATAGCCCACCTCCCATCACCTTTATTTCTCCTTTTTCCCTATTTCCTTTTCTCCCGTCCCCCTTCTTCTGCGTATCATGGCTGACACACCGACACACAGTTGCACACCTACTCATTCTAGGCTATTTCTTCTTTCGTTCCCCTCTTTCTTAGGCTCCTTGGACTCCCAGGCGTGGTTCCTTTTCCCCCCCCTTCTCCTTTCTTTTTTTGTCCGGGTTTTAGAAAGCATGTGATATGGACATTTGGACAATTGGGGGTGCAAGTGTGTATATGTATATGTGTACATGTGCACAACCTTTGGCATACATAATGGGGATATGATATCATTATCCCCATACCATGTATGCACTCCATGTTTCCAACACTAAACAATTCTCGCTTTCAATTATTTAAACAATTAATTTTTTGCCATTGTTGGGATCTTGCTGCAGGTGTGACCCGCCATATCTTCGGTGTACCCTTACTCGTACCTACCCCCCCGGAGTTTCCTCTTCTGGGGGGCAAGGCAACAGTGTGACCTCCCGTGAGTCACACCAGTGGGTGTGTGACACTGCCTCTTCTTCCATCTGATATCTTGGCAATATATACGGACCAGGTACCACTCAAGATGCGTAAAGGAAATTGAGACATTGCCTTATGGGAGAACCTTTCTTCTGAAGCACTACAATCCATCTTACCTATCTGGAAGTACATTATTGGGTAAACCATTTTTAAATTAATAGTGGGTATCCCTTATATGTATAACACCGGATTTATTTATTCAGTGTAATCTTGTTTTTCTTTTAACAGATCACCATCTCTGAAGAAGACCCCCTTTGGGGTCGAAACGCGTTAGCTTTATGCTCTCACTGTTATCTACTCATACAGTGTAACATAGTTGTGTCTGTTATTTTACTTCCATGTGACATTATATGTACTTTATATACATGATTTTGTCTGTTGTCCAAGTGCTCAGGTGAAGCTCATGTTTGTTTTTACCAATTATTATTATTAAAATACCTTTTATACTACTTCTATTGGCTTCTATTACTGTCTCTTGCTGCCTAAAAACCCCGTTTGTGGGGGAACTAGTTTTATTTGTATCTACTTGGGGTGAGCAGCACCCTCCTAGCTTTTTATAGCACTGTGTTCTTATTTGATTGTTAATCAGACTGGGTGGATAAACACCCTTTTTCTTTTCTTCTTTTTCCTTTTTCTTTTTCTTTTCTTTTCTCTTCATACCATTTCTTTCCCTTTCCCTCCCCCGAATTGAACACAGGAGGGTTAAACATGAGCTTGGCCTAGCACAACTAACATTGAGGAATTGATTTGTCCTTATATGTATATTTTTATGCAAACATTGTTATGGTAAATATGAATATGTTTCAGGGTAATGATTGGGATCTGTTGATGTCAGGGTATGAAACAGAATTTGAGAAAAATGATCGGGTTGATACTGAGATCACTACTTTGACCTCCAAACTAATGAGAACACTTGAAAGGAAATCAGCACTATTTTGGCACATCAAATCGTTCGAAAGATATAAAAATGAAAAGATTAACCCATTAGGTCTCAGGGTCCAAATTTTTCCAAATATAGACCTAATTAGCAATGAATGCAAAACAGAATGGGAGGCCAACCTAAATGCTTGCTCTCAGCAAATGATGACTATCCTTGTCAAGGAGTACACCAGGCAGATTGAACTCCTTGACAAGGAAATTCACACCTTGGAAATGGCTTTACAACCTTATGCGTCACATACCCTAGCTGTAGAAACCCGGACTAAACTCCGGGATGATTTATCCATCTATAATAAAAATATTTTACGCAAGAAGGAATCCAAATACTGGAGGGATAAATTTGCCTTCTCAGAGGGACGAGCCTATAAATGGAGTATTAACACACAATCTAAAAAAAATGTTAATGGAAAGATACATCTTCCCAATAAGAACACAAATAAATCCAAGGACCCGTCTAAACCTAATGAACCAATCAAACAGGTGCAAAAATCACGGGGAAAGTTCAAAAGGAACCGTAGCAACAAAGATTCCCCTGAAGGTAACACTAAAAAACGTATTACCGATAACACCCCAACAGGGACACCCGAGAATGGTCGGGATCTGCATACAGATGCACAGGAGGCATTTGCATTTGGTGAAGTCCCATGCAAATACCCCGACGATATAGGCACTTCCACATGTGACAATGGGTCACGTAGTGGGAGAGAAAGGGATGCCCCGATACTCCAAGGGGAACCTAATCGTAATATCGAGGCTATTTGTAACAATGGGACATCTAACGGACATGCTAGGGACATTGTAGCACCCAGCCTAGAACTATGTCAGAGCTCTTTAAACTCGAAACGGGGATTCCCCTCACCCCATCCAAACAAGGGAACAGGAAATTTGGACGCATTTGTCACACGGATTCAGGTGAATCACTCAGTGTGATTAATCTTTCGTCCTATGCACTATCTACGGTTGAAAGTGATGTTCTGGCACGCGGCCTAACATTTTGCCCACAGGCAAACTTAGACCCCTTCGGGGCCATTATTGATATCCAACTATTTGCACGCAGGCTCCTATTAAAAAGCCTGCATGCAAAAAGTACCACTGACACCGATATTACCGACTGGTCAAGGTTTAGTATGAGGGAATTTAAGGCCCTAAGGGACTTAACACTCCTATACGAAGAAAACAACACAGTGGACCTTATAGACCAAATAGACTTGGAAGCGCTACTCGAAACGGCTGATGAATCCACACATAGAATTCAGCATAATTTTAAGAAACCCTCTGGGAAATTTTTTTTCTATTGAAAAAGCCTATGGCGTGCAAAACACACCCAAAAACTTCCACCTGGTGCCAAAAAAAGTGCACACACATCAATAGTGAAACACAAAAACGTGCCACAGGTGTCAGCTATCCTCCACAAGGAAGGACATTACCCTGATCCCACGGGGAGTTAGGCTCCAGACGAGGACTGAGGTACCAATACATGGCCCATCCAGCCGGACGACCGCCTTTCTCCGGGAAGGTCTGCCGAAACAGACCCACCCAGGTACTAAGGTAGGGGCTCCCCCGAAGGGAGACCCCCCAAAGAGAGGGCGAGCCAGAAGGCCTATGTCCACCCTCCCACACAACTTTCAGGGTTGGCCCGAGGACCGACACCCTACTCGTCAAACGTGAAGTGACGAACATAAAACGTGACACACAACACACAAATAAAATAGATAAATAAAGCGGGGAAGGGATAGTGAAGAGGGAGAGTGAAAAGGTGGCCATTGTGAATACTGGCCTCCGGCCAGGAATCAAAAATTCCTCTGGTCCTAGCCAGAAGGCCCGGACCTAGAGGCAGGTGTGAAAAAGCGTGTATACAGTGAAGTGCCCATGGTGCCAGACATCAGTGTGACAAAGCACAGTGAACGTAAGGCACCCCTGAACTGCCACTTCAGGGGCACATCACCAATGCTTTTCAACAAAAGCATCCCGACCCCCAGCTCAGACCACAGCAGCCCCCACCCCAGCCAGAAAGGCATGGAGATCCAGGAGCTTAGTGAGAGCCCTTTGCCATCAGGCCTCACCCTCGGTCCCATCACTCCTACCCAATTACATTTGGGAAGTACTGGCCGTTCCCCCCGGTGGGAGAAAGGGGAACCAATGTTCCCTCCCGAAAAACTGACCGGAGCTAAAGCTGCCCCAATCCAGGCCAGAAGGCCAGGGTCCCCTCCCCTGGTGCCGACCAGTGATTCTCCATCCTCATCAGAAGGCTTCCCTTTTGGCTACGAACCGCTCTGGGTTACCTTCACACCAGCAGGTTTTGCATAGCAACCGCAACCCCTTCTCCACCTCGCTGTAGAAAAGGGACAGAAGCAAGCGCCACCTCCTGGTAACTGATAAGAACAGATACTACACTTGATCTTAGCCAAAAGGCCAAGAAGCGATGATGGGCTGCCCTAATGCCACACCTGCACAGGTGTAAATGGAGTAAACAGAAAAATGTAGATCAACTTGTATTGCCAATGACAGTTGGGTAGAGCTAAGAACTCGTGGAGAACATATAAAGCACCCAGTATTTGCTCTGTGGGCATCCATCCCAAACTACATCTGTTCTGGATTTGATGTGTAATCCAGCTTACCCTTGTGCATGTTAGACGGCATTTTCAAATACATGTGCAGTCAAGCGTTAGAACAATTCAAGTGCTTTTCACATACAGTGCATGAGCTGAAGCTCATTTTCTATGCATTGCATTTGCTTTTCTCCTGTGTTTCCCTTTTATTAAACCACTTTCTGACCGATATGAACGTAAAAAAGTATAAGTAGTGTAAGTGTAAAAGAAGGGTGGATTTGATTTAAATCACAAGTAAAAAAAACGTTCGCTTTAAATCATAATTTTTAAAGAACGACTGTCATCTCTGTCCCGCAGTGGCTCCTCCTCGGACCCGCTGTTGACTCACCGACAGTCTCATTCACTTTAACCACTTACCGACTGGCTCATGTACATTTATGTCGGCAGTCTGAAAATGGATATCTAGGTAACGGCAGCAGCTGCCACAACCGAGGTATCCATCTTTAGAGCCAGCGGTTCTCTTTACGATAATGGTGGTCTCTGTGGTGGATTTGCCGCGAGATCACCGTTATGGGGGGCGGGAGAGGACCCCCCCCCCCCCGCCGCTCTCCGTCGCTTACCAGAGCTGTCAGTAGCGGCAGAGGCAATCGAGTCCTTCACGTTGCTGGGTATGGAGACAAGTGAGGGAAAGATGGCCCCCACCCGTCTTTATACTATAGCAGGGCGGAAGCGACATCAAAACATCACTTCCGTCCATACTTCTTAAAGGCACATTTTTCTGTTGTCATTTTTTCAAATGACACATTTTTTTTAATTTTTAATTTTTTTGTATTCAAGTCCAAATATGAGATTTGAGGACTTTTTGACCTCAGATCTCTTTTTTTTTTTTTTTTTTTTTTTTAACCAAAACAAAGTTTATTGAGCATGTGCAAAAAAGATTACATAAAAATACTCAAAGAACGGTGCAACAGGCACCAACCATCATAAAAAAATAAATAAAAAAAAAGGATACCGTATATACTCGAGTATAAGCCGAGATTTTCAGCCTCTTTTTTTGAGGCTGAAAGTGCCCCCTCGGCTTATACTCGAGTCACCGCTGTCTGACTGCTCGATCAGCGTATCGAGCAGACAGACGGCGGACATTAAAATTCAAAAGCCGCGCCTCCTTCTCCGCCTCCGCCTGTGATAGGCGGAACACTGAATTTCCCAGCAGTCAGTGTTCCGCCTATCACGGACATCCGTTCATTCTCATACTACGGACGAGTATGAGAGGATGTCCGTGATAGGCGGAACACAGGCTGCTGGGAAATTGAGTGTTCCGCCTATCACAGGCGGAGGACGGAGGCGCGGCTTTTGAATTGTAGAATGGCCGCCGAGAAGAGCGGCGATCCATCGGCACGACACGGGACGGAGGAGGCACGGGACGGAGGAGGCACGGGACAGAGGAGGCACGGGACAGAGGAGGCACGGGACAGAGGAGGCACGGGACAGAGGAGGCACGGGACAGAGGAGGCACGGGACAGAGGAGGCACGGGACAGAGGAGGCACGGGACAGAGGAGGCACGGGACAGAGGAGGCACGGGACAGAGGAGGCACGGGACAGAGGAGGCACGGGACAGAGGAGGCACGGGACAGAGGAGGCACGGGACAGAGGAGGCACGGGACAGAGGAGGCACGGGACAGAGGAGGCTCGGGACGACGGCGGCTCGGGACGGAGGCTTGGGACACAGGTAGGCTGGACACACACACAAGGCTGCACGGACACACACACACACACACACACACACACACACACAGGGATGGATGGATACACACACACACACACACACACACACAGGGATGGATGGATGGATGGATGGATACACACACACACACACACACACACACACACACACACACACACACACAGGGATGGATGGATGGATGAATACACACACACACACACACACACACACACAGGGATGGATGGATGGATACACACACAGGGATGGATGGACGGACACACACACAGGGATGGATGGATGGATGGATGGATGGACACACACACAGGGATGGATGGACGGACACACACACAGGGATGGATGGACGGACACACACACAGGGATGGATGGACGGACACACACACAGGGATGGACGGACACACAGGGATGGACGGACACACAGGGATGGACAGCCATGTCTCACCCTCGGCTTATACACGAGTCAATAAGTTTTCCAGTTTTTTGGGGGTAAATTGGGGGCCTCGGCTTATATTCGGGTCGGCCTATACTCGAGTATATACGGTACATTCCATGTCTGACACATCATATTGAAATTGCAGTGTACACAGTACAATGTCTACCTGTAGTATAGAGATATAAATACCATAAGTCGCCCAGATGAGCGTTTCGAAGAGGTAGCGGCTCAACCTCCTCATATAATCCCAGAGACCTAACCCTCACAGCTGTAAGTATTTTCCAGCCACCTATCCCATATTTTGTGGAATTTCAGCAGGCATCCTCTATTCGAATAAATAGTTTTTTTGTAAGGTAAGGTACGGTTGACAGCCCCTTTCCACTGTTGGATCGTAGGGGGATCAGGTCTAAGCCACATCCTAGCAGTAAAAAGAGAGTCTCCTGTAAAAAGATCCTTAAGTATTTGCTTTCCTCCTGAAGGGGGAGGAGACCACGAATACACTGGCGTGGACAGAGCGTAAGGGGAGATCCCATATGATCATGTAGAAATTGGATAATCTGTGCCCAGTACCTTTGAATGGGGGGGCAGGTCCAAATAAGGTGATAAAAAGTACTGGTCATATCACCACATCTGGGGCATGTAGAGTCAGAGTCAAGTTTGTATTTAGAGAGCCGGCTAGGGGTGACATAGAAGCGATGAAGTATGTAGAGGTTAGGAGTGCACTCCAAATCAGGGGGCACGCTCCCAAACTGCGTCTGCAGTGCATGGCGGACCTGCAAGTATCGAAAGAACGCATGGTTGGGAAGGCCAAATTCATCCTTGAGTGCCTGGAACGTCTTGACACCATGAGTTGTGTAAAGCTGAGACAGGTATATAACAGCCCTGCATATCCACACTTTGTAGTCTGGCACTCTCAGCAACTCAGGTAGCTCAAGATTATCCCCAAGGGGCGTAAGCGCGTGTAGGGAGGGGGCCCCAGACCTAGACTGTGCTACCCGCCAAACCCGGCCGTGGTGCACGAGCATATTGTGTTTAGGGCCCGAACGGGAGATACCTCTGTGTTTGCAAAAGATAAGTTGGTAGGGATGTGCAATCACGTCTGTTACCGAGGTGCACACCAAATAGGAGTACCTCAGTTTGTCATATGTGTTAAAATAGTAGAAGTGGGAGAGCTGGGAGGCCAGGTAGTATGTTTCTAAGTCAGAAAGTGCAGCTCCTCCAAGGTGGACCGGACATTTGGAGGGTCTGCCAGGCCAACTTATGCCTGGAAGAGCCCCAAACAAACGAGTTGAGAATTGACTCCATATCACGGAACAGGTGGGACGGCACATGGAACGGGGCATGCCAAAACAGGTATAGTAGTTTAGGGAGAAGAATCATTCTGACAAGACCCAGGCGGCCCATGACTCCAAGGGGGAGTCTGGACCAGACCTGGGTCTCACACTTCAACAAGGGGAAGATAGGTGCAATGTTGAGGCTAATATAGTCCGCAGGGGAGCGAGAACAGTATACGCCGAGATATTTAATCCTATCCGTGCGCTAAAGAGGCAGCAGGGCCTGCGTCTTGGTGGGGACGGTGACATCAATGGGGAGAATTTGGGATTTGGACCAATTAATATGGAGACCAGAAAATACCCCGAAGCGTCGAATCACTTCCAAAACCGCCGTCAGGGAGGGGCCAGCATCTTCCAGGTACAGCAGCATATCATCCGCGTAGAGGCTTATAACCTCGGACATTTGGCCCAGACGGAGGCCACAAATGTCCGGATGCACTCTGATGGCGATAGCCAGGGGCTCCACCGCCAACGCATACAGCATGGGCGAGATGGGGCACCACTGACGCGTACCTCTTGATAAGGAGAAGGGACTGGAAATCTGACCATTTACAAGGATACAGGCAGTGGGGGCCTGATAGAGGAGCTGAAGCCAACGTATAAACCTAGGGCCGAAGCCGAACCTATGTAGGCATTCCCACAGGTAGCCCCACTCCACCGAATCAAATGCCTTAGCGGCGTCCAAACTGACCACCACCCTGGAGCCGGTGTGGTCATGAGGGGCCTGCAGGTTCATAAACAGTCTCCTAAGATTGAAAGCCGTGTTCTTTCTGGGCATAAAGCCTGTCTGATCTGTATGTATTAGGTGAAGTATGACCTTATTAAGTCTAAGGGCAAGAATCTTAGCCAGAATTTTGACGTCCAGTTGCAGAAGCGAAATGGGGCGGTATGACTCGGGGTAGAGGGGGTCCTGCCTGGTTTAGGGATAAGAACTAACAATGCTTCATTCATGGATCTGGGGAGTACACCGGTGTCAAAAATGTGAGTATAGGGTAGGTGAAGTTTGGGGAGAAGGACCTCTTGAAACTGAGTATAGAACTCCCGGGGAAGACCATCTGAGCCAGGGGCTTTGGACGGTGGCAAGCATGCTATGGCCTCTGCTATACACTCCTCAGTTATGGGGGCCACCAGGAGCTCCACCTGGGAGTCCGCGAGGACCGGGAAGTCCACAGTCTGCAGCAGAGCACGCAGCCCATCCAGGGAGTCAGTAGCCTCCGAGGTGTATAGATCTGCGTAAAATCGCCGGAATTCTCGGGCTACCTCCGTTGGAACCGACAGTGTGGTTCCAGCCGCAGACTTGAGTTGGACCACCACCGGGGGACTGTGGTCCAGGTGGGCCATGTATGCCAACAGTTTTCCAGCCCTCTCCCCATACTCATAAACTTTTGTTTGCTATAAAAAACTTTCAAGGTGTAGATGGTCAGTGAGTCTAGATTGCATTTTCAATTTGGCGGAATTAGAGGGTGTGGGGTGCACGAGAAATTTGCTCTCCATCTCCACCAGCACCTTTTCAGCCTGCTGTATAGCAAGCTTCTAGGAGTTTTTGTAACGGTTAATGTGAGTGGATAGAAGCACGCGTGCATGCAATTTAAAAGCTTCCCACACCGGACCAAACGGAGCATAACCCTTGTTAGCCCGGAAATAGTAGTCCCATTCACGCTGGACTGCCTCCAATTCAGGGAGGACTATTAGCCAGAATGGGTTTAACCGCCACATACGGGATACTGGGGTGGTGGGCAGGCTAAGCCTGGCCCGATAGGGCGAGTGGTCAGACAAGATCCTGGTCCCGATCCCCACGTCCCGCAAGTACGGAAGCAGGGTAGAGGAGAACAGGATCATATCTATCCGGGACATGGCATCATGTGCCGGCGTGAAGCAGGAGTACTCCCTCCGGGTAGGATGTCTATATCTCCAAGTGTCCGTCAAGGCGAATTCAGCGAGGAATTTGCCAAATCTGGTCTGCAGGGGGGGGGGCATAGGGGATCGAGTAAGCCTATCCATATTGGGGGGATACCACTGAGTTGAAGTCCCCTAGCCACATAGCTGGCAGCGTGGGGTGCTGTAGCATGAAATCAATCCCTGCCTGGAGGGCCTCAAATTGGAAGGGTGGGGTTATGTAAAAGGCTAGTAAAAGGAATTCCAGGCCTCCAACCGTAATGTGCAAGAATAAGTAGCGCCCCCGCCTGTCTGATTGCAGAGTATGTAGGTGAAATTGGGCAGTTTTAGCCACCAGGACAGCGACTTCACTGCAGTTGTTAATATAAGGGGCATGATACATCCACCCAACCCACGGCTTTTTAAGGGACATCTGTATCTGACCTGTAATATGCATCTCAACCAGCACCATGATATCCGCATTAATCTGCTTAAGATGAGACAGCACCGCCACTCTCTTAGGTCTATCCCGCAGGCCCCGCACATTCCAAGTAACTACCTTAAGGGTTGCCATAACAAGCAAATATCACATGATGGGGCTGTGGAAACCGGTGGCTACGCCCCAGCCCACAGCTCACCAGGAGGGGACCCCCACGGAGGGCAGTACACATGGTGATAGCTTCTCCCCCACCCACTGTGGGCACACCTCACACACATACCCAAAAGCCTCCCCCACAGCAATAAGAGAACCCAAAAACAGTGCAGTTAATACTTGGTACACATAGTCAAGCAGTAGAACAATTGGCAGACATAGTTGGATGAGTACAAACAGAAAAAAAGTAGAACTGAAACATCAGACAAAATCTGAGTGTGATAACGTGTATCTAAACATTGCCCACACTGGATCGGCAAGGCAGGCAGAGTACACAGCAGCCCATAAAGTACATGAGAGCTGAGGCCGGCCAGGGAAACATAACTTGAAGTGCCAGCGGGGAGTGCACGTGGGCACGAGGGGCTATAGAGGAAGCATCCAGGTGTAAAAAATGTGTGTGACCACGTGCACCCCCCACCAGAAACAGGGAGGAACAAAAGTCAATTGTGCTGTGCGGCCGGGTAGGAAGTCTCAGCATAGGAAAGTCCTGGCCGAGAGCCATAACCAGAGCCCCGGCTACAAATTCGTCTGTGGGATAAGGGGACACAAAGGACGCAGGACAATAGTGATAGATGGCATGAGCAGGGGCTCGCACGAAGCATCGTGGGGCACACCAGTCGACCGAGGGGCATTCGTTTTAGGAGAGAGCAGCAGGAGCTCAGGATTACTCACGGTTCGCATCATGACTGTCCCTCGACCGCAGAGGCCAGAAATAAGGCAGCTGAAGTACATCAAAAAAGCCATCAGAGTCAGGCAGGGGGATCATCCGGGCGTTGTTCAAGCCAGGAAAGCACAGCAGCAGGGTCCTCAAAGAAGTGGGTCTTGCCATGACGGATAACTCTGAGCCGAGCAGGGAACATCATCGTATAAGCCAGGTGGCGGATACGGAGCTGACGCTTGGCCTCAGTGAACTGAGCCCTCTTCTTCTGGACCTCGGCCGAGAAATCTAGAAACACCGCTATGCGCTTGTCCTCGTAGGGGATGTTGCCCTTCTCGCGGGTGAGGCGCAGGACTGCGTCCCGGTCGCGGTAATTCAGCATCTTTGCAATAAAAGTGCGCGGTGGAGCGCCTGGAGGCGGGGGTCTCGAGGCCAGGCAATGGGCGCGCTCAACCACGAAGGTGGAGGAGAAGGCCTCACGGCCAAAGTTTGCAATTAGTAGGCGTTCAAGGAAAGCAGGGGGGGTCGGAGCCCTCCACCTTTTCAGGCAGTCCCACAAAGCGGAGATTACAGCGGCGCATTCGGTTTTCAAGTTCGTCCTGTTTGCGCAGGACAGCGGTCAGTTGGTGCTGCAGCCTTTCAGTGGAGATTTGAAGGGGGGGATATCATCCTCCACCTGCCCAAGCCTGCGCTCCGTCTCCCCCACCCTCTCCCTCAACTTGTGTAAATCTTGGCAGATGAGTGAAATGTCCACCTTAACCACCTCAATCCTAGAGGTAAGGGAGGTGCGGCAGAGAGTGACAGCCTCGAGGATACGGGCCGTGGCACCTGAGGGGGGGTTCTACGCGGCAGGGCCTGGTGCGGCGCCATCTTCCTCTGCGAGGTCCGGAGCATCCGCACGGAACTTTCCGAGCCTGGCGATCGCGCCCTGAGATTTCTTCGGCGGCGACATGAGCGCAGGGTGTTCTCCCAGGAGGGGTAGGATGTTATGCCTCGAAAAAAGGTTAAATTAGTCCACAAGGATGGTATAGAGGATATAGGATAGCCGGAGCTCATGGAAAGTGCGTCCTACGCCATGCAGCTGCAGGCCACGCCCCCCTCAGATCTCATATTTAAGAAGACCTGCCATGCTTTTTTCTATTACAAGGGATGTTTACATTCCTTGGAATAGGAATAAAAGTGACATTTTTTTTTTTTTTAACAGTGAAAAAATAAATCAAATCAAGTAAAATAAATAAGAAAAAAAAACTTTTTTTTTTTAAAGCGCCCCGTCCCGATGAGCTCACACGCAGAAGCGAGCGCATACGTGAGTAGCGCCCGCATATGAAAACGGCGGTCAAACCACACATGTGAGGTATCGCCGTGATCGGTAGAGTGAGAGCAATAATTCTAGACCTCCTCTGTAACGCAAAACATGCAACCTGTACAAATATTTTAAACGTCGGCTATGGAGATTTTTGAGGGTAAAAGTTTGACGCCATTCCACGAGCGGGTGCAATTTTGAAGCGTGACATGTTGGGTATCAATTTACTCGGCGTAACATTATCTTTCACAATATTGAAAAAAAACTGGACTAACTTTACTGTTGTCTTATTTTTTTTATTCAAAAAAGTGAATTTTTTTTATTTATTTTTTTTGGAACAAAGAAAGCGCTTGTAAAACCACTGGGCAAATATGGTGTGAAAAAAAAAAAGTATTGCAATGACCTCCATTTTATTCTCTAGGGTGTTAGAAAAAAAAACAATATATAACATTTGGGGGTTCCAAGTAATTTTCGAGCAAAAAAAAACAACCTGTTTTAAACATGTAAACACCAAAATCTCAAAATGAGGCTAGTCCTTATGTGGTTAAAGTGGTTGTAAACCCTTACAAACTACTTTGACCTACAGGTAAGCCTAGATGAGGGCTTACCTGTAGGTCCAAGAAACATCTCCTAAACCTACACGGCTTAGGAGATATTTGCCAAAATACAGGCACCACTGTCTACGGTGACTTTGCTGGCTCCTGTGTCAGGTAAGTGACACATAATTGACTACTATGCGATGCATAGTAGTCTATTATGCTTTACCTTTGCAGGGAATCAAAGAGGAAGTAAACTCATCAGGGTTTACTTCCTCTTTAATGGGACGGCTGGTGATGCGGCAGTGATATAACAAGGTGAGGGACGTGGCGGCAGCAGGTGAGTGGATGCCTGCTAACAGGCGCTGCCATGATGGATCTGAAATGACAGGTGCTCTTTAAAATGTAAAGACTTAGAGCCCATTCACACAGGGGCAACTCCTGATCCGACTTCAGGTCGCCCCTAGTCGCCTCAGGTCGCCTCAGGTCGGACAACATTTAAAAAGCAATGTAAGTGAATGAGAGCCGTGTTAATGCACGCTACTGAAGTCGCTCCGACTTCAAAAAAGGTTCCTGTACTACTTCTATCCGACTTGTAGGCGACCGGTACCCATTGATTTCAATGGAGGTCGCCTCCAAGTCGGATCTCCGTCTATACGGAGGCGACTTTGACAGAATTATCAGCTCTCAAGAGGGAACTCCACGGCAAATTTCTGAAAAAAAATTGGCGTGGGTTCCCCCTCCGAGAGCATACCAAGCCCTTAGGTCTGGTATGGATTCCAAGGGGAACCCCCTACGCCGAAAAAACGGCGTGGGGGTCCCCCCCAGATCCACACCAGACCCTTATCCGAGCACGCTACCCGGCCGGCCAGGAAAGGGGGTGGGGACGAGCGGGCGGCCCCCCCCCTCCTGAGCCGTACCAGGCCGCGTGCCCTCAACATGGGGGGGTGCCTTGGGGGAGGGGGGGCGTGCGCCCCCCCCCCACCCCAAAGCACCTTGTCCCCATGTTGATGAGGACAAGGGCCTCTTCCCGACAACCCTGGCCGTTGGTTGTCGGGGTCTGCGGGCGGGGGGCTTATCGGAATCCGGGAGCCCCCTTTAATAAGGGGGCCCCCGGATACCGGCCCCCCACCCTATGTGAATGAGTATGGGGTACAATGTACCCCTACCCATTCACCTGTGAAATAAAGTACAATAAAACACACAACACAGAGAAAAAGTATTTTATTGCACAGCCGGGGGTCTTCCGTCTTCGGGGGTCTTCTCGCCGGACTCCTCCGCTATGTGTGTGTAGCTCTTTTGCCAGCGGAGGAGTCCGGCTTTCTTCCTCCCCGCCGCCGGCCTCTTCTCCCGACTTCGGGGGTCTTGTCCCCCTCTTCGGTTCTTCTGCTGGGCCACCGCGCCTGGTCCGGTGGCCCGGTCTTCTGTCGCCGTCTTCCGTTCTTCTGTCGCCGCCTTCGGTTCTTCTGCCGGGCCACCGCGCCTTCTTATAGCTCTTTTACAGGCGGTGGCCCGGTCTTCCGTCGCCGCCGCCGCCGCCGCCGCCGCCGCCTTCCGTTCTTCTCCTTCTTCTTCTCCTGGAGATGTTGACTCGACGAGCTCTCCGGCCACAATGCCAGGGACGCGCTCCGCTGCCTCTTATATAGGGACAATGGGGCGGTGTCACATGGGTTGATGTCACATGGGTTGGTCACATGGGTTGATGTCACATGGTAAGGGGGCGGGGGTCACCATGTGACATCAACCCATGTGACCAACCCATGTGACATCAACCCATGTGACACCGCCCCATTGTCCCTATATAAGAGGCAGCGGAGCGCGTCCCTGGCATTGTGGCCGGAGAGCTCGTCGAGTCAACATCTCCAGGAGAAGAAGAAGGAGAAGAACGGAAGGCGGCGGCGGCGGCGGCGGCGGCGGCGGCGGCGGCGACGGAAGACCGGGCCACCGCCTGTAAAAGAGCTATAAGAAGGCGCGGTGGCCCGGCAGAAGAACCGAAGGCGGCGACAGAAGAACGGAAGACGGCGACAGAAGACCGGGCCACCGGACCAGGCGCGGTGGCCCAGCAGAAGAACCGAAGAGGGGGACAAGACCCCCGAAGTCGGGAGAAGAGGCCGGCGGCGGGGAGGAAGAAAGCCGGACTCCTCCGCTGGCAAAAGAGCTACACACACATAGCGGAGGAGTCCGGCGAGAAGACCCCCGAAGACGGAAGACCCCCGGCTGTGCAATAAAATACTTTTTCTCTGTGTTGTGTGTTTTATTGTACTTTATTTCACAGGTGAATGGGTAGGGGTACATTGTACCCCATACTCATTCACATAGGGTGGGGGGCCGGTATCCGGGGGCCCCCTTATTAAAGGGGGCTCCCGGATTCCGATAAGCCCCCCGCCCGCAGACCCCGACAACCAACGGCCAGGGTTGTCGGGAAGAGGCCCTTGTCCTCATCAACATGGGGACAAGGTGCTTTGGGGTGGGGGGGCCGCACGCCCCCCCTCCCCCAAGGCACCCCCCCATGTTGAGGGCACGCGGCCTGGTACGGCTCAGGAGGGGGGGGGCCGCCCGCTCGTCCCCACCCCCTTTCCTGGCCGGCCGGGTAGCGTGCTCGGATAAGGGTCTGGTGTGGATCTGGGGGGGACCCCCACGCCGTTTTTTCGGCGTAGGGGGTTCCCCTTGGAATCCATACCAGACCTAAGGGCCTGGTATGCTCTCGGAGGGGGAACCCACGCCAATTTTTTTTCAGAAATTTGCCGTGGAGTTTCCCCTTGAGCTCATTCTCTGCTTGGCCGCGGCAAAAGTCGCCTGGCCTGGGGCGACTTGTAAGTCGTCCCAAGTCGCGCTTGAAGTCATCACAAGTCGTTTTGAAGTCGTCCCAAGTCGCCGCTGTCAAGTCGTGTCCAAGTAGCCTGATCAAGTCGCCTACAAGTCGTGTTGCCCCTGTGTGAATGGGCTCTTAGGCTGCATTCACACCTGAGCGTAGCGTTTTCAAGCAGAAAATCGCGCGATTTTGTGGCGTTTTTTACCGCGATTTGCGGCATTTTTTACCGCGATTTGTGCAGGGCAAAAGGTCACCAATGTTAAAAGAAGAAAAACGCCCAAATCTGCTCAATTCGAGCGACAAAAAAAGGGTCCGGAACTTGATTGAGCTTCAGGCGTTTGGCTTCAGGCGACATGGAGTGGAGATGTGAACCATCTCCATTGAGAATAATACATTTTTTCCCCTCCAGCGTTTTGTAGCTTCAGGCTTCAAGCTACAAAATGCTCAGGTGTGAATGGGGTCTAATTCTTGTAGTTAGAATCTTTAATATTTGCAAACAAAATGAAGGTTTCCTATTTAGGATAATAAGCTGTCAGGTTAGTAAAACAGTGATAAGAGAACCGATTCAATCATACAGTTTGTAGTGTACACTGATTTGCAAAACAATGCGATAAGGGAATATTCTTGAACTTTGTTTTATCTCATGGTTACTGTGAAATTGTGTGAATGCATCAATGCAGTGCATGTTATCTCACCTTTCAGAGCTTGGGTTCATTGAATGAGTTTACCAAAAATATAAATATTGCAGAATATAGCCTATATAACTAAGCTCCATTTCATGCTGAATAAACTAAAATTATTAATGCATCTTAAAATAGAAAACTATCTTTAGATAGTTTTACTCCAAAAATAATTTTATTAAAATAAATTTGATAAAAAAATAAAAATAAAAAAAATAAAAATCTGATTTGTATTCATTTTATTTTAAAGAATTGTTGTTTTTTTATCTACCCGGTGTAAGAGTGATCACTTTTACAGCAATCGGGGGAGAAAGCCCACCAATTTTCAGTGCTATTGCACTTTGAATGAGAATTGCATGGTCATGCGACACCGTACCTATAGTAAATTATTATTTTTTTGCCCACAAATAGAGCTTTATTTTGGTGGTATTAAATCACTGCTGGGTTTTTTTAATTTTTTCTAAACAAATAATAAAAAATAAAAATAATGTTTGTTACAAAATTTTCTAAATAAGTATGTTTTCTCCTTCACTGACAGGCACTGATGAGGCAGCACTGATGGGTGGAACGGCTAGGCAGCATTGATGAGGAAGAGGCACCAACAGGCATTACTGATGGGCATCCCTGGTGGGCACTTGTGGGCATCCTTGATGGCTCTGCATTGATAATCGTCAGGAGAGCTGTTGATCCGCTGCTCTCTACTCACCCCTTGTCAGTGAGAATAGAGGCATAGCCGATGACCGCCAATTTTTGGTTATGATGTAATAAGCTATGATTGGACACAGCTGATCACATGGTAAAGAGCCTAAGTCAAAGGCTCTTTACCGAGATCGGAGATGCGGTGGGTCAGGGGCGCACACGAGCGGCTTATCCTACTGGACGTCACATGACAGTCAGGATAATGAAACCACCACCTGGCAGTCATTTTGCTATAGGCCGAGCGGGATGTGGTTCAACTTTATGGCAAATTTCTACCTTGTGTTATTCTGAAGATACAGCGGTTTGTCTTGTGTCCATGTGCTAAGTAAACCTGTATAGGAGCGATTTTGTAATTATCAATCAGCCGCTACATTTGAGGAAAGTGGCAGGGGCTGCATTCCCTTAGATGCACTTTCCTTTTGGGAGTATCTCACCAAATATGACATTCTGTTGCAGGGGGTGATCGAAATCTGATTTGTATCTTAGTGCAGACTTCTGGGAAAATCAGTGAGCCAATCACACAAGCAGAATCTGTGTACAGAACACCTCCAGGTTGCCATATTGCATTATACAGAAAATAAAAGCACTGCAGATTGAAAAGGAAAGGTAATTTTACATACCATTCAATGACAATGTGACTTATTTCGCAATTGCATATACTAGGTTAAATGTCTTTCTTTATACTATGCAATATATTTGAAGGCACCGGCCAGATTGTTGATTCCATCTCAGAGTATATCACAAAGTAATACAGAGATCCGGATATAATAGCTATACCCTATACTTTTATCCGTATGAACTCTTTATAGATACCAATATGGACTCTAAATATTAAAGATTAGTATATTTTATGATATACTTTCATCTTTGTATAAATGTCTCTGACATTCATACAATGTCAGAGACATTGTGATTGAGCTAAACATATAAAATAGGGTGGAGCTCCGCTTTAAGGCTAGGTTCACATTGCAGCGATGCGGGAATGCCGCAAATCCGCGGCGGGTTCCCACATCGCATACCTCCCGGCGGCAGTTCACACTGCCCTATGCGAAATGCTGGGAGTGTAAGTGAAATGTTAATGACACCCCCAGATTAGTTCGCATATCGCAGTGCGATCTGCAAACTAGGACAGGAATCGGATCGCATGGTGTGAACACCCATGCGATCCGATTCTGCTGCGGACCAAAAAAAAGGGTCCTGTGCGAGTTTGGGCCGTGTACGATGCGAATTCAGCCATACTATCTGTATGGCTGAACTCGCATCGCACAGAGATCGGATGTGATTTGCACAGAAGTGCGGTGCGAATCACATCCGTTCTCAAACCGCTGCAGTGTGAACCCAGCCTAGGACACACTTTGCACCCAGACTCACATTCTGATATGCTTTTGTGAATTACACACATTATCAGCTCTGCATGTTTATTCACATAAATGTTTTTTATTTGTTAATTTTCTTTCCCACAAAAGTGGCATTTCCCTTTAAGAGATACAGCCAGGGAAGCAGCTAACCAAGCATGTGCTGAGCTTGGTTAGTTGCTTCAGGGGGGGTAAGGGAGAACCCAAATGTCGCTACAAAGAGGACCTAACGCTGTTTGTGATGTGATCTTTCTTCAATAAAAAAAAAAAAAAAAAAAAAAAAAAAAAAAAGGGGAAGAAAACTTTGGACGTTGCCATATCCAGCTGGTGGTTGCTACAGCACCCGTACCTTGAGAGCTCATTTCAGGAACACATGTGATGGGAATATGGACTCTGTACAAAGAGGACCTGTCACCTGCCCAAATCTATCAAAAGGCAAAAACAATAACTAAAAAATGGTTAAAACAATAAAATAAGAATATTGTAATAGTAATATAAATACACGCAAAAGAGTGTGCAATAATTCTAGCATCATTGTTCACAATAAACTCTATAATGATCACCTTAAAGCACTGGTTGTCAACATATATAAGGTATATTAGGCCAGAAGTACAACTCTTGATACCACCACAGTGGCCCATGCGATATTATTGTATGTATTGCTACAAAAAAAAAAAAAAAGGGGGGGGGGGGGCAGGGGGGCGACTGCTACAAGAGTTGTTGAAGACTGGAGTCGAACTGTCAAAGACTAGGGACATGTTCCATGAAACTGCTAGAGGTCACAGCTATTACAAATCAACAGTCCCGCTGAGGACTGTTTGGTATCTATTTACTGGACATAACATCTTCAAAAACAAAATTGGGGAATATATTTTTTCCCGAAAAAATTGCATTTGATTAACAACTGTCAAAACAAATTGCGTGACAAAAAAAAAAAAATGGAACAGCCACTATTTTATTCTCCAGGACCTCTGTTTTCAGAAACTATATAATGTTTGAGTGTTCTAATAAATTCATAATTTTATTTGTTAGAGAATTGAACATGTATGTGAAAAATGGCCCAGAACAGATAGTGGTGAAATTCTCGCTAGCCGTAGAACACAGATGTACGGCGGCAAGGCGGCTCTGCTGTGCCGAATCACATACTAGATAAATAATCTGGCACTACCAGCCACCCGGCTGTGCTGAGATTAAACACAGCAGTCAATGGATTACCACCGGCATCAACTGATCGTCTGGGATTTACATATGACAGAGTGCTGCCTATATAAACAAGACAGAGCCCTGTCCTGTCAGCAGGGGAAGTAATGGATATTCTTCCCCTGCAGAGCAGGGAATAAAATCTATTACTTGCCTTAGTGAAAGCACCACCCTGTTTACACAAACACTGGCTAGGCACACAGAAGGCTTTTTATCTTAATACATTCTATGCATTAAGATAAAAAGCCTTTTTTGTGCAGCAGCCCCCCCTCAGCCCCCCTAATACTTACCAGAGCCCCATCTCGATCCAGAGATGTCAATGAGTGCCTTGGCCATCTGTGACTCTCCCTCCTGATTGGCTGAGACACAGCAGTGACACCATTACTGTAGCTACCGCTGCTGTCAAAGTCAATTAGCCAATGAGGAGAGAGAGGGGGCAGGGCTGAACCCCAGATTTCTGTCTAAATGGATACACGGAGCTGTGGCTCGGGTGCCCCCATAGCAAGCTGCTTGCTGAGGAGGAACCTGGCAGGAGGGAGGGGCCAGAAGCACCAATGAGGAACCCGAGAAGAGGAGGATCTGGGCTTCTCTGTGCAAAACCAAATGTACAGAGCGGGTAAGTGTATACTTTTCTTTTTTTTTTTTTATATATAAAAATATATGAGACTTTACAATCACTTTAACCTCTTCCCAGCCAATGTCACTGATCGCCGCCATTACTAGTAATAAATAAAAATTCCAGTACATATCCCATTGTTTGTAGATGCTATAACTATTGCGCAAACCAATCAACATACGTCTAATATTAGGGATGCAACGAATGGGTTTTTTGGTGCCGAAACCGATACCGAAAATAAATCTTCCTTGATCCCGAAAACCGATAACCATACAGCACCAATACCGAAATTGACTGCAGCCTCACCAGTGCACATCATATGCAGCCTCACTGGGCCCAGCAGCCTACCAGTGCCGTCATGTAGCCTGCATGTGCCTCACCAGTGCATATAAACATACACATATAAAAACCACACACACACTTAACACAGGCATACAAACACACATAAACATACACATATAGGCATACAAATTATATATATATATATATATATATATATATATATATATATATATATATATATATATATATATATATATATATATATATATATATATATATATATACACACACACACATACATACATACACACAGCGGATTTAGACATCGGCTGAGGAGCCATATGCAGCCACCGCTGTGGAGAGGGGGACTTTACAGCGAGACCCGACAGGCTAACTGCAGCATGGGTGAGGAGGGAGGGGAGGAGAGAGTACAGACGGAATAACAACCCTGTGATGGGCGGCACTGGGGGCAGGGCCAAGCCCAGCAGGCCCCGCCCCATTTCTGGCACCAGTATCGGCAAAAATTCTCTTTCGTTTTTTTCGGGCCATTTTCGGCTGATATGTTTCGGTGGCCGAAATTTTGTGTGCATCCCCACTTAATTAAATTTTTTTTTTTTTTTATGTTTTTACCAAAAGTATGTAGCAGAATACATACTGGCCTAAATTTATGAAGAAATTAGATTTTTTACTATTTTTTTTTGGATATGTTTTATAGCAGAAAGTAAAAAATACTTTTTTTTTTCCAAAATTGTTATTTTTTGTTTATAGTGCAAAAAATAAAAAATAAAAATAAAAAAAAAGTGGTGACGAAACACCACCAAAATAAAGCTCTATTTGTGGGAAAACAAAATGTTGTTTAGGTACAGCAGTGTCCCATGACCATGCAATTGTCAAAGTAACACAATGCCGTATTGAGAAAAATGGCCTGGTCATGAAGAGGGGGGTAAAGTAGTTAATATTGTATGATAAACAAAATGGCTATTATATTGTGTTTGTGTGAACTAAAATGTATTTTAGTAAAAAAATTTGAGAAAATTCCATTTGATTAATGACCAAGTAAAACTTGTGTGACGAAAAAAAAACAAAAAACAAAAATTGCATTTTATTTTCTCAGGACCTCTGCTTTCAGAAAATAAAAGTAAATTTTCTAGCAAACAAAATTCAGATTTTAACATGCGTGTGAAAAATAGCCGCAGAGAGCAAGTGGGGTTAAAACGGGTTTTCTATCCTCCAAATCCTTTATAAATGGAGTAAAGAGGCGCTATACATAAATCTGGTGCATCACCCGCTCAGTCCTAAGAGGCTACAAAAACGCATTAGCGCAATCAAATTATTCCTCATTTTAATCCGCCGCCCATTAATTTTACCGCCATCCTCTGGATTACATGTGGTACGGAGAGGTAAACTAATGAAAGGAAGATTTGTTACCATGTTAATCCTTCAGTAATAAGGAAACACAGCTGACCCCCATAGACATACACAGTGACAGTCCACGGCGTTCTGACACATTTACACACTGATAACGCTTGTTGACTTTTCTGTACGGCTTCTATAGATTGCCTTTCAGAGGAACGGTTTAGCTCCAATATTAAAATGGCTGTCTGAATGCAAGTGGACCTGTCATCAGATTCTTCCATGTTAAATCTGAACCCCGGCCTTCCCTTCAGTCTTGCACAGTTGTGCCGTCTCCTCTCCTGTACTGAAATGGCTTACTCTGATTTCACTGCACACTGTGAGCTTCTCACAATGTACATTAGAAGATGCAGCAAGGCAGAAAGAACCCACCCAATTTTCCCTCTAGAGGACGTCCAGTATCATTTAGCGACACTACATTTTCAAAAGTATTGGGACACCTGCCTATACACACATGAACTTTAATGGCACCCCTGTCTTCGTTCGTAGGGTTCAATATTGAGTTGGTCCTTCCTTTGTCCTCCGGTGTCCTGCTGTGGCGTCTGTTCCCATAGACAGCAGGACTCAGCCCCGCCCCCCTGCACCATTGGATTTGATTGACAGCAGCGAAAGCCAATGGCTAGGCTGCTATCAATCTATCCAATCAGGACACGAGACACAGGCCAGAGCTGGTGTGCTCGCTCTCGGAGGTACTGCTGCAGTAAAGGTTTTTCACCCAAATGCATTAAGGTGAAAAACGCCAAGGGTTTACAACACCTTTAAACTGTCAGTGTTGATAGGAGAATCTCACCTGTGAAGCCTTTGTTTTCTCCTGGTGTGGGAAGACATCTCCACAAGGAGAAGACAATAATTATTGCTAGAGGTTATAGCAGCTGCTAGCAAAAATCTCAAATAAAACCCAGCATGCTGGTTGTACCCAAACTGAGCGATCATTCAGCCTACCCATATACGGTTTGAATCTGGACCGGTTCCTGCTAAACCGGCTGACATTTGAACAGTGTATAGCCGGCCTAAGTGTCATTTCGGTGCTGCCTCCTTCCTTCTGACAAGTTTTCCTGACACCAAGAGAAAAATGGTGACGACAGCCTCAGCTCTGTTCTTGTGTGCAGGTGGGTGTGTCCCTTCCCTCCAATCAGCTCTCAGAGCTCTGCAAAGTTTAACTTCAGCTGTTGGTTCCACTAGATTTTAGTTAGGGTTTTCAGAGCAAAGGGGGCTGAATACAAATGCACACCACACTTTTCACATATTTGTAAAAAATGTTGAAAACTATTTATCGTTTTCCTTCCACTTCAAAATTATGTGCCACTTTGTTTTGGTCCATCACATAAAATCCCAATAAAATATATTTAAGTTTTTAGTTATAACCAGGCGTGTTCACAAACGACATGTGCAGAGCCCGCCAGGAATTTGGCGCTGTGGAACGCTAATCACAGGCAGCGAGACGTTTCCCGATCTCTGCAGCCGCACATTGGGACAATGTCTCACTGCCTGTGATTAGCACTTCGCAATGCCGACTTCCTGGCGGGCTCTACACGTGCCGTTTGTGAACACGCCTGAGTTTATCCTTAGTTGTAACATGGGGTGTGAATAGTTTTTTCAAGGCACTGTATATAGCCAGCAAGCATTTCCTGCAGTTGATAAAAGGGCTTATTTTTCAAAATTTCTGAAAGAACTACTGTCTGTGCTGTCAAAAAAAAAAAAAAAAAAAAAAAAGGAAAAATCATCATGCAGGCACTTCTTAGTTCAGGTGTTGTCATTGCAGCAAACCTGCTGTGGTGTGGAAAGTGCTTCATAAGAATAGGATTTCAATAGCAGGTACCCGACCCCATCCATTCCAAGACCTGCAACAGTCACTTCTGGGGAAAACACTCACTTCTACATATCTATGAAGTAATAAGGTCTTCACTGAAAAGGCAACATCAGCCACCGTTACATCAGTCAGGAATAAAAAAACAAAGTCTTGCACACTTGTACCAGTTCCTCTCCTGTACTGGCATTATTTAATACCGATTTTACTGCACACTGTGAGCTTCTCACAATATACATTAGAAGCTGCAGCAGGTCACACAGAGCCTGTCTCATTTCCTGGCTGGAGGATGTCCAGCTTCATTTAGCTCTTTCCTCTCTGTCCTGACTGTCCCTGGCTCACTCATTGGATTTCAGTTCCTTCAATTAGTATCCCATGTAAGCCTTACTTAGGGTTTCCTACTGTGCATGCAAGAAGCATGCTGCGCTTTTTGAATGGGCTGCAGTCTGGCACCTGTGTAGTGTCCCAGAATGCTGCAGGGGAAGCAGAGGGGCCAAACTGTCAGCTCAATTCGCTGCGACAAACAGAGCCGGGAGTGGGTTCAGATACTTGTCAAAACCAGGTACCCACTGCCAACCCCCCCCAGAAAAGGTGCCAAATGTGGCAGCGAGGGGGGCAGACAAGCAGAGCTTCCCCTTTTTGGGTGGCGTTCCGCTTTAACCCCCACCCCCCCCCAAGAGTGTTTAGGCTGCTTGCATCAGGACTGAGGGCTTGAGGAGTACCGAGGCAGGGCGCTGTGATGTTTTTAAGAAGCTGCACCCTGCCAGCCCCTTTCACCAGACATAACCTGCATGCAATGCATAGAAAAATAGAAAAGCACAGAGATGAAGTCTAAAATAAAGTATGGAAAGAAAACAGAAGGGCTGCACCGATACCACTTTAAGACAGAGTACAAGTACAGATACTTTTTACTTATTTTTTCATGTCATGTGACAGTGGACTGTGTCAGTAATTTATTTTTATTTTTTACCATTTTTATTTTATTTTATTTTTTACAATGCTTTCTTTTTTTTGGAAGGGGGAGTGGATGGTGTCGGTGTTTTATCGTACTTTTTTTTTATTATTATTTTTTACCTTTTAGAGGATTACAGCGATCTGCATGAGAACAAGTTATTATATGCCTATGGCCTCTTGTGCCTGTAATAAATCTTTTAACCATTGCTCTTAGAGGTGCCTTTCTCTTTCCTTTATGACCCTCCAGAGCTGCTTCTTCTCTACAAAGAGCTGCATTCAGTGCCATCTCTCCACTGCTACTAAGGACCAAATACCCAGCCTTTACCATAGCGCCCTCATCTCTCCCTCTAAACTTCAGTTTCAGCCTGGGTTCACACTGATGCTGTGTGTGGAACTGCATGTGATTCAGACAGGAATCTCCCAGGATTCCTGTTCAAATCACAAGTGATTTTTTGCAATGTAATGTTAGGCCATTTATTTTTTATGGCTCAAATCACACCGCACCCACATGAGAAAGATGCATGCACCTTTTTTCTTGTCGGACTGGAATTCAATAGAATTGCATTTTTCAAAATAGTTGTTGGCGTGCCGCTAAATTAACATTGACATCCGCAGATGTTCGCATGAAGGGAGTGCGATTGTGATGCAGTGTGGAAAGCGCACAGGAATCGCTGCGAATCCTGCACTGCATTAGTGTGAACCGAGACTTAAGCTTAAAAAGGAGACTGTCTAAAGCGCACTGAGCTAGGATTGCCCTTGTCTGCTGCGGGGGTCCGACAAGCCTCAGGGAACACATCAACACCACCCCCCCCCAACAGATTTTCTTTACTGCTCATAACAGAATTTTCTTGAGTCTCGTTCTTGTGGTTTTGTACACTTGTGGTTTGCTCTACACGGTTCATTTCTACTGCACTTTCAGTTTGACTTTATGTCTAGAACATTGTTGATGTGCTCATCAATTTCATATCTAAATAATAATTTTATGTAATCGGAGATGAACAAATGAAAAGGAAATGTAGAGGACTGTACATACCGCATAGGGTTACAGTTCAACACTTATTTTATTTTTTTCCGCTTCAGCAGAAAAGAGGTCTAAAAAGAACAGGACCAGCAAATTATGCTGCTGAAGTAGTACACAGCTCATGTGGGGGAGCGCAACTTAAAGTGATAGTGAAGGATAACATTTTCTGGATTAAAAAAAAAAAAAAAACCCAACCCTCTTCTTTTGGCAGTCCCTTGCTGGTGCCGTCTGCCTCCTTGTTAAGCTGGGTGCTGTGGGAGGTATCCATGCATGCTCCTAAACTGGGCTGTACACGTCCGTAGACACACACAGTGTCACACTCCCCCTCCCTCCTCACAGGAGTTCGAATGACAGCTGCCCTCAGTGCCTCCTGTGAGAACAGGAATGGTTCCGCAGCTCAGACAATGCTGGATCAGTGACAGGGGCTAGGGTGTTTAGGGATATGGGGGGTTACCTTAATAGAGAGAGAGCACGCGAGACAGAGCGCGCGAGACAGAGCGCGCGAGACAGAGCGCGCGAGACAGAGCGCGCGAGACAGAGCGCGCGAGAGAGCCAAGACAAAACAATGTTTTTACCACTTTAACCATTTTGTTTTGGGTGCTGAAGGACCCTGTTCTTTTTCCAGCACTGGTCTCACTATTGGCTGGCACTACCTTTGTATAATGCTACCTCAATGCCCAAATATGACAATACTTTTTCATCTTTGGTTTCAGTGAGGAAGGATTGAAATCGCTTTCAATTTATTGAGGTCCTAATTAGGGAGATATCACCCGATTTCCTGTTCAGTCATCAGGACAGGAAGTTAAAAAGGAAAGGCATTGGATTCAGGGAAAAAATAAAATAAAAATCTACATACTCATCTCCAGGCTGGAGCATCGGTGTGATGCTGCAGCTGTTCTACATCGGCTCCAACTAAGAACTGAGCAATCTCACAACTGCTGATCGCTCAGTTCCTGGTCTGCTCAAAGCTGTCAGTCACCTTCTCTCTGCTCCTCCAGTGGTCATTGGAGCATCAGGCCGGAGAAAGGGCGATAGCGGGTGGCTCTGGCTTTCAGCCGTGTAAGGTAGCTGCCGAGAAGGCATTGGGGGTGGATCCCGACAATATTATCAGTTGTCAGTTGTGGTCCAACTGACTCAGTCACAGCAGAGCAAAAAAGTAAGGGCACTCCTGTGACCCAGAAAAGAAACATGTCCAACAAAGCTTTGCCCGTACTTGTCTTTTAAGGCTGGGTTCACAATGATGCAAACTGGATGCATTTTCTCCGCATGCAGTTCGCATGGCAGGAGAGTGTGACAGGCTGTCAATGGGCTCGGTTCACACACCTCCGGGGCTGCCGCCGTTAGAATTGCAGAAGGATCAGGTGTGTCTTCTGGTCAGCTTCAGGTAAACCTAAAACAGTGAATAGGGACGCACTGCACCCCTAGATGTGAGCCGCAGCTAATGTGAACCCAGCCTAAAGGAATCTTTTTAACAGGGATACAGAGAGCAATGAAAGCATCTGATTTTATTAAAACAGACAAGGGTTAAAACCTTTAGCAGTTGCAAGTTTCTAGCTATGTACTTTGGCATCATTTATCCTCAATTCTCATCCCAATGAACTCATAAACCTTGAAAGCAGCACTAAAAAGTTAACAAAAAGGTTCTAACATTTCTCCTCTCCATTGGAAAAAAAATACAGATTATGGGCATAAGGCTTTTATTCGGCGGCCAAGTTCACTTTAAAGCAACAAACCCCTAAACAGTGCTAGGACAAGGTCCTATAGCACCCAAGATAAACAGACCAATATGCACCCTTCTACAACCATGGGCTGTGAACTACTTTAGCAGCAAGGGTTGCAGGTCCTGATTATTTAATGCTCGGCTCTTGCCAAAGCACGCAAGGTAGCCACCTCCTCAGCCTACCCCTTGGACCTGCCATGTCCATTAAACACAGCAAAGCGAGCAATAAGCATTAGCACGAGGACTTGAGATATTTACCTTCTGATGGTGTTCTCCTGCTGAAGATACTTCTCCTGGACACAGTGCTCTAGCACAGAAAGCGCCAGCCCACCTTTCGTCAATCCATTTTGCTGCTTGAGCTCAATTTCGGTGGACTGGAGCTCAGATTCAATCTCGTCTAGTAAAGTCTCCTGAGACAATGGAAGGTGGATTTTGGAGAGGAGTTCTTTGGTGCTGATTGTATTAAATGGACTCTCTGTGTCTGGGCTCTCTATGTCATCGTCCTTCACATCTGGAGTCTCCCTGTCGGGAGAAATTTCGGGAATGCCGTTTTCCGTTTCCTCATTTGATGAGGTTTCAGGCACGGCTGCTACTTGTGCAGAATCTGGACAGTCGGAGTCACAGGGCTCAGTTCCAGCCTCTGGCTCCTGCTGGACCGGCTGCTGAAGTTCACATATTTCAACGATGTCTTCTGATGAGGAGTGCCCACAATCGCCGACCGATTCCTCCTGAGGTTTGCTCCCTTCTTCTTCTGCAATAGGCTGCTGTTCCTTTATTGATCCCAAATCGCCATTACAGCTCGGGGCAACAGACTGGTCATCCAGGGGTGTTGGACTGTCCTCACAAAAACCACCAGGTTCCTCCATATCTTCAGAAAATGTAGCTCTGCAACAAAATCATCAACCATTATTACAAGGTAAACACAGAACATCCATACAGACTTCATTCATACACAAAGTGATGTTCACAATGAACGGCCAAAATTGTATACTTTTCATAAAGCAATTTATTTGTAATCTGCAGCCCCTCGTGTACTAAAAGCTTTGTAATGATGTCCATGACAGTTACTGGTTAAAAAAAAACAACCTGAAATGAAAAAAAAAACGTACCGTAATAAACATGGGTACTACGACTATGAAAAAAGTGCCCCGTAACACTGTCCAGACAGAAGCATTCATTAAGGAATAATATGGTTTGGGCAAGACAGGAGAATCAGCTGGTGCTGGTTGTAGTAAAGGGGTCCCCTGTGCCCTGTGTCCAGTTTTTTATTTCTTTAAAACAAAAAAAATCTTTTGGATAAGGTAAGGGAGGGGACTCTGTCAGATTATTTTCTTTTTTTTCAATTTAACTTTTGTGCCCTATTGGGGAGATTTCCCTTCACTTCCTTCCCTATAGCTAGAACAAGTGGAACTATAGGCAAAACTCCACCCCCCCCCCCCCCCCCACATTTGGGATAGAGTAAGGAAGGGTTATAATCATCAGTTTTTTTAGCCATCTGTGTCCCATAGGGGAGATTTCCCTTCACTTCCTGTCCCATGGCCAAAACGGGAAGTGAGGAAATCCATTAGTGTTACCAGAACTAGTGTTCCCATTGGAAAATGTCCTCTCTACTCCTGGTCTGGTGACATTCCTGAATTTGTGACATTTCATTTTTGGTAAAAATGGCAAAACAGGACAAATAGAGAGGCTTGCATGGGGATGCTCATGTGTCCTGTGCACCCCTATGCAGGAAGTCCGATTCCTGTCAGTTGAGACACAATGGCTGCACATACACAACCAGTGCTTCCAATCTGACAGCAATGTGGGTACAGATTCATGGACCCCAAAAGTACATGGTTTGTACTTGGGAGCAGCAGCTGTGACCATGGAGCCAATATGTCCTACATGACATAAACGGGACTACCTGTGCATTCCCATGCAGGCTAACTAGGCCATTGCACAGGTATAAACAGTAGTACTCCTGTGTGAACAAGGCCCTAGGGTCCTTTCACACGGGCAGATCATTGATGATCCGCCCCATGGATATCCGCTTACTAAGCAGGGGGATCGTTCTTCCGATACCTGCTGAGCAGGCAGAGGACAGGTTCATCTATGCACACTGCACAGGGACGGACCTGTCAGAGCGCCGCTCTCCCCTATGGGAGATCGGGTGACGACGGACTACAGTGTCCGTCGTCACCCGATCCGATGATGGATGGTAAAGTAGGTTTTTCCTCCATCACACTTTTTCAGATCGGAACAGGTCAGATGTTAGCGGACGTGTCACCGCTGACATCCGACGCTCCATAGACCTCTATGGAGCATCCGTTCAGGTCCACCTGAAAAACTGACAGGATCGGCCATGTGAAAGAGGCCTTAGGCTGGCCATATACTGTGCAAATTTCTTTCCTGCAAATACGGGTTGCAGGAAAGAAATTCGCTTGATCCCCCCCATCAACAGACAGTGTTGATGTAGGAATCCCTCCTGTGGAGCCATTGTATTCTCCCAGGAAGGGAGTTAATATATGGTTATACATGGTTCGAATCTCGGCTGGTGCCTGCTGAACTGGCCAAGATTTGAATGATGTATGGCCGGCCTTAAATTCACTCAATAAATTTGTGTTGGCAATTATTGTTAATGGGAAATCAAAAAAAAAAATTGAGTCGTTCCCAAAACAGGAATAAAGAGAAAGTCTTTCAACAGATATATGGAATTCCATCACTGTGGAGACCATTTTCTTTTGTGAACAGGAAGTGAAATTAAATGTCCCCCATGGCATGGAAAAATAAAATCTATCCTTGCAGTAGAGTTAAAACCTTCACTGGTTTAATACCATACATGTTATGCCCCTCCTCTTGACCCGATGCTCCTGGCCAACCCTGCTGAGCACCCACCATAGCAAGCAACCTGCTATAGGAGGCACTTGTGAGCACGCGCACTCCCGTAGAGACACGGAACACAGCTTGGCCCTGGCTCCCTCCTCACTGGCTGAGATTGACAGCAGCGGGTGCCAAAGTCTCCTGCTGCTGTCTCTGAGACAATGAGGAGGAGGATGAGAGCGGAGAGAGCCACTGCTCCCATGTACATTGCTGGATCGAGATCGGGCTCAGGCAAGTATGGGGAGGAGCTGCACTCAGAAGATTTTTTTACCTTAATGCAGAGAATGAAATAAGGTAAAAAGCTTCTGCTTTTACAACCATTTTAAATAAAGCTATAGGTTTAAAAGAATTGAAAATAACTTTTGAAGGGCCATTACCACAATAAAGGAGAATTTAATGAGCAGGTTTATATGACTTTTTGGAGTTCCAATTTAGGACGAAAACCTTAAGGCCCCTTTCACATTGTCGGACCGTTCAGGTCCGCCTGTCAGGAGGACCTGAACGGGCGCTCCATGCTAATCTATGGAGCGATAGATGTCAGTGGCGACATGTCCGCTGACATCCGACCCGGCCCGATTCACTAAAAGCGGACGGATGGCCCTACGCTCAAACTAGTCGCTGCCAGATCGGATTGGGTGAGATCAGCATGTCCGTTTTCATCTGATCGCACCATAGAAACCAGCGGCGCTCGACAATGAGCAGAGGGACCTGTCATCTGCCAGCTCAGCGGAGAGATCTCCCTCTGAGCTGACGGACAGAGGCGGACTCCGTGGAAGCGGATCCGCCTCGTGAAGATGAGGCCTAAGGCTCCATGCACACTGGACGTTAAAATAACGTTATAAAAACTGCAGTAGCTTTGCAGTGAGTCTTTCAACGTTTAACGTTTTTGCAATAGCGTTTATTAGCGTTTCTGTGTTAGTGTTTTTTAGCTTCTTTTTTTTTCCCCAATGGATCAAAACAATTAAAAACGCTAGTAATGCATTTTTGAGCGTTTATCATCGTTTAGCGTTTTTTGAGGTCAGAAAAAAACGACTCCTGAACGCGATTTTATGGCGTTCAGAAAACAGGCCATAAACTCCACTGCTGATAAACATCCAAAAACGTCCATGTGTGCATGGACACGTAGGATAACATAGGGGTGGGGTTTATGAGCTGTAAAAAAATAAAAATAAAAACGCCCAAACTCCCAAAAACGTCCGTTTATGAGCTCCAGTGTGCAGGGAGCCTAAAAGAAAAGTCCAATCCCAATCAATCAGCGCTGTGTATACCAAACCTGTACAGGAAACGGATTAATATTGAGTAACACTGACATTTCTATGACAGCATTTTCTATCTAGGTGATAAAGCCTGATGTACAAGTGCCCGTCCTCTGCACTGATTGGAGCCCCATATCTCTGACACTCGCTGTAGGAATGCAGCAATGAGAATTCCATGCGGCCTTGCCAGAGTTGCTGCAGTAATTATCTAAACAGAATGGAATATGCTGCTGTAGCTTTGTTTGTATGTGGACGTCCGCCCCACAGAAAGCAATTATCCGAGCAGGCTCTGAGACGAAGGAGGACGAGCCAACAAACTCTTATTATCCTCGGACAAAAGAGCTCCTGTGCCAGAGGAAACAAGTACAGCTTGTCAGGATCAGGGAAATACCGGTAACATGTTTTAGCAATAACACGATTTAAAGGAAAGGTCACAAGACAATGCTGTGCCATGACCTGACCATCACACCTAATATATGGCCAACACCACTGAGTTCAGGTGTTTCCAGTGACTAGTACCATTTATACTACATCATCAGAGCGAGAGCAATAATTCTAGCCCTAGACCTCCTCTGTAACTCAAAACATGCAACCTGTGGAACTTTTTAAACGTCGCCTATGGAGATTTTTAAGGGTAAAAGTTTTGACACCATTCCACGAGTGGGCGCAAATTTGAAGCATGACCATGTTGGTATCAATGTACTTGGCGTAACATTAGCTTTCACAATATAAAAAAAAAAAAAAAAAAAAAAAGAAAGAAGAAGGATTGGGCTAACTTTACTGTTGTCTTATTTTTTTATTCAAAAAAGTGAATTTTTTTTCCAAATAAGAGCTCTTATAAGACCGCTGCGCAAATACGGTGTGAAAAAAAGTATTGCAATGACCGACATTTTATTCTCTAGGGCGTTCGAATAAAAAAACAATATATAATGTTTGGGGGTTCTAAGTAATTTTCTAGCAAAAAAAAAAAGTTTAAAACACCAAAATCTCAAAACAAGGCTAGTGGTTAAAGTGATTGTAAACCCATGAGGGGGGGAAATAAAAGCAACCTGCAACGCAAAGGCATAATGAGCTAGTATGCATAGCATACTAGCTCATTATGAATAACTTACCTGAGAGCGCTTCGCCCGAAGCGGTCCTCCGTCTTCATGTCTGCCGCTGCGATGGATCCCGGAGTGACTTCCAGGTCACGCTGCTCCAGCGCTGTGATTCGCCGGAGCAGCGATGACGTCACTCCCGCGCATGCGCACGGGAGCCGACACTCGCGGCATATCGCCGCGATCTGCGGCCTGCCCAGTGCGCCACTGTCTACGACGCATGCGCCGTAGACAGCGGTGGCTGTGTTCGGGTAAATATCCCTTAAACCGTACAGTTTAGGAGATATTTCTTGGACCTACAGTTAAGCCTTAGTCTACGCTTACCTGTAGGTCAAAGTGGTTTGTAAGGGTTTACAACCACTTTAATAGTCTCAAGTAGAAATTGAATAGGTTAAAAAAAGTCACCAAAATTCTCACAGAAAAAAATAAAAATAAAAATTCGGAAGTGATGTCATGTGTTGTAATGTATTTGTATTGCATTTTCGGACAACAATAATGACTAAGCGAAAATCGTACGATCTGGTAGCCAATCGGCTTCTACATTCAGCTTGTTCAATCAACCCCTTGATGCCGACATAACGCAACTTTGCAGTCTTCTGCTTCATAGGGTTGTACCGGCTGATGCCTGTAGCTGCACACATCACCCGGTAGCATTTTTTTAGGGCCGACGGTCGGCTTTCTAACAACCGATGCAGGTATTTCAAAGATTAGGTTTGTAGATGATGGACGTTATAGGTATAACACAGATATAAATTACAAATAAAATTTATTACAAAAACATACAAGACAATTGCATTAAAATTCATCAACCATTCACAAAAATGCCTTGAAGCACGACCACCACCACCACCTACATACACATACAGTAAATTACAAAAAATGGGGGACCAATCAGGTCACTCTACAATACTTGGTAAGAGGAATGAGAAGGCGGTGCAGGTAAACAGCCTTCCGCGAGCCGCCAGGGCTTTCCCGTCCCCGGAATCGTCTTTGATCGGGTCTTGGGTCGAGTAACCCGGAAGTGATGTCATGACCCCTCAGTGCCCCCCTCCTCCAACTTCCTTTCACATCAGATTCCTCAGTGCCAGCCCCCCCCCCCCTCCATATCACTCAGTGCCAGTCTCCCCCGCCCCCCTCCATATCACTCAGTGCCAGTCTCCCCCGCCCCCCTCCATATCACTCAGTGCCAGTCTCCCCCGCCCCCCTCCATATCACTCAGTGCCAGTCTCCCCCCCCCTCCATATCACTCAGTGCCAGTCTCCCCCCCCCTCCATATCACTCAGTGCCAGTCTCCCCCCCCCCTCCATATCACTCAGTGCCAGTCTCCCACCCCCCTCCATATCACTCAGTGCCAGTCTCCCCCCCTCCATATCACTCAGTGCCAGTCTCCCCCCCCCTCCATATCACTCAGTGCCAGTCTCCCCCCCCCTCCATATCACTCAGTGCCAGTCTCCCCCCCCCCCTCCATATCACTCAGTGCCAGTCTCCCCCCCCCCTCCATATCACTCAGTGCCAGGCCCCCCCCCCCCCTCCATATCACTCAGTGCCAGTCTCCCCCCCTCCATATCACTCAGTGCCAGTCTCCCCCCCCCTCCCCATATCACTCAGTGCCAGTCTCCCCCCCCTCCATATCACTCAGTGCCAGGCCCCCCCCCCTCCATATCACTCAGTGCCAGGCCCCCCCCCCCTCCATATCACTCAGTGCCAGGCCCCCCCCCTCCATATCACTCAGTGCCAGGCCCCCCTCCATATCACTCAGTGCCAGTCCCCCCCCTCCATATCACTCAGTGCCAGTCCCCCCCCCTCCATATCACTCAGTGCCAGTCCCCCCCTCCATATCACTCAGTGCCAGTCCCCCCCCCCCTCCATAGCAGCGCCTAGAGGCGATTCAGTTCTCATTGTGCGCTATATAAGTATTTCATTCATTCATTCATTCATTCCATATCACTCAGTGCCAGTCTCCCCCCCCCCCTCCATATCACTCAGTGCCAGTCTCCCCCCCCCCCTCCATATCACTCAGTGCCAGTCCCCCCCCCCTCCATATCACTCAGTGCCAGTCTCCCCCCCCCCTCCATATCACTCAGTGCCAGTCTCCCCCCCCCTCCATATCACTCAGTGCCAGTCTCCCCCCCCTCCATATCACTCAGTGCCAGTCTCCCCCCCCCCTCCATATCACTCAGTGCCAGTCTCCCCCCCCCCCTCCATATCACTCAGTGCCAGTCCCCCCCCCTCCATATCACTCAGTGCCAGTCTCCCCCCCCCCTCCATATCACTCAGTGCCAGTCTCCCCCCCCTCCATATCACTCAGTGCCAGTCTCCCCCCCCCCTCCATATCACTCAGTGCCAGTCTCCCCCCCCCCTCCATATCACTCAGTGCCAGTCTCCCCCCCCCCCCCTCCATATCACTCAGTGCCAGTCTCCCCCCCCCTCCATATCACTCAGTGCCAGGCCCCCCCCCCTCCATATCACTCAGTGCCAGGCCCCCCCCCCCTCCATATCACTCAGTGCCAGGCCCCCCCCCCTCCATATCACTCAGTGCCAGGCCCCCCCTCCATATCACTCAGTGCCAGGCCCCCCTCCATATCACTCAGTGCCAGGCCCCCCCCCCTCCATATCACTCAGTGCCAGTCCCCCCCCTCCATATCACTCAGTGCCAGTCCCCCCCCCCTCCATAGCAGCGCCTAGAGGCGATTCAGTTCGCATTGTGCGCTATATAAGTATTTCATTCATTCATTCATTCATTCCATATCACTCAGTGCCAGTCTCCCCCCCCCCCTCCATATCACTCAGTGCCAGTCTCCCCCCCTCCATATCACTCAGTGCCAGTCCCCCCCCTCCATATCACTCAGTGCCAGTCACCCCCCCCTCCATATCACTCAGTGCCAGTCACCCCCCCTCCATATCACTCAGTGCCAGTCACCCCCCCCTCCATATCACTCAGTGCCAGTCTCCCCCCCCCCCTCCATATCACTCAGTGCCAGTCTCCCCCCCCCCTCCATATCACTCAGTGCCAGTCTCCCCCCCCCTCCATATCACTCAGTGCCAGTCTCCCCCCCCCTCCATATCACTCAGTGCCAGTCTCCCCCCCCTCCATATCACTCAGTGCCAGTCTCCCCCCCCCTCCATATCACTCAGTGCCAGTCTCCCCCCCCTCCATATCACTCAGTGCCAGTCTCCCCCCGCCCTCCATATCACTCAGTGCCAGTCTCCCCCCGCCCTCCATATCACTCAGTGCCAGTCTCCCCCCGCCCTCCATATCACTCAGTGCCAGTCTCCCCCCGCCCTCCATATCACTCAGTGCCAGTCTCCCCCCGCCCTCCATATCACTCAGTGCCAGTCTCCCCCCGCCCTCCATATCACTCAGTGCCAGTCTCCCCCCGCCCTCCATATCACTCAGTGCCAGTCTCCCCCTGCCCTCCATATCTCTCAGTGCCAGTCTCCCCCCGCCCTCCATATCACTCAGTGCCAGTCTCCCCCCGCCCTCCATATCACTCAGTGCCAGTCTCCCCCCGCCCTCCATATCACTCAGTGCCAGTCTCCCCCCGCCCTCCATATCACTCAGTGCCAGTCCCCCCTCCATATCACTCAGTGCCAGTCCCCCCCTCCATATCACTCAGTGCCAGTCCCCCCCTCCATATCACTCAGTGCCAGTCCCCCCCTCCATATCACTCAGTGCCAGTTCCCCCCTCCATATCACTCAGTGCCAGCCCCCCCCTCCATATCACTCAGTGCCAGCCCCCCCCTCCATATCACTCAGTGCCAGCCCCCCCCTCCATATCACTCAGTGCCAGCCCCCCCTCCATATCACTCAGTGCCAGCCCCCCCCCCCTCCATATCACTCAGTGCCAGTCCCCCCTCCATATCACTTAGTGCCAGTCCCCCCCTTCATATCACTCAGTGCCAGCCCCCCCCCCTCCATATAACTTAGTGCCAGTCCCCCCTCTCCATATCACTCAGTGCCAGTCCCCCCCCATATCACTTAGTGCCAGTCCCCCCCCCCATATCACTTAGTGCCAGTCCCCCCCTCCATATCACTCAGTGCCAGTCCCCCCCCCCCATATCACTCAGTGCCAGTCCCCCCCCCCCATATCACTCAGTGCCAGCCCCCCCTCCCATAATCACACAGTGCCAGTCCCCCGCTCCATATCACTCAGTGCCAGTCCCCCCCTCTCCATATCACTCAGTGTCAGCCCCCCCCCCCCCATACCATATCACTCAGTGCCAGTCACACCCCCCCCCCCCCCCCCATATCACTATATATTATATATATATATATATATCACTATTATCTCTTCCGGTACTCAGATCCGTTCCCCAGCCCGCCCTAACAATGACCCCCCCGGTACACGGTGCCTAAGGTGCTACTCTCTCACCTGCCGGTGTACCCTCACTGCAGATCCATCCCCGACTCTGACACATCAACAAAGATGGCCGCCGTGCCGTCACATTCTGCAGCGCTCTCCTCCAATCAGCACATAGAATCCCGCCAACGTCAGAAAGTACCTCCGACAGCACTGCAAGGTGACCGAAATAGGAGGAGCCGTACCGCTGTCAATGCTTCAAAGCGAGGAACTGGCCCGATCATTAAGATTGAGGGGCGGAGAGGGGATCAGCCGAGCAGAGTACCTGAGAGGGCAGAGACAAGGGCTGGTGAAGGCGGAGCTTTGTGGTGGTAAAGCGGACTAAGAGCAACTAGAGTGCCCTCTATCGGGCACTGAGCTCCACTCAGTGTCACCTCAAAGTGGGGGAGCTAAAAATTAAATAAAAACAAGGAGTATTATAATATTAAAGTATAACTTTAAAGGAAAGACTTTTTTATTTATTTTCCAACAATTTTTATTGATAAGTGTTACGATATACGTAAAATTCCAGTACAAATTTCAGAGTCAACTCAATTCACTAACATAACCAAATCAATTTGAGCAAGTTGGAAAAAATAAAAATAGTATTTTTGTCTATAGATTGCATTAAAAATATTTATTCTGCTGACAATATCACTTGGGAAAAAAATATATAGTTTTTGTCTATACATTGCATTAAAAAATATTTATTTTACTGACAATATGACCACCGGAAAAAAAAATCATATTTTTGTCCATAGATTGCATTAAAAAAGATGTATTTTATTATTATTATTATTATTATTATTATTATACAGGATTTATATAGTGCCAACAGTTTGTGCAGCACTTTACAACATGCGGGCAGACAGTACAGTTAAAATACAATTCAATACAAGAGGGATCAGAGGACCCTGCTTGTTAGGCCGCGTACACACGGGCGGACTGTCTGTCCAACTTAGTCCGCTGAAACGTGTTTCAGTGGACAATCCGCTCGTGTGTGGGCTTCAGCGGACTTTTTCAGCGGACAGTCTGGCGAACTAAGTCTTTCGGAATTTCCGTAATATTGTCCGTCCAACTTTGTTTTCAGCGGACAGTCCGCTCGTGAGTAGGCAAGTTGGACGGACTAAGTATGACGCATGCTCAGAAAGGATTTACAGGGCGGACAGGGCGGAAGCGATCGGTCTTGTAAAACTAGTGTTCGTATTGAAGCTAGCATATTCGTCATGCTGCTAATTTTGTGGTTTTTTAATATAGCCCGTTCTTTTCTTCTTCATAATGCAAGAAAAGTGAAGTAGCTTTGCTGCTTATATTCACACAGAGTTATACCAAATGTTTTTATTCATCCTCATCCTATGATTAATCTTCCAATTTTAGATAAATATTTAAAAAAAGAAATAAAAAAAACAAAAAAAAATATCCAAAAATATATATATATATATAAAAAACAAAAAACAAAAAAAAAAAAATATATATATATATATATATATATATATATATATATATATATATATATAAAAAAATATATATATATATATATATATATATATATATATATATATATATAAAAAAGAAAAAAAAATATATATATATATAAAAAAAATATATATATATATATAGATATATATATATATAGATATATATAAAATATATATATATATATATATATATATATATATTTTTTTTTTTAATTATACAATTTATCTATTACTATATATTTTTGGAACTACTATTGTCAGTTAAAAATTAGGACTATGTAAGTAGAGATAGATAGATAGATAGATAGATAGATAGATAGATACCCAAACCAGCATTTTAGCTTACACATGATTGCATGTTCAAAATCAGCAGAGCTTCCCCTCATTTCAAATGTTAAGCCTCAAATTTACAGCGACTGCACTTCCAAGTGCACTTGCAGTGCTTTAAAAATTGCACTTGAAGTTAGCATATTTATATTAACATGAACTAACCCCCAGAGTCTTTTGACATGTACCTGCCTACTCACAAATAAACTCTGTTTTTTAAGCCAAAATAACAAAAAAAAACATACAATATTTTTGGAAATAATAAATATTTATTTTTCATCAGAACAAAACTAAATCAAGAGGGAGGCAACACTGGAGACAATTTTGACGTTTGTGAAGCCTTTTGTCCCCTAGGCACACATCAAGTGAGTGGCCACCAAAATTCAGAACCTGTGTAACATGTAAATAGGGAGCACAACATGGTCCTAGAATCCTAAAGACCAGGAACAGCAGCAGATGAGATCTATGTCCCCAGACTGTGGTACTACAACAGCCTGCGTCTTCTTTCAGAGCAGACTGAAGCCAGGCAGTCACTTCCGACTCTTCCGTCTAGCCTTCCCTCCACCCTTCGCTGGAGGCTGTGCCTCTGGTGGTGGACTTGTGATAGGAGGAGGAGGAGCAGTAGGGTCTGTGTTATACAGTTTGGTGGTCGGTGTTAGCTCACCCTTCAGACCCCGTTGAATGGCATAAAAAAAAATGGCTTCGCACAAGTTGCGCTGTGCCTTCTCCATTTCTAGCAACTTGCTTGCCAAGTATGTACCGTAGGCCTCCTCAGGATTGGGGGGTTTGCTCAGCACTTGGGTGGCTTGGCGTATAAGTGCCAAGGACTCCTCCTCTGTCCGTGTCATCCTCCTGGGCCTTTTGCTGGCTAGGCGGAGGGGAGGGACCTGGCTTTCGGTCCGACTCCTGCTGGGCCCAGCTAGCTCCTGCGTGTGGCTGGCCTCCTCCTCCATACCACTGGTCCCGGCCTCCTCCTGGGTGAGCTCATCCTGTGTAAAAAACAAAGAAATCAATAAATAAAATATGTCTATATTTTGAAATCATCAATCACTAACAATTTTACAGTTCTCACTTGCAAATACATTTGTCTTGAAATACAAAAGGCTATCATTTTGACACCATCATTTTTCCATCAGTTCACCAAGATTTGAGCCACATTTGTGGAAACTACTGTATCCTTATATCTAATTTAATTTGTGATGAAATCCTAGATTTGGAAGCAATTCAAACATTGAACTTTACATCATTAATATTTGAGCAATCCTAACTTGAGAAACTAAAATATACCTGGCTCCAGCTGGGCGCATCAACTTCGTCCAGCAAGGAAGGGTCTGGATCTTCCAGGGGTGGCTCACCTGAGGTGGAGGGAAGGGTGGAGGGACGGGTAGACGGAAGAGTGGAAAGTGACTGCCTGGCTTCTGACGTGTCATCCAGAAAACGCAGCCTGTCATAATACCACAGCCTAGGTACATAGACCTGACCTGCTGCTGATCCTGATGTTTGGGAGTCTAGGATCTTTTTGCGCTCCCGCCTATACACGCTACGCAGGTTCTGAATTTTGGAGTTCACAAAGTCAATGTCTGCCTGGGGGAGTCGGGTTTTCACAAACGTCAAAACTGTCTCCAGTGTCTTCCTCCGGCCAGGACGGCTGGAATATTGTGGGTGTTTGGAATCCCAAAGGCTCCTGTGTGATTCTATTATATCAATAAATGTGGAGAGGAAGGCCTCCTCCTTAAAGGGGTCTGGGTTATACTTTTGCATTTTGATTTCTGAAAAAAAATAAAAATAATGTCAGACCACTATTTATATTGTGACAATGTAGGCGAGACACACACACACTACCACACACGCTACCCCCCCACACACACGCTACCCCCCCACACACACACTACCCCCCCACACACCCACACTACCACACACGCTACCCCACACACACACACACTACCCCCCCACACACCCACACTACCCCACACACCCACACTACCCCACACACACACACTACCCCCCCATACACCCACCTCCCCCCCCCCCACACACACACACACACACACACACACACACACACTACCCCCCCCCCATACACCCACCCCCACCCCCACACTACCACACAAAACACCAACCCCACTCAACCACCAACCCACATAAAAATCAATTAACCATCAATAAGGTGAAATTTCACTATATACATTCCTAACGCAGGCTTAAAATTAAAATAAAAAGATAACTATCTTACCGTCGTGTGTAGCACTCGCTGCTTCCGTTCGGACAAGCGTACGGCCTCGCGGTAACGCTTTATATACAGCGCATGCGTTCAAGCTCCGCCTGCGTCGCCCGCCCCTGACGTTCCGTGTGACCGTATTTCCCCGCCCCTTTTACCCTCATTCCGCTGTGGGAGATTGATAGGTGAAAATGGCGGACGGAAATTCAGTGAGCAGCGCGGAGGAAAGCCCTGAACCCCATGCTTCCGGAGCAAGAAAGAGATATAAGGCCACAAACATGGCCTTTGAAGAGATGGTGGAGATGGTGGATATATTGAGAAGGGAGGATTATGATGGGGAAAATGGCCCGTACCCCAAACCCAATATCCGCAAAAGCGGCATCATGGATATGGTCGTCACAACTTTGCAGAGCAAATTTGGGGTACGAAGAGGCAAGGATCAGCTCCGGAAACGATGGTCCGACATCAAGTCCAGGGAGCCGGAACAATATCATCGAATCAAAAAGGCCCTGAGAAAAAGTGAGTAAACTCCGCGTTTATCTGTCGGACATAATCGTTCGTATAGGTATTATATATATAAATCTGGCGAATTTGATCGTTCGTGTAGTTAATAGTTCATGTAATGAGCGAATATTCTTGTTCGTATATGTGGACGTAAATAGCATGAATTTGTATATGGTGTAAATTTATCTGGTGTTGGATTAGATTTTAATTAGTTATAAATTTTTTGGTATTGTTCATGATAAACTGAATTGTCACACTCAGTTTAGGATATACATTTTTAATAAAGTTTCATAAATTTATTCAGTGTAATGTAGTCTCAATAAAAAAATGAGATAGATAGATAGATAGATAGATAGATAGATAGATAGATAGATAGATAGATAGATAGATAGATAGATAGATAAAATGCTGGTTCAACATCTGGACTGGGAATCATTTAGTGTAGTTTGGGACATCATAGAACATTTTTTGACATAATCACACACAGGTACTCCAGGGGATGATTCGAGTGTGTCCGTCTGTGAAACTTGGACAAAAGATATAAAGTATCACAGTTTGGTTAAAGGCTAGGTTCACATTGCTGCAATGTACGAGATCAAATGTGATTTGCACCGCACTGCAGTGCAAATCACATGTGATCTCTGTGTGATGCGATTTCAGCCATACATATAGTATGGCTGAATTCGCATCGCATCCGGCCCAAACTTGTACATGGCCCTTTTTTTAGTCCACAGCTGAATCGGATCACATGGGTGTTCACACCATGTGGTCCGATTCCTGTCCGAGTTTAAAGATTGCACTGTGATATGAGAAATAATTTGGAGGTGTCAATAAAACTTTACACTGACACTCCCAGCAGGTCACATAGGGCAGTGTGAACTGCCTCCGGGAGGCATGCGATGCGTGAAACCACAGTAGATTTGCAGCGTTCGCACATCGCAGCAGTCTGAACACAGCCTAACTAAAAAAATTTCATTTTAATGATGTATTAAACTAGGAGCTTGTAATAACCAGCTAATAATTGTACACCACTTCAAACCAATGTTTCATATTCCAATTTCTGAACTCAAATATCACTATGCTTAAAAGTATACCTTTTTTTTTAGTTTTTTTCATTCTCATAGGGGAACAAAGACTCAGACACGAGGCGGAGCAGCCCAGGACCCCCCGACCCCCCGACCTCACCAGCCTGATTGGGCAGTTAGCCCAAGCCCCGTGTCCGTGATGGAGCTGCCCAGCCCCGTGTCCGTGAGGGAGCAGCCAAGCCCTGTGTCCATGAGGGAGCAGCCAAGCCCCGTGTCCGTGAGGGAGCAGCCCAGCCCAGGGCTAGATGTGGAGGAGGAAGAGGTGGTGGAGATACACACCCCACAAAGTGAGTCTCTGACAACCCAGCTTAAGGTAAACAATTAATGGCTGTATATGTTAACCAATTTTTTATCTACACATGTTTTTAGGTGATGATCTGGTTGTGGAAGGACAACAAGCCGCGGAGCCATTTACGACCGACAGTGCTCAGAGGCTGATTGGGCAGATCATGGCCTGGAATGGCAGGATTGATTTAATGGAGAACAACATCCATGCCATGCAACAACAAATCCATGCCATGCAACAACAACTGGTCACTATGAGGCAGGAAATTAAGAACATGATCGATGTTTTAGGGAGAATCTAAGCCCCCTTTCCCTAAAACGAAAGATCATGTTCTTCATTTCCTTGCCCAAATTTTTTTAATGTTTTTATAACATTGTTTTTAGAGGCCAAATTTTGAAGGTGCACACAGTGTGTCAACATGTGCTATGTGCCATCAGAGGATCACAATGTACGAATTTGGTGTTTGCAAACCCTTCCTCATTCTAGTATGTGAGAGGAAGGGATTGCACCCACCAAACACGTCCATTGATCACTCATGATGGTACATAGCACATGTTGACATTACCAATTTTTGGTGTGCATCTTCAAAATTTGGCTTTACCCCTTGTTTTCTGTAAATAGTTAAAAATTAGATTTTATGTATTTTTTTTATAATTTTATTTTATATATATAGATATATCTATATATTTATATGTTTCCAAAAAATAAAAAATAAAAAATAAAAATTACAAAAAAACAAAAAAAACAAAAGGATAAATATCTAAAAAAGAGGCACTGGTTGGAATGTGCACTATTAAAAATTCCAAAAAAAAGATGTGTGTGTGTGTGTGTGTGTCTACTTCTTTCAATACTCAATACCAGTTTGGGAAGTCATTTTGTGTTTTCTGTCACAAAGGACCTTATTTACTATTGGCAAAAACCACTTTGCAATACAAATGCACTAGGACAGGAATATGCAATTAGTGGAAATCCAGCTGTTGCAGAACTACAAGTCCCATGAAGCATAGCAAGACTGACAGCCACAAGCATGAGACCCAGAGGCATGATTGACTTGTAGTTTTGCACCAGCTGGAGGTTGGCCAATTGCATATCCCTGAATTAGGAGAATGTAGGAGACAAGCACCGTGAAAAGCAAACAAGAACCAAAATTAAAAATTTGAACAGACAATACATATTTCAAGAAAAATAAATTTTTATTGGTCAGCTGGCATTGGAATAGCCCCCCTACCATTAAAATAGCTGACATACCGGTCACGCACCTCACGTGCTGTTTGGGGGGCTAAGCCAGGAAGGGCATGATCCAGCCCTGTGAGTTCTGGTAATATTAGTCCGGCCTCAGGCCCAATAGGTTGCAGGTACTGGTTCCCTGAAAGTTTGCGGATAAAATTGTGCAAAATGCAGCAGCAAAGAATCACATAGTTCAGTTTATACTCTGCTAGGTTGATCGCTGTCAGTAACAGACGGAACCGGCTGGCCATAATGCCAAAGGCACTCTCCCCAACCCTTCTTGCTCTGGCCAGCCGGTAATTAAAAACCCTCCTCTCCGGGGTGAGGGTCCTTTGGGGGAAGGGTTTCAGATCAGATGGTCACATCAGATGGTCACTCAGACCGAACGCTTCATCAGCTAGAAACACAAACGGTAGACCCTCCACATTCTCGGCATCTGGTGGCAAGTCCAGCCCACCAGTGATGAGACGGTGGCAGAACTCGGTCTGCCTAAAGACTCCTCCGTCAGACATCCGGCCGTTCTTCACCACATCCACATAAAGAAAGTCACATTGTGCTGACACCACCGCCATTAGCACCACACTATGGAACCCCTTATAATTCCAATAGTAGGACCCCGAATGGGGTGGGGGCACAATCCTCACATGTTTCCCATCGATCGCCCCTCCGCAGTTGGGAAAGTCCCAACGGGCAGCAAATTGGGAAGCCACAGTCTGCCATTCCTGTGGCGTGGAAGGAAACTGGGGAGTCAAACAAAGGGAAAAAAAAAAATTAGTCATTAAATCAAAACAATTCATAACAAATAAAACTCAAAAACATTTTGGAACAACAGTTAAACAGAAATATTGAAAAAAATTTCTGCCCAAAAAAAATAGACGGCCCAATTCACAGATTACTCAGCCCTCTGATGGACCAGGGGACATAAGTTAGGTGGGTGAGTGGGGTGGGGGGACTAATTAATGAGTAGACAATACCTGCAACCAATTTGAGTGGGGTGGGGGGACTAATTAATGAGTAGACAATACCTGCAACCAATTTGAGTGGGGTGGGGGGACTAATTAATGAGTAGACAATACCTGCAACCAATTTGAGTGGGGTGGGGGGACTAATTAATGAGTAGACAATACCTGCAACCAATTTGAGTGGGGTGGGGGGACTAATTAATGAGTAGGCAATACCTGCAACCAATTTGAGTGGGGTGGGGGGAATAATTAATGAGTAGACAATACCTGCAACCAATTTGAGTGGGGTGGGGGGACTAATTAATGAGTAGACAATACCTGCAACAAATTTGAGTGGGGTGGGGGGACTAATTAATGAGTAGACAATACCTGCAACCAATTTGAGTGGGGTGGGGGGACTAATTAATGAGTAGACAATACCTGCAACCAATTTGAGTGGGGTGGGGGGAATAATTAATGAGTAGACAATACCTGCAACCAATTTGAGTGGGGTGGGGGGAATAATTAATGAGTAGACAATACCTGCAACCAATTTGAGTGGGGTGGGGGGACTAATTAATGAGTAGACAATACCTGCAACCAATTTGAGTGGGGTGGGGGGAATAATTAATGAGTTGACAATCTATATATATATATATATATATATATATATATATATATATATATATATATATATATATATACACACACAAAGGGTGTATACAAAGAGTATACAAAGGGTGGGGGGGCAGTAAAATAGTACAATGGAGCTGACAATATGAATTATAGAGAAAAACAGTCTCGGCTGTGGGTGTATAGGGGCCCAGGATTGAATGCTGAGGACGTTAGTGAAAGCAAATATGCACGTGGGACACAAAAAGGTAAAAAGCTCAAAAAAAATGAAAAAAAAAAAAAAAAAACATTAAAAAAAAAAAAAAAAAATGCATGCATTCATATAAAGGGGACATTCACATCATATTCCTGTCATGGATATTAAAAGTCATGATGAAATGAATACAAACATACAATGCATATAATGCATATAATGCAATATTAAAAGAACAAACTTACCTTCATATATTCCTTCTGCAGGACCCGAATAATGGCAGAACAGGTCTCTGGAATAATGATCCCCAGAGCCTGGGGGGAGATGCCTGTCGAGAACTTGAGGTCCTGAAGGCTTCTCCCTGTCGCCAAGTAGCGCAATGTGGCGACGAGCCTCTGCTCCGGAATGATGGCTTGCCGCATGCAGGTATCCTGCCTGCTGATATAAGGGGTCAGCAAAGCCAGCAGACGGTGAAAAACAGGGTCCGTCATCCTGAGATAATTCCTGAAATCATCAGGATTATTCTCACGGATCTCACGGAGTAAAGGCATATGCGAGAATTGGTCACGCTGGCGCAACCAATTCTTTGTCCATGAACTCCTCCTCACCCTGTTCACAGATTGGGCTCGGGTCAAAGTATTAACCCCAACACCAAGCCCCAATATAGCACGAACTCGTTCCTGAGTACGTCCACTCTCCATGGCTTTGAAACGGTCGGCTGGACAAACAAGCTCAACTGAACGCACTGAAGAACAGCCAGACCTATGAAGAACGACCTGAACCCCAGAAACGAGCGGACCAGAAGCGCCTAACAACAGGTTCGACTGATCCACGCGTACCGAAAGAGAGATACAAACCTCACAGGTAGACTGTGCCGCAGTAAACGAACAAATTAAGCTGAAGTCTGAAAAGCGCGAATCGTCTCTAACCAAACTTCTACTAACGCAAAGTCAGCAGAAGGAGCCCAAAGGGTGCTTTGCTGTGTCTTGGACTTCCTATTTCTAGTCCCCTCGTACGTGCCGTACGTCATCGCGCAAGCTTTCAGCGGACTGTCTGTTCATCGTGTGTGGTCAAGTCCGTTCATTCAAAAGTTGGACGGACTGTCTGTCGGATTGTCTGACGAACTTAGTTGGGCAGACAATCCGCCCGTGTGTACGCGGCCTTAGAGTTTACAATCTAGAAGGGAGGGTCAAGTGAAACAAAAGGTAACAACTGTGGGGGATGAACTGATGGAAAAAATAGACATACAGTTTTGTCAGGTGTGGGTAGGATAGGGTTCTCTGAAGAGAAGGGTTTTCAGGGATCGTCTAAAAGCTAATAGAGTACAGTGTTGTCAACCGTCAGTATTTTTACTGGCAGCCAGTAAAAAACAGGCAATTTTCTCCTGCCAGTAAATGCCAGTAAAAGAAAAAAGTTGCCAGTAAAAAATATGGCTGTGATGTTCGGCTCGGTCCAGAGCCAGCCGAGACCATCCGATTGCCTGCTACATTGTGTTCGGGTAGCTCTGGTGGAGACGGTGACCAAGCATGTCGTGTGATGTCATGGGACAAGGGAGCCAAGCAGAGCGGCCAGAGCCTCGTGTGTGGGTTTGCAGGACAGGAGCAGGGCAGGTCGGTAGCGGGACTGTCATTGCTGTTTAGACTGTAGTGGACTGAAGGGACCACCTGGCTTGAAGAGAGACTGTCAATGTGACTCAGGAGGGGGACATGTCGTGCCTATGTGAAGTCAGCATCATCTGTGCCTGAGCTACTTAATATATCGAAAATAAAATAAGAAATGTGTTTTGCCCTAATATCTACCTTAAATCACATTGCTAATTGCATATTGTACTTGTTTGTAGCCTAAATACTAAAATTTGCACTTAAAACTCTAATTTTGTAACTTTTGGAAATGCCAGTAAAAGCTTGGCTGTGCCAGGAAATTTCAATCTGGTAGGTTGGCAACACTGATAGAGTAGGAGATAATCGGGCAGATTAGGTTAAGGAGTTCCATAGGATTGGAGAGGCTCTGGAAAAGTCCTGGAGGTGACCAGGGAGCTAGAGAGCAGGAGGTTTGGGAGAAAGGAAGAGAACAAGTAGGTTGGTATTTAGAGACTAGGTTAGTGATGTAGCTGGGGGATGAATTGTGGATGGCTTTGTAAGTTGTTAGTATTTAGAATTTAATTTGTTGGGTGAGTGGAAGCGAATGGAGGGATTAACAGAGAGGAGTAGCAGACACAGAGCGGTTGGTAAGGTGGATGAGTCTGGCAGCAGCATTTATGATGGATTGAAGGGGGCGATAGACTGTGTAGGGGTAAGCCAATGAGAAGGGAGTGGCAGTAGTTGAGGCGAGAGATGACCAGCGAGTGAATTAAGAGCTTTGTTGTGTCATTGGTTAGAAAGGGGCATATTTTGGAGTTGTTGCGGAGGTTGAGCCGGCAAAATTTGGACAGTGATTTGATGTGGTTACACATGTTTTGTTTTTTTCCAAAAATTCTATTTTTGTTTGTGTAGTAAAAAAATAAAAATCCAAATGGTGATTAAATACCACCAAAATAAAGCTCCATTTGTGTGAAAAAAATGATGAGCGTGACAGCGATGAAAGCTAAAAATTTACTGGGCACTTAAACCCCCCTCCTGACCAGACCAATTTTTAGCTTTCAGCGCTGTCACGCTTTGAATGACAATTGCGCAGTCATGCTGCACTGTACTCAAATGCAATTTTTATAATTTTTTTCACACAAATGGAGCTTTCTTTTGGTGGTATGTAATTACCATTTGGGTTTTTATTTTTTGCTAAACAAACAAAAATAGACAAAAAAATATTGAAAAAAAAAAACATGTCCGCGTTACAGCCGAATGACGGCTACAGCGCAGACCTGAATTTCCAGGGGTCCTCATAGGACGTCCTCCCCTTTGCGCACTCCGGAGTGTGCTGTGATCACCGAGACTTGGATGGTCACCGATCTGAGTAAGGGGCCAATCCTGGCCCCTTAGCACGCGATCAGCTGTCAGCCAATGACAGCTGATCACGTGTGTAAACAAAAGCTCAGTAATCGTTTTTATTTTTCTGTCAGTGTGAGGAGGGAAAAAAGCCGATCACCGGCTTATGTGCATAGGACATCGGTCCCACAGAGGAAGGAGGCACATCTGCCTCCGCCTCTGCCTCCTCTGTGCCAATCAGTACCCCCTGCCAGTGCCACCTGCCATTGCCACCTGCCAGTGCCCACCAGTGCCACCAAACAATGCCCACAAGTGCCACTTATCAATGCCCACCAGTGGTGCCAATCAGTACCTCATCAGTGCCACCTAGCAGTGCTGCCTTTCAGTGTAACCTACCAGTGCCGAACAGTGCACATCACTACCACCCATCAGTGCCCATCACTGCCACCCATCAGTGCCCATCACTGCTAACTATCAATGCCACCTATCAGTGCCACCTATTAGTTCCACTTCTCAGTGCCCACCAATGTCACCTATCAATGCCATTCAGTACCACCTCTCAGTGTCACATCTCAGTGCCCACCAGTGCTGCCTATCAGTGCCTACCAGTGCCACCTATCAGTGCCCACCAGTGCCACCATATCGGTGCCCATCAGTGCAGCCCATCGTTGCCCATCAGTGCAGCCTCATCAGCGTACATCAATGAAGGAGAAAAATTACCTGTTTGCAAAATTTTATAACAAAATATAAAAAAATATAAATCTTTTTAAAAAAAATTAACAAAAAATTCATTTGGGTATAGTGTTGTATGACCTCGCGATTGTCATTCAAAGTGCGACAGTGCTGAAAGCTGAAAATTGGTCTGGACAGGAGGGGGGTTTAAGTGCCCAGTAAGCAAGTGGTTAGTAGTTTGTTATAACATTTTGCAAATGGGTCATTTTTCTCCTTCATTGATATTCACGGATGAGGCTGCACTGATGGCCACTGATGGGATGCACTGATGGGCACTGAATAGAGGTCGCCGGCCGATATATATCGGCCGATTTTTGAATTTTTTTTATTAATCGGCATAGGCCAATTGTGCTGATAAAAAAGGCAGATTTAAAACTTCAGCGCGACTTGCAAATTACTTCTGTAATAGAAGTCAATGTAAGTTGTCTGAAGTCTTCCCACGGAGCAAATTGTCTCCTATCTGGGTAACCTGCCAAGTCTGAGAAAAGAACCAAAGAGATACAATGGGGGTCATTTACTAAGATGAATGAGCTGCATCGGTTCATACCTTAATTGGTGCGCTAGATAAATCATTAATTGAGCGTGTGAACCAGCGCACTCATATGCGCAACAGCAATAAAAATATGCCATTGACAATAGCGCACGCTGTATCATTAAGAGTCTATTCACACAGGGGCAATACGACTTCCAGCGCGACTTGGGACACGACTTGAGTATGAATCACAGCGTGACTTGGGGCGACTTCAACACGATTTTAAGTCACCCCCAGGCCAGGTGACTTTAATTTTAAATAAAAAACCGGCATGGGTTCTCCTCCAAGAGCATACCAGGCACGTCTGGTATGGATATTAAGGTGAACCCCATGCCAAATTAAAAAAAAAAAAATTGCGCTGATCACAGAGCGTGCTGCAAATTAAGTCTGCGCTGTAGCCGTCTTTCGGCTATAGCGCAGACGGCAATTAGTTAAGGAGAGTTCAGAGTCCAGGACTACTCCTAGGACCTGGGCATGCAGGGATGGGCTAATAGTTGTGCCTTTGATTTTGACAGCGAGATCAGGGTAAGAGACACGTGGTGTAGGAAAAAAGATTGAGTTTGAGGAAGTGGAGTGACATTCAGACTGATATATCTGAGATTAAATTAGTGAAAGGGGAGATTGAGGGAGTGAGCTGAGAGGTAGAGAAATAAATTTGGGTGTCTTCAGCATATAGATGTCAGCTGACCCAGGGAGGAGGTGTACATTGTAAATGGAAGAAGCCCAAAAACTGAACCTTGGGGGACACCAACAGAGAAAGGAAGCGGGAGGAGGAAGTAGAATTGTAAGTAACGCTAAAGGTGTGGTTGGATAAGTAGGAAGGAACCAGCGAAGTGTACAGTCACGGAGACCAACGGCATGGAGTTTTTTTGAGGAGGAGGGGGTGATCAACCCTAACAAAGTGTCAGAAACCATGAATCAGACTGAGACAGAAGTACAGTTAAATCACACTTGTTTAATAATAATTAAAAAAAAGGTAAAAAGAGTAAACGTAGTCAAAACATAGCCGGAGTTTAGGAACCGGAATAATTAGTCAGACAAGCCAGAAGGAATGTCAGCCAAGCAATTCTTTAACAGGAACACAGGAGAGTGTCTCTAGAGATGTGACCAAGGCAAAGTCAGCAATCATCTGGACTGGACGGCTTAAGTAGGCAGGAACGACGAGCAGGATCATCAACAGGTGAGTCATTGTGGAGAGATAGCAGCTGGCAATTAGCCGACAGACTGAGCGCCCAGCTCAGAGAAAGAAGGGCTTGGCCCAGCCCTGACACAAAGACAACAGAGAGGTCCAGGAGTAGAAGTACAGAATGGTGTCCATTGGTTTTGGCCATTAGTAGATCGTTTGATAGTTTTAGTTGATCAGTTTCTGTGAAGTGTTGAGGGTGAAATCCAGACTGAAGGAGATCTAGAAGGCTATTCTCGGCAAGGCGGTTGCTGAGTCGGTTGTAGACTTGGTTGTAAAAAAAGATGGTAGTTGTAATTTTTATGTTGTGCGATATTTGCACAACTGTTTATCAAATATATATTTTCAGAGAAAAAAATACACTGAAATTAATTATAGTTCACGCAAACATATTCCCATTTTTTACAAAACAAAAGATTAGGCCGTGCAGCGTAGATGCCGGACTTTTTGGGCCTCAAGTGTGCATGTGCCCGTGAAATTGCAAAGAATTACAGTGCCCAAAAGTTTTTGAGACACTTTAAATATCTTCACAGCTCATCAGTAAACAAGGTACCTTTAATTATCGCTCTCACTCCGCCATGCACAGTGAGACCAAAATTGTGTAGCTCTGTAGGAGGTGATTTCACCACCGCAGTTAAAAGAAAGAGCATATATGCCAAAGCATAGGGGCTGAGGTGAACAGAGGGCAGATGACCCCTATGCTTCGCCATATCGTTTTTACTCTTTTTTGGCACAGATTGCAATATAAAAAAAAGTTGTTAATTTATTGAGTTAATGTTTTATTGTTAATGGGGTTTTATTGTGAACCGTTGTTTGCTTTGCAGCAGGTCCACCATTCAGCTGCAGCACTGATCTGTTTATTCTGACAGCAACAGGGTTTGTTTTAAGCATACATAAATCAATGACTACAGCTCTGTAGGAGGTGATTTCACCATCGCAGTTAAAAAAGAGCATTTATGCCAAAGCATAGGGGTTTGGATGGACAGAGGGCAGATCACCCCTATGTTTTGCCATATATTTTTCACTCTTTTTTGGCACAGATTACAATAAAAAAATTTTTTTACTGCAACTCTAAGCCACATGGGCTTTCGGGGTCCCTTTCTACATGCCATACAACACCTTTACACCACCCCCACCGCTCAAGTTAAAACCCCGTATGCAACGTCTCCGACTTTCTCTATCAATAATGGCACCCGTCAGGGCTGTCCGCTTTCCCCTCTGCTGTTTGCACTCTGTGCCGAGCCCCTGGTGGAGGCCATTAGAAGCAACTCGGATATTAGGGGTATCCCGGTTCGGGGCAGGGAATTCAAAATATCACTTTTCGCGGATGACGTCATCCTCACCCTGACCCAGCCCAGGACCTCACTGCCCAACCTACATGCAGAACTCAGCCGATACGGGGCGATCTCGGGTTACAAAATCAATGCATCCAAGTTGGTAGTCCTCCCACTCAATATACCGCCAGCTGAAGGGGCCCATCTGCGATCGGTGTTCCCATACCGATGGGAGAATTCCTCTATTAAATACTTGGGGGTTTATCTTACCCCCTCCTTCTACACCCTATACCAGGCCAACTTCCCCCCCCCCTTTATAGGGAGGTCAGGGGACTTATCCATAAATGGAAGGCACACCATATATCGCTCACAGGGCGGATCGCGTCCATTAAAATGTTAATTCTCCCCAAACTCCTCTATCTATTTCAGACACCGCCTGTCCCGATCCCCTACACGCACCTTCGTATGCTCCAGAAAGACTTGCTGGAATTTGTGTGGAACTTCAAAAAACATCGGGTCCCCGGCTCGGTCCTAACTGCCCTGCGCTCGGACGGCGGCCTGGCATTCCCTGACTTGGTTAGGTACTATCAGGCGGCACAGTTACGGGCAATAGTCTCAATGATCCTATAACAAGTGGTCAGAGATAGAAAAAATATGGCTAGCTCCGGTACACCCAAATAGTCTGCTCTGGGGGGGCTAATGTAGCGATTGACACAAATCGGTTGTTGGGCCCGATGGCCCAGCTCCGTCAGCTTTGGCAGGAGCTGTCTCGTCAATGCAAGCTGCACTCAGAGTCGTCCTTGATGACCTCGTTCCTTTGCAACCCCAAGCTCCCGGACAGCCTGACCCACCAGATGTCATGGCCCTGGGCATCCCAAGGTCTATTTCACCTAGGACACTTGGTAGACCCCAGATCGAGAAAACTGCTATCTTTCTCGGAGCTCCAGGCCAAACATGACCTCCCCGACAGACCTTCTACAGTTACCTACAAATCCGACACTTTGCGCAATCTATAGCCCCGAGACTCCAATTCTCCCCGCCCTCCCCATTTGAACTGATTATATTGGAAGGACGGAATCACAGGAGGCTAATTTCAGACCTCTACCGCATTCTCAGCTCACGCCACTTCCAGGTGAGGGGCAAGCACAAGTACATGTTGAGATGGGAGAGGGAATTAGGCAAGGAACTCTCACTCGAGGATTGGCAGGGGGTATGGCGACAGGCGGCTAAATCTTCTCTATGCACCCTTTATAAGGAAAATGCCTATAAAATACTCTTCCATTGGTACCGGACCCCAGAGGTACTTCACAAAATATATCCCTCCCCCTCTGATCGTTGCTGGCGTTGCCTAAAAGATAGGGGTACCCTGTTCCATATATACCGGACCTGCCCTTTGATATCCCCTTTATGGAAATTGACCCAACAGCTCCTTGTCCATTTGTTGGAGGTGCCCGTCCCATTTGAACCCAAGTTCTTCCTATTCGGCCTGTCCCGCCTTAAGTTAGCTAAACCGTCCCGGAAGCTCTTACGACACATTCTCACGGCAGCCCGTTGCCTGATAGCCCTTCACTGGAAAAGCCAAACGGCTCCAACTATGGAAGCCCTTTACTCCAGGATAAAGGACATAGAACTCATGGAAAAAAATGACTGCCAGAATACCGGACAGGCTGGAGGAATTCGATCTGGTTTGGGGGAGATGGCGGCTGCTGGAGGACTAAGGGCGCACCGAGTTAGGTATGACGACATGGATCTCTGGCTTTCTCTTTCTTATTTCTTTTCTGGCTTCTTCCTGTTAACTTTGTTTATTTACACGGCGGACTCTTGCTGCTATGTTTTAAATGTGTTGCATAGGCCTTATGGCAGTATTTACCGGGCCTCTCGGGTCTAGGGGCGGGCGGGTGACTTCATGTGTCTCCTGACCCCCCACACTCGGCCGACCAACTTATTAAAATTTGATGTACGCGTCCGAGACCCGTTACCGCATATGGCTTGTACATCCCTGACCTTGCAAAGCTTTGTAATTCCATTGTCACTACCGTACTTCTGTACTGCTTATTTACCTATGCAACTACTGAAAATAAATAAAACGTTATTTGAAAAAAAAAAGTTGTTTTATTGAGTTAATGTTTTATCGTTACTGTGTTTTATTGTTTACCGCTGTTTGCTTTGCAGGTACTCCATTTAACTGCAGTACTGATCTGTTTATTCTCACAGCAACAGGATTTGCTTCCACCATACATAAATCAGTGACTACAGCACTGTAGGAGATGCTTTCACCACCGCAGTTAAAAAAATTGCATATATGCGGAAGTATAGGGGCTGGGGTGGACAGAGGTAGATCTTCCCTATGCTTCGGCATCAATTTTTTTTCAGTTTCCTTGGCAGAGATTTCTTCATCTACATCAATTGATGTGATTGGAGGAATGTGTTAGGTTCTTTTTTTTTTTTTATCCTTCAGCCTAAAAAAAGAACAATGCGTGTATGCCAATCATTAGAAGTGGGTGGATGCAGGGCGGTATATTCTAATGGTGGGCTTAACACACATTTTTTCTGGCAGAGATTTCTTCATCCACATCGATCGATGTGAATAGAGGAATCTCTTAAGTTCCCTTTTTTGTTCAGCCCGCAGGCTGCATGAAAAAAAAAGAAAATTACAATATATGCCCAACAAGGACCAGCAACATACTGGTACGTTGTTGGACTTTGAGTGATTATACCGGGATGATGCCTGCAGGTTTAGGCATCATCTTGGTGTTGTTTTTTCAGCCAGCAGTCAGCTTTTATGGAAAAGTAATCCTAGTGGCTAATTAACTGCAAGGCTGCTTTTCACTTAAAGTTTTATTGAACAAATAAAGGAAGATACATACAGTAGGCTTTTTAACAGACATCAAGCATAATATTCAGTATTGCTTATAGAAGATGTATATTTAACAGCTCTAATCGACGTATGTACCAATACAAAACAGTATTCTAAGTGCCGTTCGTGATTGGCCTTATTAATATAGTATATTTGTTATGTTGCGATATAAACAGTGCCATTTTTAAATTGGGAAAGCATATTATCACACAATCTTGGTGTGGTCAGATACTTTAAGGGCAGAGGAGAGATCTAGAGTCTATTAGACCCCAATTGAGGGCAGTAATTCTAGCACTAGATCTCCTCTATAAATCCAAAGTGATAACCTTGACATGTGAAGGACCTAATCCACAGTCGGTTAAGCCACCCGTTACACATAATATCCAAACCCTCCAAACCCCCTCACAAATGACATGACAAGATTTTTGGAGTAAATGGCCTTGACGGCCTTTTATTAACAATTACTTTAAACTTAAACAAATAACATTTTTTTTAAATAAATCTTAACCCAACTTATGTCCTCTTGGGGTATTCGAGGGTAACACACATCACTGGTCACTGCGACAAACTTCTTTTAACTTTAGGCCTCCAGTCGCAAGCCCCCTGACCCAGAGACGGTACTCAACTTTCGCAGTGACCTACCTTTTACCCCTTCCAGGTTAACCCCTCATTAACCGGAAGGTACCTGATAACCCCATCCACAGATGGGTACCACCATGTTAATCCCATACCACAAATGGGTACCAACCATGTTAACCCCATACCACAGATGGGTACCAACCATGTTAACCCCATACTACAAGATGGGTACCAACCATGTTAACCCCATACCACATATGGGTACCAACCATGTTAACCCCATCCACAGATGGGTACCAACCATGTTAACCCCATGCCACAGATGGGTACCAACCATGTTAACCCCATACCACAGATGGGTACCAACCATGTTATATATGCATATAACATCCATATTCTCCTCCTCCAAAGACCCAACCACTGCCACAGGCTTTCCTTACCGCCCCGACTATAATGAACCATACTCGGGAGGGTGGGTGGGAATCTTCTCCACCGTCGCTCACTGCTGATGTCACTCTCCCTCCTTCCTCCTAGCTTCCTAACCCAAGTGCCTCCCCTGCTCCGGCCACTCCCCTTTTCTTAAAGGGGACACATTTTTCTTTCCCAATAGCATGACTGTGCTGTCCACACCTGTCATGCCGTCCCTGCGCTAATTCTTTTCTCTCCTTCTGCTCCGGGACTCTCTGTAAAAGCTTTTAAAAATATATGGGGTTTGTCGCCGCCGCCGCTTAAAGCATGTCGTGTTTGGTATCTATGTACTTGCCGTAAGATCATCTTTTATATTCTACCAAACAATTGGGTGATGCTGTATTTATCGGCGTATAACATGCACTTTCCCCCCTGAAAATCGGGGGAAATCATGTGTGCATGTTATACGCCAACACCTGCTGTCTCTGAGTGAAAGGAGGGGACAGGCGCGGTCGGATTACACAGAGCAGCAATCTCCTATGTACCTGGCGTTCAGTCACACACAATCCCACCTCCTGGCCCAGGATTGGATCACTGTTCTGTCTATCACAGGGTTCAGAACTGTGTGTGATTGATCGCTGGGTACACAGGAGATCACGGTGTTGTGTAATGCTGCACTGGCGAGGCTGTAGATGAGCAGGGATGTGCATCCTGAAATTATTTGCAATGGTGAGGCTGCATTAATGGGCAATAGAGAGGCTAGTGATGAACACAGTGCAGGCTGCATTAATGGGCAATGTGCAGGCTACATTAATTGGCAATTGTGAGGCTGCAGACGGGCACTGTGCAGGATTCATTAAATGGCAATGGTGAGACTCCAGATGGGCAATGTGCAGGCCGCATCAATTGTCAATGGTGAGGCTGCAGATGGGCACTGTGGAGGCTGTAGTTGGGCAATGGAGAGCCTGCTGATGGGCACTGGTGAGGCTGCAGATGGGCACTGATCAGGCTGCATTGATGGGCTGTGACCCTTATTTTGCTTTAAAGTTCTTTATTTCAAATTTAAGTTTTTTTCCTGAAAATTCCCTCATAGAATGAAGGTGCGTGTTATACGCTGATATATATATTGTGTTTTTGTGCGTTAAAATTCAAAAAAGTTTATTTTTCACAAAAAAATTCATTTGGAAAATCGCTGCACAAATACTGTGTGACAAAAAACACCCACCATTTTTTATGTAGGGCCTCTGCTTTAAAATAATATACAATGTTTAGGGGTTCAAAGTAATTTTTCTAGCAAAAAATTCATAAAAAATGTAATGTAAACAAAAAGTGCCAGAAAAGGCTTGGTCTCTTTAAGTGGTTAGGTAATTTGTAGCATAAGCTTCTAAAATTGCCATGACAGTTCAAACACCCCCCAAATTACCCCTTTTTGGAATTGCTCCTTTCACTCTCTCATTACCTATCATAGTTTCATATACCATGAAATGCCAAGACAGCACAAATCCCCCCCTCCCCCCCCACACACACACACACATAAGGGCCCCCTTTTTGGAAAATAGACAACCCAATCTATTTTCTGAGAGGCACGTCGAGTCAATGGAATATTTTATATCTTGTCACAAGTTTCTAGAAAATGACAAAAAAATATATATTTTTATTTTTGTAGCCAAAGTTGCCTATTAAATGATATATTGCTCACACATGGTATGGGTATCTGTGGAATTATACCCCAAAATAAATTCTGTTGCTTCTCCTGAGTACGGGGATTACACATGTGTGATCATTTTTTGCAGTCTAGCTGCATACAGGACCCCAAAAACCAGTCACTGCCTTCAGGCTTTTTATGGGTGCAAATTGCTAATTTCACCTCCTCACGTCCTATCACAGTTTCAGAGACCCTTGAGCAATTTATGCCCTTAGAAAGCCTGAAGACGGAATATATTTTGGGGTGTGAGTCCACATATAGCCATGCCTTGTGTGAGCAATATGTAATTTAAGTGATAACTTTGTGTAAAAAAATAAAAATAAAATTGTTGTCATTTTCCAGAAACTTACAAAAGAACTGACAAAAAATATAATATTCCATGGGCTCAACATGCCTCTCGGCAAATAGCTTGGGGTGTCTACTTTACAAACAGGGGTCATTTGGGGGCTATCTTGGCATTTCAGGACCTTTGAAACTGTGATAGGTAGTGAGGAAGTGAAATGAGCAATCTACATCCTTATAAAGCCTTATGCCCTGTACACACGACAGTTTTTTCCGTCAGAATAAACTCTGACGGTTTTTTCGATGGAGTTCGGCCGAAACGGACTTGCCTACACACGAATCACACCAAAGTCTGATTAGAACGCAGTGACGTACAACACATACGATGGGACTAGAAAAAGGAAGTTCAATAGCCAGCAGCCAATAGCTGCCCGTGCGTCGTTTTTGGTAAGCCGGAACAGCATACAGACGAACGGTTTTCCTGATAGAAATTGATTCCATCAGCAAGATTTAAAACATGTTCTATTTCTAGGTCCGTCAGAAGTTTTGAAAGAAAAAGTTCACTGAATCCCACACACGATTGGAATATCCGATGAAATGATTCCGTCTGACTTTTTCTGCCGGAAAGTCCAGTCGTGTGTACGCGGCATTAGAAACCCATACGCAACTAGACTGCCAAAAAGTCTCACACATGTGGTATCCCCATACTTAGGAAAAACAGCAAAATGTATTTTGGGGTGTAATTCTACTTATACCTATGGAATATGAGAGCAATATATCATTTAGGGAGAGTTCACACTAGATGCAGTTCCATTCAATTCCGTGTGATTTTTTTCTGCACTAAAAATGCATGCACAGTGTTTTCCATGTATTCCAATGGCTCTAGTTCACACCATGCAGTCAGTTTCTGGTGCAGAAACTGACCGGAAACTGACCGGAACTGACTGTATTGGTGCAGAAAAAACGGAACTGCACGGAACTTCATGGAACTGCATCTGGTGTGAACTGGCCCTTAAAGGGGTTGTAAACCCTTGTGTTTTTTCACCTTAATGCATCCTATGCATTAAGGTGAAAAAACTTCTGGCAGTGATCGGCCCCCCAGCCCCCCCCCATTTTACTCATCTGAGCCCCGTAATTCCCTTGGTGGAGAAGCACTCTCCCTCTCTGCAAGGGGTTCAGACTCTTGAGTGGATATATTGATAGCAGCACAGCCATTGGCTCCCGCTGTTGTCAATCAAATCCAATGACTCGGGCGCTGGGGGGTGGGGCAAAGTCAGGCATTCGTGTCTATGGACGCAAATGCAGGACTCGGGGTGTGCCCCCGCAAGGTAACCTTCTGGGAGAGCACTTCCCTAGAGGTAAGTATGACATGTTTGTTATTTAAAAAAAATAAAGCACAAAGGTTTACAATCACTTGACAACTTTGTGTAAAAAAAAAAAAAAAAAAATATATATATATATATATATATATATATATATATATATATATATTGCCATGCTAAGCGGCTCACAGTAGGGGTCCGGTTCACCCTGTTCACGGTTTCAGGTCTGATTTCGGTCCAAATTTTTGCCTGAATTTGGACCTGAAACTGACCAGAAGACGCACAGGACTTCTGTGCAATTCACTCTGCAGCCGTCCCAGGGCTGTGTGAACAGGATCAATTGTGAGCCGGTCACAGTCTCCTGACATGCGAATTGGATGCAGAAAAATCTGCATCCAATACGCAATAGTGTGAACCCAGCCTCAATGGGCTCAACATGTCTTTCAGAAAATGTAATTCCTTGGGGTGTCTCCTTTCTAAAAAGGGGTAATTTAGGGGGGTTTTGTACTGCCCTGACATTTTTGCAACTTAAGAAATTAAATTTGCAGTCAGAAAGTATATAACTTTTGCGCAAACCAATAAATACCGTATATACGCTAATTGTTTTATTTTTTACTGAAGACATGTAGCTGAATACAATTTGGCATAAATGTATGACAAAAATTGAGTTTATTCAATATTTTTTATAACAAAAAGTAGAAAATATTATTTTTTGAAAAATTTTCGGTCTTTGCAGTTTAAATCGCAAAAAAAAAATTCCAGTGGTGATCAAATACCACCAAAGAAAGGCCCCTTTTATAAGGCAAGCCCGCTCGGATCCACCTATCTGTTTTTCAGGCAGATCCGAGCGGGCCATCCATGGACTCCTATGGGATGTCAGCGGATATGTGTCCGTTGACACCCCTCTGCCATCCGATCCGTTCACCATTCGTCTTGGCGGATTGGATGAGATCTGATGAAAACGGACATGCTGTCCGTTTTCATCCGATCTCTCCATAGGAATCAGTGGCATTCTGAAAGGTCCCTCTCTGCTCAGTGATTAGAGACAAACCTGTAATCCGTTGGCTCAGCGGAGATCAACGGAGCAATCTCCTGCTGTGCTGGCGGACTCTGCTGAGCGGATCTGCCTTGTGTGGAAGAGGCCTTAAAGTGGGAGTAAACCCAGTTTCAAAAAACACTTAGCCCTCGTACACACGATCGGAGATTCCGACAACCAAATCTGCCGGAGTTATTCCGACGGATTAATTCCGGAAGAGGTCCGGAAGTGATGTTGCATGCACACGGTTGGACTCAGTTGTCGGAATTTCCCGTTGCCAAGAACGCGGTGACGTAAGCCGCGTACAGCGGCACTAGAAAAAGGAAGTTCAGCACCATGTCCGGCACCCTTTGGGCTCCTTCTGCTGATCTCGTGTCTATCGCGTGTTAGTAGAAGTTTGGTGAGAGACGATTCGCGCTTTTCAGATTTGTGATTCAGTTCGCTACTGCTCTTCAGTTTATGCTTGTCTTTGCGTATCTGTTTATCAGTGCGTGTAGTCAGTAAGCATTTGTTTCTCATTGTGGACTATATCTTGCTATAGTACGCTTTGATTTGCATTGCTTATTGTCTTGTTTCTGCTATTCAGGTCGTTCTTTCAGGCATTGCTGTTTATCAGTGCTTTCTGTTGTCCGTTCTGACCAGCCGTCCATTTTCAAACCATGTTTCGTCTACGTACTCGTCGTAGAGTTTGTGCTGTGCAGGGGCTTCGTGTTGGGGTTCTTACTTTGACACAAGCCCGGTCCATGAACAGGGAGGGGAGGCGTTTGTGGACCAAGAATTGGTTGCGCCAGCGTAACCAGTTCTCGCACATGCCTTTGCTCCGTGAGATCCAGGAGAATAATTCTGATGATTTCAGGAATTATCTCTGGATGACGGACCCCGTTTTTCACCGTCTGCTGGCTTTGTTGTCCCCTTATATCACCAGGCAGGATACCTGCATGCGGCAAGCCATCACTCCGGAGCAGAGGCTCATCGCCACGTTGCGCTACTTGGCGACAGGGAGAAGCCTTCAGGACCTCAAGTTCTCTACAGGCATCTCCCCCCAGGCTCTGGGGATCATTATTCCAGAGACCTGTTCTGCCATCATTCAGGTCCTGCAGAAGGACTATATGAAGGTAAGTTTTATCCTTTAACATCACATTCTATGTATTTAATGCTTGCTAATGTATTGCATTTCTTTCCTCATTCCCTAATTACCATGATTGCAATATGCTCTAATTCATATGCTCTGCACCTTTGTCCTCAGGCATATTTGCCTCACTAACTTCCCCATCATGCTCTTCTTGGCCCATAAAACTATAGTCTAGTCACTTACCAATGTCTTTTGTCAGCTCCATAGTATTGCTTTCCCCTAAACACCCCCTAAAATGTCTACAAATGTTATGTGTGTGCTTCAATTCATGCAGAGTGACTTTTTTTTTCTGGTTATGCCAAACTCATTAGGAACCCCCCTCCCCCCAACTGCTAGGTCAGCTGATAGCAATCCTCTATCTGCTGACTTTACCAAACCCAATACACACTCTACCTACCTTTTTGATGGTCACATCTATGAACGAGTTCACTAAAGCATGTAGTGCAAGGGCCTGCCTCAATACTTTCAAATGCTATAATTTTTATTTTTTTCCCCTATTATTATCTTGATATGTAATAGCAGAATGTCAAAATGTGCTTCCATTATTTTTTTTTTGGTATTATGACACTTATTACCCGGTGGGCTGGCAATAGTGTAAGTAAGGAGGGGCTTCCCAAAGTATCACACATTATTTAGGCATTCAGCTCTCAATCAAGTGGAGAGGGTTACCTGTCTAAAACATCCCCCCCCCCTCATTTTTTGCAAGGGCCCATCAGATGGGGGGGGGGGGGGAGATGACTCTGATAAGGGGACCTTATACTTTAGGCTTTAAATACTCATTTCCCAAAATATTATACTGATCTTGGCCAAAAATGTTGGTGTCTAATCTGCTTGCAATGTTGATGTGCAAAATTACAAATTTTTTGTCTTGTTTCACTCCACAGTTTCCTTCAACACCACAGAAATGGCAGACTGTGGCCTCCCACTTTGCCAGTCGTTGGGACTTTCCCAATTGGGGAGGTGCAATTGATGGGAAACACGTCCGCATCGTCCCACCCCCCAACTCGGGGTCGTACTATTATAATTACAAGGGGTTTAATAGTATTGTGATGTTGGCGGTGGTGTCAGCGACCTATGACTTCTTGTATGTGGACGTGGGGCAAAATGGCCGGATGTCGGATGGTGGAGTGTTCGCACGAACTGAATTCTACTGGCATCTCCAGAGTGGCAGTCTGGGCTTGCCACCCCCAGAGGAGAATCAGGAAGGACTCCCGTTCATCTTCTTTTGCGGATAAGGCGTTTGCCCTGGCAAACCATCTGATGCAACCTTTTCCCGATGGTGGAGAACACTTTTGGAATACTGGCCAGCCGGTTCCGCCTTTTTTTAATGCCTATCCACATGGCAGAATATAAAATAAATCACATAGTGCTTGCCTGCTGTGTTCTGCACAATTTCTTAAAAAGACATTCAGCAAACTATGTGGTCTCAGTTAGCCAAGATGCAGACTTGCTTGAAAATGAGAACGTCATGTCACTTGAAGCTTCTCGTCCTGGCTTGCCCCCCCAAAGTGCCCATGAGGTCCGAACCCAATACATGGAGTACTTTGTGGGTAGGGGGGCCATTGATATGCCAGACAATGTCTGAGAGGCATTTTTGTAATGAAACTACAATAATCTTTGTTTGCATTTACTGCTTGGCTTGGTTTTAGATGTCTCCTAGGTAAATTTTTGATTTTTGTTGTTGTGCCTTTTTCTACAACAGTGCAAACCCAAGTTCTGAGCGAGATGAGGTGACAGTCTCTTCTTCAGATAATCTTATTATGTTGTGGGTCTGCTACACACACACCTTGTTTTTGTTAACTAATGTATGTAGTGTGTTACTGACCAAAATCTTGCTAATTTTCAGCACCATGGCAGAAATATGTGGGGTCATGAAAATGGCATGATTGTGAAAATTAACACATCACTGTGGGTGTTATTTACTAAAGGCACATCCACTATGCACTACAAGTGCACTGCAAAAGTGCACCTGAAACTGCACTTGGAGTGCAAAGTGGAGTTGCCTTTAGTAAATAACACCCATTGTCACCGAAAACAACAATTTTACTCCAAATACTGCTTTTGCGCATTGAAAAAGGAAGCCACACATTGTTGATAATTTAACTTTTTAATCAAAGCACATTCACATGTGCGTTTAGAAAAGGGTTTTACAACAAACCAACATATTGTGTGTATCAAAAACATTATTTAAGGTCATTTTTGGGTAACTTGGTGTTTTTGTGTAAACAGGCATGTATCAAAGCGTAACATACAGAACACAGGAACTTACAAAGTTCAACTTTGAAAAGTGAAGACAATATCAGACATGAGTATGTACAAACTGGGCTGATATCACATGGGGTGTCACCCCTGGAAAAGCCAAATTTGGAAGATGCACACAGTGTGTCAACATGTGCTATCTCCCATCATGGGGGATCAATGTAGATGTTTTGGGGCTGCAACCCCTTCAACTCAGCCACTTTCCATAAAACACGTACATTGATCCCCCATGATGGGAGATAGTGCATGTTGACACACTCTGTGCATCTTGCAAATTTGGCTTTTTGTAAAATACAAAAGTTGTTGTTTCAAAACAAAAAAAGAAAACCCTAGCTAGTTTGGGGTGTTTCACACTCTCCCCAAAACATCAATGATGTTATTCATTTTATTTTGAACATCATTGATGTTTTGCTGTATATTTTCTAAATCCCGATTGCACCCCATTATCTCCCCAATCAGGATCTGGGCACTTTCACTGGTAAAATGTGATTCTTCTTCCACATCACCTACAAAAAAAAGCAAAAAAACACACCATGTATTATAAATATGCCGACATACTTTGATGAGCTTACCGGAAGCTGTGGTCTCCGACACTCACCCCTGTTGTGGTGACAATTTGTCCAACTTCAACGATCTCTCCTTCCTCCTCCTCCTCCTGCTCCTCTGCTTCTGGTGTTGGAATTTTACCTTCTTTGGGAGGGGTGGGGTCCCTGGTGTCCTCAGACTTCCCGAGTCTTCTCTCCCCTATGAGAATGTAAAAAAGGAATACTTAGCACACAGAGGGCAGAAATAGGAATATGAAACATTGCTTGGAAGTGTGGTACAATTGTGTTTTTTGGCCGAGTTCAAATGTGAGAACATTATTGTGGACACTTTGTTAAGCTGGAATACTTACCTGCAGAACAATGTTTTTTACGAACGATTGAACCATGAACTTGAAAGTGGCCATTTTAAACTGTACAACATGAAATCAAAGCACATGGAGCAGTATGCAAGCAAGAATAATCATATGAACACACAACTACTTACTTTTTTGAAGAACACGCTTGATCCTTCTGTACTGATCGTGCTCCCTCAGTTTCAGGTCTGACCAGCTTTTTCTCAGTTGATCCTTGGATCGTCGTACCCCAAAATTCTTATGAAGACTCTTCACAACTTTAGTCATGATCTTGGCCTTTCTGATATTTGGGTTTGGGTAAGGTCCATACTTCCCATCATAGTTGGTCCTCTTCAATATGTCCACCATCTCCAACATTTCTCCAAAAGACATATTTGAGGCCTTAAATCTTCTCTTCCAGGATCGGGGCGTTTTAGGCTCCGGGCTTTCCTTGCCCTCCTCGTTAGTGGAACTCTGATTGCGCACCTGCGTTCTCTCCGCCATGTGCTCTCCCCACTGTGCCGAAAGCGAAGGGGCAGGGAATAGCCTAGAAAGAACGTCAGGGGCGGGTGGAGTTTCACGCATGCGCACTGTATATAAAACGCAACACGCGTGTGTCGTACGTACAATTTCTGAACAGAGGGAGTAGCTAACGCGACAATCGTGCAAACGAAGGTAAAATTTTGAACTTGGTACATCACTAGCCTATAATGCTTCTAGATTGAGGCCTGCATTAGTGGAGTTTAGCCTGACATTAGGGTTTGTCTTGCAGAGATTATGGACGGTTTCAAAGATCACAGTTTCCTCCCTCTGTTCATCGATCAATACAGGGAGCTGCCCTGCCTGTGGCAATCGTCGCACCCTCATTACAAAAACAAACTAAAGAGGCAGGCAGCGATGGAGAAACTGGTTGAGTTTGTGAAGCCGGTGGTCCCCAGGGAAAACATCAACTATTTAAAAGTGAAAATTGGTAGCCTGAGGAGTACATATCAGAAGGAGAGGAAGAAGGTGCTGAAGTCCATGCAATCTGGAGCTGCAGCAGATTACGTTTATGTCCCCAGGCTGTGGTATTATGACAGTATGCATTTTCTGTCAGACCAGGCTGAGGTCAGAGAATCCCTCTCTACCCTTCCTTCCACGCATCCTATGCTACATTCCACACCCGCTGAGTCTTCCGACGCCCAACCTGGGCCTTCCACTCAGGAAGAACTGGAGGAGCCCAGCTTGAGCCAGGTATAGTATTGTTGTACATATTTTGGGAGTAAAAATGAATGATGTTAACTTGATTTATGCTCACTAATTGCTGATTTTAGAAAGTGTTTCAAATATCAATAGACAGTAGTGGCCAAAACCTTTGGGCCAAGAATGAAAAATGCTGGGCTCAGAATGATAGCCTTTTCTATTGGTTAACAGTTTGCAACAGTCTTGATGTGAAAATTGTGTGTGTTTGATGACCCAAAAACTAAAACTATGTCCCTTTTTCATACACAGGAAGACCTCAGCCAGGAAGAGGAGGGTGTGGAATGCAGCAGTCAGGAGGTGGCTGTGGAAAGTGGCAGCCAGGAGGAGGCGGGGGTAAGCGGCAGCCAGGCCAGAATGCCAGGTCCCTCCCCTCCGCCTTCCACGCAAAAGGACGAGAAAGGGGGGGAATGTGGAGGAGTCGGCTCTGAGGCTGATCGGGGAGGCTTCTGCGGCCCTCCAAGCCACCCCCACCTATCAAGAGGCCTTTGCCACCTTGGCTGCGTGCAAACTCGAGCAAATGGAGGAGGGGCAAAAGCTCTTGTGAGGAGATAATTCTCTGCACCCTCAACAAGGGTCTGTTGGGCCAAATCACACAAGCAACACACTTGTGAGATTTGGCCCATGCCCCTCCTCCTCCTTCTGCCACAGCTCCAGCACCACAGCCACAGCCTGGAAGGAAGCGTGGAAGGAAAACCAGAGTGTGATTACGTGGGTTCAGTCTGGTCTGACAGAAGATGCAGCCTCTTGTAGTACCACAGCCTGGGAACATAGATGTCATCTGCTGCTGTTCCGGGTTTCTTGGACTTCAGGACCAGACTTCTCTCCCTCAGATATGTACTCCTCAGGCCACCAATTTTTGCGTTTAAATAGTTGATGTGTGCCCTGGGGGCCAAAGGCTTTGGTAATCTCCCCAGTTTCTCCAGCGCTGCCTCCCTCTTTATTTGTTAATGACACCTAAATAAAGTTTTTTTTTGTTTGAAGAAATACTTGTGTATGTGTTTTACTTCAAAAAGGACAGTTTATTTGTGAGCAGGCAGGTACATTTAAAAAATACAAAGTGAAATGAATAACAAGGGGCACCAACACTAAACAACCTCCTGTAGATTAAAAAAGAAAATACTAAATAATGGTGTTGTGGTAAGTTGACACACAAAACACACCCCAAAAAATGCAAAGATGAGCAAACTGTCAAAAAAGGAGATGTTGATGAAAAAACCAAACACAAAATTCCCCAAAAAACAAAAACAAAAAAAAACTAAAAAATGTGTAGATGTGACGATTTAAAATATTGTATTGCTGAAATGAGTAAAAAAGACTGAAGAAATACGTTTGGGAGAAGTGTGTGTGAATATGAGCATCAAAACAAGTTAATTCTTGCAGCATTGTAAAGAACATAAGAATGCGCTTCATGAAAGAATTTTTAACATTGCAGCGTGACGAATGTGCTATATCGATTACGAGCAGTAGTTTTACCTGAGCGAGCGCTTCCGTGTCCGAATTTGATTGTGAGCATGCGTGGCACCTTGTCTGTCGGAGTAGGCTACACATGATCGGAGTATGTCCGATCGGAGCATTTTGTCGGAAAATTTTACCGGCAAGTTGGAAAAGTTAGTCTGTCGGATATTCAGACGGAAACAGTTCGATGCAGACCACACACAGTTGGAATATACGACAAAACGGTCCGATAGGAAAATTCAGTCGAAATCTCCGACCGTGTGACCGGAAATGCTAACTTTCACATTGGTTGTGCTCTTAACCAAACTTTCAAACCATCCAATGGCTGGTTTCATAACTGATCACATGTGCAGCATTATGGCAGTTGAAGAATCATTAGAGGCCAAGATGGCAGCTTCCTTGACTGAAAACAATAGAAGGGTTTACTTCCACTTTAAGCTTTATTTGTGGGAAAAAACGGACTTAAATTTAGTTTGGGTTAAGCTTTGCATGACCACGTGATTACCAGTTAAAACAGCTCAATGGCAAAATGCAAAAAATACTCTGGTCAGTAAGATATTGTGATATTGGGGTATGCTGTCTCTATGTTATATACAGTAGGTGATGGTGATTGGTGATATTGGGACAAACTGTTTTCATGTTAAATACAGGAGATGATGGTGGTTTTGGGGTACACTGTCTCTATGGTATACACAGGAGGTGATGTGATATTGGAGTACACTGTTTTCATGTTAAATACAGGAGATGATGGTGGTTTTGGGGTACACTGTCTCTACGGTATATACAGGAGGTGATGTGATATTGGGGTACACTGTCTTCATGTTAAATACAGGAGATGATGGTGGTTTTGGGGTATACTGTCTATACGGTATATGCAGGAGGTGATGTGATATTGGGGTACACTGTCTTCATGTTAAATAGAGGAGGTGATGGTGATTTTGGGCTACACTGTCTCTATGTGACACTGGGTCAAATGAGGTTAAAAGAGGGACAGAGGGATTTGGTTCAAAATAAGGACAGTTAGGAGTTGTGGTATTGGGGTACATTGTTTCCATTGTGACAAAATTGGGGTTCTGTCTCCATGGTGATATTGTGGTACATTAACTCCATAATGATGATATTAGGGTACACTATATTCATGGCAATAGCGAAGCACACTGTCTTCATCGTGATATTGGTGTATAGAGTCTCTATTGTGATAATATTGGGGTGCTCTGTCTCCATGGGCATTATAGTGTACAGTTTCTATATAGGGATAATATTGGGGTACTCTGGTTCCTTGGTGATATTGTGGTATATTATCTCCATGATGATAATAATATTGGGCTACATTGTGTATGGTAATAGTGAGTCTCCATGGTGACATTGGTGTACAGTTTCTCCATTGTGACAATGGAGAATGAGGATATTATTGGGTGATATTGTACGCTTCTTCCATTTTGATAATATTGGTGTCCTCTGTGTCCATGGTGATATTGTGGTATATTATCTGCATAATAATTATACTGAAGTACACTGAAACTGGAGCACACAGAATCTGATGCAGCTGTGCATAGTAACCTATCATCTTTTAGGTTTTATTGTCAAAGCTTATTTGAGCAAGCTGAAGTTAGAAGCTGATTGGCTACTATGCTCATCTGATTCTTTGTGCACCAGCTAATCTCCCCAGTGTCTCCATGGTGAGATTGGGATATTGCATTGAGATACTAATGGGGCATAAAAGCATACATACATGGGGATGGGGCTTGTACAACTAGTAATGCTAGTAATGTTTAAATAAGCTCAGTAATCCACAGGACCAAAAAGTTCCATTCAGGGTCTATTTACATCTGTTTATTTCAGTAACGTGTGCATTTTGAATGGCACCTTAACGGACCAATGTAAAGCACATGTGTTGCAGCACACCTTTAAGGCATAGCTCACCCAGTGGCGGCTGGTGCTCAATATCTTGGGGGGGGGGGGGTGTCAAACCAACGGCAAACCCCCCTGCAAATGTGGTGATCCCCCCTGCGGGAGACGGACTGGAAGATGGCAGCGATCAGAGGCCTCCTTACCATAGGAAGGAGGCAGATCAACCAGACATGGATCTGGGCTGCAGCTCCTTGCTTCGGGGCCATCGCTTCTCCTCCAGGCCAAACAGGAAGTGGGGCCTGACTGAGACCCGATTGGTCAGGAGTCCTAGACCTCCTGGCCAATTGGGTCTAAGGAACTGCTTCCTTAGACCTGAACTGTACTAACTGTACTGCATCAGGGGAGAAAAAGAGTATGGGGGTGGTTTGAATCAGAAAGCGTTCACTCCTGTTATGGTGAGCAATGATGACTAGGCCTCACTTAGCAATGTCCTGGGAGTATTCCAGTCTGGCAGCATAAGGTATGGAAATGGCCTACACCTATAGCAAGGGTATTAATCAGAGCTGCACAGTTTGTTTCATCCACTTAAACACCAGGCCTATTTCTGACATTTGTTGCTAACAAGTTAAAATCTGTATTTCTTGCTAGAAAATTACTTAGAACCCCCAAACATTATTATATATATATATATATATATATATATATATACACACACATGTATCTCACAAAAGTCAGTACACCCCTTACTTTTTTGTGAATATTTTATTATATCTTTTCATGTAACAACACTATAGAAATGACAATGTAGAAATGTAGAGCAACAATTCTTTTTTCAGATCCTCAGAGAGTTCTTTGCCATGTGGTGCCATGTTGAACTTCCAGTGGCCAGTATGAGAGAGTGAGAGCGATAAAACCAAATTGAACACACCTGTTTTCCATTCACACCTGAGACCTTGTAACACTAACGAGTCACGACACCGGAGAGGGAAAATGGCTAATTGGGCCCAATTAGGACATTTTCACTTAGAGGTGTATTCACTTTTGTTGCCAGTGGTTATTTTGAGGGGACAGCAAATTTATACTGTTATACAAGCTGCAAGCTGTACACTCACTACTTAGGTTTTAGCAAAGTGTCATTTCTTCAATGTTGTCATATGAAAAGATATAATAAAATATTTACAAAAATGTCAGGGGTGTACTCACGTTTGTGATATACTGTGTATATATATATATATATAATTTTTTTTATTTTAGCAAAAAAAAAAAATTGCGTTTTTGCAATATTTTATGTCACATGGTATTTGCGCAGCGGTCTTTCAAACACAATTTTTTGGGAATAAATACACTTTACTGAATTTACAGTAAAGTTAGCCCTCTTGTTTTGTATATTGTGAAAGATGATGTTACGCCAAATAAATAGATACCTAACATGTTACGCTTTAAAATTGCATGCATTTGTGCAATGGTGACAAACGACGGTACTTAAAAATCTGCATAGGTGATGCTTTAAAAGTTTTTAACAGTTACCAGTTTAGAGTTACAGAGGAGGTCTTTTGCTGGAATTATTGCTCTCGCTCTAATAATTGCGGCGATACCTCACAAGTGTGATTTGAACACTGTTTACATTTAAGGGCACGACTTACATATTTTTTTTTTTGGCCCAAGAGCACATGGGGACAAGGGTGCTTTAAAAAAAAATGTTTCTCTTATTCATTTTTTTTTTACACTGTCCCTTTAAAAAATATCCCTTGTGACAGTAAGTGCTCATGCACACGGACGTTTTAAAAAACTGGCTGCAAAGCTAGCTCTGATGCCTGGAAAAATTGTTGTTAAAAACGTGATTTTTACCGCGTTTTGCATTGGCGTTTTTGCGCGTTTTTAGCGTTAGCGTTAAGTAGCGTTTTTTAAGAAACACATCTCTTGGCTATAGCACTCAGAAAACAAAGAAAATATGTTGCGCGTTTTTGCGCGTTTTTCCGCGATTCACGTTTTTACAGCTCTAGCTCCACGCCCCGGAACGCACTGGTCCTGGGTTTTTTTTACAGCTTAAAAACGCCTATGCCATTTGCAGCTCAAAAACGCCTAGGTGGGCATGAAGCCATAGACTAACATGGACAGCCGTTTTTAAGCTGCAAAAAAAGCTCAAAAAAGTGGCTGTAAAAACGTCCGTGTGCATGAGGCCTAATAGGCAGTGACAGGCACTCTTTATGAAGAGATCTTGGGTCTAAAAGACCTCAAAACCCTCCTTTGCACTTCAAAGTATTCATCTGCGTTTTTGAATACTTTGGATTTTCTTTCATCGGTGCCCGCTGCTGAGTAAACCGGAAGTGACGCTGCTTCTGTGTTACTACATCGGGCACCCGATTGAAGCTGATTCTGGCTTTGTTCTGGTCTCCAGCAAGCTGGTGGGCGTGCCAGCAGTTCGTTTGAAACTCCTGGTGGGACAGGAGACCCGGGCGAAGCTGGGGGAGGGGTGGGATGTTCCCTCCTGCTGCTTGTGATAACGGCCGAGCGGCTGCTTAGCCACATTGGTTGTTATCACATGAAAACCGATCGTCCGCTATAAACAACAGTACCAAGGTGATGCCTCTAGCTGCACGCATCATCCCGGTACAACAACTTCCTCAACCTTTCCCTTACCATAGGCAGGTTTTTTTTTTTTTTAAAGTATGGGTGAATTATCATTTTAAAGTGGACCTTCACCCTTTTTTATTGTTCCTCTCCCATGCCTCCTCCCCTTTCCCTATAATATAACTTTTTTGTAGTAAATATATATTTTTTCCCTAAAGTTCAGGTCCATTGTCAGGTCACTCCAGGATCCATTACGAAGTTTCTGCCAATGCACGTGGTCATGCAAACTCTTCTGGGATTTCTGTCACTTATCCCATGAGGCAGAATTCAGGAGCATGAGCAGCCACAGTGTGGGGTCTCTACCACTGGCAGGACCTGCAATGTTTCCGTACATGTGCAGACAAACCGTGGGATCTTCAGGGTCTGGTAGACCTGGCGAAGTTCTCTGGCTTGTATACACATGGTCACACAAAAGTTCTCTGAACTTTCGACCAGCAAGAATGCGATGATGTACAATACTACAACGAGCTGAGAAAATGAAGTCCAATGCTTCCGAGAATACGTTGAATTGTTTCCAAGCATGCGTAGGAATTTTGCGTGTCGGAATTGGTACAGACGATCGGAATTTCCGATTGGAACTTTTTTCGACCGAAAAATAGAGAACCTGTTCTCAATATTTTGCTGGAGGGAATTCGGGCAGCAAAAGTCAGATGGAGCAAACACACGGTCGGAATTTCCGACCAAAAGCTCACATCGGACTTTTCCTGGCGGAATTTCCGATCTTGTGTATGGTGCATATGGAGAACTTTCCCTACCAGCGAGATAACGCTGGACTTCATAGACTAGCAAGTATGTTTTTCCTTACTTTTGTGCAGGGACATGTTTTACTGATTTAAAAATGTATTTTTCCACAGTAAGGACGGAGTTCCTCTTTAACACAGAGAAACACACTATTGTGCATGGTGGTGCATTCCAAATTTTGCCAGATGTCCAATTTCTGAATATTTTGGCACATCGGCTGCAAAAGGGTTAATTCACCTTTACAAAAACAAAATGCCTATGCAGGTAAGAGGCGCTTGTAGATAAAAACAAACATTACAGCTTCAACTAGACTTGAATAATGCTCTTGCTACAGGTATAGGTGTAGGCCATTAATGTACCTCCCAAAGTCTGGCCTAAATACTCCCGGAGATATCATCATCCCATCCTGCCTTCTTGCTAGAACATTGCAAAGATACTCCCAGCTGTTACCGTTCAACCTCATCATCACAGAAGTGAGCTCTCACACTGCATGTGTATGGTTAACTATCTCCTCCATTGCAGCATCCCTGAGCTCATAGCTACTGCGACAGGGGAGAGAGAACACATGTAGGGGGGGTCTGAATAGGCTGGGATTGTCTTAGCAACAAGGCAGGATGGGGAGAGCCATCTCTGGGAGTTTTTCAGTCAGGATTCTGTCAGTACATAACTGGGCTACACCTTTATCAAGAGCACTATATAGCTCCTTGCTGACAGTATAAAGTCATTATACAGTGGCAGATCTACTCTTCTGTGCCGGTGTTCTGACACAAAGTGTCCGCCTATCGAATAGTGTCTGGGCCGTAATGCGCAAGCGCAATGCTTGTGCAGTACGGGGGACAAGGAGAAGCCGAACATCTCTGAAGAAGAACGGCGCCTGCGCACTGAGTCCAGGTTGAAGCCCCACCATCCAAGTGGACATAGGGTTGGTCATAGTAAGAGGGCCCCTCATGGGCTTGCTTCGTTTGCCACGCTTCGGGCACGGCTTCGCTTCGCTCAGCTCTTTTATATTCTAACTCTATGTCTATTTGGATGGTGGGGGCTTGAATCTGGACACAGTGCGCAGGCGGCGTTTATCTTCGGAGATGTTCGGCTTCTCCTTGTCCCCCGTACTGCGCAAGCGCAGTACAAGACGGACACTATGTGATGGGGGACACTATCTGATCGGACACCGGATCATGTACCTAGTACGTGATCCTGCACTTCTGGGTAGGGGGTGCACTGGCTGTGCTCTGAGTAGAAACAAGTCGATCAGCAGGTGTCAGTCAATGGATGATCGTCAGAACCCGCTGATCGGCAAGGAGGACGACAGGACAGGGCTCTGTATATGTAAAAAATACAGAGCTCTGTCCTGTAAGTGGTGATGTGGCGATTTTTGTTTCCCTGAAAAGTCCCTTAGTATTTTAGCAGCACATACTACATACATAAACACTGGCTAGGCACACAGTTAACCCTTTCATTGCCCTAGATGTTAACCCCTTCCCAGCCAGTGTCATTAGTACAGTGACAGTGCAAATTTGTAGCACTGATCACTGTATTAGTGTCACTGGTTCTCACAAAGTGTCAGAATATCCAAAATACTATCACAATCCCACTATAAATCGGTGATCGCTGTCATTACTAGTATAAAAAAAAAAATAATCCCAGTATATAGCTCATAGTTTGTAGATGCTATAACGTTCACATTCAATAAAAAAGCTTACTAGGATCTTTTTTTTTACAAAAATAGGTAGAAGAATAGGTTTTGTCCCTTATTTATGAAGAAGTTCTATTTTTTTGTTTCAAAGTGGAAAGCAAAAAACATTGTTTGTTTCTCAAAATTTTCGGTCTTTTTTCATTTATAGCACAAAAAGTAAAAACCCAAATACCACCCACAAACAGCTCTATTTGTGGAAACAAAAATGATATAAATGTTGTTTCTGTACAACACTGCATAACCGTGTAATTGTCAGTTAAATGGATGCAGTGCCAAAAAGCAAAACATGGTCATAAAAGTCAGCAGCTATAAATACTGCAGTTGCTGACTTTTATTATATAGACACTTACCTGTTCAGGCATCCAGCGATGTCCTCACCCAAACCGATTTGTCAATGGGCTTCGGGAGCAGGTGTCGGCATAGCAGGTAAGGGAAACGCTGCACCTGTGACTGGTCCTGTAGTCTTCTGGGACCTGTCATGTGTCCCAGAAGCCTGCAGGTGAAGGAGGGGGGTTCAAACTTCCGGCAATCTGAGTCAGAAGTGGGAGCGAGTACCTGTGAAAACCAATCCCCCAATCACCCACCAAAAAGTGCCAAATGTGGTAGTGGAGGGTGCAAACAAGTGTAGCTTCCCCTTTTGGGTGGAGCTCCACTTTAACTTTGGTCAAAGCTGTGTAGCACCCTCTACCTTAGGTAGGTACAGTAGGTTGCTAGAGTAGTTGTGTTTTTGTTACAGCCAGTGCAGGTAAATTTAGGCAGGCCTAGCTGTCAGCCCACCATAAATGGCACCTATCAGTGCCCATCAGTGCAGCCTCATCAGCACACATCAGTTCCGGGTCATCAGTCCCCATCGGTGCCGCCCAACAGTGCTACCGCGTCAGCGCACATCAGTACCCATCAGTGCCGCCTCATCAGCACACATCAGTGCCACCTCATCAGTCCCCATCAGTGCTGCCTCATCAGTGCACATCAGTGCTGCCTCATCAGTCCCCATCAATTCTGTCTCATCAGTCCCCATCAGTGCCACCTCATCAGCGCACATCAGTGCCTCCTCATCAGTCTCCATCAGTGGCGCCTCATCAGTTCCCATCAGTGCTGCTTCATCAGTGCCTCCTTATCAGTACCCATCAGTGCTGCCTCATCAGTACCACCTTATCAGTCCCCATAAATGCCACCTATCAGTGCCCATCAGTGCAGCCTCATCAGCACAAATCAGTGCCGCCTCATCAGTCCCCATCGGTGCCGCCCAACAGTGCTACCTCATCAGCGCACATCAGTACCCATCAGTGCCGCCTCATCAGTCGCCACTGGTGCCGCCAAAAAGTGCTACCTCATCAGCGCACATCAGTGCCCATCATTTCCTGCTTCATCAGCCCCTATCGGTGCCACTCAACAGTGCTACCTCACCAGCGCACATCAGTCCCCATCAGTACTACCTATCAGTGCCCATCAGTGCTGCCTCATCAGTCCCCATCAGTGAAGAAGAAGAAAAATCACTTGTTTGCAAAAAGTAAAAAAATAAATTCAAAATGTTTTTTTTTTGTTTGTTTGTTTATCAAAAAAAAAAAAAAAAAAACCAGTGGTAATTACATACCACCAAAATAAAGATCTATTTGTTTTTTGTTTTAAAATTATAAAAATGTTATTTGGGTACAGTGTTACATGACCACGCAATTCTCATTCAAAGTGTGACAACCTTGAAAGCTGAAAATTGGCCTGGGCAGGAGGGGGGGTAAAAGTTGCGTCTTAATGAAATAAAGCAATATTACCATAGAAAACCATTATAAAAAAAACGAAAACAAAAACGCATAGTAGGTGTGCTGGGCCAATAGATGTTATAAAATGGACAGGCCAGCCATAGAAATAGTGGGGAGATCAGCTGCCATTGATAAAGATGGCTGAAGCCCCCCCCCCACGGTCTCTCCTCTAGAATTGAGCAGTGCCAGGATTTATTGCTGGGGATCTCCCTATTGGTGGGGGCATCGATCATTTCTTATATTGGGGTATAGTGAGACAGGAGCACTGGTTAGACACGCCTACTCTTCCCTGAACCCCTCCCTCTTCTGAGCAGGGCGGGGCGGGGATCTAGGAGTCGCACGTGCGGTGTCACGTGGTGGGCGGGGCGCGGAACGCTGTTGGATTGGCGCGGAGTGGAGCGGAAGGCGGGTGAGTGTGTGTTGGGGGGGATACGTGGAGGGGCCTATAGGCCTCTATAGTGTGTAGCGCCCTGTGTGTACAGGGCGGAGGATGGTCTATTCTTCTTAATGACAACCTCAGCAGAGCTGTAAAGTGTATTTTGTTTTCTTAGGGGCGTTGGAAATCTTGCCCTGCCAAGTCAATGTTACCTCTGTAAATTGGGGTTGTGGCCAGCGTTTCATCTTTAGAGGCATGGTCTATACAGTAATTTTGTTTATGTTTGGTAGAGTAAGGGAGTGGGATTATTTTCTTGCCATTTGTGTCCCATTTGGGGAGATTTTCCTTCACTTCCTGTCCCGTTGCCAAACAGGAAGTGAGAGGAAATTGCCTCCATAATGGGGGATGGTTTTATGTTGATATGGAGTGCTTCCATCTCTGCATGAGACTTAAAATCATCCGTTTTTTTTTTTTCCCTTCTGCATTCCGCTCACTTTGTGACAGGTGTTCTGTCGCCATGAAACGATCACCCTCGATTAGTGTATGCGCATTTAAAGAAAAGCCGCTCGCTCTCGAATAGCACATGTGGGAGCAGCTTAAATTAAAGCAGCAGCTTTTCTTTAAACGACACTTGTAGCTGCGCATGCGCTATTCAGATTCAATGTTGTCAGAACACCATTGCAAAGGAAAGAGCATGGGACCATACCAGATATGGTTGCCACCTCTTTCCTTTAAACCGGAACACACGTTAATGACGCAGGTTCTGAGGCTCATTAACCACTTCAGCCCCGGACCAATTTTCAGACTAAGGACCAGAGGTCTTTTTACAAACTGCACTGCTTTAACTGGTAATTGCACGGTCATGCAATGTTGTACCCAAACGAAATTTGCGTCCTTTTCTTCCCACAAATAGCCCTTTCTTTTGATGGTATTTGATTGCCTCTGTGGTTTTTATTTTTTTTCTGCTATAAATGGAAAAAGACCGAAAATTTTGAGAAAGATAATATTTTCTACATTTTGTTATAAGGAAAATTGAATAAACTCAATTTTAGTCTTACATTTAGGGCAAAATGTATTCAGCCACACGTCTTTAGTAAAAAAAAATGTCAATAAGCGTATATTTATTGGTTTGCGCAAAAGTTATAGCGTCTACAAACTAGAGTACATTTTATGGAATTTACACAGCTTTTAATTTATGACTGCCTATCATTTCTTGAGGTGCTAAAATGGCAGGGCAGTACAAACCCCCTCCAAATGACCCCATTTTGGAAAGTAGACACCCCAAGGAAATTGCTGAGGGGTATGTTGAGCCCATTGAATATTTTTTTTTGTGGTTGTAAACCCTTACAAACCACTTTGACCTACAGGTAAGCCTAGATTAAGGCTGTAGGTCCAAGCAATATCTCCTAAACCTATATGGTTTAGGAGATATTTGCCCGAAAACGCACTGAGCGCGGCATTTCCAAGAATGGAGCTGCTGCGCGTGTTGAATCCCGTGCGCATGCACGGGAGTGACGTCATCACGGCTTCGCCGAATGACAGCGGCGGAGCTGCGAGACGCCACCAGCAAGATGGATGCGGCGGACTACAGGGGACAGCGGCGACTTCGCTGGCTCCTGTGTCAGGTAAGTGACACATAATGGGCTACTATGCGATGCATAGTAGTCCATTATGCTTTGCCTTTGCAGGGAATGAAAGAGGAAGTAAACCCATCAGGGTTTACTTCCTCTTGAATAATGACACGAAAATAAAAAGTTTACAAAAAGTTGCCACTAAATGATATATTGCTCACACATGCCATAGTTATGTGTGGAATTGCACCCCAAAATATATTCTGCTGCTTCTCCTGAGTACGGGGATACCACATATGTGGGACTTTTTGGGAGTCTAGCCGCGTACGGCACCCCGAAAACCAATCACTGCCTTCAGGATTTCTAAGGGTGCAAATTTTTGATTTCACTCCTCACTACCTATCACAGTTTCGAAGGCCATAAAATGCCAAGATAGCACAAACCCCCCCCAAATGACTCCATTTTGGAAAGTAGACACCCCAAGCTATTTACTGAGAGGCATGTTGAGTCCATGAAATATTTTATATTTTGCCACAAGTTGCAGGAATATTTCAATTTTTTTTTTTTGCACAAAGTTGTCACTAAATTATATATTGCTCATACATGCTATGGGCATAAGTGAAATCACACCCCAAAATAAATTCTGCTGCTTCTCCCGAGTATGGGGACACCACATATGGGGGACTTTTTGGGAGCCTAGCCATGTACGGGACCCCGAAAACCAAGCACTGCCTTCTGGATTTAAATATAAAACGCTACCAAAAAAAACTGTTAGCGATCGCAGGGATCAGGCCTGACTCTGCGAACGCTGCAGTTATGTGTTTTGTAAGTGACAGTGATCGATCGATACTGCACTTGGGTGGGCTGGGCGGAGGGTCAAAACGCAGGTGCTAGCAGGTATCTGGGCTTATCCTGCTAACGATGCGTTTTTTTGGAACCCTAAACTGATGGGGACGCTAGTATAGATCTGATCAGATATTGATCTGTTCAGATTCTATACCACTCCGGGAGGTGTATGCTTTGCGCGTGGGTGTTAGCGGTACTGGCACTAACCTAGCGCTGCCTGGGGCGACGCAGACCCTGACCCTAAAACCTAATTGATATCACCCACCGGGTGATCAGGGGGTCAAACCTTTATTGGTTAATAAATGGCGGGTGCCCTGATGCTATAAAAAGCAAACTAACTAACCAGAGTCACTCGTAACACTTATACGGTGATCACTGGTGAAAGGGTTAACTAGGGGCAATCGGGGGGTTAAAATTTTTATTAGGTAGTATATGGGGGTCCCTGGCGCTATATAAAAACCTGACGGGGAACCTAAATAACTAACTGGCTAACCAGCGTCACCAGTAACACTTATACGGTGATCGCTGGTAAAAGGGTTAACTAGGGGTAATCAGGGGGTTAAAACCATTATTGGGTAGTATATCGGGGTACCTAGCGCTATAAAAATCTGGCGGTGAACCTAAAAAAAATAACTAGCTACTTAGCGGCACCAGTGACACTAATGCAGCGATCAGAAAAATGATCGCTTAGTGACACTGGCAAAAGGGGGTGAAAGTGTTAACTCTAGGGGCAATCAGGGGGTTAAACCTTTATGGGGGGGTAGGGGGCTACCCTGGACCTAACACTAACTGCCCTGACAGTTTTTACTGTCACAACTGACATTGAATGCAGTGATCGGAAAATAAATGTCAGTGTAGTGTTGGTGCACACTTACTTTCACTGTTCTCCTTGTAGTCTGGTCAAAAAGACCGCCCCGAGGAGAATGACATCACTTCCTCCCTGCCTGTGTTTACTATACACAGCGGGGGAAGCTTCTCATTGGCCAGGAGCGATCAAGAGGGGATGGTCGGAAACAAACGGCCATCCCCTCATCCCGGATCGCTCCTGCAGCGAAACGGACCGCCGCATCCAGCGGGAGGGGGTCTGATCGGAACCCCACCCGCTGGAAGGCGAGCACGTACATGTACGTGCTTGTGCCTGTCGGTGCCATTGCACCGACGTACATTGCCATGCGTTTCATGTGATTCATATGTGTTCGGGTTTAAAGGGATGAGGTGACAGCTCTAATACCGGAAGATTGTATGTCGCATGCTCACTTTGCCAGCGTCCCATACCTACGGAGCGTCACTCATTGACCTAACACCAGCGTCCCAGCTTGTCAGAACTAGTGTCCCCTGTTGCCATTTCTGTCCCATTTGGGGAGATTTTCTTCACTTCCTGTTCCATAGCCTCAACAGGAAGTGTGAGGAAATCCCCTCCATAGCGAGACAGTCCCTGGTTGTTGCCAGAACTAGTGTCCCCATTAGAAGATTCCCCCTCCAGTCCTGTTCTGGTGACAACCCAAAGTTTGGGCAACTAGAGAATCTCTCAAATGGGAGACAGACCACAATAAAAGCCTGACAGGTTCGAAAAAATAAATAAAAAAATTACCTTTGGTTATACTTTAAACCACTTGACCTCCACAAGATTTACCCCCTTCATGACCAGGCCATTTTGGCAATATGGCACTGAGTTACTTTAACTGACCATCATGACGCTTTACCCAAATAAATGTTGTCTTCCCCCCCCTTCCCTCCCAACAAATGGCTTTCTTTTGGTGGTATTTGATCACCTCTGCGTTTTTTTATTATTTTTTTTTATTTTATGCGCTATAAATAAAGAAAAGACACACCATTTTGAAGAATTATTTTTTTATTTTATTTTTTCCCCCTCAAGTTTCCTTCTAGGATGTCACCCTGAGATATGACTGGTCCCACCTAACAGGAAACACAATCAAGACAGAGGTTAAAAACCCCGCCCCTCCCTGTGCGCATCAGTTTCCCCACAGCAAAACAGACCTAATGCCGAGGGGTGGAAAACCACAGGCTTGGGAAGCCTCAGGGTCTGGTAGGGCTTGCCCTTCCTGGGGGGGGGGGGTTTCCCTATTTCTCAGGGGGGTGGGAGAAGACCCCCCCCCCCCTCCTCCCGAACTGATGAACCCAGGGCACAGTGGAGGTTCCCAGAAGTTCAGGGACCATAGTTCCTGCTCCTCTTCCTTACCTGACTGGGAGTCAGTTTGCAGGATGTTGCCGGTCAGAGGTTCTCCTCGGTCTCCCTGGTGAGTGCCCCTTCTTTGTCCCTCAGGTGGCGATAGCACCCCCCTCCGCCCTTGGCACACATCCTCTTTCTGGAGGATGGTGCCAGCTTAAGCCGCGTGCAGGTGTGTATTCCAGCACCATTTTGTGGAGGATTCTCCCGGTTCCCTGAAGTGAGTCACATCGTGCTTCTCTCTAGAGTGATGCACTTGTGGTTTCCGGGGCTCTTGAAAAATGGCAGTGCAATGTTCAGACAGCACTGCAGGGGGAACTTGTGGTTTGAGTCTGGAGGAGAGCGCTTGGCAGGGAGCAGGTGTGCACAGCTCTCACCAGAGGGGGGGGACCCTAACAATGGAATGAGGAGACAGTATCAGCAGCCGTTCAGGAGACCACAGGGGGTGAGTCTACCGGGCTAGCGAGGGTAATGGAGGAGGTCACGGTGAAGGTCCATGTTAGGCTAATTGGGCTCTTTTTCTTGCGAAAGCTATTTCCCAGGGAAGTTGCTAGTAGACCTAGGTCTAAAACTCCTTCCCGGTCTAAGGTGTGGTTACTGCAATGAAAAATTGGCACCAGAGCACACCAAGCCATTTTGCTACAAGTGTATACACAAATTGTCCGGGAAGGAGACCTCACAGAGATTTTCTCTCAGTAAACTGAAATGTTGTCTACTCTCAAAGCCTTTCAGGCAACCCTTAATATTAGGCTTGAAGAACCTCACCCTAGTAGAGAGGGTTCATCCTCTCAGAAGAGTGCTTCTACACATAGCACCTTGTAGATAAACCGCATTGAACACCAAAAGAACCTGGACTCTCAGGATTCTGAAGAGGTGGTTGGAGCCTTCCTGAGGAGAGGGAGGATGTAGAGACTAGTGAGGAGGAGGAACAACACTCCAGATCAGGCAGACATATCTTTGCAGCTGATGATGATATGGAGGATCTCCTGGGGGCAATATATGCTTTGGAGGAGATTCAGGAGCCCGAAGCACAGACTTCTCTTTTGTTCATTGACGGACACAGCATCTTTATGTTGACCTTGGGGTTATATCGCCCCTTTAGTAGAGGACTAGGCAGTTAAAAACAGCAAAACTGCACAGTACCGCCTAGGGGACGGTCCTACTGGCTATAACCCCTCACACTGCATCCAGCAGGTCAGTTTTTCTTTTTCTGCCTAGTGTAGAAGAAGGACTTTGCTCCCGGTGGGACCATTGGTCCTGGGAATCTTTAATTTTTTATTTGCTTTCAAGGACCCTGCCAACAGGAGGGCCGAGGCAGTTGCCCGGTCCATGTTTACGGTGGTGGGGTCAGCATTGCGGCCAGTGTTAGCCCAAGCCCTGGTGTCAGACGCTTACTGAATAGGCTAAATTGTTGCACTGTGAGTTGGAGAAGCAACAGGCTTCCCCAGTTTGTGTGGAGCTGGCAGACCAGTTCGTGCCGGGCCTTAAGAATGTCTTTGATGCGGCCTTTGATATGGCCCCCTTGCTCTCTAGAGCCTCAGTATCGGCAGTAGTGCTATGTTGCCTGATTTGGCTAAAATGCTGGTCTGCGGACCAGGCATCTAAGAAAGGGCAAGTCCGCCAGTGCTTTCAGGGAGAGAAGCTATTTGGAGCCTCGCTGGATGACATTATTAAGAATGTTACTGGGGGTAAGAGTACGTTGCTCCCACAGTCCAGAAAAGGTAAGGAGCCACGCCGTAGGCAAGGGCCATCCTTTTTTGCTCAGAAGCAGATTTTTTTTTTTTTTTTTTTTTGTCTGCCTGGGTTGGCAGGTAAGGGCTCCCAGTCTGTCAAGGTGCCCGCTGAGGGACAAAAGCGTCTCTGGTTTCACAAGCCTGTGAGCAAATCTTCTACCGCATGAAGGTTTGCCCCCGCCCGAGAGTTTTCAGTGGGTCGGCGAACTGGTTTCGTCAGGCTACAAGATAGAATTTCTTTCTTGTCCCCCAAACAGTTTTTTTTTTCTGCTCCAACCATCATCTTCTGGCTCGTTGGGAAGCCCTGTTCGGGGCAGTACAGGACCTGCTGCTGCGTGGGGTGATAGTGCCTTTACCGACGCAGGAAAGGTTTCAGGGATTCTACTCCAATCTGTTTCTAGTCCCAAAGAAGGGAGTGGTCCGTCCGGTCCTGGATCTCAAGGCCCTCAACAGGTTTGTGAAACAAAAAGGTTCAGGGTGGAGTCAGTTCGCTCAGTGGTCGCGGCACTCCATCTTGGATTTTCTGGCATCCCTGGACATCAAGGATGCATACTTGCATGTCCCCATATGCATCAAGCATTGGAGGTTTCTGCGATTTGCGGTTGGGGATGAGCACTACCAGTTTATACCTCTCCCTTTAGGCTGGCCATCGGCACTGAGGGTCTTTACCAAGGTGCTACACCCAATTTTGGCTTTGCTAAGGCAGCGAGGTATCGTAATCGTGGGTTACCTGGACAACTTCCTTCTGAGGGCAGCTTCCGCCTCAGAATTAGGGGAGCATGTGGCAATCGCCATGCAAACTCTTGGGGAGTTTGGTTGGGTACTGAACCTAGAGAAGTCAGTGTTGGTGCCGACTCAACACCTGGAGTACTGGGCATGCTTCCGGATGCCTCAGAGGCGAGAGTATTTCTCCCTTTGGACAAGATGCAGACTCTTCAAGCTGCGGTGAAGTTGTTGGTGTCCCGCAGGTGGTCGTCGCTGCGTTTTTTTTTTTTTTGCATGCGAGTCCTGGGTCTTAAGGTAGCCACCTTCAAAACGGTACCATATGCTCAATACCACACTCGAGTCTTGCAAAGGGAGATCCTGTCCAAATAGGACATCTCCGCTGTCCCTGGGTTGTCAAATTTGGGTGAGCCAGCCAATCAGGCATTCCCTTCTCTGGTAGCTGAGGTCACAGGCCCTTCGGTCTGGGAAGTCGTTCCTTCCTCTTCATAGGACGGTGATCACAACGGATGCCAGCCTGACCGGTTGGTGGGGGGGGGGGGGAAATGGGAGTTTGGGGTGTACAGTCGGCCCAGGGTCGCTGGATGCAGGAAGAATCCTGCCTGCTGATCAATGTGCTGAAACTTCAGGTGATGCCTCTCCACATGGTCACAGAGGCTCCACAACGGTGGAGTATGTCAATCTTCAAGGAGGAACAAGGAGCTTGACTGTAGCACTGTAGGTCGCTCACATCCTGTGGTGGGCAGAGCAGCGCATGCCGGCTCTGTCGGCCGCATACATTCCAGGTGTAGAAAACTGGCAAGCGGACTACCCAAGTCAGATGCTGGACCAAGGGGAATGGTCGCTACATCTGGAGGTATTTCGGCTTATTTGCCTAAGATGGGGCACGCCAGACGTGGATCTCCTGGCTTCTCGACTCGGAAGGTACAGAGGTTTGTAGCCAGGTCAAAAGATCCCTTGGCAGACACGGTGGCTCCATGGGGGCATTATCGGTTGATTTATTCCCCCCCCCCCCTCAAACTTCTACCACGTCTGCTTTGCAGAGTGGAGGCCAGGGGGATTCCAGTGATTCTGATTACCCCAGATGGGCCTTGATGTCCGTGGTACACCAACATAGTACGATTGGTGGTGGATGTGCCGATGCGAGAGAACCTTCTGTGGCAAGGTCCAATACTTCATCCTGCTTTAACGGCATGGCTGTTGAAAGCCAGGTGCTAAGGGACCGAGGTCTGTCAGATTTGCTAATCTCCACTATGTTGAGGGCACAGAAGTCATCTCAGAAGATTTATCATCTTATATGTGTGAGGAGATGGGGTTGTGTCCGCACATACTCCGTTTCCAAGATCCTGCTGTTTTTGCAGTGAGGAGTGGATCAGAAACTTGCCTTAAGCACCATTTAAGGGTTAGCTTTGGCTGTTTTTTTCAGCGACCCTTGGCGACTCATTCATTGGTGTGTATGTTTGTTCAGGGGGTTCAACCACCGCTGCCTCCGTGGGATTTGAATCTGGTGCTCTCGGTGCTTCAGGAACCGCTGTTTGAAAACATTAGGGAGATCCTCTTATTGACACTCTCTCAGAAGGTAGTCTTCCTAATGGCTATTACATCTGCCAGGAGGGTTTCTGAGTTGGCGTCCAAAGAGCCAGAGAAAAAAACGTCTAAAATTTAAGACGTTGAAATGCAGGTGCCCTTTCAAAGAAGAGAAGTTTTTTTTTTTTAATACCCAGGCTTGATGCGTCTTTAGCACAGATATCCAAGCAATCAGACCTTTCCTTTTGAGGACGCATGCAACATACGGGACCAGATGGACCGCCGGTCGGAGACCCTTTTGTGTAGAGCCTGGGAGGCCAATGCTGGGCACATGGCCTGTTTAGCCAGAAATGCAGATTTATTGGTTAACAAGTTAATAGACCATGTAGCACATACTTCCAAGTCCAAACAACTCCTTGGAAGTGATTGTAAAAGTGGTTTACTACCTTCTGGATGCGTCAGTTGAAACTGTATGTATGTCCGCAAAATCATCAGCCCTCCTTAAATTGGCTAGAAGGGCCGTATGGGTTAAGACCTGGGATGGGAACCACACATCAAAAACAAGGTTGTATGGTTTACCATTAGAGTCCCCTAAAGAAGTTTACTTTAAAACCTAAATAGAATAAATAAAACATTTTTTTCGAGGCCCCCAGGTCAACATCCGTTTTTTTTTTTTTTTTTTTTAAATCATAAAGAAGGCAAAAAATGGGGCATTGGCTTGGGCAAGCAGAAAGAGGTCTCCTTACTCAGGCCCAAAGCCGGCAGACAAGGAATCCAAGTGACGCCAGCACCAGGGTAGGGGGGGAGCCTCTCTCCGTTTTTTTTTTTCACACAGTGGGAACAGGTCTCTGAGTCCTCTTATCCTTCCATGGAAAAGAGAAGGCTACAGACTGGAATTTGTTTCCAGACCTCCCGAATCTTCTTATTGGTCTACAACCTTTCCAGGTATTCTCTGCTCTTAGATCTAGACCGAGTGAAAAGCACTTTGGAATCCATGGGGTGGTTGATCAGTCAGGAGAAATCACTGACTCCATCTCAGACCAAGCTCTACCTATGCCTTCTGGTAGACTCAGTGGCGCAGAAGCTGGTACTTCCCCCCCAGGAGAAGGTAGAAGCTCTGACTGTATCTTCAATCGCAGATCCGAAGGAGGCCTCTCGAAGGTTGATCATGAGAACTCTGGGACTCATAACATCATTTATTCCTGCTGTGCCTTGCGCCCAGCTCCACTCCAGGTTCCTTCAGAATTTCCTACTGTCCTCATGGGACGGAAAAAGGGCATCATTTGACAAACAGGTTTCCATTCCCGGAGAGGTAAAGAAGTCCCTTCTTTGGCTCAACCCTCAGAGGTTGGGGCGGGTCATCTTTGTACCCAGCTTCAGCCTGTCAGGGTAACAACCGCTGCAAGCTCCTGGGGTTGGTGGGTCCATCTAGAGGGGCTACAGGCTCAGTGTGTATCCTCCAATTTCAGGGAGATTCTAGCAGTCAAGGAGGCTCTAAGCGTTTGAAGACAGGATCGGGGGGAGAGAGGTCCAGATCCTCTCTGACAATTCTACGACGGTGGCTGTCCTGAATCGTCAGGATGGTACTCGGTTGCACTATGATACAGGAAATCTTGGAATGGGAAGAAAAGAGTTGCCTCAATTTTGGCGGTACCTATAAGGTGGATTTTCAACGTAGAAGTGGATTTCCTCAGTTGAAAGACCGTTCACTAGGGAGAATGGGAGTTAAATCCCGAGGTTTTCTTTCTTGTGTGTCAACAGCTGGGCACCCCAGAGATAGACCTCTTCGCTTGCAGGGCAGACGGGAGAGTCAGAAGGTTTTTCTCCCTCTTCAGAGACGTGTGGTCCAAGGGGGTGGACGCGTTGGCAAAATAGTGGAATTTCAGCCTAGCTCAGTGATGGAGAACCTTGGCACCCCTGATGTTTTGCAACTACATTTCCCATGATCATGCACCCTGCAGTGTAGTTCATCAGTGCATCATGGGAAATGTAGTTCCAAAACATCTGGAGTGCCGAGCTCGTCTCACTGGCCTAGCTTTTGCTTTTCCACCCTTAGCTCTGATCCCAAGAATTATACAGTCGGGCCAGGGGCAGTTTTATCCTGATCGCTCCCTGGTGGCCCAAGAGGACCTGGTTTCCCACTCTTGGTAATTGGTTGGTGACCTCCCCGCAGCACCTTCCAGAGCGTCAGGATATCCTGCTTCAGGGTCCACTTTCAATTACTGTGTAAAGTAGAAGGGGGCGCTGCAGGGGTTAAGTGTCCTAGGGAGTGATTCTAACTGTGGGGGGCCTGTGTGTGACACAACAGTGATCATCACTCCTGAATAACAGGCAACAATGATCATTGACTGTGTCCCTAGGCAGAACGGGGAAATGCTTGTTTACGACAGCATTTTTCTGTTCTTCACCTCTTTGAGAGGATCACGGGTATCCCTGTGGACATGCGGGACCCGCGGTTGGACTGAAGGAGCTTGCGATGTGCGAGCACCTGCTATCCAGGCCTCACCAGATCACGTATAATAACGTGCTTTCGCACAGCGGAGCCGACCTGTCAAAGTAAAACTGTGGCGGCTGGTCCGCAAGTGGTTAAACTGCCTGGTTAATTTCATCAATTTCCTTCACCAACATACTGCATCTAGAGACTCTCTGCTGTGTGCCTGTTGAAAATTTGCCTGGCTGAAGTCCCTTCTGGTTCCTGATTCTGTCTGCTGCCTCTGACTACGCTGATCTCTGGGTTCCTAATTTCCTGGCATGTTCTGACTACTCTATTTGGCTATCGAATCCTGGCTATGTTTTGAGTATGTTTACCAGTTGTACCATTTTCACTGTTTGTTTTTTATTTTTTATTAACCACTTAAGGACCAGGCCTCTTTCTTTTATATTCACTGACCGACACAGCTCCTCTCTGTAACTAAATGGGTTTGTTAGCCTGCTACTAGGAGAACTAGGCAAAATTGTAACATAATACACAGAACTGTCAGTACCGCCCAGGGGGCGGACCCTGTGTTAACAACCTTCCCTGCTGCCCCAACAGTCTGTTTTATTTTGCCTAGTGAAGGAGAATCACCTAGGAACCCTGCGGGCCCTTTGGTCCATTTTTTTTGATGCAGGATTTATACTTTTGCGCAAGATAGAAGATCCCAGGATCTTTCATCAATTGCCGGCTGGGTGACAGGCTGGTTTAATTTATTCTTGTAGTCCCCCCAGGCCGGCCATCGAGCATGTGCAGGTCGCAGCTAAGGCTCGGCAGGCCACGACATACCTCAGCTCCAGAGGTGGTCAGTGAGCTTCAATGCTCCGGGGTATACATATGACCGGGCTACTGATGTCTGGATCACAGTATACCAGGCCAGCAGCCACCCTGTAACTGCGCAGGAGTAGGTCTGTGATGGATTCTCTTTTCTCCCACGTCCCTATCTTCCCTCCCCTGGGGGGGGGGGGGGGGTGGCTGCATGTGCTGCAGGTGGGTTCGCTGGGTCTGTCACCTGTAGGGGCTCTGTGTGGCTAGCGATGGTCCTGGTCCCAGTATGGGGGGGGGTCCCAAAAGGTGTCTGTGGAGGTATTTTTGCTGGTTGAAGGCAGCGCTGTTCTAGGATTTTCCTTGTCACCGCATGGAGCTGTCTGGCGGCCATTTTGGCTTAGAGCAGAGCAGGTTCCCCTTGTGAGCCTCAGCGGCCATTTTCCTATTGGTAGCATTGGCGGACATTTTTTTGAAGCCCGAGCGTTCTTTTCACCGCAGTTCTCTTGTGACAGCATACCATGTGCTATCACATGCTGTTTCCTTTGTACACTGTGTATACAGGACGCTGAATGGCAGTTCCTGAACGCTGATGCAAGCTCTGCAGATTTTCACTGCTCTTTTCTACAGCTGCTGCCGACAGTTTCTTCACTCTTCAACTGGGTAACCTCCTGGGGACTACAGGCATGGCTAGTAACCATCACAGAACGCCCCAGGGTGGTGAGTCTAGCGCTATGAACCCCCCCCCCCCCCCCAGGCGTCAGCAGAAGGGTGGGACCTTCACTGTCCTAAGTCCCCTTGCAGGTGGCAGACAGGGTAGGGTCAGCATGGCTTCAGAAACTGGTGTTTCTTCCCCTGAAATCCAGGCTATTGCAACCGGGTCACCTGCGGATAGCGCTGTGCCCATGGACACCCTGATGGCGGTCCTTAACTCTTTTGTTGCAAAAATAGAGGCGGTGCGTGGAAGGAAAGGTGTGCGTAAAAGGCCCCTGCCCCCCCCCCCCGTCCTCTTGGTAGAGCCCTGCTGCAGCTGGTGACCCCCTGCTCTGTCCTATCAGACGAGGCTGACCAGGACCATTCGGACAGCGAGGATGATTCACCATCCGGGTCCGGGTGCTTGTTGGAGCACTTATCACAGCTGTGCGTGATACCCTGAAAATCCAGGAGCCAGCGGATCCCTCTGCTGATGTATCGGTCCCTTTTGGGTCCCGCAAGCTAGCACATTCACCTAAGGTGTTCCTGTATTTTACTTATTTTGACAAGTTCATCTACAGGGAATGGGGTCGGCCGCAAAGGACCTTTTCGGTCCCCAAAAACATGGTGGTGCATTACCCCTTTGAGGAAAGCCTTCTCAAGAAATGGTCGGCTCTTCCGGTCGTGGACCCCCCCCCCCCAGTATCTAGGTTAAATAACCATGATCCCGGTTGAGGGGACTCCTGCGTTCAAGGATTCCATGGATAGGAATGCAGAGGCGGTGGCTAGTTCCTTGTTTACGGTTGTGGGGTCAGCCGTGCGACCTGTACTGGCATCCATCCACACTGGTGTCGCAGACACTGACTGAGTGGGCAAAACTTTTGCTCAAATTGGGAGAGCAACAGGCCTCCCCTGTCTGCGTGGAACTAGCAGACCCACTAGTGCAAGGCCTTAAGTCAGGGCTCGACAAATCCCAGGCGCCAGGTCGCTGTTGCGACTAGAAATTGTGCCCTGGCACCTGGGTTTTTATCACTGACAGGTGCCTCTGTTGCTCTGTCTGGTGCCTCCAGACACGGAGCACTGTCTGGCAGTCGATGTGGAGCAGGAAGAGAGCAGATCAGCAGCCTTTGACATCCTCCTCCCTTCTCCACACACAGTTGTCAGAGCAGCGCCGCAGTGTGTGAAACTGTATGTAGAGAGGAGCTGTCAAAATTGAGGCTGAATGTTGGGGTGGGCGGGACCCAGCTTTCCAACACCAGCAAATGGTATGGGATCTGGGCAGGCCGATATGTGTGTCCCCTCCCCTTTCTTAAGTAGCCCAATCATTGGCTGGATAGCTGCCGGTCCCGCCCACCTCTGACATCACTCTGAATTTGTCAGCTCCTCTGTCTCAATACAGTTTCACACAGTGCAGCACTGCAGGGAGCATTCAGTTTCACAGTTACACTATCGGCTGTGAAACCTGCCAATGCAATCCAGTGCCAGTTAGTGCCACTGTTTTGGACCCGGACTAGAAAAGCCCTATATCTTGTTTCTGTCCCCCTGGCCAAATTATTCCTTAATATAAAGTGTGCACACTTGAAGTCAAACACTGACACACACGTAGTTCAATATTCAGATACTTCTGCTTTTTTTTATTTCCTGGACCCCGGCTAATATACATGTGAGCCAGATATTTCGCTATCAAATCAAGAATTAGATAAAAGACAGCGCGTACAAAGCACAAATTATACATATTCATTATTGTGACGGAGTATAAGCTTTTTAGCTGGGTTATGTCTAAAAAAGGGAAAAGCAAGCTTCGGTAGCTAAAGTAGGGTCTTGTTCCCAGCCCCCGTTTCTCCTTGGGTGTACTGACGAGGTGGCCGAGTACAGGCACAATTCTACTATTTGACGTTGCTCTCTCTTTTAACTCTTGCAGTTTCACATGAAGGGAGAAGCTGGCAGACGTCTTAATTGTGATTAAATGTGTATAATTAAGGTTGATAACTGATAATGAAAGATGAGCACTTACACCTATAAAAGTACCAGAAATAGGCATCCAGTGACACCTGCCAGTGCCATGTGCCACCCATTGCCACCTGCCAGTGCAATTTAGTGCCACCTGCCAGTGCAATCCAGTGCTACCTGCCAGTTAGTGCCGTCTTCTAATGCCAGTTAGTGTCACCTGCCAGTGCTGCCCATCAGTGCCTCCTGCCAGTTCCCATTAGTGGCACCTCAGTGCTGCCTATTGGTGCTCATCAGTTTCAACCTCAGTGTCGCCGCATCAGTGCAGCCTATCAAAGCACATCAGTGAAGGAGAAAAAAAACTTATTTGCAAAACCTTTTTTCTTCACTTTTAAATATTTGTCTTTCTCTTGGCATCAGGCATGAGCAATTCTTATTGTCCGATGCCCCAGACATGCAGTTCTGGGCGCTGGGCAGAGGATTTAACCGGTTCACGATCAGCGCACGCTGATATACGTCGGCAGAATGGCACGGGCAGGCATATTGGCGCACAGGTACGTCCAATCTTCAATGCCGCCCTGCCATCACGAGCGCGCCGGTCGGGACCCCGTGAGTGCGGTCGCGGGTCCCGCGGACTCGATCGCCGCAGGCATACCTGTGATAGTCTCACGGGGTGGCTGGATGGAGAAATGCCGTTGGAAACAGCATTTCCCCATTCTGCCTAGCAACTAGTGACACTGATCTCTGCTCCATGTGATTGGAGCAGAGATCAGTGTTCACTAAATGAAAGCCCAGCCCCCCCACAGTAACACACCCCTAGGAACACTTAACCCCTACACTGCCACCCACTGGTTAACTCCTTCACTGCCATTGTAATTTACACAGGAATCGCTGCATTTATAGCAGTGGTTGCAGTATAAATGACAATGGTCCCAAAAATGTGTCAAAAATGTCCGATGTGTCCGCCATAATGTCGCAGTCACAATAAAAATCGCTGATCGCCACCATTACTAGTAAAAAAAAATAATAAAAAATTAATAAAAATGCCATAAAACTATCCCTATTTTGTAAACGCTATAACTTTTGCGCAAACCAAACGCTTATTGCGCTTTTTTTTTTTAAATATGTAGAGTACAACATATCAGCCTAAACAGAGGGGAAAAAAATGTTTTTTTAATATATTTTTGGGGGATATTTTATTATAAAGTCAAAAATGTTTTTTTTCACAATTGTCGCTCTATTTTTGTTTATAGCGCAAAAAATAACCGCAGGGGTGATCAAATACCACCAAAAGAAAGCTCTATTTGGCGGGGGGAAAAAGAAGTTTTTGTTTGGGAGCCACGTTGCACGACCGTGCAATTGTCAGTTAAAGCGACGCAGTGCCGAATCGCAAAAAGTGGTCTGGTCTTTGACCAGCAAAATGGTCCGGTCTGTAAGCGGTTAAATAACTGGCTCCTAACTTTTTCAGCTGGCTCCTAGATTCTAAGCAAATTTGTCAAGCCCTGCCTTAAGTACGTTTTGTGACGCGGCCCTGGATACTCTGCCTCTTTTATCCAGGGCTTCAGCGTCAGCTGTGGTGCTGAGGCGCCTGATTTGGCTGCCAGGCATCCAAGAAAGCCCTGACGGATCTCCCCTTCCTTGGCGACCGGCTCTTTGGAGCCTCGTTGGTTGACCTTATTGAAAATGCTACTGGTGGTAAGAGTACTATACTCCCACAGGTCAGGAAGGCTAAGGAGCCACGCCGCAGGCAAGGGCCCTCTTTTTCCACTCACAAGCGGCTTTTTCATCTGCCTGGTGCTTTGACAAAACGTTCCCAGCCTGACAGGACGTCCACAGATGGTTAAAAGCGTCCCTGGAACCCCAAGCCTAACAAGCCTGCGAACAAAAGTGCTACTGCATGAAGGTTTGCCCCCCACATCTCGGGTGGGGGGTTGCCTTCAGAAGTTTGCAGCCCGGTGGACCTCCCGGTTATCCAAACAGTGGGTATGCGACCTGATTTCCACAGGCTACAAGATGGTTTCTATCTTGGCCGCCAAACAGATTCTTCCCCTCCAGCACACCTGCATCCGGGTGGAGGCCCTGTTAGGGGCGGTGAGGGACTTGCTAAATCAGGGGGTGATTGTGCCAGTTCCGGAATCGGAACGCTTCCAGGGGTTCTACTCAAATCTGTTTGTGGTTCCCAAGAAGGAAGGGGTACGTCCGAGCTTGGACTTAAAAGCCCTCAATCACTTTGTAAAAGTGCAGAGGTTTAGAATGGAATCAGTTCGCTCAGTAGTCGCTGCACTCAATCAAGGGGACTCCCTGGCATCCTTGGACACCCAGAATGCATACCTGTACATACCCATATGCATTCGGCATTAAAACTTTCAGCGTTTGGCAGTCGGGAAGCCCATTACCAATTTGTGGCTCTCCCTTTTTGGCCTGGCATCAGCCCCCCGAGTGCTTATCAAAGTACTGGCTCCAGTATTGCCGTTGCTTCAACAATGCGGGATCACGATCGTGGGTTACCTAAACCAGGGGTGGACAAAACCTGGGCGCCAGGTTGCATTTGCGACTAGAATTAGCGACCTGGGGCAGCACAGCTTGAGGTATCCTGTCTCCGTGGACCCCCCCCCCCGGCGTGATCGCGTCGGGCTGCGCCGCCGCGACTGAGGCCTTCTGCGGTCCTATGGTTCCTTCTGGAATCTGGCGCCCGCTTGTGGTGGCCGTTGGTATGACAACCAGCAATGCTAATGGAGCTTGTTTTCACTGCCCGTCTATCTCCTTCCCTTTACTTAGAACCCCTAAACATTATATATATTTTTTATTCTAACACCCTAGAGAATAAAATGGTGGTCATTGCAATACTGTCTGTTACACTGTGTTTGCGCGGCGGACTTGGCGCACTTTGGGGAAAAATAATTTATTTCATAAAAAAAAAAGACAACAGTAAAGTTAGCCCAATTTTTTTTTTTTTATTGTGAAAGATAATGTTACGCCGAGTAAATTGATACCCAACATGTCATGCTTCAAAATTGCGCCCACTCATAGAATGGCGACAAACTTTTACCCTTTAAAATCTCCATAGGCGATGTTTAAAAAAAATTCTACAGGTTGCGCGTTTTGAGTTAGAGGAGGTCTAGGGCTAGAATTATTGGATTCGCTCTTCCAACCATGGCGATACCTCACATGTGTGGTTTGAACACCGCTTTCATATGCGGGCGCTACTCACATATGCGCTCGCTTCTGTAAGCAAGCTTGGCAGGACAGGGCGCATTTCAATTTTTCTCTAGTCGTCTGTCCAGGACAGCACTAGAGAGATAGGCTCCACCTCCAGAGGCAGGAAACACAAACCAGATCTTTAAAGGGCGGTCTCCGTCCCTTCCCCTTCAGTCTTTGTGTTTCCTCCACCGGAGGAGGAGGCTGGATCAGGAGCTCCCCTTCCCCTGACGGTGGGATAGCCCATAAGAGACGGGGAAGGAGTTCGGATTACCTGTTGGTAAACTGACGTTTTTGAAGTCCTCCGGTCGGGTTGACTGCAGCTTCGAACTGGCGTTCTCCTTCTGAAGCCCGGGGAGGGCGTTCGTTTCCCCACCTGACAATAGGTTCAAAATTGGGCGCGAAGTCAGGCGGGGGGCGGGCACAGGCTTCGAGTTCCGGCCTGTGCATCACAGGAGGAGGATAGAGGACTTCCGGCAATCCACTACCGGTTCCGGGTCGCGCGGCGAGCGTGGACGTTCGGGACCTTGGCGGCTATTTTAAAAAGCCGCAGCCACGAGGCGTTCGCGCTGCATCGCTTTATCGCCATTACGAAGGGAAGCCTCCAGGCGGTTAGGCGTGTGCTTCAAGCGTTCGTGCTGCATTGCTTTATCGCCATTACGAAGGGAAGCCTCCAGGCGTGTTCCGATCAAAATGGATGCAGTGGAGAGTGGCAGTGGAGCCGAACCAGCTCAGGTAGGCAAACACAGGGCTGGGAGAGAGGGGGGGGGAGTAATGGACTAATCAATGCATAGGCATTTTGAAATGGTCCAGGTGTATTTTTCCTCCCTCCCTCTCTCAAACAGGATCCGGACTAAAGAGTCTTGCGAATCCTGTTAGCGGTTGGTGGGGTGCACATAGGTGTTTGGTGAAGGCGTCCTATTTTGCTAAAGGTTTCGCTGACGTTGGCTTGTCTGTTTTTTCCCTTCCTTCTTCTCTCCTTCTCTTGCCTTAGGCTCTGCCCAAAGAACCAGAGAGGTCAGGGGGGAAGAAGAGATGTCCTTCATGTATGAGTAAATTAAAAGAAGGATGGTCCAAGCCCCTTTGTAAACCATGCATAGACAAATTGGTCTATAAGGAAGCTACGGGAGCTTGTAAGGATTTGATTTCTGGAGTACAGAAAGAAATGGAGTCCATCAAAGCAATGTTAGCGAACCTTGAAACCCCAAAACCAGCCGCAGTTCCCTCTGCTTCTACCCCAGTAGAAGGTGACGAATCGGAGGAGGAGGAACTTGATTCTCTGGATGGCCTAAGTGAGGCGGCATCATCCAGAGATGTTCCTGTTCAAGGGTCAAGCTCTCCCAGATACAGGCTCTCACTCGAGGAGGTTGATGCCTTACTGGGGGTAATTTATGAGACGCTCGAAATCAGAGAGGAGCCAGTCTCCCTGTCCTTGCATGACAGGATGTATCAGACCCTAAAAACTGATTCAGTTAGGGTCTTTCCGGTTCATAGCACACTGATAGACTCAATCAAAAAAGAGTGGGAGGAGCCAGAGAAAAAGTTATTTTTCCCTAAAAGCATGAAGCGGAGATTCCCCTTCAGCGAGGACCCCTCTTGTGTTTGGAATAAAGTGCCCAAGGTAGATGCAGCTTTTTCCCAGTGTGCAAAGTCAACAGATCTCGCCTTTGAGGACATGGGTGTTCTAAAGGAACCCATGGATAAAAGGATGGAGGTACTGTTAAAGAGGTCATGGGAAGTAACCATGAATAACTTAAAACCTGCAATGGCCACGACAATAGTGGCTCGCAACTTGGAGGTCTGGCTGGAACAATTACAAGGCCACTTGGAAGGGGGGACCTCCAGAAAAGAAATTCTGGATTCCCTTCCTATGCTACATAAAGCAGCAGGCTATATAGCAGATGCCTCTGCGGAGTCTGTTAAATTGTCAGCCAGGACCGCTGCCCTCGTAAATTCATCGCGCAGGGCACTTTGGCTGAAGTCTTGGTCGGGAGACTCGGCCTCAAAAGTGAGGTTATGTGGCATCCCCTTTGAGGGAGACCTTCTGTTCGGACAGGACCTTGAGAAAGTCCTGGACCGTACTGCGGACAAGAAGAAGGCTTTTCCTGTCAAATCTAAGAAGACTACAGGTAAACGCTTTTTTCGTCCTCAAAGGCAGGGACAGTCACAAGGACAGACCTCTAAGGAGTCAACTCCTAAGAAACAGTGGATGGGAGGAAAACAGAAAAGCAATCTCTTTTCCTCTTCTAAAAAAAAACACTAAATCCCAGTGACGCGGTTCCTGTGGGGGGGGGGGGGGGAGACTGGGGCAGTTCCTCCCACAGTGGGAATACGCTACCCCAAATCCTTTTATCCTGAGGATCATCAGGGAGGGTTACAAAATACAGTTCAGACACGTCCCACCTACAAGGATGTGTCTGACCAAACCTCCCAAAGACCCCCAGAAAGCTGTCGCAAATTGGCGATTTAATAGATCAGAGGGTTCTAGTGCCAGTGCCGCCACAGGAAATAAATCACGGTTTCTATTCACACGTGTTTGTAGTAAGGAAACCGTCAGGCAAATTCCGGTTGATCTTGAATTTGAAGTTACTGAACAAGTGGGTAACTTACAAGAAATTCCGGATGGAAACAATTTTTACAGTGAGATCAGTACTCCCTCCAAATTGTTTCATGGCCTCTCTCGATCTAAGGGACGCGTATCTTCACATCCCGATTCGAGAAGACTCTCAAAAGTATTTGAGGATAGCGATTCTTTGGGGAAGTCAGATTCGATACCTCCAATTCAGGGCTCTGCCATTCGGTCTGTCTTCTTCTCCCAGGATTTTCACCAAGGTCCTGGCAGAAGCATTAGCTCCCCTAAGACTGAAGGGGATCGCTGTCATACCGTACTTGGACGACCTTTTATTCTTTGCCCCCTCAAAGCTCCAACTGCAGGGAGATCTGAGGGTAGCTATCTCTTGCCTAAAAAGGCTGGGGTGGTTGATAAACCAAGAGAAGTCACACCTGATACCAACACAGGCCTTACAGTATCTAGGTTTTCTGGTGGATTCAGTATCACAGAAAGTCTTCCTCACAGGGGAAAAAGTGATAAAGGTGAAAGAGATGGTAACCTTCTTGCAGTCCAATCAGACAATTTCCATCAGGTCAGCTATGGCAGGATTGGGCCTATTGGTGGCAACAATCCCTGCAGTTCCTTGGGCAAGAGCTCATTTCAGGTGTCTCCAGGCCAATATTCTGAGCAGCTGGGACGGGACACAAGAGTCCCTGGACGGGACTATCCATCTATCCTCAAAGACCAAAAGGTCTCTTTGGTGGTGGAAGAGAGAAGAGAACCTAGTACGGGGTCTTTGGTGGTCTCCTCCAGTGTCTGTTCGCATCACCACGGATGCCAGTGCTTGGGGCTGGGGGGCCCACATGGGGTCGAAGGTAGCCCAAGGATGCTGGGGGAAGACACAGTCCCAGAGGTCAGCCAATTGGAGGGAGTTGCAGGCAGTCTGGGAAGCCTTAAGGGTATTCGCCAGGGATCTGAAGGACCACCATGTACAGGTTCTCTCGGACAGTATAGTGGCGGTTTCCTACCTAAACAAGCAGGGAGGAACAAGATGCCCGTCCTTGATCAAGCTAACAAGTACGATCATGCATTGGGCAGAAGAAAACCTAAAATCGGTTTCAGCGGTCCATCTAAAAGGGGTGGACAACCACCTGGCAGACTTTCTGAGTCGACACCGGGTGTACGAATCAGAATGGTCACTAAACAGGGAGATTTTCCAGATGTTAGTGCGCAAATGGGGTCTTCCGGAAGTGGACTTGTTCGCCAGGAAAGCGAACACCCAGGTCCCAGTATACTTCTCCCTAGAGAGGGAGGCAGGGGCAAAAGGGATAGACGCTTTGGCACAAAGCTGGGCATTTCACATTTGCTACGCCTTCCCCCCATTCAAGCTAATTCCTCTAGTCCTGAGGAAATTTTTGCAGGAACGGACCACATTGATTCTAGTGGTTCCGTATTGGCCGAAGAGACCATGGTTCTCGGTACTGCTGGGCCTGACAGACGAACCTCCCCTCATACTGCCCGAGAGAGAGGATCTGCTGTCTCAGGGTCCAGTTCTGCTACAAGAACTACAGACCCTAAAATTATCGGCCTGGCGTCTGAAGAGAGTCTCTTGAAGTCTAAGGGACTCTCAGATAGGGTAATTAAAACACTTCTTTCTAGTAGGAAGAAGGTAACCCAAGCAATTTATGTTAAGTACTGGAAAGTTTTTTTGTTCATGGTTGGACACTAAAAAGGTGTCTATAAGTATCCCGACAGTCTTGGAATTTTTACAAGACGGTGTGGATAAGGGACTGGCCATTAGTACCTTAAAGGTACAAATTGCGGCCCTGTCTGTTTTTTTGGATCAACCTCTGGTGATAGACCCGCTAGTTAGCAGGTTCTTTAAGGGGTTGACCAGGATTAAACCTGTTCCTTTCAAAATTTTACCCAAATGGGACCTGTCAATTGTGTTACAGGGATGGGTAAAAAAGTCTCTGGAAGAAGAACCTTCCTTGAGATGGATCACGCTTAAAACGGTGTTCCTAGTGGCTATTTCCACAGCCAGACGCATTAGCGAGCTTCAGGCACTTTCGGTGAAAGAGCCGTTTTTACAAATTTTTGAGGATAGGCTAGTGTTGCGCATGGACCCTGGGTTTTTACCCAAAGTAGTGACAAAATTCCACATAACACAGGAAATTGTTTTGCCTTCGTTCTGTGGGTCTCCCACTAATCCTAAGGAGGTAGAGTTCAGCCAACTGGATGTGAGAGCCTGTGTCTTACAATATCTGGAGATGTCAAAAAACATTAGAAAATCAGATGCATTATTTGTTTTACATGCGGGTAAAAAATTGGGGTCACAAGCTTCAAAAAATACAATTGCAAGGTGGATCAAACAAGCTATTGTAGAAGCCTACAAAGGAATGAAAATGGAATGTCTTTTTTCCCCCCATGGCTCACTCCACACGGGCGCTATCGACCTCATGGGCAGAGCGAGCTGGAGCAACACCAGAACAAATTTGTCGAGCAGCAACTTGGTCAAGCTACTCGACGTTTATGAAGCATTACAGATTGGACCTTATCTCTGCGCAAGACCAGGCGTTTGGGAGAAAGGTCCTTCAAGCGGTAGTCCCCCCCCTAATCTGGTAAGTTCTCGTTGATCCTCTCTAGTGCTGTCCTGGACAGACGACTAGAGAAAACGAGAGTTAGACTTACCGGTAACTGTTTCTAGGAGTCGTCCAGGACAGCATGGATTCCCTCCCTATATGCTGTTATAATGCTGGACAAGTGTTTTTGTCGTTAGAGAAGCCGTTTCCGGGGAAGTTCTCGTTTACAAGACTGAAGGGGAAGGGACGGAGACCGCCCTTTAAAGATCTGGTTTGTGTTTCCTGCCTCTGGAGGTGGAGCCTATCTCTCTAGTGCTGTCCTGGACGACTCCTAGAAACAGAGTTACCGGTAAGTCTAACTCTCGTTTTTTTTTTCCTTATTTTAACTTTTATTTATTTCACTGTTCTTTTTAAAAAAAAAAAAATTGTGTGTCGCTTTTATTCCTATTACAAGGAATGTAAAAATCCCTTGTAATAGAAAAAAGCATGACAGGTCCTCTTAAATATGAGATCTGGGGTCAGAGAGACCTCAGATCTCATATTTACACTAAAATGCAATTTAAAAAAAATGTTGTCATTTGAAAATAAATAAAATGTCACTCTAAGAGCTATGGGCAATGACTTGGAGACCGGTGGGGGGGTAAAGCAGGGCTGCTATCTTCCCTTCACTCGTCTACATGTCAGGCCAGCGACAGATCCGGATCGCCGTCACGGACCTGGCTCCTAACTTTTTTTAGCTGGCTCCTAGATTCCAAGCAAATTTGTCAAGCCCTGACCTAGACGTCCTCCCCTCCTCCCTCCCCCCCCCCCCCCCCTCCTCCGAGGATGTGGCGATCACCATGTAGACCCTGCGAGAATTTGGGTGGCTGTTGAACCTAAAAAAGTCGGTGATGGTACCGACCCAGCATTTGGATTACCTAGGCTTACTATTGGACTCCAGGGAAGCGAGGGTCTTTCTGCCTTCAGACAAATTGCAGACTCTCAAATCTGCGGTCAAACTACTGATGAACCGCAAGTGGTCGTCGCTCCGCTTATGCATGCGACTACTGGGGCTCATGGTAGCCTCCTTCGGGGCAGTACCTTATGCCCAGTTCCACACCACAGTCCTGCAGAAGGAGATTTTGACAAAATGGGACAAATCTCCGTTGTCCCTGGATTGGCAGATCCAGGTGAGCCAGCCAGTCAGTAATCTATGATCTGGTGGTTGAGGTCCCCGGTGATTCATTCTGGAAAATCGTTCTTTTCTCTGAACTGGACGGTGATTGCTACGGACGCCAGTCTATCCGGCTGGGGTGGAGTGATGGGGATTCAGTCGGCTCAGGGCCTTTGGTCGGCAGAAGAATCCAAGTTGCCGATCAGTCTGCTCGAATTGAGAGCGATCAGGCTGTGTCTCCACACATGGTCGATGTGTATCCAAGGGTGTTCAACCAGGATACAGTCAGACAACGCCACGGCTGTGGCATACTTAAATCCCCAAGGGGGAACAAGAAGTTCAGCCGCTGCTCGGGAGGTCGCTCACATACTTCGGTGGGCAGAGTGACACGTTCCGGCCCTGTCGGCCGTTTACATTCCGGGGGTGGAAAATTGGCAGGCAGACTATCGGAGTCGACAGATGCTGGACCCAGGAGAACGGGCATTGCATCTGGAGATATTCAGGCTGCTGTGCCTGAAATGGGGCACACCAGATGTGGATCTATTGGCCTCCCGTCTCAATCGGAAGGTGCCGAGATTCGTGTCCAGGAGAAGATCCGTGGGCAGACGAGCTGGTGGCTCCATGGGATCAGTACCAGCTGATCTACTCCTTTCCTCCGCTAAAACTGTTGCCATGTCTGCTGCGCAGAGTGGAAGCCAAGGGGATCTCAGTAATCCTGGTGGCCCCAGATTGGCCTCAGCGGCCCTGGTACGCAGACCTGGTGTGTCTGGTGGCAGACGCTCCCTGGCGACTGCCGCTGCGAGAGGCCCTCCTTTTCTCATGGTCCAATCTTTCACCCTGCTTTACCATCGCTGTCTTTAATGGCATGGCTATTGAGAGCCAAATGCTGAGGAACCGGGGGCTGTCAGACTCAGTGATTCTGACTATGTTGAGGGCGCGGAAATCTTCATTGAAGATATAGATATATTCAGCAAGGTTTAGACCAGAAGTTGTAGTTGAGCACCATTAAGGGGCAAATTTCAGTTCTGGCTGTCCTTCTTCTTTTTTTTTTTTTTATTTATTTATTTATTTTTCTCCATCGACCCCTGGCGTCTCATTCATTTAGTGAGTACCTTCGTTCAGGGGGTACTACATGTAGTCCCTCCGGTGCGTCCACCGTTACCTCCGTGGGATTTGAACCTGGTGTTGGCGCTTCAAAAGCTGCTGTTTGAGAATATCAGGGAGATTCATTTGTTGACCCTTTCACAGAAAGTGGTTTTCCTAGTGGCCATAACATCGGCCAGGAGGGTTTCGGAATTGGCGGCCTTGTCCTGCAAGTCGCCTTATCTGGTCATCCACAGGGATAAGTTGGTGGTGCGTCTGCAACCGTCCTTTCTACCGAAGGTGGTCTCGTTTTTTATATCAATGAGGACATTGTATTACCATCGTTGTGTCCTAAGCTGAAGCACCCCAAAGAGGTGGCCCTTCACGCTCTTGACGTGGTTAGGGCTCTAAAAGTGTATTTGTCTGCCACAGCTCCCTTTCGGAAGTCAGACTCGCTGTTTGTTTCGGTGGCTCGTCCAAAGAAGGGTATGGTGGTCTCGTCTGCCACCATTTCCAGGTGCCCCCCTTTCCGGTCATGACCCACTCTACAAGGGCAATCGGAATGTCTTGGGCCTTCTGAGACCAATCGTTGGTCGCTCAGGTGTGTAAGGCGGTGACCTGGTCGTCTGTCCATACGTTTACCAAGTTCTACAAGGTAGACGTCAGTGCATCGGCTGATGCCTGTTTTGGCCGCAAAGTTTTGCAGGCGGCCGTAATAGTTGCAATTGAATATGTAACATATTTTATTTTCTGTTTTTTTTTTTTTTTTTTTTTTTTTATTTATTTTTCGATTAAAAATGCAGTACGGATAAGTTAATGCGCTGTTGCTTTACATTGCGCAGTTTTGGTACAGTTGTGGGTAGTCACTCCTATTGAGGGTTCCCTGGTTTTGTGGTGATTTCTCCACGCACTGTTGTTTTTTTGTGGGTAAAGTTTCACTAGTTCACACTTGCCATGATGGATGAAGTTTTCTATGCTTTTTTCCCACCCCTCGTTTGGCACTGCTTGGGGATGTCCCAATGGCTAAGAGGAGCTGTGTCGGTAAATATAAGAGAAAATAGGATTTTTTTTGTACTCGCCGTAAAATCCTTTTCTCTGTAATTCACCGACCGACACAGCACCTGCCCCTCCTTTTTTTTTCTCCTTACGTTATACTGCTTGATGATGTACTGATGACTGCATGGCAGGCTGGAGGGTTGTTGCCCAAGGGACCACCCCCTGGGCGGAACTAAAAGTTCTGAGTGTTGTATTACAACTAATGCCTAGTATCTCCTAGTAATAGGGCATAACAACTCCATGGCTAAGAGAGGAACTGTGTCGGTCAGTGAACTACAGAGAAAAGAATTTTCCTATTTTTTGTGTTTATTCATATTCTCAGAAAAACGGCAGAGAAATCATAAATTCTGAAAGGGTATGTAATCTTATGAGCACACATGTATATCTGCAGTGTTATCTTATCTCCCTTCAAAGCCCTAAGTTCTGTAGCTTGCACCTGCTCCATTCTCCTGTTTATCAACATGATAACTTTTGACAAGTTCTCTGTCAACTGTGATAAAACCAGCCTGAATTTTGCCCCAGGGTTGGTGCTATAAATAGATTAGAAGAGAGCTGGTTTATTCACAGCTCTGTAAGTCTCTGCCAATGTGGAGGAAAGGCACACATCCCCTTTCCAATCAGCCGTCTCAGTATATGGCAAGAATCCACACCCACTGGTGAATCGGGGATAGAAAATTCTAACAGGATGTGCATTTTCTAAATAAAGAAAGCTGAAGACAACAGATATAAATGTAAAACTTATGTAGGGAGTTTTGTTTTATCTGTGTATCAACTGAGGCTGTTCACTTCACTGGGTATAGGAGAGGGTTTACATCCACTTTAATGCGTAGAATTCATTAAAGCGGAGGTCCACCCTAAAATGGACCTTCCGCTCATTGGAATCCTCCCCCCCCCTCCGGCGCCACAATTGGCACCTTTCAGGGGGGAGGGGGGTGCAGTTACCTGGATAATCCAGGCAACTGCACCCACTTCCGGGATAGCTCTCTGCGGAAAGGGGCGTAGATTACGCCCCTTTCCGCAAGTGCCCTCCCCCTTCCGCAAGTGCCCCGCTGCCTGCTGGGAAACACACAGATCCCAGAGGCAGCGGGGACCGTCCTTATTGCGCAGCGCAACTCGCGCATGCGCAGTAGGGAACCGGGAAATGAAGCCGAAAGGCTCCATTTCCTGATTCCCCTACCCAAGATGGCGGCGGCAGCACCCGAGTGACGATCTACAGATCGGCTTCGGGTGCCGACATCGCGGGCGCGCTGGACAGGTAAGTGTCACTATTTTAAAAGTCAGCAGCTGCAGTATTTGTAGCTGCTGGCTTTAAAAAAAAAAAATAAAAACGCGGAGTCCCGGTGGACTCCCGCTTTAAGATAAAAACCTTCTGCCTTTACAACCACTTTAACACACACAGGCACAAATTTTTTTTTTTATTTATTTGTTGACTCTGAACACAGCTGTATAGTTTTGTCCCATCCACACTCCTGTGTAAAGATCAATAATCTTGTGCCTCCTTCAGATCCATGTTAAAAAAAAAAAAAAAAAGTGAAAAATCGCCAGGCATGTTCCTCCATCTCCTTTGTGGGAAGAATTGGCAACAGCTTATTGTAGTTCCCAGAAGAACAGAATAGCCTGGGAGCCACTGCAAGATGTGGGGTGATTGGGCTTTTACAACCTTTCAATCAGATAACTTTTACATGACAGACGACCGGTGGCTGCTGAAAACGGTTATCAGATTCATGGCTGCAGCTTCCACCATGATCGGACCTGGATGTTTTAAAGTATATTTTGGATGGCAAGCGATTTAAAGTAATTAAAGGCAAAAATGTTTTTTTTTTCTACGTTTTGGAGAGGGATTAGAAACCCCTATCAGGTTTTTATTGCTGTCTGTGTCCCTTAGAGATTCACCCTCTCTAGTCCTGTTTACTGTTGTCACCGAGAGTTAAAAAAATATCACAAATTTTATGGGTTATCACTATAACAGTAATGGAGGGGGACAGGGTGGATTTGTTTTAAATCAACTCAATTTAAATCAAACATTTTTAAAGAGTGACTGTCATCTCTGTCCCGCTGCAGCTCCTCCTCTTTCCCGCTGTTGACTCACCGACAGTCCCATTCACTTTAATGGGACAGCTGGTGATATGGTGGTGACACAACAAGGTGAGGGACTTGGCAGCAGGTGAGTGGATGCCCGCTAGTAGGTGCTGCCATGATGAATCTGAAATGACAGGTGCTCTTTAAATGTACATTTTCAAACAAAATTAAGGTTTCCTATTTGAAATAAGCTGTCAGGTTAGTAAAACAGTGATATCGGAACTGATTCAATCATACAGTTTTTAGTGTACATAGATTTGCAAAACAATGGTATAAAGTAGGGATGCACTGAAATTTGCCGAAAGGAAAAAACGGCCGATAATTGAGCCGAAAATGGGGAGGGGCCTGGGCGGGACGGAGCCCTGCCCCCGCCCCTGCTGCCACCCATCATGGGAGATGTATAGCGCAGGAGAACCGCCTCCGCCGTCTGGTTCAATAGAGCGCTGGGAACATCACAGCTTTAATTTCAATAGCTGTGTGTTCCCCCGTCGCGCGCCGTCGCATACAGCCCCTCCCCCTTGTCCGGGGAACTGTGATAGACAGATCCCCCGTCCAATCTACGTAACTATCTTTACCCTCATAAACCATAAAGCTCCATGCATAGCCTGTGGCCCTGTCACAGCACTTATAGAGCTTGACCCTGTATCTGGTACGTTTGTTGGGAATGTACTGTTTGAATGACAAGCGACCAGTAAACTTAACCAGGGACTCATCAACGCAGACAACTTTTTGGGGAGTAAACAAGTCTGCAAAACGTTGGTTGAAGTGGTTTATGAGGGGCCGAATTTTGTAGAGCCGATCGTATTCAGGGTCTCCACGTGGACGACAAAGTTCATTGTCACTGAAGTGCAAGAACCGCAAGATCTGCTCGTATCGTTTCCTGGACATGGAGTTAGAGAACACGATCATGTGGTCAGCCGGATGCGTGGACCAATAAGCCCGCATCCGCATAAATTTATGTGTGCCCATGTTGAGGGAAAGGCCCAAAAACGTCTTAAATTCGGAAACCGTAACTGGTTTCCAATCTCTGGCAAGAGACGGCAACTGGGGATTAGCGGCGATGCGTTGACCAGCATATAAATTGGTTTGGTCCACAATAGATCTATAGAGATCTTCCGTGAGATACAGAGAATAAAAATCGAGTGGCGTAAAATCATCTGTATCCACCTGAATACCGGGTTGGGCAGTGAATGGGGGAAGTACGGGTACTGCAGAAGTGGTGGGCACCCAATTGGGATAGGCGAATTCTGCAGGAAGGGCACTGGGTACGACGGGCCTGTCTTTTTCTTCTTCTTGGTGGCAGCGGGACACTACTTGTGCTTGCCACCTCGCCAGCTTGAACTGCACTTATGGGACTCGCCACGTCACCACGTGATACTGCAGTGCTGGATGTACGTCCAGGGTGTACTAGGCCGCTGGTGCTTGCCAGTTCACCAAAAGGATGAGCGGCGCTAGTACTGGCTCTATACTCCATACGAGGGACTTGCGGTTCCTGCACCTCAACAACATCAGAAAATCGGGGTCGGGTACGCCTGACAATAGCAGGGACCTCTTCTTCGTCGTCAGAGCTATCTGACATGGAGGCGCTGTCCTCTACAGGTTCGTATTCTGAGCCTGAATCTGACAGATCAGTGTCTTCCTCTTCACTATCTGTCATGCTCAGAAACGTGTAGGCCTCTTCACTAGTGTACCTTCGCTTTGCCATTTTGGGCTCTAAATTTAGGGGTACAGTAGTGAGACTCACAGGTAAAAAAGCACCTAGCCTGTCAGCGACTGTATAAAACGCTACAAAAAAAAACTGTTAGCGATCGCAGGGATCAGGCCTGACTCTGCGAACGCTGCAGTTATGTGTGTTGTGTTTTGTAAGTGACAGTGATCGATCGATACTGCACTTGGGTGGGCTGGGCTGGGCTGGGCAGAGGGGCAAAACGCAGGTGCTAGCAGGTATCTGGGCTGATCCCGCTAACAATGCGTTTTTTTAGAACCCTAAATTGCTGGGCACGCTAGTATAGATCAGATCAGATATTGATCTGTTCGGATACTATACCACTAAGGGAGGTGTATGCTTTGCGCGTGGGTGTTCAGACCCTTTCTGACCCTAAAACCAAATTTATATCACCCGCCGGGTGATCAGGGGGTCAAACCTTTATTAGGTAATAAATGGCGGGTGCCCTGATGCTATAAAAAGCGAACTACCTAACCAGCGTCACCCGTAACACTTATACGGTGATCACTGTTGAAAGGGTTAACTAAGGGCAATCAGGGGTTAAAACCTTTATTGGGTATTTATATGGGGGTACCTGAAGCTTTATAAAAACCTGACGGGGAACCTAAATAACTAAATAACTAACTGGCTAACCAGCGTCACCAGTGACACTTATGCAGCGATCGCTGGTGAAAGGGTTAACTCTAGGGGCAATCAAAGGGTTAAAACCTTTATTAGGTTATATATCGGGGTACCTAACGGTATAAAAACCTGGCGTTGAACCTAAAAAAAAACTAGCTTCCTAGCGGGACCAGTGACACTATTGCAGCGATCAGAAAAACGATCGCTTAGTGACACTGGTAAAAGAGGGTGAAAGGGTTAACTGGGAGGGCAATCAAGGGGTTAAACCTTTATTAGGGGGGGGGTAGGGGGCTACCCTGGACCTAAAGGGGCCTAACACTAGCTGCCCTGACACTTTTTACAGTCACAACTGACACTAAATGTAGTGATCAATAAATAAATGAACATTGCATTAGTGACACTGTGACTGGGGGGCGGCGGGGGGCAGATCGGGGGGGTGACTGGGGTGAAATGTGTGCCTGTGTGTACCTATGTGTCAGTGGACTGTTGGTGCACTTACTTGGACGTCTTCACTCCTCGCTGTCCGGTTCAAAAAGACCGCCACGAGGAGTGTGACATCACTTCCTCCTCCTGTGTGTACATTTTCACAGGGGAGGAAGTTCGTCACTGGCCAGGAGCGATCGAGAGGGGATGGGCGGAAACCAACGGCCATCCCCTCATCGCCGATCGCTCCGGCACCGAAAGGGACCGCCGTATCTAGCTGGAGGGGGTCCGATCGGACCCCCCACCCGCTAGAAGGCATTCACGTACATTTACGTGATTGTGCCTGCCTGTCCCATTGTGTTGACGTACATTGGCAATACGGCGGTCCTGAAGTGGTTAATAAGAGCAATTTAAAGATCAGAATCTCCACCACCATTTGTTTAAATCCTTGCAGTGTACAGAGATCACTTGGAGGTATTTTCTTAAGAAAAGTGACATCATTTATACCAGAAATTAAGTGTGTGGAACTTCCATCTTGCTTTACTTTAGTAGGAAAAGGCTGAACCACTGACACTTCTATTTTATTTCTGATTTGTTTCTCAGACCCCTTTCATGCTAAAAAAGCACCTGAAAAGCTCACGAAAACCTATTTCCAATTAAATCAATGAATGCTTTCACACTGGGGCAGTGCGCTGGCAGGGTGGTGAAAAAAACGCCCCTCTCCATGGAAATGAATGGAAAGCTCTTCAAAAGCGCTCAGTGTTTTACTGGCAGTTTAGAAGCGCCTCAGTGTGAAAGGTGCATAACCTGTTGTTTGACATAAATGTTAGGAGCGGAAGTGAAAATGAAAATGGAGCGATTTACCTGATCTCTGGGTGCAGCCAGTCTGCAATATTAATTATTTGCGGTTTTGAAATCATGCTGAAGTTGTGCAATTTCAAAGCCTCACCAGTGTGAACCAGGGCTAAAAGTAATATCCCTTTTGTTTAAAGTTTACTTAGCATTAGATTACTCCTGGCCACTGAAATGCTTTAATGCTCAAATGCTAGGCCCGTAAATAGCTATGCGGGTATGGACACAAGGCTTCCATAGAGTTGCTTTAACAGGCTGAAAAAGGAACTCTCAACTCCTGTATTTTTTTTTTTTTTTTTAAGTCCTGTGTGCATGAACCCTTATGAGAAGTGTCCATTGTGTTGTGTCCTCTTGCCCAAATATTCCTCCTTTTGCTGACCATTTTTTTTGCAATACGGTACTGCTGTGCTTTTAACTGACAACTGACGGTCATGCGACGATGTACCCAATAAAAGAAGAATTCCCCCCCCCCCCCACACAAATAGAGATTTATTTTGGTTGTATTTGACCACCTCTGCGGTTTTCATTTTTTGCGTTATAAACAAACAAAAATAAACAAAAATTTTAAAAATAATAAAACAATATTTTTTACTTTCTGCTATAAAACATAGCCAATGCAAAAATGTAAACAAATTTATTCAATTTAGGCCAATATGTATTCTGCTACATATTTTTGGTAAAAAAAAAATCCCAATAAACATATATTGAATGGCTTGCGCAAAAGTTATAGCGTCTACAAACTATGGGATTGATTTTAGGACTATATTTATTTTTATTTTTTTACTAGTAATGACAACCAGCGATTTTTAGCAGAACTGTGACATTGCAGCGTACAAATCTGACACTTTTTGGGGACCAGTGACACCAATACAGTGCTAAGTGCTAAAGTACACTGTCTCTGTACTAATCGCACTGGAAGGGGGTTAACATCAGGGGCGATCGAAGGGTTAACTGTGTTCTTTGGGTATGCTTTCTAACTGTGTGGGGGATGGTTGCACTGTAGGAGGAAGCAGAAATGCAAGATCTCCATCTTCCTTATTAGCAGAACAGCGATCTGCCTTGTTTACATAAGCAGACCGCTGTTCTGCCTCTCAACAAACGATTGCTGGGTTTCCAGGGGACATAGGTGCCCCAGAGCCCTTGAAAAAAAATCCCGTACAGGTATGTGATTTTGAACATAAGGGCTGCCCTGCCGCAGTAAATATGTGGAGTGGTCCTTAGGCGTTTAAACAGGAGTTAAAGCAATATATCCAAGTATCATTCACGGGTAAAACAGTATTAATCCCAGAACCAAAAATTTAATATTTTTGCAGCTTAACAATTTCTAGATGCGTTATTTCTTTTCAGGCATTTTTACACCTGGTGATCTGGCCAGTATTGCACCTCTTGTATTAGAGCTCCCACACTGGATGAAGGAGCACATGAGGCACCTTTTGGACAGCAGCTTTGTCTGGAGGGGAGTGTTAGATGTACTAGCAGATTTAAATGCACTAATGAATTGAAGCCAGACCCCAGCTAACACTTTCAGTTACAGCAAATGCTTTTTTCCTTTTGGCATAAAGGTATTGTATAAATTTAAAGTCGATCACTATAAGCACCCCTGTCGGTGTTAAATGGTTTATCTCATCCCTGCAGGAGAGCTTGTTCTTTTGGGAAACAGACTTCAGCTGGCTGTATATGGATCAAAATTCAACTGGTTCAGCAGGGACTAGTCAAACTTTCATCATGTATGGGCACTGTGGTTTTACAGGCGTCAATCTACTGATCAACTTCTGTATAACCACTCTGTCAGGTTTTCCATGTGTGGATGAAAGAATCAAGTCTTCTTTTTTTCTTTTTTTCCAACCTACTGAATGAAAAATGACTCATCTATGTGCTACTTTACATGCTGGATCACCAGGTAAAAAAGAAAATGAAAGCAGACATCACATCTAAGAATTGAAGCTGCAAGATATTTACTTTTGGGTTTAATACCGCTTTAACTCTAGACCGATGGCTTGTGAAACTTTTAAAGCTTTGCCAAACTTAATGTTGGGTAATGTAGTTTATTGCCTTTTCACAGGTGTGCACATTTTAAGACTTGACATGTTTTGGTATCAGTGTGCTCGACACAACCCTCTTCAGTAACTATTTTTATTTTACAGCATTTGTATAGCGCCGACAGTTTGTGCAGCGCTTTACAACATGAGGGCAGACAGTTCAACTACAATACCATTTAATATAGTGGGAAATGGCGGGCCCGCTCCTTAGAGCTAACATTCTAAGAGGGAGGGTCTTTTATATTTTATTAAACATTGGGTAACGTATAGTGTTTTAGTGTGCACTAAAATTGGGTTTGATGACATTTGTGCAAATATGTGACAAAAAGTGCAACTATTACCATTTTATTCTCCAGGCTCTCTTTCAAAAAAAAGAAATTCCATATTCAGGGCTATAATGTGCTTTTAAACATGTGCAAAAAATAAAAAGAAAGCAAAAACGTCCCTGACAGTGAAAGGTGTGTGTTTTTTTTTTTTATTTTTTATTTTTTTTTGGTAAATGTCACATTCATTGCTTATGCCAAATATTTTTTTTCTCTTTTTTTTTGGAAGCCAGTTGGCAGAATTTATTTAAGGTTCTTTAGTGTGATTTCTGTGAACCATGGACAAGAGAGCTGGAATACATCTCTCTCTGAGGAAACCCATTTCTCCGCCTCAGATGTTTGGGAATGTGGCAGCTGGACCTGGAAGAGATTCCTATCCCATAACAGGTATTCTTAGTAATGCAATTATTCTTGTCAAGTGACATACGACTAGTCTTTGGGTTTTTTTTTTTTTTTTTACAAGATTTAAGAAAATTTGTACATATAGTCTAAGACTAAAACAGTTGTAGGCATCAGCATAAGAAATATAGATAAACCAATTTGCTAACTAAGAAGCCAACAATGTGCAAAGATCTGACAATAAACAAGTAAATGTAATTCCCCCAAAAAACAAGGGTCTTTGAAGAATTCACATGGAAAAGAAAAAAGGGGGAGAGAGCAGACATAGGATAAATCGATATCTGCAATGGGGGGGGATTTGAACGGGCAGGGAAGAGGACAGGGAATAAAAGAACTGTTATGGGTTGTTGTGTGGTGTTTTTTTTTTTTTTTTTTTTCCTCTTCCCGCCAACGGTACACACACATGCAGTCTCACTGAACTGGGCTTTTTTTTCTGTGGGGCTACATATATTTGTACCTCTCTGTGCTGGGGAGCGCACTGCTTGGGGCCTGGGACTCCTGTAATAGCCCCTGATTGGCTATCGCAGTGATCTATCACTGCAGCCGGCCCTTTTTACTTCCTTTTTTGAATGGCGAGGAAGATGTATTGTATCTCCCTCTCTTTGCGGGAGAGGAAGCTGTAAACCAAAGGGTAAAAAAAAATAATGGCTAGGTCAGTGTATATATTTTTTTTGGTAGAATAAAAAAAAAAAAAAAATTTTTTTTTAAATTGGTGTCAGTGTGTTTTAGTTAGGATAAAAAATGTAAAATGTGCATTATTTCTGGGCTGCGCTATTAGTACAAATAACATACACATATGTGGTATTGCTGCAATGGTTTTGGGTTACACTTTGGTGCTAAATTATGGTAATAGTAAGAAATATATAGCTACCTTTTTTTAAAGATAAGTGTAAGGGTTTTGCTGATGTCTCGTACAGCGCTGTGTTCACTGCCATCGTTTTCTCCCTGTACCTCACCTCATGGAGCTGCTTTGGTAGCCATTTTAGATGTGGTCAGGGGCAGCATGCTTTCCTGGGCTTCAGTGGCCATTTTCCAAGTGATTGCCTATACAGGACACTGGCGGCCATTTTCTGGGAGCCTGAAAAACGTTTTTTTCAGTCTTCTCTAGCAGTAGCATGTGCTCTCGCAGCCATTTTCCCTGTGTTCTATGTCTTTGTACTGGACGCTGGGCGCCCATTTTTTTGAAGCCTGTGCACACTTCAGAGCGGCTTGGCACTATTTGCAGCGGCTGCCATGGACACGGCTTTTGTTTCCTCTCCACCTGGGAGCCCACATGGATTACAGGCACTGCTTGTTGGATAGCGCAGAACTCCTCAGGGTGGTGAGTCCAGCGGGAAAGAGCCCCTCAGCCAGCGGCAGCAAGGAGGGTGGGACTGTCACTGTCCTAAGTCTCCTTCGGGAGGCAGACAGGGTAGGGGCAGCATGGCTTTAGAAACTGGTGTTTGTTCCCCCGAAATCCAGGTAATTGCAACCGGGTCACCTGCAGACTGCTCAGTCCCCATGGACTTCCTGATGGCGGTCTTCAATTCATTCATTGACAGGATGGAGGCGGTGCGTGGGACGAAAGGTGAGGCGTCATCTGGGGAGAGCTCTGACGCAGACTTGGGTCCTGTTGAGGCTGGTGACCCTACTCTGTCTTGTCAGATGACGCTGACCAGGACCGCTCAGACAGTGAGGATGAGTCCCCGCCTGGGACAAAGCGCTTGTTGGAGCACTTAACACAGTTGTGCGTGATACCCTGAAGATTCAGAAGCCAGCAGATCCCTCTGCTGATGTACCGGTCCCTTTTGGGTCCCGCAAGCCAGCACGTTCACCTAAGGTGTTCCCGTATCTGGCTTATTTTGACAAGTTCATTTACAAGGAATGGGGTCGCCCGCAACGGACCTTTTTCGGTCCCCAAATACATGGCAGTGCGTTTACCCTTTTTGAGGAGAGCCTTGTCAAAAAATGGTCGGCTCCTCCGGTCGTGGCCCCCCCCCCCCAGTATCCAGGTTAAATAAAGTAACCACGATCCCGGTTGAGGGGACTCCTGCATTTAAGGATCCCATGGACAGGAAGGCCGAGGCAGTGGCTCATTCCCTGTTTACGGTTGTGGGGTCAGCCGTGCGACCAGTACTGGCATCCGCACTTGTGTCGCAGACACTGACTGAGTGGGCAAAACTTTTGCGCCGCGAATTGGGAGAGCAACAGGCTTCTCCTATCTGCGTGGAACTTGCAGACCAACTAGTGCAAGGCCTTAAGTACGTCTGTGATGCGGCCCTGGATACTCTCCCTCTGTTATACAGGGCTTCAGTGTCAGCTGTGGTGCTAAAGCGCCTGATTTGGCAAAAATACTGGTCGGCTAACCAGGCATCCAAAAAAGCCCTGATGGAACTTCCCTTCTTTGGCGTCCGGCTCTTTGGAGCCTGCTTGGATGACATTATTAAAAATGCCACTGGTGGTAAGAGTACCCTACTCCCACAGGCCAGGAAGGCTAAGGAGCCACGCCGTAGACAAGGGCCCTCCTTCTTTTTTGTCCGCCCGGAGCTTTGACAAAACGTCCCCAGCCGGACAGGACGACTACGGACGGTCAAAAACGTCCCTGGAACCACAAGCCTGCGAATAAAAGTGCTACTGTATGAAGGTTTGCCCCCCCCCCCTACCCGTGTCTCTGGTGGGGGGTCTCCTTCGGGAGTTTGCAGCCCGGTGGTCCTCTCGGTTATCTGACCAGTGGTTCTGCGATCTGATTTCCACAGGCTACAAGATAGTTTCTCTCTTGGCTGCCAAACAGATTCTTCCCTTCCAGCATACCCTTATTCCCGGCTCGCCGGGAGGCCCTCTTCTGGGCAGTAAGGGACCTGTTTAACCGCGGAGTGGTTGTACCAGTTCCGGAATCGGCACGCTTCCAGGGATTCTACTCAAATCTGTAGTTCCCAAGAAGGAAGGGGTACCTCCAGTCTTGGACCTAAAAGCCCTCAATCACTTTGTAAAAGTGCAGAGGTTCAGAATGGAACCATTTTTGCTCAGTAGTTGCGGCACTCCATCAAGGGAACTCCCTGGCATCCTTAGACATCCGGTATGCATACCTGCACATACCCATATGCCTTCGGCATCAAAAATTTCTGCGTTTGGCGGTCGGGAAGCCCATTGCCAATTTGTGACTCTCCCTTTTTGGCCTGGCATCAGCCCCCTGAGTGCTTATCAAAGTACTGGCTCCAGTATTGGCGTTGCTTCAACAATGCGGGATCACGATTGTGGGTTACCTAGACCAGGGCTCGACAAAACCCGCCACTAGCCCACTACCAGTTTGTGGCGCTTCCTTTTGGTGTGGCATAAGTCCCCCGAGTCTTTACCAAGGTATTGGCTCCAGTTTTGGCGTTGCTCTGGCAACGTAGGATCGCGATCGTGGGATACCTAGACGATCTACTCCTAAAGCGGAAGATCACTATGCAGACCCTGCAAAAATTTGGGTGGCTGTTAAACCTAAAGAAGTTGGTGATTGTACCGACCCAGCATCTGGAGTACATAGGCTTGCTGCTGGACTCCAGGGAAGCAAGAGTTTTTCTCCTTTCAGACAAACTGCAGACTCTCAGGTCCGCAGTGAAACTGCTTATGAGCCGCAAGTGGTCGTCGCTACGTTTTTGCATGCGAGTCCTGGGTCCCATGGTAGCCTCCTTCAAGGCAGTACCAGATGCCCAGTTTAACACCAGAGTCCTGCAGAAGGAGATTTTGACAAAATTAGACAAATCTCAGTTGTCCCTGGATCGACAGATCCAGGTGAGCCAGTCAGTCAGAGACTCACTGATCTGGTGGCCCCCGGTGATTCAGTCCGGAAAATCGTTCCTACCTCTGAAGTGGACAATGATCACAACGGACGCCAATCTATCCAGCTGGGGTGGAGTGATGGGGGTTCAGTCGGCTCAGGGCCTCTGGTCGACGGAAGAATCCAAGTTGCCGATCAATCTGCTCGAGTTGAGAGCGATCAGGCTATGCCTCTTCACATGGTCAGTGAGAATTCAGGGGTGTCCGATCAGGATCGAGACGGACAATGCCACAGCTGTGGCATACGTCAATCACCAAGGGGGAACAAGACGCTCAGCTGCTGTTCGGGAGGTCGCTCACATACTTCGGTGGGCAGAGCCACACCCTCCGGCCCTGTCGGCCATTTACATCCCGGCGGTGGAAAATTGTCAGGTGGACTATGAGTCGACAGATGCTGGACCCAGGAGAATGGGCATTGCATCTGGAGATATTCAGGCTGCTGTGCCTGAAATGGGGCACACCAGATGTGGATCTATTGGCCTCCTGTCTCAATCGGAAGGTGCCGAGATTCGTGTCCAGGACAAGAGATCCACGCCTTTCCTCCACTGAAACTGTTGCCACCTCAGCTTCGCAGAGTGGAGGCCGAGGGGATTCCAGTAATCCTGGTTGCCCCAGATTGGCTTCAGCGGCCCTGGTACTCAGACCTGGTGCGTCTGGTGGCGGACGCTCCCTGGCGACTGCCGCTGTGAGAGGGACTCCTATGTCAAGGTCCAATCTTTCACCCTGTTTTATCATCGCTGGCTTTAACAGCCTGGCTTTTGAAACCCAGGTATCGAGGAACCGAGGTCTGTCGGACTCTGTGATTCCTACTAGGCAGAGAGCGTGGAAATCTTCCAGGAAGATATACCATCGTACCTGGAAGGCCTACATCTCCATGTGTGAGGAGAAAGGGTGGCATCCACGCTCCTCTATATCCAGGAATCTGCTGTTTCTTCAGCAAGGTGTAGACCAGAGGTTGGCGTTGAGCACCATCAAGGGGCAAATTTCAGCTTTTTGGCTTTTTTTTTTTTTTTTTTTTTTTTTTTTTTTTCAGCGACCCCTAGCGTCTCGCTCACTAGTGAGTACTTTTGTTCAGGGGGTGCGCCATGTAGTCCCTCCGGTGCATCCTCTGTTGCTTCCGTGGGATTTGAACCTGGCGTTGACGGCGCTTCAGAAGCCGCCGTTTGAGAATATCAGGGAGATTCCTCTGTTGACCTTTTACAGGAGGTGGTCTTTCTAGTGGCCATCACATCGGCCAGGAGGGTTTCGGAACTGGCGGCCTTGTCCTGCAAGTCGCCTTATCTGGTCATCCAGGGATAAGGTGGTGATGCGTCTGCAACCGTCCTTTCTACGAAAAGTGGTCTCGGCATTTCGTATCAATGAGGACATTGTATTACCATTGTTGTGTCCTAAGCCGAAGCAATGTGGTTAGGGCTCTGAAGGTGTACTTGTCTGTCACGGATTCCTTTCGGAAGTCAGACTCACTGTCTGTTTCGTTGGCTGGTCTTAAGAAGGGTATGGCGGTCTCGTCGGCCACCATTTCCAGGTGGATCAGACAGATTGTTGCCCAAGCCTACACCTTGAAGGGGCAGGTGCCTCTTTTCAGTCACGGCCTACTCTACAAGAGCAATTGGAACGTCTTGGGCCTTCCACCACCAAGTGTCTGTCGCTCAGGTGTGTAAGGTGGCGACCTGTTCTGCTGTCAGTGCATCGACTGATGCTGGTTTTGGCTGCAAAGTTTTGCAGGCGGCCGCGTAGTTGCTATTGAGTTTTTCCCTGGTTTTTCGATAAAAACGCAGTACTGTTTCGTTACTGCACTGTTGCATTACTTCGGCAAGGTTGCGGTCTGGGGGATCACTCCTGTTGAGGATGCTCGGTTCCACACACTGCTGTTTTTTATTTTTATTTTATTTTTTGTGGGTTTAGTTTCACTATAGGCCCATGTAATTACAGAGAGGAGCTGTCGGTCGGTGAATATAAGAGAAAATAGGATTTTTGTACTTGCCATAAAATCCTTTTCTCTGTAATACACCGACCGACACAGCACCTACCCCTCCTTTTTGTATGTTATACTGCTTGTTGACGTACTGAAGCTGCTAGCAGCAGGAGGAGGGTTGATAGCACGGAGGCCTGCCCCCCAGGGCGGGATTAAAGTTGTGTATTGTGTAACAATTTTGCCTAGTTTCTCCTAATGGCAGGCTATACAACCCATGTAGTTAGAGAGGAGCTGTGTTGGTCGGTGAATTACAGAGAAAAGGATTTTACGACTAGTACAAAAATCCTATTTTTTTTTTTCCTGGTTTTTCGAAAAAAAAAACAGTACTGTGTTTGTTTTTGTTTTTTTTTTAATGCACTGTTGCATTACGTCCGCAAAATGTTGCGGTGTTGGGGATCTCTCATGTTGAGAATACCCGGTTATGTGGCAGTGTTTTTTTCCCCATATACTGTGTGTGTGTGTGTGTGTGTGTGTGTGTTTTTTTTTTTTTTTTTTTTTTTTTTTTTTGTGGATTTAGTTTCACTAGTTCCCACTTGCCATGGTGGATGAAGTTTTTATGCTGTTTTTTCCCACCCCTCGTTTGGCACTGCTTGGGGACATCCCATTTAGTTAGAGGAGCTGTGTCGGTCGGTGAATATAAGAGAAAATAGGATTTTTGTACTCGTCTCAAAATCCTTTTCTCTGTAATTCACCAACCAACACAGCACCCACCCCTCCTTTTTTCTAAGTTATACTGCTTGTTGACGTACTGAAGTTGCTGGGGCAGTAGGGAGGGTTGTTAGCACAGGGTCCGCCCCCTAGGCGGTACTGACAATTCTGTGTGTTAGAATTTTTCTTAGTTCTCCTTGTGGCACGTTAACAAACCATTTAGTTACGGAGAGTAGCTGTGTCAGTCGGTGAATTACAGAGAAAAGTATTTTACGGTGAGTAAAAAAAATCCTATTGTTTTTACTTCTATTTGTGCTGTAGCTCCACCCCAGCCTGGAGCCCAATTTATGAGATTTTCTATAGAGGAGATACAGTACTAGGCACTGCTCCCTCTTTAAAAATGTTTGTACAGTTCCCAATTTTTAAAGTAATTTAGTGATCATTCAGTGCTGCCATCCTGTGTGATCTGCTGGCTGCTAGTACACAAATATGGCAACAGCAGATAGGTTACACAGCCCTGCAGCACTGACTTTTGTGAAAGAAAAAAGAGCGCTGGCAGGACTGCGTAATATGCTCATGCAGTAGCAGCCAGCAGATCTACCGCAAAGCCCCACGGCGCTCACTGTGCCTACTGACACAGCTCCTTTCTTAGACCATTGGGTTGTTAAGCCACCTTCAGGAGAGGACTAGGCAGAACATGTTAACCTGTGATAATAAAACTAGAACTTTCTAGTTCCGCCCAAGGGGAAGTTTCTTAGGTAACAACCCCTCAGCCTTCTACCGCAGCCTCAGTTTTTTTTCTGCCTAGTGAAGGAGAAAGACCTAGGAACCCTGCGGGCCCATCGGTCCGTGGATTTTTCTGCAGACGTTTTGCTTTTTTGTGCAAGAGCAGATCACAGGATCTTTAATATCAACAGCCGGCTGGGTGACAGGCTGAATACTCTTATACTTGTAGTCTCCCCAGCCTGGCCAGCGAGGGTGTGCAGACCAGAGCTCCATGCTGGGTCGGCCCCGACATGCCCCCAGCTTCAGGGGCGGCAGGTGAGCGTAATGCTCCGGGGGAAACGCATATGACCGGGCTACTGATGTGTGTGCCAGGCCAGCAGCCACCCTGTACTGATTGGAGAGTGGGTCTGTGATTAAATGTCTCCCAGCTCTTCAGGACTGGTAAGTACAGCTCTCCCTGCCTCGTTGGGGCTAAGCAGCTGGACATTCCCTGGGAGGTTGATTCGGGGGTCCCTCACCTACCTCTCTCCTCTCCCCTGTCCCTATCTCCCTCCCCTTCTCTGTGGGGGATGCTACAGGGGCTCTCTGGGGGGGCTCTCACCTGGGGGGAAGACTGCGCTGGATAGCTTTGCCCTGGATGTGTGTAGGTCTCTCCCCTGATGTGTCTGGAGGCTGTGTCTGTTGATCGCTGTAGCGCCGTTTCTCTGCCGTTTCTCTGCCGTTTCTCTGCCGTTTCTCTGCCGTTTCTCTGCCGTTTCTCTGCCTGTTTTTTCACTGTCCCTCATGTTATACAGTGCTCGGCGGCCATTTTTGGTGTGTCCAGGGAGCAGCATGCTCTGCCTCCATTTCTTGTAGTCCGGCGGCCATTTTCCTTGTGATTATGTCCTTTATAATGGACCCTTGGAAGCCATTTTTTTTAAGCCTGAACACGCTTTTCAGTTTCAGCGCTATTCAGAACAGCTCAGCACAGCGCGCTGTGGTAACTTATGCATCTGGGAGCTGACACAGGCAAACCTAGCTGGACGGCGCATAACTTGGTCAGGGTGGTGAGTCCTGCGGGAGGAGCCCCTCACCCAGCAGCAGTTTGAAGTGTGGGACCAACACTGACTTTAGTCCCCAACAGGTGGCAGACAGGGTAGGTTCAGCATGGCTTCAGAAACTGGTGTTTCTTCCCCCGAAATCCAGGCAATTGCAACCGGTTCACCTGCAGACAGTGCAGTGCCTCTGAATGCTTTGTTGGCAGTCCTTAATTCGTTTGTTGCCAAGATGGAGACTGTGCGTGGGTGCAAAGGTGGTAAAAAACACCCCCCTGTCCTGCGGGGAGAGCTGACGCAGACTCTGGCCCTGCTGAGGCTGGTGACCCCCTGTTCTGTAGTTTCAAACGACGCTGCCAGGACCGATTGGACAGTGGGGATTAGTCCTCGTCCGGGTCCATGCGCGACGAAGCGATTGTTGGAGCACTTGTCACAGCTGTGCGTGATACCCTGAAAATTCAGGAGCCAGCAGATCCCTCTGCTGATGTAGTGGTCCCTTTTTGAGTCCCGTAAGCCAGTCCATACACCTAAAGGGGTTCCCGTATCTGACTTATTTCGAGAAGTTAATTTACAAGGAAGGTCGACCACAATGGACTTTTCAGTCCTCAAATACATAGCGGTTCGTTACCCCTTTAAGGAGAGCCTTCTTAAAAAGTTGTTGGCTCCTCCGGTCGTGGACCCCCCCCCCCAGTATCCAGGTTAAACGAAGTAACCACGATCCCGGTTGAGCGGAGTCCTGCCTTTAAGGACCCCACGGACAGGAAGGCCGAGGCAGTGGCTCGTTTCTTGTTTATGGTTGTGGGGTCATCTGTGCGACCAGTACTGGCATCCGCACTTGTGTCTCAAACACTCACTGAGTGGGCACAACTTTTGCACCGCGAATTGGGAGAGCAACAGGCTTCTCCTGTCTGCGAAGAACTAGCAGACCAATTAGTACAAGGCCTTAAGTACGTTTGTGACGCAGCCCTGGATACCCTTCCTCTGTTATCCAGGGCTTCAGTGTCGGCAGTGGGGCTGCGGTGCCTGATTTGGCTCAAATGCTGATCAGCTGACCAGGCATCCAAGAAAGCCCTGACGGATCTTCCCTTCCTTGGCGACTGGCTCTTTGGAGCCTCATTAGATGACATTATTAAAAATTCCACAGGTGGTAAGCGTACACTACTCCCACAGACCAGGAAGGCTAAGGAGCCACGCCATAGATGAGGGTCCTCATTTTCCGCTCAGAAACGGCTGTGCTAAATCATCCTTATGAAGGGGCGCCCCCGCTCGCTCAGGTGGGGGGGAAGGCTTCTGCCATTCTCAAGGATCTGGTAGGAGCAATGTCAAGACAGATGGGTGGCTTCTGCCGTTTCTCTAGGTTACAGAGAAATCTAGAGTTCCAAGTTTTTCCGTCTCCTCGGTTTCTAAGGTCATATGTTCCCAAGGATCCAGAGAAGAAGGCTCTCCTTCTAGCACTGGATCATCTACTATCCAAATCAGTGATATCAGAAGTTCCCTTAGAGCAACAAGGCACAACTTTTTATTCAAACCTCTTTACGGTTCTGAAGCCAAACGGAGAAGTAAGACCTATTCTAGATCTCAGAGATCTGAATCAGCACTGACCATCTGATCCTTTCGCATTGAGTCAATCCGGTCGGTTGTAGCCATCCTGCAAGGAGCCGATTTTTTTTTTTTTTTTTTGGCTTCAATTGATCTACCTTTTTGAAGTAGAAAATACAAATTTTCAGTTTGTGGCTCTGCCATTCGGTCTAGCCACAGCTCAACCGGTATTCTCAAAGATTCTGGCCCCTCCTTTAGCCAGATTAAGGGCTCTGGGAATAACGGTCCTAGCCTACTTAGACAATCTACTTTTAGTAGATCATTCAGTTTCAGGGCTCAACCACAGTTTGGTTACAACTGTAAGCTACCTGGAATCTCTAGGCTGGATTCTCAACCTCCAAAAATCCTCCTTAAAACCATCAAGGAGAGTACAGTACCTGGGTCTGTTCATAGATGCCATACAGAAAAGGGTATTTCTACCCCAGAAAAGAATTGGTTCCATTGTAGCACTAATTCAACTCGGGCAAAAAAAGCCTTCCATTCGGTTGTGCATGGGACTGTTGGGAAAGATGGTGGCCTCTTTTGAGGCCGTCCCTTACGCGCAGTTTCATTCAAGATTGCTACGAAACGCAATCCTCTCAGCCTGGAATAAGAAGCTTCAGGCCTTAGATTTCCCAATTCATCTGGCTCCCGACCTACGTCAGAGCCTAAATTGGTGATATCCAGCAACCTTCAAAAGGGAAAATCATTTCTACCAGTCTGCTGGAAAGTGGCGACTACGGATGCCAGTCTTCTAGGCTGGGGAGCAGTCCTGGAAGAGGATTCTGTCCAGGGGAAGTGGCCCATGTTGGAAAGGACCTTGCCTATCAACATTTTGGAGATTCAGGCAATTCGTCTGGCTCTAAAGGCCTGGACGGTCAGACTGAGGGACTATCCTGTCAGGATTCAGTCGGACAACGCCATGGCTGTGGCTTGCATCAATCGCCAAGGAGGTGCAAGGAGTCGTGCAGACCAAAAAGGGGTAAATCATGTTCCTTGCCTATTGACAAAATTAATTCTCGGGATAGAGAATTGGCAGGCGGACTACTTGAGCTGTCAACACTTGTTTCTGGGAGACTGGTCTCTTCACCCCAACCTCTTCCTTGTGACGTCAGATGGGGTACTCCAGACGTAGACCTGCTCGCAAACAGATTCAACAACAAGGTTGACAACGTTGTGTTGAACAAAGGATCCGCTAGCTTGCGGAACACACATTAGTCTTCCCATTTGATCGGTTTTCTATGATCTATGCATTTCCTCCAGTTCTGCTTCTTCCGAGTCTTCTTCGCAGGATCAAATGGCAACAAAAAGAGGTGATTTTGGTGGCCCCAGCGTGGCCCAGAAGGTCTTGGTTTGCAGAGATCCTAAAGATGGCAGTAGGCTTTCCTTGGACTCTGCCATTACGGCCAGACCTTCTCGCGCAAGGTCCAATATTCCATCCTACCTTACAGACGCTAAACTTAATGGTCTGGCTATTGAGACTCACATTCCAAAGGATTGTGAATCTGGCCTTGAATACTACAGATCTTGGCCTTGTCAATATCTTTTCATGGCCTTTAGCTTTGTTCAGGGGGTAACACGGATCAATCATCCTATCAAGGCACCTCTAAATCCTTGAGATTATAATTTTGGTCTTGTCGGCTTTGCAGAAACAGCCTTTTGAACCTCTACGTGAAATTCCCTTGGTCCTTTTGACTAGAAAGATGGTCTTTCTGGTTGCCATTTCTTCTGCTAGAAGAATATCGGAACTATCGATTCTCTCTTGTAAAGAGCCATATCTGATCATGCATAAGGTGGTTTCCTGCCAAAGGTGATGACAGGTTTTCACTTAAACCAGGATATTCTTCCTTCCTTCCTTCTTTCCAGAGCCTCGATCTAGGGAAGAGAAGGCTCTACATTCCCTTGATGTATTAAGAGCGGTCAGAGTATAATCAAAGGCGACCGCTCAGGTTCGTAAATTAGATTTTTTGTTCGTACTGCCAGATGGTCCAAAGAGCACAGGCAGCGTCTACATCCACTATTTCGAAATGGATTCGTCAGGTCATTATTCAGGCGTATGTTTTAACCACTTTCAGACCGGACCATTTTGCTGGTAAATGACCAGAGGTCTTTTTACACTTTGGCACTGCGCTGCTTTAACTGGTAATTGCGCGGTCATGCAATGTTGTACCCAAACAAAATTTGCGTCCTTTTCTTCCCACAAATAGAGCTTTCTTTTGATGGTATTTGATTGCCTCTGCGATTTTTATTTTTTGCGATATAAACGTAAAAAGACCGCAAATTTTGAAAAAAAATGATATTTTCTACTTTTTGTTATTAGAAAAATCCAATAAACTCAATTTTAGTCATACATTTAGGCCAAAATGTATTCAGCCACATGTCTTTGGTAAAAAAAAAGTCAATAATTGTATATTTATTGGTTTGCGCAAAAGTTGTCACATCTACAAACTAAGGTACGTTTTCTGGAATTTACGCAGCTTTTAGTTTACGACTGCCTATCTCATTTCTTGAGGTGCTAAAATGGCAGGGCAGTACAAAACCCCCCCAAATGACCCCATTTTGGAAAGTAGACCCCCTAAGGAAATTGATAAGAGGCATGTTGAGCCCATTGAATATTTTATTTTTTTGCCTCAAGCGATTGAATAATGACAAAAAAAAAAAATTTTTTTTTTTTTTTACACAAAGTTGTCACTAAATGATATATTGCTCACACATGCTATGGGCGTATGTGAAATGACACCCCAAAATAAATTCTGCTGCTTCTCCTGAGTATGGGGATACCACATATGTGGGACTTTTTGGGAGCCTAGCCGCGTACGGGGCCCCGAAAACCAAGCACCGCCTTCAGGCTTTCTAAGGGCGTTACAGTTTTGAAGGCCATAAAATGCCAAGATGGCACAAACCCCCCCCAAATGACCCCATTTTGGAAAGTAGACACCCCTAAATTTAGGGGTACACTAGTGAGACTAGGTAATAAATGGCGGGTGCCCTGAAACTATAAAAAAATAACTAACCAACCAGCGTCACCTGTAACAGTTATATGGTGATCACTGGTGAAAGGGTTAACTAGGGGGCAATTAGGGGGCTTTATGCGGTAGTATATGGGGGTCCCTGGCGCTATAAAAAGCTGCAGCGAACCTAAATACCTACCTGCCTAACTAGCGTCACCTGTGACACTAATACAGCGATCAGAAAAACGATCGCTTATTAGGCTGGGTTCACACTGGAGCGATGCGGGAACGCCACGAATGCGCGGCGGGTTCCCGCATCGCATGCCTCCCGGCGGCAGTTCACACTGCCCTATGCGAACTGCTGGGAGTGTCAGTGAAATGTTACTGACACCCCCAGATCAGTTCGCATATCGCAGTGCGATCTGCAAACTCGGATCGCATGGTGTGAACACCCATGCGATCCGATTCTGCTGCGGGCCAAAAAAAGGGTCCCGTGCGAATTTGCGGCGGGTGCGGCGGGTGCGGTGAATGGCTGAACTCGAATCGCACAGAGATCGGATGTGATTTGCACTGCAGTGCGGTGCGAATCACATCCGTTCTCATAAACCGCTGCAATGTGAACCCAGCCTTAGTGACACTGGCGACGGGGGGTGATCACGGGGTTAAACCTTTATTGGGGGGGTTAGGGGGGTACCTTAGAACTAAAGGGGGCTAACCCTAACTGCCCTAACAGTTATTAGTCACAAATGACACCCGCCGGGTGATCAGGGGGTTAAACCTTTATTAGGTAATAAATGGCGGGTGCCCTGAAACTGTAAAAAAATAACTAACCAACCAGCGTCACCTGTAACAGTTATATGGTGATCACTGGTGAAAGGGTTAACTAGGGGGCAATCAGGGGGCTTTATGCGGTAGTATATGGGGGTCCCTGGCGCTATAAAAAGCTGCGGCGAACCTAAATACCTACCTGCCTAACTAGCGTCACCTGTGACACTAATACGGCGATCAGAAAAATGATCGCTTATTAGGCTGGGTTCACACTGGAGCGATGCGGAAACGCCGCGAATCCGCGGCGGGTTCCCGCATCGCATGCCTCCCGGCGGCAGTTCACACTGCCCTATGCGAACTGCTGGGAGTGTCAGTGAAATGTTACTGACACCCCCAGATCAGTTCGCATATCGCAGTGCGATCTGCAAACTCGGATCGCATGGTGTGAACACCCATGCGATCCGATTCTGCTGCGGGCCAAAAAAAGGGTCCCGTGCGAATTTGCGGCGGGTGCGGCGGGTATGGCGGGTGCGGCGGGTGCGGCGAATGGCTGAACTCGAATCGCACAGAGATCGGATGTGATTTGCACTGCAGTGCGGTGCGAATCACATTCGTTCTCATAAACCGCTGCAATGTGAACCCAGCCTTAGTGACACTGGCGACGGGGGGTGATCACGGGGTTAAACCTTTATTGGGGGGGTTAGGGGGGTACATTAGAACTAAAGGGGGCTAACTCTAACTGCCCTAACAGTTATTACAGTCACAAATGACACCAATGCAAAAAAAAAAAAAAAAAAAAAAAAATGACATTGGTGTCACTGTGACTGGGGGGCAGGGGTAATTGGGGGGGTGATCGGGGGGTAAAGGGGGGGTGTGAGTGTGCCTGGCATGTTCTACTGTGTGTGTGAGTGTTGGTGCAACTTACTGATCCGCTCTCCTCCGTGTCGGAACGAAAACTACCGACACGGAGGAGAGAATACATCACTTCCTCTCCTGTGTTTACATTACAGGAGAGGAAGTGATGTCACCGGGGATTTCTATTCGTCGGGAGCGATCGCGAGGGGGTGGCCATGAATGAATGGCCGTCCCCTCGTCCGGGATCGCTCCCGAACGAATACCGACCGCCGCAGGCACCGGGCGGGGGCCCGATAGGGCCCCCGACCCGCGGGAGGCAAGGGACGTACATGTATGTCCTTATGCCTGCCCGTGCCATTGTACCGACGTACATCGGCGTGCGGCGGTCGGCAACTGGTTAAAGAACATTCCTCCTTTTCATGTTAAAGCACACTCAACCAGGACGATTATCATGAGGATATTGCCTTTGGGCGCAGTGTGCTGCGGGCTGTAGTATGAGCCCTCTGACTTCATTTCTTTTTTTTTTTTTTTTTTTTGTCTCCCCCCGTTCAGTTGCCATTGCTATGGGACATCCTACATAGTAACTACTATGGCTCTGTGTCCCCTGATGTAAAAAGAAAATAGGATTTTTAAAACAGGTAAGCTTTTCTTTGTACATCAGGGGACACAGAGGTCCCTCCCTTCTTATTATACACTTGTATTGCTTGGCTACAAAACTGAGGACTCCCAGTAAAGGGAGAGGTTATATGGGGAAGTATACGCCTTAGGGGCATGCCAGTGTCCAGCACCTGTTGGTCCGATATAACCCACATAGTAACTACTATGGCTCTGTGTCCACTGATTTAAATTTAAAAGTATTTTACAGGTAAGCTGTTTTAAAAATCCTATTTTTTTGCTACAGTAGTCATCCTCTAAGTCAAGTGTCTCTACATAGCCCAGGATGGTGGCCCATAGGGTTCAATGCTCCATAAATGGCAATGAGACATGACAGTGCCTGCTTTTGACATTGCTCAAGGTTTCTGGTGGTCAGAGGTTCTCACGTGAGAGGGCACTGGCTGGTCATGCATAGTCAGGTAAGCCAGGGATGGGGTGGACAGGCGTGTGCCCAGCTGATTCATTGTAGGAGGAGGCAGCAGCAGAAGGTGTGGGTTGGCTGTGCAGTTTCTGATGGCACTGGCTTGGTTCCTTTTTTAGCTTTTGTTTTCCTACCATTGTGTGTACCTCCACATCAGTGCTCACCACCAGCCCGGTGGGCCACGTTGCCTCTCATGTGGTCCGGCTTCCCACTGCTCCCTCAACTCGCTCCTCTCTAGCCAAGCTTCAAGGTGGCAGTACAAAGTCTGTTCTTGAGGCCTTGCTCCTTCTGGCTCAGTCAGGGATGGCTACTGGGTGCAGGCTGCATCCTGCTGTCCTGTTGAATTTGTGAATGAACACTGAGCTCGAGTGGAGCTGTGTTATATCGATCTGTCATTGTTATTTTAGGTTAGTAGCTGGTAGCTAGACTACACAGCTCTACATTGGTGACTGATCTTTTATTAGTACCTTGTCTAATGAATGGGACTGACTTTGCCCCCTGCTGTGCTGAATGTTCTCGTCGTCTTTGGTGTACACTTATGCCGCATTTCCACTGAGCGGATCGGTACGGTATGCTATTTTGAGTGTTTCCATTATGAAAGTGACCCATACAACCGAACCATACCGCACCATTCAGGGTCTTGCTTGAGATGTGGTGCCAGAGAAAATGGTACGGCACTGTTAGGGTGGAGCTACTGGCATCACACAATACCTTCCACTGATTGGACAGAAAAAAAAGTCAATGCTCACGTCAAAGGCATTTTTTTTTTAAACCCCGTAATGGCCCTTGGTGGTCCGACTTGCAGTAGAAACGCTCACCTGAATAGACTGGACTAGTCTAACCCTTCCAAACTGTACCAACCCAAACCGTTCTGCTTAGTGCAAAAAAGCATTACTGCCAGAGGAGAGAGCGCTCAATAAGCTCCAATTATTTGTTGGTCATCTCGCTTAGCAGCATAGTCAGACAAGACTGAAGTGGGACAATCAATTTGACCACACTGCTCAGAAAACACAAGATGAAACCGGGGCCTAGTGCTACATGCACTTGGTCTCCTGGGGCAATAAATAATGTGAAGGCAAAGTGATATTGTTTAAAGCAACACTTTACCTATGAAAACCCACCCTGTAAAAATAAAACCAAAAACAAAAAGGGAATGTGTTCTAACTTTCCAGCAGCCCATGTCTTAAAACTCTGTTGCAAATCCCACTAGGTGTGTTGAATATTTGCTTTCCCTCATGATCTGTAGTTCCTCCCATTGGCTCTGGGGATGAGCTCTGGTGTGTTTGGAGCTTATTCAGTACTCACCTCAGCTGTCTCGCCAGAAACCGGTCACTCCAAACTGCCAGTCCTAAAGGTCCAAGGCATACCCCCTGCTCTGCAGGTGTTCAAGGGGAGCATATATAGTAGTATCTCACAAAAGTGAGTACACCCCTCACGTTTTTGAAAATATTTTATTCTACCTTTTCATGTGACATTGAAGAAATGACACTTTGCTACAATGTAAAGTAGTGAGTGTACAGCTTGTATAACAGTGTACATTTGCTGTCCCCTCAAAATAACTAAACACGCAGCCATTAATGTCTAAGTCACTGGTAACAATAGTGAGTACACCCCTAAGTGAAAATGTCCAAATTGGCCCAAAATGTCAATGTGTTGTGTGGCTGCCATTATTTCTTTTCATACATCAGGGGACACAGGGCCATTAATAGGTGATGGACACTGGCACGCCCTAAGGCAAGAAGTGCACTCCCTATATAACCCCTCCCATTCTGGGAGTCCTCAGTTTTTTTCCGCCAGTCTCTAAGGTGTTGGTCAGGAGTAAAGATGTGCTGTGCTGAGCTCCACTGGAAGCAATCCTTGCTGGGGCTTGCCATGCTGACCGGATACATTCAGAGTGTCCTTTCATGGGCCTAAGGAATGGTACCCAAGCCTCATGTCTGAAGAAACAAGGTTTTGCTTGTGAATGCTTCTCTTTAGAGAGCTGGACCCTGGAATCCAGTACTTTTTGGTAGTAAGGTCATTAAGTTTTTACTGGCAGGGTGTTGTTGTAGGTCCAGGATTGTGAGTAACCTCTAGGTTCCCCTGTTCCTGAAGGTTTCGGAGCCCACCGTGAAAGGTGAAGATTAGGTTTATCTCTGATAACCCTGCTGCGGGAAGGTAAGTGGAGATTTTCTTATGAATTTCTCCTTTTAAGTTTATAATCTGATGCCTATGTGTCACCACTGGGGGCTGTATTGAGCACTCACCGACTGATGCTGGAAACAGCGCTAGGTCAAAAGCCATCATTTCCTCCTCTCTTCCGGCCAGAGCAGGCAGATCCTCCGGTAAGAAAGGGGGGACTGATTTTTCCTCCTGCGCCCCCAACGTTGAAGTTAACCCCTTCGGGGGAACTGTATGCCGAAAGCATTCCTTTAAAAAAAAAAAAAACATGCTCGCTCAGCGGTGGTTTGAGTGTAAGAGGGACCAGGAACTCCCCTAAGGGTTGTAAAGGGTCAATGGTTTTACAGCAAACTAAACTCATTTCCAAAAGAATGTCATCCTCAGAGTGTTGCTGACGGTCAGATTGAGCCGGCAGGGGAGACTATTGTTGCAGCTGCACTGGACACTTCAGTCCCTCTATATATCACACAGGAGGTTTTCTCTTCTACCATTTGTAATTTGGAAAAGAAGATTGATGCTATGATAACTCTCCATAGTGGTCTAAACACACAGTGGTGTAGTGGTTAGCACTCTCACCTAGCAGTAAAAAGGGTCGCTGGTTCGAATCCCAACCACGACACTACCTGCCTGGAGTTTTCATGTTCTCCCTGTGCCTGCGCGGGTTTCCTCCCACACTCCAAAGACATGCAGGTAGGTTAATTGGCTTCTGTCCAATATTGGCCCTAGTATATGAATGGGGACCTTGGATTGTGGGCTCCTTGAGGGTAGGGACCAATGTGAGTGTGCAATGTACAGGGATAGGGACAATTGTAGACACTCACTCAGGTTGAACTGGATGAACTGATGTCTTTATTCAACCTTACTAACTATGTAAACGTAGCAGATCCCCATCTAGTGCTCAGGACCCTCTTATTAAGGTGCAAGGAGCATGGGATCAGGAAGATCTTCCAAGAGATTTGGAAGATGTATATCCTCTTCTGAGGAGCCTGATATGGAAGGAGTAGCATCACAAGACAAGTTGCTTGTGCACGCTCTTACTAAATTGGTTTGTTCAAACTTTTTGCTGCCTGCAGTGCAGGCTCTTGATGAACCCACCTCTGGTTTGGGATCACGAAAACCTCCCCCATCTGGGGATGCTTTTCCTATTTATTCATGGCTAAAAAAGCTTATGTATTCTGAATGGGAACATGTGGATAAACAATATTATCCTCCTAAGAAATTCTCCACACTTTACCCTATGGAAGAGGATCTTTATAAGAAATGGGGGGGCGGGGTTGATGCTGCAATTGCCTCAGTGAACAAGAGTCTCACGTGTCCTGTGGTAATGTGCTAATGTTAAAGGATCCAAAAGATAAAAAAAAATTCTATCCAAAAGCAATATGTCTTTAGCAAGTTCAGTAGCACAGCCGGTTCTTGCGGCAATTGGTGTATTTCAGTCCATTAAGGAACAGTTTGTGGAGATGCTTAAGATTCTGCCTGATCAGCAGGCCCAGCAATGGGCTGGCATATCAGACACACTGTTTCACAGTAGATGCTATGAAAGATTCTATCATTCAAGCCTCACGGCTTATGCTTGGACTAGTGCATTCTCGCAGAGTTCTAAGGCCGAAAAATTGGTCAGCCGAAGCACCGTGTAAAAAAAACTCTTGCCCAGTTTCCCCTGTCATGGTGAACGGCTATTTGGAGACCAAGTTTCAGCTCTTTTAAGGTGGCAGCCCTGCATGCGGATCAATCCCCCCTCCCCATCCTTTTTCCCCTCCCCCTCTCCATGAACTAAAGAACATTTATTCCCTCCTTTTTTTGGTCTGGACAAAGTAGTGCATTCCCTGCACTCACCATATGTAACCTTATAGACTCCCTTTTTTTCAAGTGGGAACCTAATATCTTTGATTTGCGCCAAATACTTGTCTTATGGCTATTTGGAGACCATCTGGGTAAATACATCCAAAGGATCTCTAATAGGAAAAGCTCTTTTACCAGTAAAGAAGAAGTTTAAACATTTCTTCTTTAAACGTGCTTCCTCACCTGTGCCAGGGGCATCATCCTCTAGGCAGTCTCGACGGCCTCAACCGTCAGGTTCAAGGAGATAACCCCAAGGGCAGCACCAGGGTCAAAAGAGATCTCGGGGCAAAAAGCCCACAAAGCAGAATGCTAAAGCCTCCTTATGAAGGGGTGCCCCTGCTTGCTCGGGTGGGGGGAAGGTTCCTGCAATTTTCAAAGATCTGGGAGGAACAATGTAAAGACAGATGGGTGGCTTCTTCAGTTACTCTAGGTTACAAACTAGAGTTCAGAGAATTTCCGTCTCCTCGTTTTCTAAGATCAAATGTTCCCAGGTATCCAGAGAAAAATAATTCTCTTTTTCTAGCTCTGGATCATCTATTATCCCAGTTGGTGATATCAGAGGTTCCCTTAGAGAAACAGGGCACAGGTTTTTATTCTAACCTTTCCACCGTTCCAAAACCAAACGGAGAGGTAAGACCCATTCTAGATCTCAAAGATCTGAATCCACACTTAAATATCCGTTCCTTTCGCATGGAGTCAATCTAATAGTTTTTTTCCATCCTGCAAGGAGGGGAGTTCTTGGCTTCAATTGATATCAAAGATGCATATCTCCACCTGCCAATATTTCCCGCTCACCAGAAATTTCTGCGCTTCGAAATATCTAGCCACAGCACATGTTCTCAAAAATTCTGGCTCCTCCTTTAGCTAAATTAAGGCATAAGGGTCCTAGACTATTTAGAAGATCTACTTTTAATAGATCATTCAGTCTCGGGTCTAAACCAGAGTCTGATCACAGCTGTAAACTACCTGGAATCTCTGGGTTGGATACTCAACCTAGAAAAATCCTCCTTAAAACCATCAAGGAGATTACAGTACTTAGGGCTGGTCATAGATACCATACAGAAGAAGGTATTCTTACCCCAAACAAGAATCAGTTCCATTATAGGACTAATTCAACTTGTCAAAACAAAGAAAAATCCTTCCATTCGGCTGTGCATGAGATTGTTAAGGAAAATGGTGGCTTCCTTCAGGGCTGTCCCTTACGCGCAGTTTTACTCAAGACTGCTACAAGATCCCATCCCATCCTGTCGGTCTGGAACAAAAAGATTCAGGCTTAGGATTTTCCAATAAGCTTGGCTCCAGATGTACATCAGAGCCTAAATTGGTGGTTGATATCCAGCAACCTCCAAAAGGGGAAATCTCTATTTTCTTACATCAGGGGACACGGAGCCATAGTAATTACTATGAGTTATATTGGACCGACAGGTGCTGGACACTGGCACGCCCCTAAGGCGTGTACTTCCCCCATATAACCCCTCCCATTTACTAGGAGTCCTGTTTATTTTGCCAGAGTCTAAGGTGTTGGGCATGAGTAAGGATGTGTTGTGCTGAGCTCCACGGGCAGTAATCCTTTGATATGAGCCAGCCATCCTGATCGGATCCATTCTGATGTCTTTGTAATGGGCTAAATGAATAGTACCCGGGCCTCGTAATCCGAAGAAACAAGGTTTTGCTTGCGAATGCTTCTCTGCGAGATCTGGTCCCTGGATTCAGTACTTTTTCGTAGTGAGGCCAATAAAAGTTTACTGGCAGGGTCCTGTCGAAGGTCCATGATTGTGGGATAACCTGAGAGCTCCCCGGTTCCTGAAGGTTTCCTTTAAGGTCTCGGAGCCTACCGTAAAGGGCAAAAATAAAAAAAACCTGCTGCAAGAATAAGGTAGGGGAGATTTTCTCAGGAATTTCTCCTTCTATGTTTTGTGTTGTCATGTATAAGTGTGACCACTGGGGGCTTTATTGATCACTCACCATCCTGTCACTGGAAACAGCAGATGCTTTCACTCTCCTCTCCTTCAGCCGGCTCAGACCCTCTGGTAAGAAAAAGGATGGTCTGATCTCTTCCTGGGCCCCCAGATTGGCGTATTTTCATATTTGTATGCCAGACCAGCTGCCTTGTTAAAAAAAAAATATATATATATATATATATATGGAGGATTTACCCCACTCTGCCATGCTGCAGGATGCTTGCGTGGGAAAATCTGCTGCTTTTTGAAAAAGGGAAGGGGGGGGGGGGGTCATGTGTGGCTAATGGCATCAGACGCCGGCTACACATGCAGGAAGTGTTTCAGGCACTGTGAGAGAAGCTGCTGCCTGGCGGTGGAGGGACAGAGCCGAGAGGTTGGCTGCTCAGTTTTGGTGACACAAGCATTTCCCTTTTGACAACATTGTACTGTATTAGCTAGGATTAATAGCAGTTATTGTACTATAGCCTAGCAAGTTTTGCATTCTTTTGCTTGTAGTGCCTCTGCTTTGTGCTGTAAGCTATGAGTGGCAAAGGGACCAGAAACCCCTCTAATGGTTCTAAGGGGTTAATGGTATGGAACAAGCTAAAAACATTTCCAAAAGAATGTCTTCCTCCCCTGAGAGGTATACGGCTAGTCAGATGAGCCTTCAAGGGTAGAACACTTCTGTCCCTGTGTATTTCATATAAACTGTTTTTTTTTTTTTTTCCTCTACCACTTAAAAGATTAATGCTATGATGTCTCTCCATAGTAGGACTAAACATAGCAGATCCCCATTGTGTCCTCGGGGCCCTTTTGTTGAGGTGCAGGAGGCTGGGGATCAGGTAGATCTCCCCAAATATTGGAAGATACTTATCTTTCCTCTTGGGAGGATCCTAACAGGGAGGGAGTAGCCTCACAAGGCAGGTGTTTGTCTACTCCCTTACTTAACCCTTTTGTTGCCTACAGCACAGGCTCTTGAGGTATTTACCTCTAAGGTTCATTTGAACCTCCCCCGTCTGGGGATGTTTTTTTCCTATTCATGCATAGCTTATGTATTCTGAATGGAAACATTTCTATGAAGAAATGAGGGGTTCCAGCAATTGATGCTGCAATCACCTCAGTGAGCAGAGTCTCACATGTCCAGTGGATAATTCACTGATGTTAAAGGATCCATCAAATTAATGTATTTTGCAGTTCTTCCTGCAATTTGTGTATCTCAGTTCCATTAACCCTTTAATGTCTGCTCCACTATTTTGGTGGAGCACATTTTAAGTCATGCTAATTCATTGAAAAATGTGGACTTCTAAGGGTTAAGGAACAGTTTGAGATGCCTTAAATTCTGCCTGATCAGCAGGCCCAGCAATGGGCTGGTGTAACTGACGCACTATGTCTCAGATGCTATGAAAGACTATAGTTTAAGCCTTATGGCTTATACTTGGACTAGTGCATTCTCGCAGATTTCCGTGGCTGAAATATTGATCAGCCGAAGCACCATGTGGAAACTTAGCCAGTTTGTGTCCCTTCCTGGGGTACGGCTATTTAGAGTGGATAAGTACATCCAAAAGGGTAAAGCTCTCTTTACCAGTAAAAGGAGGTTCAAACATTTCTCGTTTTTAATTGTGCTGACTCTCCTATGCCTGGGCCACCTGCCTTTAGGCAGTCTTGACAGTCTCAATAGTCAGGTCCCCAAGGGCAGCACCAGGATCTTGGGGGCACAAAGCCCATAAAGCAGAATACTAAAGCCTTATGAAGGAGCACCCCCACTCGTTTGGGTGAAGGGGAAAGGTCCTGCGATTCTCAATCTGGCAGGAACAATGTCAAGAGCAGAGGGATTTATGCAATTTTTTTGTCTAGGTTACGAAAAGAGTTCCCAGAGCCCCAGGTGGCTATCGGCTTTTGATCTGAGGGTCCGGGGTTCGGGTCCCTGTTTGGGTACTGCCTGTGGGGTCCTTGGGCTGCTGATGCAGCAGTCTTTATGCAAGAGTTTCCATCTCCCTTAGAGTGTTCCTAAGAATCCAGAGAAAAAGTCTTTCTGGCCTCTGGATCAGTTGTTATCCCAGTCGGTGATATCAGAGATTCCCTTAGTGGAACTGGGGGTTTTGGCTCAAATCTTTTAAGGTTCCAGAACCAAACAGAGGTAACACCCATTCTAGATCTCCAAGATCTGAATCGGCAAATAAACATCCCATCCTTTCATAATTCAGTCGGCTGTGTCTATCCTGCAAGGAGGGGAGTTGCATATCTCCATGTGCCAAAGTTTCCCGCTTACCAGAAATTTCTACGGTTTGAAATATAAAATGTATTTTTTCAGTTGTGGCCCTGCCTTTCGGCTTAGCCACAGCACCATGAGTGTTCTGAAAGATTCTGGCACCTCCTTAAGGTTAAGGGCTCAAGGCATAGCAGTCCTAGCCTGTTAGAACAGGTTTGACAAATTTTCTTGGAATCTAGGAGCCAGCTAAAGAAAGTTGGGAGCCAGGTCCGTAACGGCGATCTGGACCTGTCCCTGGCCTGACATGGAGACGAGTGAGCCCCAGCCCCCGCCACCTGTCTCCAAGTCATTGCCCATAGCTCTTAGAGGGACATTTTTATTTATTTATATTCAAATGACAATTTTTTTTTTTAAATTGCATTTTGATGTAATTATGAGATCTGAGTCTCTCTGACCCCAGATCTCATATTTAAGAGGACCATTCTTTTTTTCTATTACAAGGGATTTTTACATTCCTTGTAATAGGAATAAAAGTGACACAATTTTTTTATTTTTATTTTTTTAAAGAACAGTGAAAAAAATCAAAATATAAGTTAAAATAAGAGAGAAAAAAAGATTTTTAAACACGCCCTGTCCCACCCGCATATGAAAGTGGTGTTCAAACCACACATGTGAGGTATCACGTGATCGGTAGAGCAAGAGCAATTATTCTCGCCCTAGACCTCCTCTAACTCAAAACGTGCAACCTGTAGAATTTTTTTAAATGTCGCCTATGGAGATTTTAAAGGGTAAAAGTTTGTCGCCATTCCATGAGCAGCCGTAATTTTGAAGCATGACATGTTGGGTATCAATTTACTTGGCGTAACATTATCTTTCACAATATAAAAAAATTTAGCTAACTTTATTGTTGTCTTATTTTTTTATTTAAATTATTTTTCCCCACAAAAGTGCGCTTGCAAGTCCGCTGCGCAAATACGGTGTGACAGACAGTACTGCGACCAGCATTTTATTCTCTAGGGTGTTAGAATAAAAAATATATATGTTTTAGGGGTTCTAAATAAAGGGAAGGCAATGAAAAGAGGCAGGGGATGCTCCATTAGCATTGCTGGTTGTCATACCAACGGCCACCACAAGAGGGCACCAGATTCCAGAAGGAATCATAGGACCGCAGAAGGCCTCAATTACTGGCCGCCGGCTGAACGGCCCCACCCGATCACGCCGGGGGGTCCACAGAGATGGGATACCCCCAGCTGTGCTGTGCCAGATCGCTAATTCTAGTCGCAAATGCGACCTGGCACCTGGGTTTTGTCAAGCCTTGTATTTGATCTCCTTTTAATAGATCATTCAGTCTCCAAGTCTAAAAACCATAGTCTGATCTCGGCTGTAAATATCTGAAATCTCTAGGTTGGATTTTCAACCTTAGAAGATTCTCCTTAAAACCATCAAGGAGATTATGGTACTCGTGGGGGCTGGTTATAGATACCATACAGAAGAAGGTATTCTTGCCCCAGACTAGAATCAGTTCCTTTGTAGGATTCATTCAACTTATCAGAACAAAGGCCGTCCCTTACGCACAGTTTTACTCAGACTGCTTCAAGACACCATCCTGGTGGTCTGGAATAAAGAAGATTCAGGCCTTGTTTGTTTCCAATACGCTTGGCTCCCGACATAGGTCAGAGTCTAAATTGGTGGGTGGTATTCAGCAAAAGGGAAAATTTTTATCCTGGAAGGTGTTAACAGATGCCAGCTTTGTGGGGAATATACAAACAGAAGAAAAACAGCGCCAATCTAAGTGCAGTATTTTTAGATCACAGACATTTAATTTGTAAAGTAATACACTCACTCTCTACCAGAAAGTTTCAGGCACATCATGTATTTAAAAAGGTCTCTGGGGGACATCGCAGGGCTCCCGAGGAAAAGCGGTTTCTCATTCGGCTGTGTCTCTCGTCCGGTGGCGCCGGTGGTTCCCAGCGTCGCACGGCCCGGTGTAGCAGCGTCAGGGAAGTCCGTTCGTTGGTACGTTGGAGGCGCACTGCGATGACGTTCGTTACGTTTTACGTTGCACGCGTTCGAAGCATGCGTGCTCCTTCATCAGGCATCTCGACCACCATATTGGAAGTGGTTTAAATAGGGAAAGAGCAGTTCTAATTCGTCGGTCGAGTTGGGGTTCCACCCTGTGGGGCGGAACTATTACGACCAAGGCATGGTGTTGATGAGCTATGTGCTGCAGGCTTGCTGCATATTGTGCGTGTGCCTATATAGGAACTTGGCAATTGTGAAGGAAAAGTTTAGTTTATGTGTATATATAGATACAAATTAAAAATTAATAATTAAAAATTAGTAATTAAAAATTAATGTGGAAAAAATTGGGATATTTTATTTATTTTTATTAAAAACACGAAAATATTTTTGTAAAAAGAATTTTGTAAAGGGAGTAGAAAATGGAAATAGATATAAAAGAATTGATAAAAGGATTATTGAAAATTGAAAAATAAAGATAAAGATAAAGATACAAAGAAATAAAGAAAAAAAGAAAAAGGGGCAAAAATACTAAGGGTATATTTCTTTGGTGGGTATTAGGACGTAAGATGGTAAGAGGAATGCATATTGATAGAATTTGATGCTAAGAAATTTGATATTATAAGATACAATGAAAAATGATGTTCAATAAAAAAAATTATTGTATATAAAAAAATATATTGAATAAGAAGTAAGAAATATTGTATTGAGATTGTATATGTGTACGTTTTTGATACACATACACACACTTATGTACACACTTATACATACACATATATGTGTGTGTATATATATATATATATATACACACACACACACACACACACACACACACACACACACACACGTGCATGGACTCACATGCAGTGGGATCAGAAAAGGCGCGTCAATTTTGATTTGTGGTAGGGGAGGCGGGGGGGCGGGGGGGCGGGGGGGGGGGGGAAGGGAAACTTAAGTCTCATTAAGAAAGTATAGTGGGTAAAAATTAAATAACTGAATTGATTTCTATGTCTTCGTTGAGGCCTCCGGGCGTGAGAGTGTCCAACGTGTATATCCAAAAAGTTTCTCTCTCGCAGAGGCGTTTGAAACGCTCTGCGAGGGGGAAAGATCCAGGTATCTGTTCGAGGGCCCAAACTTGCATGCCCTCTGTGGACCCTTGGTGGTGTTCTTTAAAGTGCCGTGGGATGGTGAGGTTGGAATCCCCTTCTACTGATCGGCGATGTTCGCCGAACCTCTTTCTTAGGGTGCGAATGGTACGCCCTATATAAAGTAGGTTGCAAGGGCAGCGGATCGCATATATTACAAACTCAGAGGAACAGTTGTAAAATTCTTACCAACTGAAAGAATTTTACAACTGCTCCTCTGAGTTTGTAATATATGCGATCCGCTGCCCTTGCAACCTACTTTATATAGGGCGTACCATTCGCACCCTAAGAAAGAGGTTCGGCGAACATCGCCGATCAGTAGAAGGGGATTCCAACCTCACCATCCCACGGCACTTTAAAGAACACCACCAAGGGTCCACAGAGGGCATGCAAGTTTGGGCCCTCGAACAGATACCTGGATCTTTCCCCCTCGCAGAGCGTTTCAAACGCCTCTGCGAGAGAGAAACTTTTTGGATATACACGTTGGAGACACTCACGCCCGGAGGCCTCAACGAAGACATAGAAATCAATTCAGTTATTTAATTTTTACCCACTATACTTTCTTAATGAGACTTAAATTTCCCTTCCCCGCCCCCCCCCGCCTCCCCTACCACAAATCAAAATTGACGCGCCTTTTCTGATCCCACTGCATGCGAGTCCATGCACACATATGTGTGTGTGTATGTGTGTGTGTGTGTGTGTGTGTGTGTATATATATATATATATATATATATATATATATATATATATATATATATATATATATATATATATATATATATATATATATATATATATATATATATAATGTGTGTGTATGTGTATCAAAATGTACACATATACAATCTCAATACAATATTTCTTACTTATTCAATATATTTTTATATATATATAATAATTTTTTTATTGAACATCATTTTTCATTGTATCTTATAATATCAAATTTCTTAGCATCAAATTCTATCAATATGCATTCCTCTTACCATCTTACGTCCTAATACCCACCAAAGAAATATACCCTTAGTATTTTTGCCCCTCTTTCTTTTTTTCTTCTTTGTATTTTTTTATTTTTATTTTTATTTTTCAATTTTCAATAATCCTTTTATCAATTCTTTTATATCTATTTCCATTTTCTACTCCCTTTACAAAATTCTTTTTACAAAAATATTTTCGTGTTTTTTAATAAAAATAAAATATCCCAATTTTTTCCACATTATTAATTTTTAATTACTAATTTTTAATTATTAATTTTTAATTTGTATCTATATATACACATAAACTAAACTTTTCCTTCACAATTGCCAAGTTCCTATATAGGCACACGCACAATATGCAGCAAGCCTGCAGCACATAGCTCATCAACACCATGCCTTGGTCGTAATAGTTCCGCCCTACAGGGTGGAACCCCAACTCGACCGACGAATTAGAACTGCTCTTTCCCTATTTAAACCACTTCCAATATGGTGGTCGAGATGCCTGATGAAGGAGCACGCATGCTCCGAACGCGTGCAACGTAAAACGTAACGAACGTCATCGCAGTGCGCCTCCAACGTACCAACGAACGGACTTCCCTGACGCTGCTACACCAGGCCGTGCGACGCTGGGAACCACCGGCGCCACCGGACGAGAGACACAGCCGAATGAGAAACCGCTTTTCCTCGGGAGCCCTGCGATGTCCCCCAGAGACCTTTTTAAATACATGATGTGCCTGAAACTTTCTGGTAGAGAGTGAGTGTATTACTTTACAAATTAAATGTCTGTGATCTAAAAATACTGCACTTAGATTGGCGCTGTTTTTCTTCTGTTTGTATATCTTCCACAAGGTACCTTCTACCCTTGAACATGCTGCCTACCTGCTTGTGCTAAAGAAATCCTCCCTTTTCTATGGCTATTGTCACAACTATTTAACTATGGACTATAACCAATGATCTTGTTAGCTACCTATTACTTTTGCTACATATACTGCCATATTCAGCAAGGACTGCAAAACTCTGTGGAAAAGCAGACTTGAAAACCCTAAATCTGCTATACACATTAACTATAGCAGATAAACCCCCCCCTCCCCCCCCCTCCTCTTCTTTCCTTCCTCACTCCCCCCATCCAGGACATATATAATCCAGCAGCGCAACGCACAAAAAAACATTTTTGATTCACTTTCAGCTTTGTGGGGAGCAGCCTTGGAAGAGGATTCTGTCCAGGGGAGATGGTCCAGGTTAGAGGACCTTGCCTATCAACTTTTTTGTAAGTTTCAGGCAGTACATCTGGCCCTAGAATCTTGGCGGTCAGACTACGGGACTGTCTTGACAGGATTCGGTCTGACAAGGCCACAGATGGTGGCTTAGATTGATCATCAGGGGAGGCACGAGAAGTCGTGCAGCCCAAAAAAGAAGTGAATAATGTTCTAGCTTTAGCAGAATACAACACTCCTTGCCTATCAGCAATTCAAATTTTTCAGGCGTACTAGAGACGCCAACGATTATTTCCGGGATAATGGTCTCTTCACCCCGACCTCTTCCTAGCAATATGTCAGATGGGGTATTCCGGACATGGACCTATTCGTGTCCAGTTTCATTAACAAGGTCAACAACTTTATGTTGAACAAAGGGGTCCGCTAGCGGGCGGATCAGTTTTCTACTGATCTATGCATTTCCTCCAGTTCTGCTACTTCCGCGCCTTCTCCGCAGGATTAAGCAGCAACAAAAGGAGGTGATTCTGGTGGCCTCAGTGGGTCCCAGAAGATATAAATTTAACAAGTTCATAAAGATGGCAGAAGGAATCCTTCAGACTCTGCCTTTATAGCCAGATCTTCTTGCACAAGGTCCGGTTTTTCATCCTACCTTGCGTACAAGAAGTTTAACAGGTTTGACTGTTGAATCCCACTCTATAAAAGATCACGGGTGATCTCCTTCGGGTAGTGCCACCTTTTGACTTTGACTAATGCCAGGAAGCCGGCTTCCAGAATCACTTACTTTAGAGTCTGGAAGATATAGGTTTCTTGGTATGGATCTGGGGGTTGGCACCCCAGGAAGTATATCAATAGGCAGGATTCCTCATGCCTGCATAAGGGATCTGGAATGAAGCTGGCTTTGACTTCTATCAAGAGCCAGATCCAGGCCTTGCCAGTGTTTGTTCCTATGGCCTCTTACTCTTGGTGCGTAGCTTATTCAGGGGGTAACACGGTTTATTCCCCCTATCAAGGCACCTCTAAATCCTTGGGATTTAAAGTTGGTCTTATCGGCTTTGCTGAATCAGCCATTTGAATCTCAAGAGAAGTTCCCTTGGTTCTTTGACAAGAAAGATAATCTTTTCTGCTTACCATTCCTTCTGCTAGAAGAGTATTGGAACTAATTGCTCTGTCTTGTAAGAGCCATATTTCATCATGCATAAGGATGAGGTGGTTTTATGTCCTCATCCTGAATTCTTACCAAAAATGGTAACGGGTTTTCATTTAAACCATGATATTCTTCCTTATTTTTCTACAGAGCCTTAATATGGGGAAGAGAAAACACTACATTCTCTTGATGTGGTAAGAGCTATCAGAGTCCATTTTAAAGGCGAACGCTCAGGTTCGCAAAACACAGGATTTGTTTGAACTGCCAGAGGGTCCAAGATATGGACAGGCAGCGTCAAGATCCATATTTTTCAAATGGATTTGTCAAGTGATTGTTCAAGCTTCAGCATAAAGAAGAAAATGCTTCCTTCTCATATTAAGAGCACACTCATCCAGGGCGATTAGTGCCTCCTTGGGTGGGCTATCATCAGGCCTCTATGGTTCAGATCTGTAAAGGCACGACTTTGGTCTTCGGTTCATACGTTTATCCGATTTTATCAAATCAATATTAAAGGTCATGAGGGTATTGCCTTCATGCACAGCATATACTGCAGGCTGCAGTATGAGTCCCCTGGCCTCCTGTTTTTTGTTGTCACCCCCCCCCCCCCCCTTCAGTTGCCATTGCTATGGGACATCCCACATAGTAATTACTATGTCTCTGTGTCCCCTGATGTAAGAAAAGAAAATAGGATTTTTAAAACGACTTACCTGTAAAAATCCTTTTCTTTGATGTACATCAGGGGACACAGAGGTCCCTTCCTTCTTCTTATACACTTGTATTGCTTGGCTATAAAACCGAGGACTCCCAGTAACGGGAGGGGATATATGGGGGAAGTACACACCTTAGGGGCGTGCCAGTGTCCAGCACCTGTCAGTCCGATATAGCCCACATAGTAATTACTATGGCTCTGTGTCCCCTGATGTACATCAAAGAATAGGATTTTACAGGTAAGCTGTTATAAAAATCCTATTTTTCTGCCAGTATCTGGGAAAGTGGTGACAACAGATGCAAGCCTTCTAGGTTGGGGAGCAGTCCTGGAAGATGATTCTGTCCAGGGGAGATGGTCCAAGTCAGAAAGGACCTTGCCTATCAACATTTTGGAGATTCGGGCTGTACGTCTGGCCCTAGAATCTTGGACGGTCAGACTACAGAATTGTCCGGTCAGGATTCATTCCGATAGTGCCACAGCTGTGGCTTACATCAATCACCAGGGGGACACGAGAAGTTGTGCAGCCCAAAAAGAGGTGAATCATGTTCTAGCTTGGGTAGAACACAACATTCCTTGCCTATCTGCGATTTTCATTTCAGGAATAGAAAATTTGCAGGCAGACTACTTGAGTCGCCAACAATTTTTTCCAGGGGAATGGTCTCTTCACCCCGACATCTTCCTAGCGATATGTCAGAAATGGGGTATTCCGGACGTGGACCTGTTCGCATCCAGATTCAACAATAAAGTTGACAACTTTGTGCCGAACTAGGGATCTGCTAGAATGCGGAACAGACGCATTAGTCTTCCCATGGGATCAGTTTTCATTGATCTATGCGTTTCCTCCAGTCCTGCTACTTCCGCATCTTCTCCGCAGGATCAAGCAGGAACAAAAGGAGATTCTGGTGGCCCCAGCGTGGCCCAGAAGATCTTGGTTTGGCGAGATCATAAAGATGGCAGTAGGAGTCCCTTGGACTCTGCCATTATGACCAGACCTTCTCGGTCCTTCAAGGTCCGGTATTCCATCCCACCTTACAGACTCTAAATTTAACGGTTTGGCTATTGAAACCCGCATTCTAAAGGATTGTGGGTTATCTCCTTCAGTAGTGTCTGCTTTGATTAATGCCAGGAAGCTGGCTTCCAGAATCATTTACTATAGAGTTTGGAAGGCATATGTTTCTTGGTGTGGATCCAGGGGTTGGCACTCCAGGAAGTATGTCATAGGTAGGATCCTTGATTTCCTGCAAATGGGATTAGAAATGAAGCTGGCCTTGAGTACTATCAAAGGCCAGATCTCGGCTTTGTCAGTGGTGTTTTCAACGGCCTCTTGCTTCCCACTCTCTGGTGCGTAGCTTTATACAGGGGGTAACACAGAATAATCTCCCTATCAAGGCGCTTCTAAATCCATGAGATCTAAATTTGGTCTTATCAGCTTTGCAGAGTCAGCCTTTTGAGCCTTTATGGGAAATTCCCTTGGTTCTTTTGACAAGAAAGTTAATCTTTTTGGTTGCCATTTCTTCTGCTAGAAGAGTATCGGAACTAGTGGCTCTATCTTGTAAAGGGCCATATTTGCTCATGCATAAGGTGGTTTTGCATCCTCATCCGGAATTCCTACCAACAGTGGTGACAGGTTTTCATTTAAACCAGGATATTCTTTTTTTTTTTTTTTTTTCCCAGAGCCTCAATCTGGGGGAAAAGAAGGCACTACATTCCCTTGATGTATAGTAAGAGCGATCAGAGCCTATTAAAAGGTGACCGCTCAGGTTCACAAAACAATGTTTGGTTTTGTACTGCCGGAAGGTCCAAAAAGGGGACAGGCAGCATCAAAATCTACTATTTCCAAATGGATTCGTCAAGTGATTGATCAAGCTTACGGCTTAAAGAAGAAAATTCCTCTTTTTCATGTTAAAGCACACTCAACCAGGGCGGTTAGTGCCTTGGGCGGTGCATCATCAGGCCTCTATGGCTTAGATTTGTAAGGCCGCAACTTGGTCTTCAGTTCATACATTTACCAGATTTTATCAAATCAACGTTAAAGGTCATGAGGATATTGCCTTTGGGGGCAGTGTGCTGCAGTATGAGTCCTCTGGCCTAATTTTTGCCCTACTTTTTTGTTGTCTCCCTCCATTGCCATTGCTATGGGACATCCCACGTAGTAACTAATATTGCTCTGTGTCCCCCGATGTATCTAAAGAAAACAGGATTTTTAAAACGGCTTACCTGTAAAAGTATTTTTCTTGTACATCGGGGGACACAGAGGTCCCTCCCTTCTTGGTGTACACTTGTATTGCTTGGCTACAAAACTGAGGACTCCCAGTAGTGGGAGGGGTTATATAGGGAGTGTACTTCTTGCCTTAGGACATGCCAGTGTCCATCACCTATTAGTGGCCCTATAACCCACATAGTAACTACTATGGCTCTGTGTCCCCTGATGTACATCAAAGAAAAGTATTTTACAGGTAAGCTGTTTTAAAAATCCTGTTTTTCCAGCAGTGCGTTAACTCTCTTGGGCATGGAGCTCGCCAGAGCTTCACATTTAGCCACTGAAGTCCTCTTCCACTCCTCCATGATGACATCAGGGAGCTGGTAAATGTTAGAGACCTTGCTCCTCCACCTTCTATTTGAGGATGCCCCACAGATGCTTAATAGGATTTTGGTCTGGAGACATGCTTGGCTAGTCCATCACCTTTGCACTCGGCTTCTTTAGTGAGGCAGTTGTCGTTTTGGAGGGGTGTTCGGGGTTATGTTAAAATGCTGCCCTGCGGCCCAGTCTCCGAACGGAAGGGGGTATCGGGCTCTGCTTCAGTACATGTTAAATTCTTGGTTCCCTCAATGAACTGTATCTCCCCAGTGCAGCCAGCACTCGTGCAGCCCCAGACCATGACACTTCCACCACCATGCATGACTGTAGGCAAGACACACTCGTCTTTGTACGCCTCACCTGGTTGCCACCACATACGCTTGACACCATCTGAACCAAATAAGTTTATCTTTGTCACATCAGACTAGAGGACATGGTTCCGGTAATCCATGTCCTTAGTCTGCTTGTCTTCAGCAAACTGTTTGCAGGCTTTCTTATCCATCATGTTTAGAAGAGGCTTCCTTCTGGGATGACAGCCATGCAGACCAATTTGATGCAGCGTATGGTCTTGGCACTGACAGGCTGAACCCCCCCCCCCCCCCCACTCATATGTCCATTTTCCAAAGACAATCTCTGGTCTGGATATGACGATGAGCATGTGCACTCAACTTCTTTGGTCTACCATGGCGAGACCTGTTCTGAGTGGAACCTGTCCTGTTAAACCGCTGTATGTTCTTGGCCACCATGCTGCAGCTCAGTTTCAGGGTTTTGGCAATCTTCTTATAGCCTAGGCCATCTTTATGTAGGGCAACAATTCTTTTTTTTTCAGAGATGCCATGTTGAACTTCAAGTGACCAGTATGACAGAACGAGAGCGATAACACCTAATTTAACACACCTGCTCCCTATTCACACCTGAGACCTTGTAACACTGAGTCACATGACACCGGGAAGGAAAAATTGCTAATTGGGCCCAATTTGGACATTTTCACTTTTGTTGGCAGCAGTTTAGACATTAGTGGCTGTGTGAGTTAATTAAGGGGGCAGCAAATTTACACTGTTTTATATGAGCTGTACATTCACTACTTTAACCACTTCAGTTCCGGACCAATAAACACCTTAAGGACCAGAGGTCTTTTTGCAATTTCGCACTGCGCTGCTTTAACTGGTAATTGCGCGGTCATGCAATATTGCACCCAAACGAAATTTGCGTCCTTTTCTTCCCACAAATAGAGCTTTCTTTTGATGGTATTTGATTGCCTCTGCGATTTTTTTTTTTTGCGATATAAATGAAAAAAGAGCGAAAATTTTGAAAAAAAAAGATATTTTCTTCTTTTTGTTATAAGAAAAATCGAATAAACTAAATTTTAGTCATACATTGAGGGCAAAATTTATTCAGCCACATGTCTTTAGTAAAAAAAATGTCAATAAGCGTATATTTTTTGGTTTGCGCAAAAGTTATAGCGTCTACAAACTAGAGTACATTTTCTGGAATTTACACAGCTTTTAATTTATGACTGCCGATCTCATTTCTTGAGGTGCTAAAATGGCAGGGCAGTACAAATCCCCCCCAAATGACCCCATTTTGGAAAGTAGACACCCCAAGGAAATTGCTGATGGGTATGTTGAGCCCATTGAATATTTATTTTTTTTGTCCTAAGGGATTGAATAATGACAAAAAAAAAAAAAAAAAATTTTTTTTTACAAAAAGTTGTCACTAAATGATATATTGCTCACACATGCCATGGTTATATGTGAAATGACACCCCAAAATACATTCTGCTGCTTCTCCTGAGTACGGGGATACCACATGTGTGGGACTTTTTGGGAGTCTACTCGCGCACGGCACCCCGAAAACCAATCACCACCTTCAGGATTTCTAAGGGTGCAAATTTTTGATTTAACTCCTCACTACCTATCACAGTTTCGAAGGCCATAAAATGCCAAAATAGCACAAAACCCCCCCAAATGACCCCATTTTGGAAAGTAGACACCCCAAGCTATTTACTGAGAGGCATGTTGAGTCCATGGAATATTTTATATTTTGCCAAAAGTTGCGGGAATATTACAAACTTTTTTTTTTTTGCACAAAGTTGTCACTAAATGATATATTGCTCACACATGCTATGGGCAGAAGTCAAATTACACCCCAAAATAAATTCTGCTGCTTCTCCCGAGTACGGGGATACCACATGTGGGGGACTTTTTGGGAGCCTAGTTAACTAGCTACCTAGCGACACTAGCGACACTGATGCAGCGTTCAGAAAAATTATCGCTTAGTGACACTGGCAAAAGGGGGTGAAAGGGTTAACTAGCGGAAATCAGGGGGTTAAAACCATTATTGGGTAGTATATCGGGGTACCTAGCGCTATAAAAACCTGGCGGTGAACCTAAAAAAATAACTAGCTACCTAGCGACTGTAGCGACACTAATGCAGCGATCAGAAAAACGATCGCTTAGTGACACTGGCAAAAGGGGGTGAAAGGGTTAACTAGCGGCAATCAGGGGGTTAAAAACATTATTGGGTAGTATATCGGGGTACCTAGCGATATAAAAACCTGGCGGTGAACCTAAAAAAATAACTAGCTACCTAGCGACACATGCAGCGATCAGAAAAATGATCGCTTAGTGACACTGGCAAAAGGGGGTGAAAGGGTTAACTAGCGGCAATCAGGGGGTTAAAAACATTATTGGGTAGTATATCGGGGTACCTAGCGCTATAAAAACCTGGCGGTGAACCTAAAAAAATAACTAGCTACCTAGCGACTGTAGCGACACTAATGCAGCGATCAGAAAAACGATCGCTTAGTGACACTGGCAAAAGGGGGTGAAAGGGTTAACTAGCGGCAATCAGGGGGTTAAAAACATTATTGGGTAGTATATCGGGGTACCTAGCGATATAAAAACCTGGCGGTGAACCTAAAAAAATAACTAGCTACCTAGCGACACTAGCGACACATGCAGCGATCAGAAAAATGATCGCTTAGTGACACTGGCAAAAGGGGGTGAAAGGGTTAACTCTAGGGGCAATCAGGGGGTTAAATCTTTATTGGGGGGTGATAGGGGGCTACCCTGGACCTAACACTAACTGTCCTGACAGTTTTTACTGTCACAACTGACACTGAATGCATTGATCAGTAAAGAAATGATCAATGCAATCAGTGACACTGTGACTGGGGGGGGAGGGGGGGCGGGGGGGGGATCGGGGGGCGATCGGGGGGGGGATCGGGGGGGGTTTGTGTGCCTGTGTGTACCTACATGTCAGTGTAGTGTTCGTGCAGACTTACTTTTACTCTTCTCCTCGTAGTCCGGTCAAAAAGACCGCCCCGAGGAGAATGACATCACTTCCTCCTTCCTGTGTAAACAATACACAGGGGAGGAAGCTTCTCATTGGCCAGGAGCGATCCAGAGGGGGTGGCCGAAAACGAACGGCCATCCCCTCATCACGGATCGCTGCTGGACCGAATCGGACCGCCGTATCCAGCGGGAGGGGGTCCGATGGGACCCCCCACCCGCTGGAAGGCAATCACGTAGATGTACGTGATTCTGCCTGCCTGTGCCATTGTGCTGACGTACAATGGCAATACGGCGGTCCTGAAGTGGTTAAACTGTAGCAAAGTGACATTTTTTCAGTGTTGTCACATGAAAAGTTATAATTATTTACAAAAATGTAAGAGGTGTACTCACTTTTGTTAGATACTGTTAGTCTGCGGTGACAGCTTCTTGATAAAATGGCTGAGGTCTGGGGTTGGACTATGATCCAAACACGCCTGTGCTCATCCCTTATTGGCATCTGCAGGAAATGAGTGGCAAGAGGAACTACAGTGCTCAGCAGGGAAGCAGATATTCAACATGGATTCTACACCCTAAATTATTGCCAGCTTTGAGTGTAAGGTCCTTTTTGGCTGGCTCTTTTAGTTGCAGCCAGTTCTCTGTATTTTGGGCCTTGTTGGCTATTGTTTGCTGTGTTGCTCACCCCCCCAGTTGGACTGCTTTTGGAAGTCCTGAAGGTTTAGGATTTAGAGTCCCTCAATGGATGAGAAACATAATAGGATTTATGTACTTGCCTTAAAGTCCTTTTCTTGGAGTCCATTGAAGAATAATATTCCCAACACTACAAAACTGCAGCATGCTTAAGGTTGGAGAAGTTCTACTAGGCTGGCTTACATGTTGTTTTGTCAGTGTCCAGTCCTCCTGTAGGTGTCAGTATAACCCAAAGGTTTAGGACGTCCTGTGTGCTTCAATGAACTCCAACAAGAGGATTTTGTGGCGAGTACAAAAACCCTATTTTGGTGATGTCATTGCTGTGCTGCTTACTGTTCTCACTGGGGAAGAGACTGTACCTGAGGACCTACAGTGAAAGGACCTCTCCTCTTCATCCATTCAGTTTATCTGTGCTCCTCCACCTCTTCTGTTGCTTCTTGATAATTACCCCACTGGTCATCAGATTACTAGTTATCAGAGGGGCACATGTGATATGAGGAAGCAAAGCCCTGCATCAACCAAGGTGACTAGAGAGGTTGTACAGGGAAGGTCCATAAGGTCTGTTTCATAGTGGCTTCAAAATGGATATGAACGATGTTAACATCAAGCATTTGCAGAGCTTTCAGTAAGTTTTGTTGAAGTTTTTAAAGTACCCTTTAAACTTCAGTTTGTAAATGTTTTAACATAACCTAATGGGGGTGCTAGCCACTTAAAACAAACAAGCTGCTGGCATGTCATGAAGCCTGTTAAAAGCCTGCTGAAGCCTTTTAAGTGGCAATTGGCACTCTCATCTGTGTTCAAAATTTGCAAACTGGAGTTGAATTGTACTTTAAAAGCTTCAACAAAGTTTACTGAAAGCTCTGCAAATGCTTTGTCAAATTGTTCACACTGCTCTTATACAAGCTGAAACCTGGTCTTTTAGGGAAAAGATTAGTTGCAGGGAGGCTACGGGTGCCTAGTCCTTTGTCCTCTGCTCGCTTTTTGGCACAGCTTTAACAGTTTACGTTCCCCTGTGCATGAGATGCCTGCTCATCCCCTGTGGGGTGTCTGCAGATTGCACTGTGATCAGTGGCCCCTTACCGGCCCCTCACCAAGTATTCAGCTGTCAGCAGGAGAAAAAAAGCTGATTACCGTCTGGAGTAAACGCCAAATCGGTACCACACACTCCACACCCGCTGCTGCTAAACAGTGCCACCTATCAATGCCCACCAGTGTCTCAGTGCAGCTACATTAGCGCACATCAATGAAGTTTGCAAAGTTTTATAACAAACTTTTTTTTTTTTTCATACTTTTTGGTCTTTTTTTGTGTAGCAAAATAGAAAAAAAAGTAGCGATTTATTATATACCACCAAAAGAAAGCTCTATTTGTGTGGGGAAAAAAGGATAAAAATTTCATGTGGGTACAGTGTAGCATGACCGTGCAATTGTCATTCAAAGAGTGACAGTGCTGAAAATGGGCCTGAGCAGCAAGGAGTTTTAAAGTGTACACACACACATACATACACACACACACACACACACACACACACACACACACACACACACACACACACTGATTTAAAATTCCTAAAAAAACATTTGAAAAAAAAATAATTTTAAACTCACCTCTAAATGCCTGTTGCTAGGGGGTCCCTCGTAGTCTGCCTTTTTCAGTGCCTGGGCTGGTGACATCACTTCCCCTCAGCGCAGGAAGGGCTCAGCTCTGCCCCCTCCCTCCTGTCAGTCACCTGGGACAAATGACAGGTCCTAGATGACTGTGTGGCCAATCATGCGCAGTGAGTGCTCGGTTGTGAAGCCACAGCCAGGTGCCCACAGTTGCAATGCCAGCACCGCCGAGCGGAGGAGGGGATGAGCGGCACTTCATTCCCCCGCATCACTGGATCCTGGGACAGGTAAGTGTCCGATTTATTAAGTCAGCAAATGCAGTATTTTATTTTAAGGGGAACTCCTCTTTAAGTACCCAATAGGCAAGTGGTTAAAGAAATCATTGTATTCCTAATCCGTCATGGATTTATATTACACCAACTTTTTTTTTTTTGTTTGTTGCATGTTTCCACTGTATATCTATTTACATCCAGGAATCATCCACCACGATAAGAGAGCCCCGAATGGGTTACCTTCTGCAGGAGACTCAAACTTGGTAAGTGAAATATTTTCTTTCTGATCTGTTCTGGTAACTAGACTGTTTTTTAAAATGGAAGTAAAGTTAATTTGCACCTACAAGTAAGCCTTATTATAGTCTTACCTGTAGGCACAGTGAATATCCCCTAAACTTGCATTGTTGAGGGGATATTCACAAGGGATGCAGCCAGTGACTATGCAGGATAAGAAAAATGCTCACCATTGTTTCTGGGTTGTACTATGGGTACAGCCAATTAACATACATATGTGGTATTGCTGCAATCATCTGGAGCAGGAGAATTTCTTTTCGGTTGTTCTTTGGTTGTAAATTATGATGGGAAGAAATGTACAGTTATATTTACTACATTTCTAGTTATTTAGGGCAATCCATTACCATTTACGACCAAAAGAGAGCCACATTTTTTTTTTTTTTTAAATACTGAAAAGAACAAGGTATTGTCCACCTGGATATACTAGTTGTGACGATATGTAGTGTTTTATTAATGCATGTCAATGTTGCAAAATAGTGCTTGGGCATTTAGATTTGTTTTACTCTTAGGTGTGAAGGGGTTAATACACTTCCAATATCTTCAGATGGAGAAGCTGCTTATCATTTTATTGGTAGCGAAATCAAGCTTGTGTCCCCTTTCCCCCGTGTGTATACATGCACTTATATGTAAACAGCAGTTGCACCATATGAGGCATCGCTGCAAACATCGGAGCTGGGAAAAGTACTACTATGGCCTTAGTCAATAATCCAGGGTTAACTCTAAACTGATAAACCGTGTGGTCTTTTAAAGTTTTCAGTATCGTCATTTTTTGCCATTTCACGACTGCATGCAACTTTGCGTAAATGTTTGGAATCTAATTACGTGACACAGCCACATCTTTTAATTTTGCCAAAAAAAGTGGGTGTTCTTTTGTGTTTGAGTGCCGTAATATTCTTTTTGTTGTATCTTGTCCTGAAAATATGCTTTGATACACAGCTGTACAGATATTGTGTGATTATGCAAATTGCTAAGGCCACCATTGATTTTCCAGGGGCTGCCTCTGCTTTCAGAAAATATACGTTTTAGTGGTTCTAAGTAATTTAGTAGCAAATAATTGAGTTTTAACATGTGTGAAAAACTTAAGAATTTACTCAAGTAAAGTAGGTTTATTTACTAAAGCTATAGAGTGAAAAATCAGGCTCACGTCTGCATAGAAACCAATCCGCTTCTAACCTCAGCTTATTCAATTAAACTTTGGCAATAAACCTGCAAGTTGGTTTGTTTCTATACAGAAATGAGCCTGATTTTTGCACTCTCCAGCTTTAATAAATAAACGCCAATGCCAACCATTTAAGTTGTAGTTCCCAATGAACTGAATGGGTGCTGATGAATGCTTTCGTAGTGCATTGATATTTCACAGTGGAGCGGTCCGCTGGCAGGATGGTAAAAAAAGTCCTGCTAGCAGCATCTTAGGAGCGGTGTATACACTGCTCCTTCACTGCTCCTGCCCATTGAAATCAGTGGGGCAGCACGGCTATACCGCCGGCAAAGCAGCAGCGCTTTGCAGTTTCTCAGCTGCCAGCAGGGGGTAAAAACCGCCGCTAAAATGATGGTAACGTTTTACCGCTGACACGGCTCCTGCCCCATTGTGAAAGAGGCCTTAATGCAAAGAATGCATAGAAAACCTTCTGACTTTACAACCACAATAATGGTAGGTTAGAGGATTGTTCTGTCTGTAGGCCCTTGCCAACATCTTTTCGAAGGGCTCTCCCATAGATTAATGTGATTGGGCAGAATAGTTTGAACATCCAATTGCCGTTGTTTTTGCCCAGGATAAGCCAACGCTTAGCTGGTCCTGATCTCTCCCCTCTAGGCCAAAATACACAATTTTTCAATGTAAATGTTCCTGTAATTAATGATAGTTTTGTCTTGTGCAGAACCCCAGGAATATAGCCCAGCCCATCATGGAAAAGCAGGAGCAAAAAAATTGTAATAACGTATTTTCCATTGGCAATCATCCAGCCATCTTTGAGACCAGGGAACCTGCCAGAAACTGCCATAGTTGTGGTTTGTTTGGTAAGTCTGCAGAATGTATCATTGTTAACTTCCATGCTGCTGTTTCACTGTCCCGCAACATGCTTGTGACCTCCTTAAATGTGGCCTGGTGCGGAATCCATTGATCCACCTGGATGCATACATGTCTTTTGTAGTCCTTAAAATCTGTTGCTTGGCTGAGCAAATGTGTGGGGCTCATTTGTTCTGTTAGGCTTGAAACGCATCAAGGCGTTATCTGACATCTGGTTTATGTGCGCATTTACCTATAAATCCTCTGGATGGCAGGAACACATCTAGATAAAACACAAAAGAACAATGCGTGAAGCCGCCCTAGTGTACTTCAGCCTTAATATGGTAAAGTTAAAAACACTACAATGGTTACACTCAAATTGTGTGGTGATGGATACGGCATGATTCCACTGTGGCCACACTCGTAACCACCTCAAAATCCCGACAGGGGAAGGGGAAGCCACCAATGATGGGGCACTATTATGCCCACTGATACCAATGATGGGATACTAATCTTGTTTCAGAGACATAGCGTTCTTCCTCAGGACATTATGATGTCCATGCCTCCGAAACGCGCTGTCGTGGCAACTGTGTGACGTCCTCACTTCTTCCCACCTGTATCCTGCTTGTGAGGGTTCGTGTGTTGTTGAAGAGTGGAGCCGGCTGGACCGGATGCATGAACATTAGGATTTGCATGTCGAATGTGGTGGTGGGGATATCCTCAGATGTGCTGGCAGGCTACGGGCAGCTAGGTTGAATGTCCACGTCTCCCCCTTCCCCTTTTGGGATTTTGAGTTGGTTATAGGAATGCGGCCACAGTGGAATCGTTGTGCTGTATCTATCTTTCTCATATCGTCTTTCAGGACAGCCTCTGAGATATAGGGCTCCTCCCTCCGGGACAGGAAACACGTTAACCCAATCAAATAAAAGGTGTGGTCCTCCAGGCCCTCCTCAGTTTTTGTGTTTCCTGCCGGATGGGAAGGAGCAAGTCGGAACTTGTAGGGGAGCTCCTTCTCAGGGGTTTTCCCGGGGGAGCACCTGGTGGACCTGGCCCATAGCACCCATCGGTCTGTTCGGAGGGAGGAGAGGGTAGCTATCAGTCCCCCGCTGCCATTAAAATCGTTCGGAGAGAACGGGACCCCGATGGGCGGCAATCTCCCCCTCTATCGCGCTAACCGCTCGTACCTGGACGGTCGGATGGCGGGTGAGAGACGTTCGGGTCCTGTAAGCGGTGCGTTCGTAAGGAATGCACAGCGTGAGTGGGTGGAGTTTTTGCATTCCAGCGTCCGGAAGTGGGAGAGACGCACTTCCGCCAGATTCGCGTCATCAGGGGGCGCTGCGGGACCTGTTACAGTCCTTTGGGCGCAGTGGTGTGGCTACAGGGCTGTCTGGAGCGGTATGAAGGCTCAGGGAGACTGAGTAAGACACTGGAACCATGGAGGGCGCAGTTGTGAAGGTGGACTCCGGCTCCAGCACCTCTCAGGTAAGCTTGGCGAGGGCAGACCAGAACTTACACTGGGGGGTGGAGGGGTCACTCTGACCTTAGTACCCTCCCGGGGTGGGGAATCTGCTGGTGAGGGGGGCACTTCCTAGGCAGACCCTAGAAGCACAGTGGTGTGGTCAGGGGTGGTATTTTAATGGGGCCCTGTTTTTCTTTGTTTTTCGGTCAAACAGGACAGAGCCCAGATACCTTTGCCCAGAAGGAAATGTGCCGTGTGTGGGGCCAAGTTAAGCACCGGTTGGGAGAAGCTGCTTTGCCCGTATTGTGTCAGTAGCCTGGTGAAAGAGGACTCAGTGGCAGCTTGCCACAAAGTTTTGACATCCATGAAGGATGAAATGGCATCCACTTTACAGTCATTCAAGAGCATGATGGATAGGATGCAGGGTCCTTCTGTCTCTTTACCCAGGGCCGTGAGTATGCCCTCCTTGTCTGAACCAAGTCAGGAGGAGGAGGTGGATAAGGAGAGAGTACCAAGGTCATTAGCCTCCTCTAGGACAGAGTCTACTTCTGAGTCAGAGGGGGAGGAAGAATCCATTAGATCATCCAGATAGAAGCTATCTTTGGACGATGTGGGTGACCTTAAGGCAATATATGACACTTTTGGAGATCAGGGAAGAACAGGTCCAGCTTTCAAAACACGACATGATGTATCAGGGGTTGAGTGTACTGAAAGACAGGGTATTCCCCGTCCATAAATCGCTGATTGAGGCGATTCTGCTGGATTGAGAACAACTGGAAAAGGGGCCGTTTTTTTCAGGTAGCCTTAAAAGGAGGTTCCCTTTTGAGACTGATGCGGTGCATCCCTGGAACAAAGTTCCCAAACTTGATGCTCCCTTGGCTAAAGCCTCTAAAAAGACAAATTTGGCCTTTGATGATATGGGTTCTCTCAGGGATCCCATGGATAAGAGGGGAGACGTGCTGCCTAAGAGGGCCTGGGATGCCTCTTCCATTGGGTTTAAACCAGCCCTAGCAGCTACCTGTGTGGCCAGAAACTTAGAGTTTTGGCTTACACAGTTACAATCTCATATTTCAGCGGGCACTTCCAGGCAACAGCTGTTGAAGTCCTTTCTGCTACTGTTCAAGGCAGTGGGGTTTTTGGCTGATGCCTCCGCAGAATCAGTCAAATTGGCTGCTAGATCTGCCGCATTAGTGAACGCTGCCAGAAGGGCCGTTTGGCTTAAAACCTGGACAGGCGACGCAGCTTCAAAATTGAAGCTGTGTGGATTACCTTTTTCAGGGGACCACTTGTTCGGGCCCGGCCTGCAAGAGCGCACGCAGGATAGGAAGAATGCTTTCCCAGAGAAGAAAAGGAAAGCTGAAGGAAAGCGCTTTTTTCGAGGCTCTAGGCAGCAGAACCTGCAGGAAAGGGAGGTTTGCCCCAAAAAACAATGGTCGGGTCACAAGGGAAGGGGCAGAGGAGGAATCTTATTCAACCCTCCCCTAAAACCCAGTGACTCCTGTGTCCCAGTGGGAGGAAGGCTGGGGAAGTTCCTTCCACAATGGGATACTTCAACCGAAAGTCCGTTCATACAAGATGTAATAAGGAACGGCTACAGGTTGGAGTTTGGTTCAGTTCCCCTCCTGATTTTTCAGGTAACCAGGTTACCAAGGGACCAAGAGAAGGCAAAGGCTCTGGGTCTTCTTCTGGGAGATCTGGTAGACCAAGAAGTACTGGTGCAGGTGCCTCCAGAGGAGCGAGGCTTGGGGGTTTACTCCGTGTTCGCGGTAAAGAAACCTTCGGGGAAATTCAGGCTGTTACTGAATCTCCACCCCCTGAACAGGTTCATAAAATGCAAGCGGTTCCGTATGAAGTCAATCTTCTCGGTAACCAAGTTTATGTTTCAGGGTTGTCACATGGCCACCGTGGATCTCAGGGATGCATATTTGCATATCCCGATTCATCCAGAGTCTCAGAGGTTTCTCAGGTTGCCGGTGAGGATGAACACGGGAGTGGTACACCTCCAGTTTCGAGCTCTCCCTTTCGGGCTCTCGGCCTCGCCAAGGATCTTTACAAAGGTACTGGCAGAGGCGCTGGCCCCGTTAAGGCTCAGGGCTATAACGGTGATTCCATATCTGGACGATCTACTGTTTATAGCCCAGTCGGCCCAACAGCTGCAGAAGTACGTGCAGGAGGCCTTGAGTTTCCTGCGCTCACTGGGGTGGCTGATAAACCAGGAAAAATCCCAGTTGACCCCTCACAGGAAGTCCCTTTTTTAGGATACAGGATATCTTCGGTGGAGATGATGGTGCAGGATCTTCTGCTGGGCCGAAAAGAACTTGTCCTCGATATCAGCCATTCATCTGAAGGGAACTCAGAATTTGTTGGCCGATTTTTCTCAGTCGGCAGAAGATAGGCCATGACGAGTGGTCCCTCAACAAGGAAGTGTTCGAGGAGATTGTGTCATGCTGGGGAAGGCCAGAAATAGACCTATTTGCAACAGGAAGGTGACACAATTTTTTTCGGTTCACCCACCGGATCGGGCCAGGGGGATAGACGCCCTTGCCAATCCATGGCAGTTCGGCCTAGGTTATGCCTTCCCTCCTGTAAGGATGGTGGCAGAGGTTCTGCAGAAGTTCCGGTTGGAAGCTACGGACCTCATTTTATTGGCTCCTTTTTGGCCAAGGAGACCCTGGTTTGCCAGCATGAAGAAGTTGGCTGTTCATCCTCCGATATTACTGCCAGTCAGGGAGGATTTGCTTTCCCAGGGGCCTATTCTGCATCCTCAGATAGAGAGACTCAAGCTTGCGGCCTGGTATCTGAGGAACAGGTCTTAAGATCACAGGGTCTTTCAGAGAGAGTTGTTAAGACCTTGTTAGAATGCCGTAAACCAGTAACTAGAGCGATTTACGCCAAGATAGGGAAAAGATTTAATTCCTGGTTGCGAGAACAGGGGATTGGGGGTCCCGGGGTCCCGGCAGTCCTAGATTTTCTGCAAGCAGGGGTAGAGCTGGGCCTCTCTATCAGCACCCTAAAGGTACAGGTGGCGGCCTTAAGTGTTTTTCTTCAGTCCTCTCTCCAGCAGAATCCTTTTGTCAAAAACTTCTTCAAAGCTCTGGCTAGATCCAGGCCTGTGAAGATGGAAGATTTGTCCTTGGTCCTTAGGGCTTTGACCCGAGATCCATTTGAACCCTTAGAGAAAGCGTCACTAAAGTGGATGGTACTAAAAACAGTATTTTTGATAGCGATCACGTCAGCTAGAAGGGTCAGTGATCTGCAGGCACTCTGGGTCAGAGAGCCATTTTTGTTAATTTTAGAGGACAGGGTAGTGCTTAAGACTGACCCTAGTTTTCTCCCTAAGGTTGTGTCCACTTTTCATAGGACACAGGATATTTATTTTACCAACATTTTTCTCAGCCTCAGGCGGAGATGAGGCGAAATCTTTAAGTTCGTTAGACGTCAGAAGTCTATTAATTTTTTTAGAAGCCACTAGGGTCTTCAGGAAGTCAGACTCACTCTTTGTTAATTCTTCGGGCGCCCGCAAGGGCTGCAAGGCGTCCAAATCGTCTATCGCCAGGTGGATACGAATGGCGATAGTTAAAGCCTATGAATTAGAGGGGAAGCAGGCTCCCTTAGTTAAGGCACACTCTAGCAGGGTGGTTTCCTCATCATGGGCAGAGGGCTGGAGCCTCTCCGGAGGAGATCTGCAAGGCAGCAACGTGGTCCAGCTACTCTACGTTTGCAAGACATTACCGTCTGGATTTATGGTCTGATAAAGAGCAGACTTTTGGACGAAAGGTCCTCCAGGCAGTGGTCCCGCCCTGACAAGGTGAGCTCCTTGCTTATCTCAGAGGCTGTCCTGGAAGACGATATGAGAAAATTGGAGTTAGACTTACCGGTAACTTTTTCTAGGAGTCTTCCAGGACAGCCTGGTTTCCCACCCAAAGTTGTTTAAGTTGGACTAAGTGGTGAGGATGTGTACTAACGTGATTGTTAGTTTGTTATGTCTTCTGGCGGTTCTTGGAGTAAAACTGAGGGGGGCCTGGAGGACCACACCTTTTTATTTGATTGGGTTGACGTGTTTCCTGTCCCGGAGGGAGTAGCCCTATATCTGAGGCTGTCCTGGAAGACTCCTAGAAAAAGAGTTACCGATAAGTCTAACTCCGATCTTACACAATGAGAGTTTGACCGTTGTAGTGTTATTAACTATGCCATATTAAAGCTGAGTTACATGAGGACGGCTTTGGGTTTTTTTTTTTTTTGCAGTGAGGCAAAAAATGAAGAAAAAAAAATGATAAATGTTCGTGACAGAGAGATGCACTCACTTAATCTGAAAGGGTTTGATAAATCCAGCGCTTCCTCCACAAGGAAGACGAAGGGCCTTTTATATGCTGACCTGTCCTCAGCAAAAAAGATAATCACTCAGCAATTCTGACCAGAGGAGAGCGCACCATATAAGATCCTCCTTTCTCCAAAGTGCAGAATACAAACTCTCCATAGGATTCAATTAGGAGTGTACGGGACATGCATGGGCCTGGCTGGCAGGATTTTTTGCGACCATTAGATGTGCAGGGAAGGGATACTGAGAGGATGGCGCTAGATTGAACTTGTCTTTCTGAATTAGGACAGTCTTAATTTCTAGTCTTTTTGTCCAATTTTCATTTACTCTGGTCTCGTATAAAGCCTTACCCTCTTCTGAGAGTATGAACACGTTCCATAGATCCCCATGTGTTCTTGAAAGTTTAATTTCTGTCTTGTGCTGAGAATATCACTTCCTCCTTTTTTTTTTTTTTTGGTTATCTCTTCCACATTCCGCAGCCACATTGCCGTGGATGGTGGGTCTTGCTGTTTTCAGAGCAGGGGAATTCAGGATTTCGCTGCATTTGTCAAGTGACGTGAAATAGATTTTGGGGGACATAGTTCATATGTAAAGTAGAAAGAATGCCGGGTCCATAGGGATTTGAAATTCTGTACATTTTTGAGAGATGGTGTGAATTGCAGACCAAAAAGCTGCCAGTCTAGGACGCGTCCAGAATATGTGCAGAATCATTCCCTTGTTTTCATTGCAACGCCAACACTGTTCAGAAGTGTTGGAACGTCGTATGTAGACGACTAGGTGTTAAATACCACCTTGTCATGATCTTGTAGTTGGTCTTACATTTTAGTGCACAGAGAGGACTTGAGGGCGAAACCGAACATATTCTGTTTTTGATATGCTGTAAAAGTACAGTTGAGATCTAATTCCCATTTTGTAATTCAAGGCAGGTAGGGAGTTTGTGAGGGGATATTTAGAAGGGAATACATTTTGGAGATGGCGTGTGGGAGTGGTTCTGTCTCCGAGCAGTGCTCTTCGTATGTGGTCAACGTTCTAATGTAGTCTTGGGGATTCGGGATAGTCTGAAGGAAATCGTGTAACTGCCGCATTCCAAAACAGAAGTTGGAAAGGGCCTGCGGTGTCTATCAGTTCCGCTATCGTGGGCCATTTGTCTCCTATCACAAATTGAGAAGCTGTAACAGTCGGTGTTCCTCAGTGGTAGAAATTGCGTGGTTGAAAGACCCGGAGGGAACCTGGTTTTAGCCATGAGCGGGATGAGTCGAGATGTTTTAGTCGTTAGGGTGTCTTGTAGGTTAGCAAGGGAGCATTGTCGCAGTGTTCCCTATCGAGGGGTGTGATTTCACTTCCAAGAATAAGACGTTTCCACACCATAGTGCATTCTTTAAAAGGATTTCAGCTTGGTGCTGTTCAATTTGTGTCCATAATTTAATTCTATGTCGTCTCCAGTCAATAATCCTACCTAGATGCATGGCCTGGTAATATTTCCTGATGTCCGGCAGTGCTAGACCTCCATAATGTTTGGGTAGAGACAGTTATACTATTGTGCCTATTTTACGAAAAAAGAAAAAGGGTATGTGGTATCCTCATCCTTAATATATTGACTATAGAAAGATTTTTTGGGAAAACGACAAGAGATTATACATGGAACATCATAACCATGATTCACCTACAAGTCACCCAACAGAATGATGGACTGTCTTGATACCAATTTTATATAAAATACAAATATTTATTATTGATTATAAAAAGTTTTTTTACCAAAGTACAAAAGGGGGGGGAAGAAAAGAAAAAAAGAAGTTTTTTATACATGCATAAATAAATACATATATATTATAGCTATAACATAGACAAGGTTTGTTACAACAGTATTTTGTGTCCAATACGGTCGTTGGTTTCTCGACTAGTTTCGCGACTACTCTGTCGCTTCTTCAGGAGACCTTGTTTGTCTAGAATAAAATTTATTTGGGTAGAGACAGTTGAGTGCAGGAGATGCAAGGTTTTTTATGTGCCAAAACAAAGCGGGTAAAGAGAGCTTGGACTTGTTTAGATATCTTAATCGGGAGGGCCTGGAAGAGGTATAAAAATTTTGGCAGTGTACACCTCTTTAATAAATTGCGTCTCCCAAACCATGAATGTAGACCTTTGTCATGTATCTAATAATACCCTGGTCTGTGTTAAATAACTGGGGGAAATTGCACTCGTATATGCGGGAGAGGTCAGGTGGGATGTGGGTAAAGATGTTTTTTAAGGCTGGGTTCACACTGCTGCGGCTACGAGAACCGGATGTGATTCGCACTGCAGTGCAAATCACATCCGATCTGTGTGCGATGCAAGTTCAGCCATACAGATAGTATGGCTGAATTCGCATCGCACCCACCCCAAACTCGCACAGGATCCTTTTTTTGGTCCGCAGCAGAATCGGATCGCATGGGTGTTCACACCATGCAATCCGATTCCTGTCCGAGTTTGCAGATCGCACTGCGATATGCGAACTGATCTGGTGGTGTCATTAACATTTCACTGACACTCCCAGCAGTTTGCATAGGGCAGTGTGAACTACCGCCGGGAGGCATGCGATGCGGGAACCCGCCGCGGATTTGCGGCGTTCCCGCATTGCTGCAGTGTGAACCCAGCCTAAAGAAAATAAACATCCATTTATTTCTTACGTAAACGGCTTTAAATATATTTTGATTTTGGTATGATTACCTGAAATCTACATTTGCATAATTTTTGCACGTCACTAATTGGGCTGAAAGAACGCTTTGTATGCTGTGAACAAATTAGTATTTGATGCATTGCCCAATATTGCCATCTGATATGTTTCCGGCTCTAAGGGCATAGTCTTTAGCTAACGGACTGGGAAGAGCAAAGTGAAGACCTCAGTAGTTTTGTTATGCATTAAAACAGAATACTTTACTAATCCCAATGGGAAATTGGGAAATTATTACGACAAACACACATAACAAAGAAAACACAAGATCATAACAATAAACTGAACAAGATCCAAAAAGACCACAAAATTACCAAGAACAGCCCTGTAGCACCAAATAAACAAAATTTAACCACTTGACAACTGGGCACTCCAACACCCCTCGTGACCAGACCAATTTTCAGCTTTCGGTGCTCTCACACTTTGAATGACAATTACTCAGTCATGTAACGCTGTACCCAAATGAATTTTTTTGTCCTTTTTTTTCCCCCACAAATGGAGCTTTCTTTTGGTGGTATTTGGCCACCTCTGGGTTTTTTATTTTTTATGCTACAAATTAAAAAAAACGCATTTTTCTTTGTTTCTGTGATAAATTTTGGCCACAATTTATACTGCTACATATCTTTGGTAAAAATAACCCAAATTAGTGGATATTATTTGGTCTTTGTGAAAGTTCGAGAGTTTACAAGCTATGGTGCGAATCATACAAAATCACATCTGATGTACTGGTGACCTATCTCAAATACCCCCCCGATGACCCCTTTTGTGAAAGTAAATATTCCAAGTTATTTAGTAAGATGCATGGTGAGGTTTTTGATGATGCCATTTTTTCCCCACAATTCTTTGCAAAATTAAGATTTTTTATTTTTTTTCCCCACAAAATTGTCATTGTAATGGGTTATTTCTCTCACATGGCATGTGTATACCACAAATTACACATTCAAAAAAATCCTGCTACTCCTCCTGAGTATTACAATACCACATTTTTCACAGCCTGGCCACATAGAGAGGCCCAACAGGCAGTGAGCGCCATCATGTGTTCTAGGAGCATAAATTACACATCTAACTTGTTGACTACCTATTACACTTTTGAAGGCCCTGGAGCACCAGGATAATGATGCGTGGCACTGGATGATACGTGGCACTGGATGACAGATGGCACGTGACACTGACGACAGATGGCACTGGGGACAACAGGTGGCACTGGGGACAAATGGCACTTATACGTGGCACTGACAACAGGTGGCACTTGGGACAAATGGCACTGACAACAGGTGGCACTTGGGACAAATGGCACTGACAACAGGTGGCACTGGGGACAAATGGCACTAACAGGTGGCACTGGGCGAGGATGGCACTTTTTTTTTTTACTTTCTTACGGCCGCTGCAGCTGTTCATCTGTCCCTTCTAACACTCTGTCTGTGTGAGGGAGAGCGGCGCTGACAGATGAGCTCATATGTTTACATATGAGATCTCTCATTGGATAGGCTGATCGCGATGTAAACGGCCGCTGTGATTAGCCCTTTACAGCGATCTGTGACTGGCTGTGTCCGAGGGACGCGGCCAGCACAGAACTTCCCCGATGCGCGCTTGCGGGAGCCCGCATTGCGGACGTAAACAGGAGGCCATCCAGGGACGGCCTCCCGGCAGTTAGCGTCCGCTCTGTAGCCGTCTTTTCGCTATAGGGCGGGCGCGAAGCGGTTAAAATACAACATAGAATAAATAACACTGATTAAAATAACAAACTTCCCAATACAAATATACCACTTTCTCTAACACTAACACAATACCAACATATACTATAAAAACAAAATCCTTATCATAAACCAGAATTAAATCTTCACCTCCAGCCCTCACAGAAAATAATTATATTTCTTGATCGCCACAGGCAAAAATAATTTCCTTTTGTCACTCTGTGGTGCATCGTGGGTGTAACAATCTGTCACTGATGTTACTCTGCAGACTGACCAGCGTATGGTCCACTGGAAACAGTGTGGCCTTTTTGCTATACTGCATGGTAAACTTATGAGCTAAAAAGGCCCTCAAATGCAGCCCCTGGCATCACCAAAGTGCCACACATAATGTTCAGTATACACTATTTGTCAAAAGTATTGTTACACCTGCCCTTTGCACACTCGTGAATTTTAATGGCATTCCAGTCTTAGTCTGTAGGGTTTATTATAGAGTTGGCCCACTGTTTGCAGCTATAACAGCTTCAACTCTACTGGGAAGGCTGTCCACAAACTCGCTTATCCATGTCTTTATGGACTTTGCTTTGGGCACTGGTCCAAGTCATTTGGTGAAGGGGGGGATTATGGTGTGGGGTTGTTTTTCAGGGGTTGGGCTTGGCCCCTTAGTTCCAGTGAAGGGAACTCTTAAGGCATCAGCATACCAAGACATTTTGGACTACTTCATGTTCCCAACTTTGTGGGAACAGTTTAAGGATGCCCCATTCCTGTTCCAACATGACTGCACCAGTGCACAAAGCAAGGTCTATAAAGACTTTGATGAGTGTGTTGAGCTGGAGGAAGATGAATGGCCTGAACAGAGTCCTGACCTCAACCCGACAGAACACCTTTGGGATGAATTAGAGTGGAGGCTGAGAGCCAGGCCTTCTCAACCAATATAAATGCCTGACCTCACAAATGCTCTTCTGGAAGAATGATCACATTCCCATAGACACACTCCTAAACCTTGTGGATGGCCTTCCCAGAAGAGTTGAAGCTGTTATAGCTGCAAAGGGTAGGCCAACTCAATATTGAACCCTACAGACTAAGACTGGGATGCCATTAAAGTTCATGTGCGTGTAAAGGCAGGTGTCATGATACTTTTGCCAATCTAGTGTATGTAATGCTTGAGAGGACTGACAGACTGCAGACCTAATAGGGTAAATGAGGGTCAGAGAGTGTGAACATGCTACATTTTGGTCTCGTGATATGTCACAGAAGACAATACGAATCTGGGAACATGTTACATGAGGCTAGTAGAGATCGGTGCTCCCAGTACAGATTGCTGAGGTCCAAAGATCACACATCACATACCAAAGGGTTGTATTTGGCCCTTGGGCCACAGGTTGGGCACCATGGATGTGGTAGGTGTGGGTATACATTGCAATCTATGACAGGACAGAATAACAGCCAAATGTATAATGTGAATAATGTACATACAGTAAAGGTGTTTGAAAATATAAATACTTATTTTAATCTAAAGCGTGTACAAGAACAAAAAGAGAACCTACTAAATGCATCGGACAAAAGCAGGCCAATTTCTGGTGAACATTTCTGTAAAATGTGTTTTCTCTGTCCAGGATCCCGTAGATGTTCTCGGTGCCACAATACTTATTACTGCTCTATAGAGTGCCAGAAGCGAGATTGGAAGATGCACTCCATTATCTGCAAACCAACGACTACGTAAGTAATTATCCTGATTCAGGGATTATATAAGAGTTCATTCATTTTGATTTTCAAGATTATTTGCATGCAACACAGATTTAAAGCAAAAAGATAATTCAATGCTATTCTGCTAAGCAGCAGGGTAAAAATGGTATATACAGTGTACCCTGAAAGTTTTCACAGCGCTTCACCTTTTCCACATTTTATGTTAAAGCTTTATTCCAAAATGGATTAAAATCAATATTTTCCTCAAAATTATACAAACAATACCCCATGATGACAATGTAAAATAAGTTTGAAATCTTTGTAAATTTATTAAAAATAAAAAACTAAAATCATTTATACATAAGCATTCACAGCCTTTGCTCAATACTTTTGTTGAAGCACCTCTGGCAACAATTACAGCCTCAAGTCGTTTTGAGTATGATGCTACAAGCTTTGCACACCAACCAGTTTCTCCCATTCTTCTTTGCATGACCTCTCAAGATCCATCAGGTTGGATGGGGAGTGTCTGTGCACAGCCATTTTTAGATTACTCCAGAGATGTTCAATTGTTCAATCCAGTTCAAGTCTGGGCTCTGGCTGGGCCACTCAAGTACTTTCAGAGTTTTCTTGTAGCTACTCCTTGGTTATCTTTTATCAAAGAGCTGCATACACCATCACAGGATGGTGCGGTGGGTGTATATTAAGCTAATGCAGTGCCATGTCCTAATCGTGGAACAATAAAGATTGGAAGTGGAAAAGCTGCCTTTATAGGCACCACAGATAAAAATTTGTAAAAAACAAATCTGCACAATAAAATAAAACTATTGGAAAATACCCGCTGAACACCAAGGGTCAAAATTCAAATCCCTGAGCTGAAACCTAAAAAAGACAGTGCAACGCTTATAAAAAACAAAACAAGCTTTGGAGTGGATAGTGCTGATTGGTACACCCAGTTAAAAAGGGACCCTTTGGGAAATGCTTGTGGGTTTACCATTTGATTCCCCTGAATGGGAAGGCATGTTAGGCCCTCTGTAATGAAAAGGTCCATACAATGAGGTGAGCTGCCATCTTTACCATTGGTGGAGGTCTGATTTTCCCACAGTCGCTTACATGCAAAACACCACTGATAAAAAAAGCAAGATTTTTATAACAATTTAATCCTATTCTAAAATAACATATAAAAACAATGCTGTAGCAGTCTACAGTGAAATATATCCAAAAGTAGGCGTAAATATCAGGGATACAGTGTTTGAAAAACCCAGATATATGGACCACGGCTGGAGAGATTACTAACATTTGCCGAAGTTCTACATGTTTTGCGGGAACAGCTTCTTGAGGAATTAATATACGTTTTCTAGATGGAAAAAGACATCAAGTATGTACAGTATGTGTATGGTAGGGTTTAAGATTTGGGCAATATATTAGAGCAGTGCTCGACAAAACCCGGGCGCCAGGTCGCATTTGCGACTAGAATCAGCGACCTGGCGCCTGGGGCAGCATAGCTGGTGGTATCCTGTCTCCGTGGACCCCCCCCCCCCGTGCCGCAGGCGGCCGGTAATTGAGCCCCCGGCTTTGAGGCCTTCTGTGATCCTATGGTTCCTTCTGGAATCTGGCGCCCCCTTGTGGTGGCCATTGGAATTACAACCAACAATGCTAATGGGATTGCCTGCCAGTCTTTCCCCTTCCCTTTACTTAGAACCCCTAAACAATATATATATATATATATATATATATATATATATATATATATATATATAATATACCGTATATACTCGAGTATAAGCCGAGATTTTCAGCCTCTTTTTTGAGGCTGAAAGTGCCCCCTCGGCTTATACTCGAGTCACCGCTGTCTGACTGCTCGATCAGCGTATCGAGCAGACAGACAGCGGACATTCTAAAATTCAAAAGCCGCGCCTCCGCCTTCGCCTGTGATAGGCGGAACACTGAATTTCCCAGCAGTCAGTGTTCCGCCTATCACGGACATCCGCTCATCCTCGTACTACGGACGAGGATGAGACGATGTCCGTGATAGGCGGAACACAGGCTGCTGGGAAATTCAGTGTTCTGCCTATCACAGGCGAAGGCGGAGGCGCGGCTTTTGAATTTTAGAATGGCCGCCGAGAAGAGCGGCGATCCTGGAAGGACGGAGGAGGCTCGGGACGGAGGCTCGGGACGGAGGCTCGGGACACAGGCTCGGGACACAGGTAGGCTGGACACACACACAAGGCTGCACGGACACACACACACAGGGATGGATGGATGGACACACACACACACAGGGATGGATGGATGGACACACACACACACAGGGATGGATGGATGGATGGACACACACACACACAGGGATGGATGGATGGATGGATGGATGGATGGACACACACACAGGGATGGATGGATGGACGGACACACACACAGGGATGGACGGACACACACACAGGGATGGACGGACACACAGGGATGGACAGCCATGTCTCACCCTCGGCTTATACACGAGTCAATAAGTTTTCCAGTTTTTTGGGGGTAAATTGGGGGCCTCGGCTTATATTCGGGTCGGCCTATACTCGAGTATATACGGTAATTTTTTTATTTATTCTAACACCCTAGAGAGTAAAATGGTGGTCGTTGCAATACTGTCTGTCACATCGTATTTGCACAGCGGACTTACAAGCGCACTTTTTTTTGGGGAAAAAAAAAATTTATTTAATAAAAAAAAAAAAAAGACAACAGTAAAGTTAGCCCAATTTTTTTTTTTTATATTGTGAAATATAATGTTAAGCCGAGTAAATCGATACCCAACATGTCACGCTTCAAAATTGTGCCTGCTCATGGAATGGCGACAAACTTTTACCCTTTAAAATCTCCATAGGCGACGTTTAAAAAATTCTACAGGTTGCACGTTTTGAGCTACAGAGGAGGTCTGGGGCTAGAATTATTGCTCTTACTCTACCGATCGCAGCGATACCTCACATGTGTGGTTCGAACACCGGTTTCATATATGCGTTCGCTTCTGCACGCAAGCTTGGCGAGACGGGGCACATTTTAAAAAAAAATTTTTCACTGTTCTTTTAAAAAAAAATGTGTCACTTTCATTCCTATTACAAGGAATGTAAAAATCCCTTGTAATAGAAAAAAGCATGACCGGTCCTCTTATATATGAGATCTGGGGTCAGAGAGACCTCACATCTCATATTTACACTAAAATGTAATTTAAATGTAATTTAAAAAAAATTTGTCATTTGAAAAAAATAAAACAAAATGTCCCTCTAAGAGCTATGGGCAATGACTTGGAGACAGGTGGGGGGGCTGGGGGCTACCTTCCCCCTCACTCATCTCCATGTCAGGCCAGGGACAGGTCCAGATCGCCGTCACGGACCTGACTCCTAACATTTTTTAGCTGGCTCCTAGATTCCAAGCCAATTTGTCAACCCCTGTATTAGAGACAATATAACATGACTGTCTGGAACCCAGCAAACCAAAAGGAATTGCATGTATGGTGAGCTGTGGATAGAATGTGGGGACATGCTAGATACCAATAGAAGTAAGTTACTTGGTATCTGGGATCTCCCCACATTCTATGCACATTTACGGCTACTATTGGATATCAAGTTTTTCACTGTAGACTGCTACATCCTTGTTTTTATGTCATTTTAGAATTTATGTAGAAATTGTTATAAATTAAAAATCGTGTGTGTGTGTGTGTGTGTTTGTTTTTTTTTTTTGTTTTTTTACGGGTGGTGTCTATATAAGTCAATTTTTCCACTTCCAATCTTTGTTCCTTTTCTATTTTTTTTTTTGGGGAAAACCAACTTTATTAAATATATGCGGTTACGTACACAGTCAACGCTCAATAATACAAACACATGAAACAGAGTAATGGCACAGCAGTACGAACCAATCTGATATTAGAGTAAACAGAATACATAATTGACCCACTATGCCGTGACCAACCAAGGGAAGGAGCACATGTTATACCATACCCCTACCTCCCTCCCCCTCAGTGTCCCATTGGCGATTTGTCTGAACATTACTATACTTAAACCCCTGCATTCGCCCAGCTTTACGTACAAGTTTCCCCATCTCCTATCCATCTGTCCCATACTTTGGAAAACTTTTGCAAACACCCCCTGTGTTGATATATCAATTTTTTAAACGGCAGCCTGTTAATATCCCGTTATCATTCGCCAATAGTTGGAGAACTCCTCATCCACATACGGGCCACTGCCTTCCTGGCTGCAAACAGGGTTTTGTGAATAAATGTTGCTTGATGGTTGTCAATGTCAATATCGGGCAACAGTCCCAAGATACATAATCTTGGGTCTAGTGCCACCGGGGAACCCATGACATCATGCAAGAACTGAACTACCTGCATCCAGTATGGCTGCAATTTATCACATTCCCAGATTTGGTGATAGAACATACCAGGGTTGTGACCACAAGCGGGACAGCTGGATGATTGGTCCAGTCTGAAATTAGCTAGTCTCTGTGGTGTTAAGTATGACAATGTATAGTTGTGTCAATCTATCCGAGAGCTTGGGCGACATCTTTGGGACGTTATCTAGGATTTCATCCCAGTCAGTGTCGGTAACGTCACCTAGGTCTAGCTCCCAGTCTGCCTTGGCTTTCTGGATAACCACTAACGTCTTGGGGAGATAAAGTGTGGAGTAGAGATTGGAAATTCGTTTTCTGGAGTCTACGTCTAGGAGTATATCAATGAGCGGGGGGCGTGTCAGAGATAGCTCTGTATTTCTAAATTGGGCTTTCAAAGCATGGCGCAATTGGAGGTAGCCAAACCGTAATCGCTGTGGTAGCGCAAATTCCTCTTGGAGGGAGCGAAAAGACTTTGGAGCCAGCTCCGTCATAACCTGGTATTCCTTGTACCACCCCGTACGAGGCCCAAAGTCCCACATCCGGGAGCTGCTGTAGCTCCACCAAATGGTTGTTGGCCCAAAGTGGTGTGTGCGAGTGGATGTGCCCTATACTTAGTTTCCTTAAGGCCGTATCCCAGGTTTTTTTGATGGTGTTCCAGCATGCCATCATTGTATCTGTGAGTCTGTCTGTGTACCTGTCCGCCCCTGAAGATAGCCTGCAGTGGGGTCACTATAGGATTACCCAGATTGTCCCCTACCATGGCTCGATACCTAGAGGCCTCTGTTGTATTAAAATAGTGAAGATGGGATAACTGTGCTGCAAGGTAATATTCCTGCAAGAACGGGAGCGAGGCTCCCCCCATATTCGTGGGGTTCTTAAGCGTCTGCTGGGCCAATTTATGTGTTCTGTGGCGGTGGAAACTGGTCTATAGGGAGAATTTGGGATTTGTCCCAGTTCATACGTAGCCCTGAATAGTTGCCCATGCGTTCAATGATGGTCAGTGCTGCCCGGAGAGACGGACCCTGATCAGCCAAATATAATAGCGTGTCGTCCGGGTATAGACCTATTTTATCCAGTGTATTTCCAACACGCAGGCCCTCTATGTCCGGGGATGCCCTAATTGCCATGGCCAAAGGTTCTGCCGCCAGGGCGTATAGGAGAGGGGAAAGGGGACATCCCTGTCTGGTTCCCCTTTCCAGTGGAAACTGCTCCGACATCCACCCATTGACAAAAACTCTGGCCTTAGGCGACTGGTATAGAATACGTATCAATTTTTGGAAATTGGGCCCGAATCCGAAACTATGGAGGCACTCCCATAGATGGGGCCACTCCACCGAGTCAAACGCCTTCGCCGTGTCTAACGCTACAATGACTCGCGAATCCGAGTTTTCATGGCGTGCCTGTATATTCATATATAGCCTCCTGATGTTCATAGCCGTATTCTTCCCCGGCATAAACCTGGTTTGATCGGGGTGAACAAGGGACAGTATAACTTGATTCGGCCTAGTGGCCAAGATCTTCGCCAAGATCTTGATGTCCCCTTGTAAAAGGGATATAGGTCTGTAGGATTCAGGGTATCCCTGATCCTTCCCTGGTTTAGGGAGTACTATAATTTGCGCTTCTTGCATAGATGGGGGGGAAGTATCCCTTCACTAAATATGTTGTGGTATAGTTTTGTCAGAGTTGGGGTAAGGAGAAGGTTGAATAAAATTCTAAGGGTAGGCCATCTAGGCCCGGGGCTTTGGACTTGGCCAATTGAGACACTGTCTCCGCTACCTCCTCAGTAGATATAGGGGCTTCCAACATCTTAAGTTGTTCAACATTGAGCCTCAGGAAATCGATCTTGTGTAGTTCTGCCTGTATGTCCTGACTTTGTGTGTGTGTGTGAGGTGGGTCCGATACAGCTCCCAATAGAAAGCCCTGAACGCGTATAGCGCAGAGGCGGGGTCAGTGACCCCTGTGCCCTGTGGAGTCCGTAAGGATACCACCACCGGGGGGGTCTGTCATTCAGGTTGGAAAGGTATGCTAGGAGTCATCCGGCCCTCTCCCCGTGTTCAAATACCTGTTGTCTGCTGAAGAATATGTGTTGTTTAGCTCTCTCCATGTGGAGCTGGGAGACCAATCTAGACTGTAAATTAACCTGCCTTAATTTGTCTGCACTGGGGTCAGCATTGTAGGCCAATTCTAGCTCTTGTAATTTGGTCGTGGAGAGCTGCACAGCTAGACCTGAAGATCGTTTCAGACTGTCAATTTGTCTGGACAACAACCTGCGGGCATGGTCTTTAAACCCATCCCACTCCGTCGGGTCAGTGTATGTAACTCCGGTCTCGCACAGTATATGGCATAGCCCGCAACGGCCTCCATATCCGGCAGGCTAGATAGCCAGAACGGGTTCAGCCGCCAATCCCGCTTGGGCGTTGAGCCCGGGAACGTGATAGTCACCCAACATGGGGAGTGATCCGAGAGGGCCCGCGGTGCCATCCCCGATTCCCCCCCCCCCACCCTTGGCAGCAGGCTATTTGAGAGCAAAATACGATCTACCCTAGACATCGTGCCATGACTAGTAGAATGGCAGGTATATGCTCTGGTGGTCGGGTGTTGGTGACGCCAAGCATCTGTCAACGCAAATTCCGTCATCAGTTTGCCAAATCGGGTTAAGTTATGTCCGCCAGTCTGTTGTACCCCCCTCCCGACCTGTCCAGCCCCAGATGCATGGTCATGTTAAAATCCCCCATCCACACCGCCGGTACCGAGGGGTTCTGTGCCATATATGCCAATCCCTTTGTAATCACCTCAAACGTGAATGGGGGAGGAACATAGGCCAAAAGGAGAAATGGGCTCCCCCCTAGCAGGGCGTGCAGAAACGCAAATCTGCCCTGTTGGTCTGTCTCCATTGCTATCAATTCAAAAGGGGCCTTCTTAGCCACCAGCACCGAGACCCCCCGGGATTGGCTTGTGTGGGTGCTGTGAAACACCCACCCACAGCCGTCTCAATGCCGCCTGGAGGGGACCTGTTATGTGTCTCTACCAGAACGATTACATCAGCCCTCTGGGTCTTGAGGAAGTTGAGTTCGTTTAATCTTGTTACACATCCCCCTAATATTCCAGGTCATAAACTTCATAGACGCCATATCCCTGTCGATCGTATACACGAGGGGCCGGTGCAGCTCCGGTGCGGCCGACCCGGGAGTGGCGCAATCCGCTTGCCCCTCCCCGGCCGTACACACCCGACCCCACCCCCCCTCCCTTCGGTTGTTCATACCGCAACCAGCGTATAGTAAATGGGTATTTCCCATGTAAATAATAACCAAACAATAGAACCCAACCCCTCCCGAAAGCATATCTTCCCGAACTATATTGCTAATGCTCATCATCCAGTGTAAAAATGCAACTGGAGGTACTTCAGAATTAACAGTATCATGCATATTACACCAGGGTAAGAACAGTCCTCTGGAGGCAACTCTTCACACTGTCAATCAGCGGAGCTCCGTGGTGTGGCAGGGTCCAGTAAACCTGGTATCCCCTCGTGTGAGCTCTCCCCGCCTTTCAAATTATCGGTTGTAATGTGGAAAAGAGTCTAACTGCTTCACCCACCCTGGCATGTCCCTTCCCTGCACTGTAGTCAACAGTAAAGTAATACAGTATAAGTCCGTGGTGCAAGCCCCCTGTAAGTAAATTGCACAAAAAAGAGAAAAAGGAACTGCGCAATCCCTAATGTTTTGATATTAAGGTGTGAATGTCCCAACAGTGAAGGACAGAGATGCTCAATGTTGCATGAAATTTAACATGAACCCCAACATTAAAACTAAATACATTAACAGCATATACTAATACAGTGCAATAAAAATATATGTGTGATAACACCAGTTAGTGTAAACAAACCCTATTAACATAGGTATTATATTCTCAATAGTTCGGTGCTCCAAGAAAAAACATACAAAAAAGGTAAAAAAGTTACATAAACAGTTGATTTAGCAACATTATAAAGTCCTGGTGAATGGATTCGATACCACCATGTGTCCACGGTGACTTGTCCAAATTCTAGACCAAGTGTAAACGTGAAACAAAATTGAAGTGCACCACCACCGTGTAGATAACAATAGCTCCTTACCAGATGCCCCAGTAAGGAGTGCGTATCTTAAGGATCGGGTCAGAGTATGCGTCAAACTCGGATCATCAAAGGACCGAAAACCTCGGGAGCCGGACTCAAATGTATTCCAACCAAGAGGAAAAATGGTCCACCGTAAGAAGGAAAAAAACACTCCAAATAGTGTAAAACCATTTATTATAAAATAAGCAAAAAAGAAGTGCACTTACAAGGGTAAATGAACACAGGGCATATCATCAATGGAAAAGCGTCGGCCGATCGCGAACTCCAAACGATATCCTATTCTGTTAAAATTTTTGATGAGGCAAAAAACGTGTCAGGTCCGTTGCGCTCCTCCATCCATCCAGGTGACGGACTCGGTGGGACAATAGTACTAAATATATAGAGAAGAGATCTTCAGGAGAACATCCGCCCCACTCCCCCCTCCTCTGTCCCCTCGGGGTGAATCGGGCATGTGACAGCGGTAGATGGCTCAGTTTATGATTCCTCCCCTGAAAATGGGACAAGTTAATCAATTCCCCAAGTTCATAAGGGGGATCCCTGCGGACCGCAATGGTGGTGGTGTGGGGCCAGTATATTATAGGGCATGGTCAAACAAGGGGCAGGGATACTCGCGGGACCTCTGGTTTCTCGGGTACTAGGCCGGCCTACCCCGCTGGTCCAGCCAGGCTGTCACAGCCGCTGGGTCATCAAAAAATTGGGCACGGCCATCCTCCTCGACCCGTAACCTGGCCGGAAACAACATGGCGTATTTGAGGTGCTGTGTGCGGAGACGCCGCTTGACTTCCTGGAAAAGGGATCTTTTCCTTTGCACTTCGCCGGATAAATCCGGGAACACTGCTACTCTTGAATTTTCCACTTGGATGTTACCTTTTTCTCTGGTGAGTCTCAGGAGCTTGTCACGGAAATTCAAAAACTTCGCTATAAATGTGCGGGTAGGCGCTCCAGGCAGCGCTGGCTTCATAGGAATATGATGTGCGCGTTCCACCGCAAACATCACTGAGAACTCTGCCCTTCCATATGTATTGATAAGGAGGGATTCCAGGTATTTGGCAGGATCCGTTCCCTCTCTTTTCTGGGAGTCCAATAAACCGGAGGTTGCACCTCCTCAAGCGGTTCTCCATGTCATCCTGGTGAGAGTGCAGCATATGTATCTGCCTTTGCATATCCTCCACGGCGTGTCACAGCGGGTGTAGGATGTCCTCGGCCGCCCCTATCCTCGTTTCCGCCTCTGTAACTCTGTCCCGGAGCTTGGACATATCTTGCCTAAGTAGGGAGATGTCTGTTTTAACATCGTCTATTTTGGCCGTCGGTGTCCCCTGGAGTCCCGCTATGGCATCTAATACCTTGGCAGTGTCTGAGGCCTGGCGCTCTGCATCCACGCATGTGCTTGCGCCATCTTCGGCCTGCCGGTCCGCTCCCGGACGGTGGAATAGTGCCAGTTTGTCCGCAGCCACAGGGTTCCGTTTGTTGGGCGACATCAGTCCTCGGTACTCCGCCAGGGTGTGAGCAGTCAGTCTTCGATTTCTGGCTAGATTCCTGTGCACAGGATGTAAATAGGAGTAACGGTGAACGGGAGCTCACTCACAGCACGTCTTACTCCATTGCTTGCCAGGCCACGCCCCCTCGTTCCTTTGTTATCTTTGCTGTGTGCTTAGGGTTGTTGTCCCGTCGGAAGATGAACCTTGGACCCAGTCTGAGGTCAAGTGCGCTCTGGAGCAGGTTTTCATTAAGGATGTCTCCATACATTACTGCATGCATCTTTCCCTCAATCCTGAATAGTCTCCCAGTTCCTGCTGCTGAAAAACATCCCCACAGAATGATGTTGCCACCACCATGCTTCACTGTGGGGATGTTATTGGCCAGGTGATGAGCGGTATCTGGTTTCCTCCACACATGCCATAGAGGTCAAATTTTGGCAAACTCCAGGTGGGCTGTAATGTGCCTTTTGCTGAGGAGTGGCTTCTGTCTGGCCACTACCATACAGGCCTGATTGGTGGAGTGCTGCAGAGATGGTTGTTTTTGTGGAAAGTTCTCTCTCCACAGAGAATGCTAATGTAGACAAATGGCAGGCAGATTTTCCCAGTGGGCAGTGTCTGGAACAGGAAGAGTAGTCTTTTTGTATCTTTGTGTCTTTGAGGTGCTCCATGTCCCGTGGCGGTATACTTCTTCCTCAGCTGCTTCTCGGGGTTGAGATTTCAGATTCACCCAATCTGATAAGACTCACTTGGGCTGGGTGGAGCTGGCGCGCAGAATGTGAGGATGGCAGAGACACAGCTCCGTCCATAGATCCCTAATCCTGCTGAATACTGGTAGCAGTTTGCCTAATTTTGGTCTGAATTGCAGGGGAATGTGTGCAGGACAATTGTGGACACCTCTGAAGACTGTGAAATACAGACCACCACCGCCAAAACAATGTTTTTCATGGGCAAGATTTTTATACCTGGACTCAAGTTCTTTGGGGTTTATGGGTAAAGTGTATCTCCTCTTTGGATATGTTGCAGTATGTCTAACATGTTTTCGGTGGGCTGCTGGTTGAAGGAAAGCCCTTGGGGCCCTGGTATCCTCCCCTGCATTAATGGGGGACCGGTCACCTGCTCTCAGGCTGTGCTGGAATAATTAGAAATGGAAGTAAATCTTAGAGTGGTATCATGGAATTTCAGAGGCTCCAACTCTAAATTTTAAACGCTCCTTAGTCTTTAACTATATCCATACATGTATAAACCACACTTGATTCTGCTGCAGGAGACTCACATTGCACCAGGGTTCTCTATCTCAGGAGGGTCCATATTGCTGGGGATTACCATGTTAGTTTCTCCTCCTATGCCAGAGGGGTACCTACCTTGGTTACCAAAGCAATGTCCATAGCTATACAGGCAATTAAATTGGATATTAAGGGAAGGTATATCATTCTGGTGAAAATAATTAAGTGCCTGATGTTTGTGAATTTATATGTTCCTCCTCCCTTCATGCTTTCTCATCTAGATGATATTTTACATGCTAAATATGAGATGGCATAAGGGAGGATTTCATCTTGGGGAATTTTAATGCAGTGTCTAATCCGACTATGGATAGGCTCAGGGGCATCTCCTGGGACTCTGGTCCTCTTGGCGGGATGGTTGTCTACCTATGGCTTCTGGGATGTATGGTGGTATCATCATCCGGACACCAAGGAATACACATGTCCAGAATAGACACTGTCCTTGCTGAGGGGGATGACCTGGAGTTGATGAGCAAGGTTGCATATTTGCCTAGAGCATTGTCTGACCATTCTCCCATTGTACTAGACCTTTGGTTGGGACCTAAACCTGGGATCCGCCATTGGGGCATGGAAGCTGGTTGGTTATGGGAGGCATATGTGAAGATTAAATATACTCAGGCTAATGGCAACTTTGCAGTGAAAATTAGAAAATGTGCCCCCCCCTCCAGTTTTGAAGCCACTCTGGTTTTCATGACTAAAGTGAGTGGGTTCAAGAAGCAGCTTGCCTCTGAGATGAAAGAGAAGGAAGCAGAGGTTTTACGTGTGGAGGCAGACCACTAAACTCTGATAATGCGTGTGACTCAATTTAACAGGGAACTGACAGACAGCACCATTCTGGAAAAAGATCTTACTGTGGAGGAGGTGGCTGTGGTAATCTCCCCCTTTTCTCCCCAGATATCTCCTGGTCTAGATGGTCTACCCTCAGACTGTTGCAACACTTTTAGAGATGTTTTGGCACCCCGTCTGTAGAGTGTTTGAGTCGGCCAGGTCGAATGATAGATTGCCACTTTGCATGGGAGAGGCTCTGGTGGTCCTGATCCCAAAAGGGGGGAAGGACCCTACATTGTGTGACTCCTACCATCCGATCCCCCTGATGAATGTGGACAAAAAAATCCTGGCCAAAAATATAGCGGGGAGGTTACAGACGGTGATACTAAAGCTTTGTAATGTAGATCAAACGGGATTTATCCCAGGTAGATGTGCTCAAATGAATATTAGGAGGCTATTTCTGAACCTTCAGGCTAGACATAACTCTTGGACATGGGTGCTTCCTTTAGACACGCAAGCTTTTGACTCGGTGGAGTGGCCCTACATTTTTTGGCTTTTGGAGTCCTGTGGGTGTGGCCCTGTTTTTATCTCCTGGCTGAAACTTCTATACACCCAACCATTGGTGAAATTACAGATTAATAGTATTGGAGCCTTTCCCCTTTTTTCATGGGACTAGACTATATTGTCTCCACTCCTGTTTTCGCTGGCCATAGAACCCCTAGCGACTAAGTTGAATTCTAGTGATACTTTTTCTGGCCTCCAGTGGGGACAACTGGAGGAACGTGTGTCATTGTATGCAGATGACGTGCTGCTGTATTTTGCTGGTTCCAAGTTCCTCGCTTTTAGCTGCCTTTGGGTTGATTCAGAAATTTGGGTATTTCCCTTTGATGAACAGGTGGTGGCCCCTACTGATTGTCCCATTCCACTGTCTGGATTTTTTAAATATCTAGGGATGCAGATACAACTCCCTGTCTCTAGGTTTTTGGAGCTAAATTTGACACTTACAGGAGCTCTTTGGGAGAAGGTGCAAAAATGGCAGAAGCTACCACTTGCAGTGATGGGTAAAATACATTTATTTAAAATGATCTTTCTCCCTAAGGAGACTCTTCTGAATATGGCCTATAAGAAGGGAGTGTGGAGTAGAAGGTGGGTTCGGTGATGCTTCGGCCTGGATGGATATTTCATGTCTGCGCCCAACAAAAGAAAGATGGACCCCTATGGAAATTACCTAATAACCGTCTGGTATAATGAACCTCTCAAGGAGTATTCCAAACTGGTGGATGGGGGATTATGGGCTAAATATGGGGTTAAGTATCGCCACCACATATTTCAGGAAGGTAAGCTGTGTTCCTTTTGCTCAGCTGAGGTAACTGTTTGGGATACCCAGGATTGGGTATTTTCGATATGCCCACATGCGGCGGTGGCACAGTTCGGTATAGGGGAAGTACAGGTACAGAACACCTAGTTGGAAAGGGTAGTTGGGGATTCTGACCTGATCAAGAGTTTCCAGATACTATAGGGAGGTGGGCCCAGGGGACTCCTGGTTGATAGTCAGGGCTAGGTCTCGTTGGGAAAGGTTTATACCAGAATTGCCTGAGGAGCTGTGGCAGAAGGCATTGGATAATTATCTGGGATCTGTCATTTCTTCAACGGATAGGATGATAAAGCTACGATACCTCCATCAGATGTATTATATACCGGTCAGACTATTCCGTATGCACAGGAGAGACTCTGGTACTTGCCATAAATGTTTGGGGCGGATGGCTATTTTGTTCATATGGTTTGGGGATGTGCCAAGGTGAGACCTTTGTGGTCTATGGCGACTGAATTTATAGTAGACACCTTCGACCTTCTCAATATATGCTCCCCCTTGAGATGTCTCTTGGGAATTTTTGACCAAGAGGTGTTAAATGAGCACACCAAACTGTTCCTTAGAATATTGTACTTTGGAGTTAGGAAACTTATAGCTAGGAGATGGATCCATGCGGAACGTCTGTCGTTAGGGATGTGGTTGAAAGTTGTGAATGCTGACATTCTTTACCGCATGACATACGAGGCCTGGGCAGCCCATAGGAAATTTAGAAAGGTTTGGTTTAGGTGGGTTGACTCAAAGGAGACACTGACAGATGGGGTGAATGAGTAAAAGCTGATGTATGGAGACTGAGCTATAGATTTGTCATAAGCTGGTGGGATGGACTTGAGGGTGGGGGGGTACAGGCTCTGTTCCGTGAGTTATACGATGGAGTAGTGAATTATTCCACTCTATATATTTTTTCATGCCGGGGGGGTTGTTTATTATTGATTTTCTTTTGGTTTTGGGTGGGGGGAAGCGAAAAAACATTAACGGTGGAAACGCTGGAATACAGGTGGGACTTTCTAGACTTTTACTGAAGTTTCACTTTCCCTGAGAAGGGGAAGTGCTTATGTTGACTGCATTATGTGATGTTTCTCATATCTGATGTTTCACCTACCTGATATTCTGTATGTGTATATTGTCTCTGCCAAATAAAAATTTTTTGAAGAAAAACGGACTCGCTGAGTCTACTGTCCCAAGGACTGATTTACCACCCTGCTTTTCAGTCATTGGCTTTAACGTCGTGGATGCTCAGGTTCTCAGAGACGGGAATCTGAATACTACAAAGCTCAAGACTGGGATGGTACACTTCATGCAAAGCTCATCCATGGACATGGAAGCTGCACTTTGCTCTGTCAGACTTCACCCTAGAGGTTTCTGAGATGGATCATCTCTTTTCAACTGTTGGATATGGACCAATACTTAACTCCTAGTACCATCAACAGCCATATCTCTGCCCCATCTCTGTTTCGGAGACCATTGGAACCTTGCTCTAAATTAAGATCTTTGTGCAGGGGGGATTCCTCTGTGTTCCCCCCCCCCCCCAATCCACTCCCTCTGGTCTCCATGGGACCTTCGGTGCCTCCAGAAGCTCCAGTTTGATTAGAATTACTCTTCTCTGACCCAAAAGGCTGTACAGGGACAAGGGAAAATTGGATCCGTTTCTTTCCAATGAAGTGTCTGCTTCTCCCCTGAATCAGGACATTGTTCTTCTGTCCCTCTGGCTCCAGTGCATCAAAAGGAAATGCCCCTTCAACACTAGCTCATTGTCATTCCTGATGGATCCTGTGAGGGTGAACCAGCTTCTCGTTCCACCATTTCTTAATGTCTCAGATCGTTATCCAAGCTTATGGTCTAAAGCAGGGGTCTCAAACTGGTGGCCCTCCAGCTGTTGTGGAACTACAAGTCCCATCATGCCTCTGCCTGAGGAAGTCGTGTGTAGCTGTCAGCCTTGCAATGCCTCATGGAACTTGTAGTTTTGCAACAGCTGGAGGGCCGACAGTTTGAGACCACTGTTCTAAAGGATCAGGTACCACATTTTCCTGTCAATACGTGCTCCCCTAGATCTGCAAGTACATTTCGTGTTCTTTTGCTTCAAGCTTTTTTCGCAGGTCTGCAAAGCTACCACCTGACCATACGTTATACAATTTACTTTAGATTTACCAAAAACCATATGAGGTCATACCTGAACTACACTTTCAATTTGTATCCAATCAGGCAGGTCCTTGTACTACACACAAATGACAACCACCAAAATTTAGAACTGGCCTTTGCAGCAAGGAGCACATGGAAGGGAGACACGTGAAAAAAAAAATTCCCAGCTTACTTGCCAGCCACCCGGCAACAAACCAAATTTACCCTGTCTAACAGTTCATGTTAAAACCAAGGGGTTTCATTTTCACACATTTGCAAATATATGCGTAAGCTGCATCAGCCACGGCACCCCAGTGTACTGCAGTCCTAACGCTATCATTTTAACAATCTCCTGAGTTATAGCACATGAATAATAATAATGGATAGATTAAGGGCAGGTATGCCTGGAGGGAGCCCACCCTTGGGTTGCTTACCACCTTTTCCTGCCAAGGCACACTCCTCTGGATCTGTAAGACCCCAGCCATAGATTAAATCTGAACTGGCCGAGATTCAAACCATTAATGGGCAGGCTGAATGTACCAAGTTTATCGATCAACTTGGTTACTACCAGCCTGCAGGATTCGCTTGCGATTATTATCGCAAGTGGTTGCTATAGCCGCTAGCAATAATCACTGTCTTCTCAGCAAGAGGAATTACCCTGTTGGGATGGTCTGTGTTGTTGATGGTGGAATTGTGCAAATTTCCTGGGTTGCAGGAAAGAAATCTGCACCATCTATGGCTGGCGTAAGTGCCCTTTGTGTTCTTTTGCTTGAAGCTTCTGCTTCTCCGATCTGCAAAGCTGCCAATTAGCCATACATCATACAATTTTCCTTTTTAGATTTACCAAAAACCTTAAGGTCATACCAAAAAAAAATTACATTTCGTATCCAATCAGGCAGGCTCTTGCACTTCATAATTGAAGGTAAATCTAAATGAAATTGTACATAAACTGTACAAGAAAACTGTATAATGTATGCCTGGCTTAATGTTAACTCGTTCTCTAAGTTTTACCAGGCGGACTTTTCTACCTCATCTGATGTCAACTTTGGGCATAAGATTCTTTAGTTATCTCTTTGAGCTGCAGGCTGCCCCTGCTGTTTACGTTGGAACTGTTAGCCATTGTTTGCTGTGTTGCCCACTTATTAGTTGAAGTGATTTTGGACATTCTGAAGTTCTCAGACTTCAGTGACAATCGATGAGAAAGAAAACTGTATTTTTGCATTTTACCATTCAATTCTCTTCTTGCAGTCCATTGAGGAACACAGGACCCACCACCTCAATGTGTCTATGGAGATGTTCTTTGTTCTGCTTTGGCACTAATTGCATGCTGGTTGTAAGAGGGGTTATGACCACGGCCTACAGTTTTTTGTTTGCCAGTGTCCATTTCTCTTGTAGGTGACAGTAAACCCCAAGGTTAATGGCTTCTTGTGTCTCTTAGTGGACTCCAAGAAAGAAGTACAAAAATCCTGTTTAATCTAAAGTAAGCGGATACAGTATATACAAAAAAAATTGTACGTTCTCTTTAAAGGGGTTGTAAAGTTATTTTTTTTATTAGCTAATTATCTTCTTCTAAGCTGAGGCAGAGCTTTTTCACTTACCTGTTCCTTCTATTCCTCTTCAATTGTCACTGGTCCCTCTTCAAAATATTCACTTCCTGTAGTACTTCCTGGTGCTTCTCACTGTGTCTGGAGCCGTTGGTGTGGTGGTAAGGAGTCGTGCTCGCCCCCAGGCTAGTACTACAGCCCTGCGTGGAGACGCTCTGTACGTAACAGAGACACACAGGGGCTGGTGGTTTGTGGGTGTGTCTACAGTGATGCAGCACCTCCTTCTATTCTTTATTAGGATTCTGCACTGATCTACACAGCCCCGCCTTGACTCCGCCCCCTAGCAGTCTGCAGACTAGGAATCCTAAACGGAAGATCTTCTAAACTAAAGTCTAATGCCGGCCATACACGGTTCGAATTTCGAAAGAATTTTCTTTCGAAAATCGTATCTAAGAATTTTCGTATGAATTTCGCAGCATTCGTGGGCTGCAGCAACAGCCGATTTTCGTGTGGAAATAAAATTTGAGGAATCGGACATGTTGGAAATTTTTTGAAAAACTAACGATTTTCTAATCAATGATGGGAGAATCGTGCGAGAAATGTAATAAGAAAAGAAAATGTACGGAGAGAAAAGAAGATTCCCGCCCAAGAAAATTCTTTTCTGTAGCAACATGAGGTGAAATTGAAGGCTTGGTCGGCCGAATTTCGAAAATCAATGGTGGCATCATCAGATCACAATTTTTTTTTTCTGATTTTGAAAAGAAAATTCGTTCGAAATTCGACCGTGTATGGCCTGCCTAAGACAAGAAAACAGCTGCAGCCTCTAAACTTTATATTAACCAACAAGGTAAAACATTATAGGGGACTATTTAATTACTGTCAATTTGCAATATAAAGTTTATTTAGATGGTTTCCTTTACTGTATTCATGCACCAGCAAGCATGTACTGTGTCTCCTCCTTATACACAATATAAACAAAAACGCCTCCACCTTATTTATTATACACACTTCTCTCTAGTCACATCTCTCTCATGTCCATCCCTCCATCCCAATGTCTGCTCGTCCATCCCAATGTCTGCTCGTCCATCCCAATGTCTGCTCGTCCATCCCAATGTCTGCTCGTCCATCCCAATGTCTGCTCGTCCATCCCAATGTCTGCTCGTCCATCCCTCCATCCCAATGTCTGCTCGTCCATCCCTCCATCCCAATGTCTGCTCGTCCATCCCTCCATCCCAATGTCTGCTCGTCCATCCCTCCATCCCAATGTCTGCTCGTCCATCCCAATGTCTGCTCGTCCATCCCAATGTCTGCTCGTCCATCCCTCCATCCCAATGTCTGCTCGTCCATCCCAATGTCTGCTCGTCCATCCCTCCATCCCAATGTCTGCTCGTCCATCCCTCCATCTGCTCGCCCATCCCTCCATCTGCTCGTCCATCCCTCCATCTGCTCGTCCATCCCTCCATCTGCTCGTCCATCCCTCCATCCGCTCGTCCATCCCTCCATCCGCTCGTCCATCCCTCCATCCGCTCGTCCATCCCTCCATCCGCTCGTCCATCCCTCCATCCGCTCGTCCATCCCTCCATCCGCTCGTCCATCCCTCCATCCGCTCGTCCATCCCTCCATCCGCTCATCCATCCCTCCATCCGCTCATCCATCCCTCCATCCGCTCATCCATCCCTCCATCCGCTCATCCATCCCTCCATCCGCTCATCCATCCCTCCATCCGCTCATCCATCCCTCCTTTCGCTCATCCATCCCTCCATCCCTCCGCCTTATTTATTATACACACTTGTCTCCGTCACATCTGTCATGTCCATCCCTCCATCCCTATGTCTGCTCATGCCTCTGCCCTATTTATTATACACACTTGTCTCCGTCACATCTCTCATGTCCATCCCTATGTCTGCTCATCCATCCCTCCACCTTATTTAGTATACACACTTCTCTCTAGTCACATCTCTCTCTCATGTCCATCCCTCCATCCCATGTATTGGATATGCATCACTCTATCTCTTGTCTCCCATCTCCATCCATTCATAGTTACATAGTCCGGTTGAAAAAAGACACAAGTCCATCCAGTTCAACATTAGAAACAATAAATAAATATAATTTAAAAAATCTTACAATATACACAATTTTATAACCACAGTTGATCCAGAGGAAGGCAAAATAAAAAAAAAAACAGAAGAGCATGCTCCTTTTTGCTATAGCAGGAGAAAAGATTTCATTCCTGATCAGAGAGGCAATTAGATTTTCCATGGATCAACTTTACCTATAAATGTTAGGACCTATATATATTCATGTGTACATTCAGTAAAGTATCCAGGCCTTTTTTTTTAAAGCAACCCACTGAGCAGGCCATAACCACCTCTGGTGGGAGTCTATTCCACATCCTCTCCGCTCTTACTGTGAAGAAACCTTTCCATATTTGAAGATTAAAACTCTTTTCCTCTAGACCTAAAGAGTGCCCCCATGTCCTCTGGGTTGACCCTACAGAGAATAACTCTACACCAAGTTCACTGTATGGACCCCTTATATATTTGAACATGTTGATCATATCCCCCCTTATTCTACTCTTCTAAAGAGTGAATAAATTCAGTTCCTCTAATCTTTCCTCATAGCTAAGCTCCTCTATGCCTGTTATCAGTTTGTTTGCCCTTCTCTGCACTTTCTCCAGTTCCCCGATATCCTTTTTGAGAACTGGTGCACAAAACTGAACTGCATATTCCAGTTGAGGTCTTACTAATTTGTACATGGGCAAAATGATATCTCTCTCTCTGGAGTCCATACCTCTCTTAGGTGTCCGTTTTAAGAAGCAGTGATCAGAGGTGATCCAGAGGATCTCCACTGATCACAACCCATAAACAGTTTATGAACCTGAGGTAATCGAGGTAGAAGTGTTTGAATATGTTCTCCCACCGATTATCTACGCACATGGAGAATCCCCATACACTGTCACATTAACGGCCAGTTTATTAAGCTGCGATCTGAGTGCTTCACTGGAGATCTGTGTCAGAATTGACACTCCCCGATTCAGCAACTCAAAGGTGAAGAATCTGATGAGGAAAGAGGAAGATTTTTAAATTCCTTATACCTCGGTCATACCCCCCAATCACTGCTGATCACAGTGTAAATAGGAAGAGCCGGTGATCGGCTTTTCCTCACTCGCGTCTGTCGGATGCGAGTAGAGGGGGGGCGGTCTGTGCTGATCGATTATCAGCACAGCCCCCCCGAGGATGCCCACACTGGACTACCAGGGATGCCCAGGACAACGTATGCCACCCTAGACCACTAGGGATTCCAGTCAGTGCCCATAATGGGCATCACTGATTGGCATGCATTATTGTTTGGCACTGATTGGCATCCATTAGTACAGTATATTATAATACAATGCCGCCTATCAGTGCCCATCTGTTCCGCCTATCAGTGCCCATCTGTGCCGCCCATCAGTGCCCACCTGTGCCGCCCATCAGTGCCCACCTGTGCCGCCCATCAGTGCCCACCTGTGCCGCCCATCAGTGCCACCCCATCGGTGCCCATCAGTGCCGCCTTATAATTGCCCATCAGTGCCACCCCATCGGTGCCCATCAGTGCCGCCTTATAATTGCCCATCAGTGTAACCCCATCAGTGAAGGAGAAAACTTATTTATTTACAAAGTTTTGAAACAAACAAAAAAAACATTCAAAACATTATTTTTTTCTAAAGTTTTGGTATTTTTTTTGTTTAGAAAAAAATAAACACATAGGTGATCAAATACCACCAAAAGAAAGCTCTTTTTGTGAAAAAAATTATAAAAATTTCATTTGGGTACAGTGTAGCATGATTGCGCAATTGTCACTCAAAGTGCGACAGCGCTGAAAGCTCAAAATTGGTCTGGGCAGGAAGGTGTTTAAGTGCCCTGTATTGAAAGCGGGAGTCCACCGGGACTCCGCGTTTTTTTTTTTTTTTTTTTTATTTTTTTTTATTTTTTTTTAAAGCCAGCAGCTACAAATACTGCAGCTGCTGACTTTTAAAATGGTGACACCTGTCCAGCGCGCCCGCGATGTCGGCACCCGAAGCCGATCTGTAGATCGTCACTCGGGTGCTGCCGCCGCCATCTTGGGTATGGGAATCAGGAAATGGAGCCTTTCGGCTTCATTTCCCGGTTCCCTACTGCGCATGCGCGAGTTGCGCTGCACAATAAGGACGGTCCCCGCTGCCTCTGGGATCTGTGTGTTTCCCAGCAGGCAGCGGGGCACTTGCGGAAGGGGGCGGGCACTTGCGGAAAGGGGCTTAATCTACGCCCCTTTCCGCAGAGAGCTACCCCAGAAGTGGGTGCAGTTACCTGGATTACCTGGGAGGATTCCGATGAGCGGAAGGTCCATTTTAGGGTGGACCTCCGCTTTAAGTGGTTAAACTATTTAGGGTTATAATATATATACTTATTATTATTATTATTATTATACATGATTTATATAGCGATTACAATTTACACAGCGTTTTACTATATATATATATATATATATATATATATATATATATATATATATATATATATATTTATATATATATATTTATATATATATATATATATTTATTTATTTTTTCTGGATTTAAATTTATTTAAAAAAAACTCATACTATAAAAATTTTTTAATGAAATAAATGGAAACTTTATTGCAATAAATCATCGTATCTTCTGTTAGAATGTATAATTACATTTTTCGATTACATATAAATTTTTTTATATATATATATATATATATATATATATATATATATATATATATATATATATATATATATATATATATATATATATATATATATATATATATATATATATAATTTATTAATGTATTGTAACCACAGACAAAACAGACATGGTAAGGTTTTACCATGCTGCTTTTGTTTCTATTGCTGGAGGCTGGAAAGGGTGTTAACTGGGGGCGGTGTGTGGAGATGGGCGTTAACTTATGGTCTGTGTGGGCAGGAATGGGTGTTAACTGGGGGCGTTTTTACACGAGAACTTTGCTCGTTCGCAGTAGCCAGGTGAAATTAAAAACAGACAGTGCGCATGCGCGATGCCGCTAAGCCTGATGGGAATTGTAGTTTTTTATTATGCCGTGCCTGTCATGAACACGCACCGCAAACCCGGAAATAAAGGCAGAGACAACAGAGGAAGGCAGGGGCATGTTATTGAAGGTAGATTTTGTGATATATAGAAAGAATATATATAAAAGTAAGAATATGAATGAGTATTGGTACCTAACAGACATTAATTTTAACCTATAAAATTTTTACCTTTACAACCCCTTTAACTTTCAAATAATTTATTACTTTTTGCAATGCGTTAATTGCATTTATTATGTTCATTTCTTAATGATTAATTTCAGGAAATTGACTGATGAGGAGAAATCTCATAACGACAGAGAGGCAAAAGCATTCACAAAGGTAACACAAACATGTTTGCATCATCGTTCCATGAAAGCCCACTTTGTGGAACTCTGAACGTTCACTCTACAGTTGAATATGTTAATGTTTGAGACTGGACATTTATTTTATTTATTTTTTTATTAGTTTTGGATATAGTGGGGAATGATGAAAACCTCAGTCCCCCCCCCACACACAAACAATTGTAAAATGATATAAAAATAAGTGGAAACCCCCCAAACAAGGCCTTTTTTTTTCTGAAAACAAAGACTATACAGAACTTTTAAATGAACTTTTAAATCTTACCCGCTCTATCAAAAGCTAAATATAAACCTTGCTGCCTTGCATTAGGCCCCTTCCCTGTAACAAATGAAAATCCTATATCCGTGGCAGCACAGCCATTTAACCGATTCAGCCCCGGAAGATTTTACCCCCTTCCTGACCAGAGCACTTTTTGCGATTCGGCACTGCATCGCTTTAACTGGCAATTGTGCGCTCGTGCGACGTTGCACCCAAACAAAATTGACGTCCTTTTTTCTCTTGCGTTCACCGACTGACACAGCTCCTTTCTTATACCATCGGGTTGTTACGCCACCTTCAGGAGAGGACTAAGCAGAACATGTTAATATGTTATAATAAAACTAGAACTTTCTAGTTCCGCCCAAGGGACGGTCCCTTATGTAACAGCCCCCGAGCCTGCTACTGTAGCCTCAATTTTTTTTCTGCCTAGTGAAAGACCTGTGGGCCCATCGTTGGATTTTTGTGCAAGATTATAGATCCTGTGATCTGCTATCAACAGCCGCCTGGGTGACAAGCTGGATACTCTTTCATCTCCTCTCCTTTCTACTCTCTCATTGTAGTCTCCCCAGCCTGGCCAGCGAGCGCGTGCAGACCAGAGCTCCGCGCTGGGTCGGCTACGACATGCCCCCAGCTCCAGGGATGGCCGGTGGACGTAATGCCCCGGGGGGAAACGCACATGACCGGGCTACTGATGTCTGCGCCACGGTGTGCCGGGCCAGCAGCCATCCCGTACTGATCGGAGAGTGGGTCTGTGATGGAATGTATCCCAGCTCTGCAGGACTGGTAAGTACAGCGCTCCCTGCCTCGATGGGGCTGAGCAGCTGGGCATTCCCTGAGAGGTCGATTCAGGGCTCCCTCATCTCCCTCTCTTCTCTCCCTGTCCCTATCTCCCCCTCCCTTCCCTGTGGGGGATGCTGCATGGGCTGCTAAGCGGTGTGTGTGCCATAGACGGGGCCCCCGGGGGGCTCTCACCTGGGGTGGGGACTGCATTGGGTAGATGTGCCCTGGATGTCTGTAGGTCTCTACCCTGAGGTGTCTGAAGGCTGTGTCTGCTGGTCGCTGTTGCGCTGTTTACCACCATTTCTCTGCTGTTTTTTTTCTCTGTTCTTCATTGCATACAATAAACCAAAAAGTAAAGCTGCGCTAGAACTTATAAAATACCAGAATAATCCTGTGACATATTATGTTCTGTTTTTAAATACTGAAAAGTGTATGTGACTATAAAAAGTGCAAAAATTACTCAAAATTAAAACACAAAAACAGTCCAAAAAAGGGAGAGAGACACAAAGAGATGAACTTCAGTCCATTAAAGTGACTCCACAAAACACCCTTCAGATGTATAGCAGGTGTCACCCAGAGAGAGAGGTTCATCCACCACCAGATTCAGTAAGGCTTACCAGCTGACAAGATCTCTTTTTAGGGAGATCATATAAGCTTGAAAACAAAACGATCGCTTCTGGTCTCTTCAATAGGCTCTGCTAGAGTCTCCAACTCCTATACCCCTTTCTCAGAGCGTCTCATGTTCCACCATAATCATTTGGTAAGAAAAAAGAGAAAGACTCCCATAGCGTAATTCCATATAAAATTTTAATCCGAACGTAATAAAATAAAATAACAAACTCACAGATTTCCAGCTGAATACAAGCGTGTGTATAATCTCGAGCCGGCCGGCTCTCCCCTATTTACGCTGCCCGCCCTTCCTGGTCAACGGGGAATAGCGGTGACGTCAGCACGACGCTCACCCTACGTTGTTTCGTCAAAAATGACTTCTTCCTGGGGTACGGGCGGCGCGCTGATCCACCGCCATAAATACTCACTGGCAAAGAACGTAACCGCCCACTTCTGAGCTCCTGGCTACAGCTCCTAATCCGCCATTTTGAAACAGGGCAATATTGATCGTTCACCCCTATCTTAACTATTGAATAGTAAATCCACTCTAGGAAAGGGAAGAGGACCATTTCCCAGATAGGTTCACACTAACTAACTCCGCTATATCCCTTCATTGCCCCATCAGGAGCACACGATCGGATAGAGGCGTCCCTGCATGCTTAATCGCACGATTCCATTATATGCAACTGAACACGAAGGGACTCGTACTCGTTCCACCGACCATACTCTCCTTCATGGATAAGGGACATATGCCCAAAACAGATCATCAGATCGTTTCATAAAATCTAAAAATTCATAAAATTATATATATTACGAAGAAAAGGAACCTTCTTATATAGAGGACATTATTCCAATTAAACTTATAAATAAAGGACTATTAGAAAAATTATATTTATATATATATATATATATACTAGGATATATGCTAAATAAATCAAAAAACCCCCAAGGGGAACTTAATTGACCCCAATCACACAAAGGGGATTACTATCCCATGTTTTACCATGGGTCGCCAACCGGCTAAAATAAATGTAAAAGTAAAAATTAACACAACGCAAGGAATAATGATTGGATTAAATAGTGTGTGGGTAACCCCTCACACCAAAATCACAAGCCATACCCCAAGAGAATATAATATTAATACTAGCTCATACACCTCCTTCAAAAGAATATAAATTCATTATAGGGGCATATCGGGCCACAAGCCATACCCAAAATCTATAATTGACCTTTAAAATATATCGGGGGTTCAATGCAATCCCCATGTATTGGATAATAAAGGCAATTCGGACACACCTTATCACCCACCCAAAGGGTAAAACACCTTCCTTGGGCAGCATCAGATGATATCATGAATGCCCAAAACCCTCAACCCGGCCCAGCAAGTACCAAAATATACTCGTCTTGTTAACTGGAGCAAACACTCCACATTGGGCCTACATAAAGATAAAAAGATCTACCCCTGCAAACTTAGACGGATGCGCATATAAAAATCAAGTTCAATGCGCATACTCGTCGGTACCAGATGACATATATCCATCACATCTCCTCACGGGGGATGTCGGTTAGATGGATATAATCTCGCAGGGCATTTAGGTGATTCAAAATAACCGCCCATAAAGATTGCCAGAAAAAAACAACAAACCCTCTTCCATAATCAAATCAAGACCAAACCAATGGACCCAACCCAGGAATTCGGAAGTGGTTCACATTAGGGTATAACCATCTCTAAAAGCGCTCACATCGACATCCACATTAAGACCATAAGGTGTATAACATTGTGTTTTTATGTATTCACATCGAATGGCAAAAGAAATTGCTGGGAGAACAATCAATAAAATCAGATTCTAGGATGGATGCTATTACTCAGGGAGATGAACCCCATGAGCAAAGTGCTATGCATATTCAGCACTTACCCACTGGGGGCCAACCCCCAAGAACCCCTAAAAAAATCACATAATCAGGAAAAAGGGGGAAGAATGTAACATACCAGTCCCCCAGGAGGCCCCCGGGGACAGGCAGAGCTGGGCAACCTATGGGGAACTCTGGTTGGAACCAACCATATCCACAGGGAAACGTGGGTGGTAACGCCCGGGGTTATGGCCAACATTATGAGTACATGCAACCATCTTATCCTAGGAGGAATCCCTCTTCTAATAGGGGTCCTACCAGGGGGTATTACAATAATTATGGGCATAATACGCCTGTTTATCAGGGCCCCCAATATGAAAACAGACCCTATTATAACAGGGAAAGTGATGGGAACGATTACGATTATAGTGTGGATACACACAATCGTATTTTCCTGTTAAGAGATAGAGTTGGCCCTTCTAATGGGGGATACAATGATTATGAATATGATGGTCGAGCAAGGGAGCCATTTAGGGACCCCAATGGGAGGTCCAATGTCGGGGACCAGGTACAACAAAATTGGGGTTTTCCCAAGGGTGCTCAAGGAGTAAAAAGACCGGTAGAAAGCAAAGAGAAATTAGAGGGGGGAGGAGAGCACAGTCAAAGATCAAGGAAGTAAAGGGAGAGGGAATTTTCAATCTTAGTTCCCAAACCCTTACCAAATCAGAAACAACTTTACTTAACAAAGGTTTGAAATTTGCACCACCTAAGAAACTTGAGGAGTTTCAGACCTATATGGACATTCATAAATTTGTCCGTAAGGTCAATATCAAGAGGTATCTTGCAACCTTGCCGACTAAACAGTGCGAAGTTGTACCCCAAGAGATATTACACTCGGGACTTTCGAATGCTTCGACATTCAATCCCCCTGGAACGATAGCACCCTCATTGAAAGTCTTTAAGGATGTTGTATTGAAAGATTTAGAACGGATTAAGATTGCCAACCATAGAATGGATAGAAATATGGAAAGAGGCCTAGATTCACTTTGTAATAATAAAAACCTGGTTATTCGCCCCGCGGATAAGGGTGGTGGCATAGTGATCTTGGACTGACAAGATTACATTAGAGATGCACAATATAGTTGATGACGGTGATACATAGTTACATAGTTAGTCAGGTTGAAAAAAGACTCAAGTCCATCCAGTTCAACCTTAAAAACAAATAAATAAAATAAAAAAATAATCGTACAATCCAAATACCCAATTTTATGCCCACAATTGATCCAGAGGAAGGATTTGACGTATGTCAAATTGCTGGGTAATCCTGTCATTCAGTATAAAAAGACCCTACAGTCTCTGGTAGATAAGGGATTCCAACTTAAGATACTGAATGGGAAGGAGAAATGATACCTTGTCCCTAAGGCACCACGGACTCCAGTGCTATATTTGCCAAAAATTCATAAGAACCTTATTTCCCCCCCGGGACGTCCCATAGTAAGTGGCATCGATTCTGTTATGTCCCGGGTGGGGAAATATATTGATTTCTTCCTCCAGCCACTAGTCCAAAAAATGCCCTCTTATCTGAAGGATACGAGGCATGTGATTAATTTGCTGTCAGAGTTGAGATCTAGTGAACAGACTTTACTGGTGACAGCTGATGTCACCTCGCTTTATACGATCATTCCACATGAATTGGGAGTCGCAGCTGCCGCACATTATTTGAACACTATGTCCACCTTGTCAGTACAGCAACAACAGTTCGTCATAGATCTACTTGAGTTTGCTGCAAGACATAATTATTTTTGGTTCGAACAAAAGTATTTCAAACAGATTCGGGGAGTAGCAATGGGGGCAAAGTACGCCCCTAGCTTAGCGAATCTTTTTATGGCTAAGTGGGAGGAGGACGTCATCTTTAAGGACCGAAGCCCGTTTTTGACATTCTGGGCGAGTTCTATAGATGACGTCCTCCTCCTGTGGGAGGGGACTAGGTCTCAACTGGAGGAATTTTTTCTTAATATCAATAACAATGATAGGGGCATTAGATTTTCAGTGGAGGCTAGTTCAGATAGTGTCCACTTTCTGGACTTGACAATCAGTAAGTTTGAAGGGGGTTTTAAAACAACGATATCCTATTTTAAGAAAACTGATAGGAACTCTTTTATACCTACAGGGAGTTGTCACCACAATTCATGGTTAAGATCGATCCATAAGGGTCAGTTTATAAGAATGAGGAGGAATTGCTCCGATGTTGATGATTTTAGGTTGCAGGCAAACATTCTAAAAGGGAGACTGGAGGAAAAGGGGTATGATGTTGAATCTATGAATTCAATTAGATAACAGATTGCTGATGTGGATAGAGCCTCGTTGCTGAAGGTTGGTTTGGGTAAAGAAAGGGAGAAGCCTATTGTCCCTTTTTTCACAACCTTCTCCACCAAATACTATCTAGTCAAAAAGATGTTGCGAAAACATTGGCATCTGTTGTCTAATGATAGAATCATTCATACCTTTCTTCCAGCTAACCCAGAGATTATTTTTAGGGGGGTCCCCTCTTTGAGACACAGGATAGCCGATAGCCCCTAATGTAATAGATCCTCCCACTAATAAGGTCTACTTTTTTCAACAACTAACAGGGTATCACCAATGTCGACGGTGTCAGATCTGCACATTAAACAAAAGTAAAAAGAGAAAAACAGACATTTGTCTCTACCAGCACTCAGAGGGAGCATAAAATTGAACCTTTCATAACATGTAGCTCTAAGGGTGTGGTATATCTTTTACAATGCCCTTGTAGGCTCTAATACATAGGGAGAACCAAGTGAGCCATGCAGGTTCGCTTGGGAGAGCACATCACAAACATGAAGAATGGGTATAAATTTCACTCGGTATCCAAACACTATGATTTACATCATGGTCGTAATCCAGCAAACACCTTGTTTCTAGGTATTGACAAGTTCAGTGCGCACTGGAGGGGTAGTTCCCTGGTGCGTGACTTGTCTAGACTAGAAATGATGTGGATACATAAAACACAATGTTATACACCTTATGGTCTTAATGTGGATGTCGATGTGAACGCTTTTATAGATAATGGTTAGACCCTTATAATGTGAACCACTTCCGAATTCCTGGGTTGGGTCCATTGGTTTGGTCTTGATTTGATTATGGAAGAGGGTTTGTTGGTTTTTTTCTGGCAATCTTTATGGCCGGTTATTTTGAATCACCTAAATGCCCTGCGAGATTATATCCATCTAACCGACATCATCCCCCGTGAGGAGATGTGATGGGTATATTTCGTCTGGTACCGACGAGTATGCGCATTGAACTTGATTTTTATATGCGCATCCGTCTAAGTATGCAGGGGTAGATCTTTTTATCTTTATGTAGGCCCAATGTGGAGTGTTTGCTCCAGTTAACAAGACAAGTATATTTTGGTACTTGCTGGGCCGGGTTGAGGGTTTTGGGCATTCATGATATCATCTGATGCTGCCCAAGGAAGGTGTTTTACCCTTTGGGTGGGTGATAAGGTGTGTCCGAATTGCCTTTATTATCCAATACATGAGGATTGCATTGAACCCCGATATATTTTAAAGGTTAATTAAAGATTTTGGGTATGGCTTGTGGCCCGATATGCCCCTATAATGAATTTATATTCTTTTGAAGGAGGTGTATGAGCTAGTATTAATATTATATTCTCTTGGGGTATGGCTTGTGATTTTGGTGTGAGGGGTTACCCACACACTATTTAATCCAATCATTATTCCTTGTGTTGTTTTCATTTTTATTTTTAATTTATTTTAGCCGGTTGGCGACCCATGGTAAAACATGGGATAGTAATCCCCTTTGTGTGATTGGGGTCAATTAAGTTCCCCTTGGGGGTTTTATGATTTATTTAGCATATATCCTAGAATGTATAAATATAATTTTTCTAATGGTCCTTTATTTATAAGGTTAATTGGAATAATGTCCTCTATATAAGAATGTTCCTTTTCTTCGTAATATATATAATTTTATGAATTTTTAGATTTTATGAAACTATATGATGATCTGTTTTGGGCATATGTCCCTTATCCATGAAGGAGAGTATGGTCGGTGGAACGAGTATGAGTCCCTTCGTGTTCGGTTGCATATAATGGAATTGTGCGATTAAGCATGGAGGGACGCCTCTATCCGATCGTGTGCTCCCGATGGGGCAATGAAGGGACATAGCGGAGTTGGTTAGTGTGAACCTATCTGGGAAAGGGTCCTCTTCCCTTTTCTAGAGTGGATTTACTATTTAATAGTTAAGATGGGGGCGAACGATCAATATTGCCCTGTTTCAAAATGGCGGATTAGGAGCTGTAGCCAGGAGCTCGGAAGTGGGCGGTTACGTTCTTTGCCAGTGAGTATTTATGGCGGTGGATCAGTGCGCCACCCGTACCCCAGGAAGAAGTCATTTTTGACGAAACTACGTAGGGTGAGCGGCGTGCTGACGTCACCGCTATTCCTCGTTGACCAGGAAGGGCGGGCAGTGTAATTAGGAGAGAGCCGGCCGGCTCGAGATTATACACACGCTTGTATTCAGCTGGAAATCTGTGAGTTTGTTACTTTATTTTATTACGTTCGGATTAAAATTTTATATGAAATTACGCTATGGGAGCCTTTCTCTTTTTTTTCTTACCAAATGATTATGGTGGAACGTGAGACGCTCTGAGAAAGGGGTATAGGAGTTGGAGACGCCAGCAGAGCCTATTGAAGAGACCAGAAGCGATCGTTTTGTTTTCAAGCTTGTATGATCTCCCTAAACAGAGATCTTGTCAGCTGGTAAGCCTTACTGAATCTGGTGGTGGATGAACCTCTCTCTGGGCGCACCTGCTATACATCTGAGGGGTGTTTTGTGGAGTCACTTTAATGGACTGAAATTCATCTTTGTGTCTCTCTCCCTTTTTTGGACTGTTTTTGTGTTTTAATTTTGAGTAATTTTTGCACTTTTTTTATAGTCACACTTTTCAGTATTTAAAAACAGAATATAATATGTCACAGGATTATTCTGGTATTTTATAAGTTCTAGCGCAGCTTTACTTTTTGGTTTATTGTGTATGCAATGAAGAACAGAGAAAAAAACAGCAGAGAAATGGTGGTAAACAGCGCAACAGCGACCAGCAGACACAGCCTTCAGACACCTCAGGGTAGAGACCTACAGACATCCAGGGCACATCTACCCAGTGCAGTCCCCACCCCAGGTGAGAGCCCCCCGGGGGTCCGTCTATGGCACACACACCGCTCAGCAGCCCATGTAGCATCCCCCACAGGGAAGGGAGGGGGAGATAGGGACAGGGAGAGAAGAGAGGGAGATGAGGGAGCCCTGAATCGACCTCCCAGGGAATGCCCAGCTGCTCAGCCCCATCGAGGCAGGGAGAGCTGTACTTACCAGTCCTGCAGAGCTGGGAGACATTCCATCACAGACCCACTCTCTGATCAGTACGGGGTGGCTGCTGGCCCGGCACACCGTGGCGCAGACATCAGTAGCCCGGTCATGTGTGTTTCCCCCTGGGGCATTACGTCCACCGGCCGCCCCTGGAGCTGGGGGCATGTCGTAGCCGACCCAGCGTGGAGCTCTGGTCTGCACGCGCTCGCTCGCTGGCCTGGCTGGGGAGACTACAAGGAGAGAATAGAAAGGAGGAGAGGAAAGAGTATCCAGCTTGTCACCCAGGCGGCTGTTGATAGCAGATCACAGGATCTTTAATCTTGCACAAAATTCCAACGATGGGCCCGCAGGTCTATCTCCCTCACTAGGCAGAAAAAAATGAGGCTACAGTAGCAGGCTCAGGGGCTGTTAAATAACTGTCCCTTGGGCGTCTCCCTTTTTTTGGACTGTTTTTGTGTTTTTAATTTTGAGTAATTTTTGCACTTTTTTATAGTCAAATACACTTTTCAGTATTTAAAAACAGAATATAATATGTCACAGGATTATTCTGGTATTTTATAAGTTCTAGGGCAGCTTTACTTTTTGGTTTTCTGTATATTGTGGGTATCTCACATTGTGTTGCGGCAAGAATTTATTATTATTTATATTATCATTATTTTAAAGCTTGCCTCACTGGCACAGGTTTTTTTTTGATTAGTTGAACAATTTTTTGGGCAGCGCTGTTTTCCAACGATTTTTTCATTGCATACACGGTTCGGCCATTTTTGGTGTCCTTTTATACTGGATTCTCAGCGGCCATTTTGCTGAAGTCTGAACACGTTTTTCAGCTTCAGCGCTATACAGAGGAGCTCAGCACAGTGCGGTTTTGTCTCTTATGCATCTGTGAGCTGACACAGGCACACCTATCTGGACGGTGCAGAACTCGGTCAGGGTGGTGAGTCCTGCGGTAGGGGCCCCTCAGTCTGCAGCAGTTAGGAGGGTGGGACCATCACTGTACTAAGTCCCCAACAGGTGGCAGACAGGGTAGGGTCAGCATGGCTTCAGAAACTGGTGTTTCTTCCCTGAAATCCAGGCAATTGCACCCAGTTCACCTGTAGACAGTGCAGTGCCTCTGGACGCTTTGTCGGTGGTCCTTAATTAGTTTGTTGCCAAGATGGAGGCGGTGCGTGGGTGCATAGGTGGTAAAAATGGCCCCTGCCATCTGGGGAGAGCTCTGACGCAGACTCGGACCCTGCTGAGGCTAATGACCCCTGTTCTGTCGTTTCTGACTTATTTTGATAAGTTCATATACAAGGAATGGGGTCAACCGCAATGGACCTTTTCAGTCCCCTTTGAGCAGAGCCTTCTCAAAAAGTGGTCGGCTCCTCCAGTAGTGGACCCCCCAGTATCCAGGTTAAACAAAGTAACCACGATCCCGGTAGAGGGGACTCCTGCATTTAAGGATCCCACAGACAGGAAGGCCGAGGCAGTGGCTTGTTCCTTTGTTTACGGTTGTGGGGTCAGCAATGTGACCAGTACTGGCATCTACACCTGTGTCAGACACTTACTGAGTGGGCAAAACTGTTGCACTGTGAATTGGGGGAGCAACAGGCTTCTGCTGTTGGTGTGGAACTAGCAGACCAGTTAGTGCAAGGCCTTCAGTACGTTTGTGATGCTGCCCTGGATACCCTTCCTCTGTTATCCAGGCTACGCTACTCCCACAGGCCAGGAAGGCTAAGGTGCCACGCTGTAGGCAAGGGCTCTCTTTTTTTTTTTTTTTCCACTCAAACGGCTTTTTGTTCTTCCGGGGCTTTGGCTAAGCATCCCCAGCCCAACAGCGCAACCTCTGAAGGACAAAAGTGTCCCTGGAACCGCAAGCCTGCTAGCAAAAGTGCTACCGCATGAGGGGTCGCCTTTGGGAGTTTGCAGCCCGGTGGGCCTCTCGGCTGTCCAACCAATGGGTCTGCGTTCTGATTTCCTCAGGCTACAAGATAGAGTTCCTCTCTTGGACACATGACAGATTCTTCCCCTCCAGCATACCCGTACTCCCGCCTCGCCGGGAGGCCCTATTGGGGGAGGAAAGGGACCTGTTGAATCGCGGGGGGATGGTACCTGTTCCGGAGTCGGAACGTTTACAGGTGTTCTACTCAAATCTGTTTTTAGTCCCCAAAAAGGAGGGGGTATGTCCAATTTTGGACCTAAAAGCCCTCAATTACTTTGTGAAAGTACAGCGGTTCAGGATGGAATCGGTTCGCTCGGTAGTCGCTGCATTCCATCAAGGGGACTCCCTGGCGCCTTTGGACATCTTGGATGCGTACCTACACATACCCATATGCCTTCGGCATCGGCAATTTCTGCAATTTGCAGTTGGGGAAGCCCACTACCAGTTTGTAGCTCTCCCCTTTGGTTTGGCATCAGTCCCCCGAGTTTTTACCAAGGTATTGGCTCCTGTTTTGGCGTTGCTGCGACAACGTGGGATCGCGATCGTGGGTTACCTAGACCATCTCCTCCTGAGAGCAACGTCCGCCTCAGAGTTGGAGGAGGATGTGGCGATCACCATGCAGACCCTGCAGGAATTTGGGCTTACTGCTGGACACAGTGGAAGCGAGTGTTTCTCCCTTCAGACAAGCTGCGAACTCTAAGCCGCGGTAAAACTGCTGATGAACCGAAGGTGGTCATCGCTATGCTTCTGCATGCGAGTCCTGGGACTCACTGTGGCCTCCTTCGAGGCAGTACCATATGCCCAGTTTCCCACAAGAGTTTTGCAGAAGGACATCTTGACGAAATGGGACAAATCTCCGTTTTCCCTGGATAAGGCAGATTCAGGTAAGCCAGTCAGTCAGGGACTCCCTGCTCTGGTGGCTGAGGTCCCCGGCACTTCGGTCCGGGAAGTCGTTCCTACCGCTACAGTGATCACAACGGCTGCCAGCCTAACTGGCTGGGGTGGAGTAATGGGAGTTCAGTCAAACCCAGGGCCTTTGGTCGGAGGAGGAATCCAAGCTGCTGATTCAATGTACTCGAGCTGCGAGCGATCAGGCTATGCCTCTCCACATGGTCGATAAGACTGAGGGCATCCGATCAGGATCCAGTCAGACAACACCACGGCGTTGGCATATGTCAATCACCAAGGAGGAACAAGAAGCTTGGCTGCCGCACGGGGGGTCGCTCACATCCTTTAGTGGGCAGAGCGACATGTACCGGCCCTATTGGCCATTTAGATCCCTGGAGTGGAGAACTGGCAGGCGGATTACTTATGTGGCCAGATGCTGGACCCAGCAGAATGGGCGTTGCATCAGGAGGTGTTCAGGCTACTGTGCCTGCGATGGGACACACCAGATTTGGATCTTCTGGCCTCCCGTCTCAATCGGAAGGTGCCGAGATTTGTGTCCAGGACAAGAGATCCTTGGGCGGATGCATCAGACGTGCTGGTGGCTCCGTGGGATCAGTACCAGCTGATCTATGCCTTTCCTCCGCTGAAACTGTTACCACGCCTGCTTCACAGAGTGGATCCTGAGGGGTTTCCAGTAATACTGATTGCCTCAGATTGGCCCCAGCGTCCCTGGTATGCAGACCTAGTGCGCCTGGTGGTGGACGCCCCATGGCGACTGCCGTTACGAGAACACCTTCTGTCTCAAGGTCCGATTCTCCATCCTGCTTTACCATCGCTAGTTTTAACGGCATAGCTTTTGAGAGCCCGGTGTTGAGGAACCAGGGTCTTTCGGACTCGGTGATTCCAACTATGCTGAAAGCATGTAAATCTTCTCGGAAGATATATCATCGTACCTGGAATGCCTACATCTCTATGTGTGAGTTGTAAGGTTGGCATCCACGCTCAGGATCCTGCTCTTTTTACAGCAAGGAGTAGACCAGAAATTGGCTTTGCACCATTAAAGGACAAATATCAGCTTTGGCTGTCTTTTTTTCAGTGACCCCTGGCATCTCACTCTAGTGAGCACTTTTGTTCAAGGGGTCTGACATGTTTTCCTCCGGTGCGTCCACTGTTACCCCCATGGGATCTGAATTTGAAAATAGAGAGATCCCTCTGACCCTTTCCAAGAAAGTGGTCTTTCTAGGGGCCATTACATCGGCCAGGAGGGTTTCGGAACTGGCAGCCTTGTCTTGCAAGTCGCCATATCTGGTTATCCACATGGATAAGGTGGTGTTGCGTCCGCAACCTTCTTTTCTGCCCAAGGTGGTTTTGGTGTTCCACATCAATGAAGACATTGTATTACCATCTGTGTCCTAAACCGACAGATCCTAAGGAGGCCCTCCATTTCCTGGATGTGTTTCAGGCTCTGAGGGTGTATTTGTCTGCTACGGCTCCCTTTCGCAAGTCAGACTCATTGGCATGGCGGTCTCGTCGGCCACCATTTCCAGTTGGATCAGACAGATTGTACTACAGGCCTCCGCCTTGAAGGGCCAGGTGCCCCCTTTTCCGGTCATGGCCCACTCCACCAGGGCAATTGGAACGTTCTTGGGCCTTCCGACATCAAGTGTCTGTCGCTCAAGTGTGTAAAGCGGTGACTTGGCCGTCTGTTCACACATTTACAAAATTCTGCAAGGTAGATGCCGGTGCATCGGCTGATGCCTGTTTTGGCCGCATAGTTTTGCAGGCGGCTATGTAATTGCAATTGTACTTTAAGTTTTTTTATTTGTTTTATTTTTTTTTTATATAAAAACACAGTACTGTTAATGCACTGTTTTGTTACTGCAAGTTTTGACGTGGTCTGTAGGTAGTGACTCCTGGATTGAGGCGCATTGTTTTTGTGGTTATAGCTGTGTCTTGCCATTTCCAAACTGTTTTTGAGCGTGAAATTTTATGCTGTTTTCCCACCCTGCGTTTTGGCGCTGCTTGGGGACGTCCCCATGGTATGAGAAAGGAGCTGTCGGTCGGTGAATGTAAGAGAAAATAGGATTTTTTTTACTCACCGTAAAATCCTTTTCTCTGTAGTTCACCAACTGAGACGGCACCCTCCCCTCCTATTAGTTTTACGTTATACTGTTTGTTGACGTACTGAGGCAACAGAAGCAGGCTGGGGGGGGTTGCTACCTAAGGGACTGCCCCTTGGGCGGAACTAGAAAGTTCTAGATTTATTATAACATGTTCTGCCTAGTCTTCTGAAGGTGGCGTAACAACCCGATGGTATAAGAAAGGAGCTGTGTCAGTCGGTGAACGCAAGAGAAAAGGAATTGACGGCGAGTACAAAAAATCTTTTTTTTCCCCACAAATAGTTTTTTTTATTTTTGGTGGTATTTGATCACCTCTGCGTTTTTATTTATTTTTATTTTTTTTGCGCTATAAACCCAAAAAAATGGCAATTTTGAAAAAACAATTTTTTTTATATCTATCTATCTATCTATCTATCTATATATATATATATATATATATATATATATATATATATATAATATATATATATATATATATATATATATATATATATATATATATATATATAGTACAGACCAAAAGTTTGGACACACCTTCTCATTCAAAGAGTTTTCTTTATTTTCATGACTGAAAATTGTAGATTCACACTGAAGGCATCAAAACAATGAATTAACCCATGTCCAATTATATACTGAACAAAAAAGTGTGAAACTGAAAATTTGTCTTATATTCTAAGTTCTTCAAAGTAGCCACTCTTTGCTTTGATTACTGCTCCGCACACTCTTGGCATTCTGTTGATGAGCTTCAAGAGGTAGTCACTCGAAATGGTTTTCACTTCACAGGTATGCCCTGTCAGGTTTAATAAGTGGGATTTCAAGCCTTATAAATGGGGTTGGGACCATCAGTTGTGTTGTGCAGGAGGTGGATACATTACACAGCTGATAGTCCTACTGAATAGACTGTTAGCTGCTTTTTTCTTGCCATAATACAAAGTCTAAGTAAAGAAAAATGAATTGCCATCATTACTTTAAGAAATGAAGGTCATTCAGTCCGAACAATTGGGAAAACTTTGAAAGTGTCCCCAAGTGCAGTGGCAAAAACCATCAAGCACTACAAAGAAACTGGCTGACATGAGGACCGCTCCAGGAAAGGAAGACCAAGAGTCACCTCTGCTGCGGACGATAAGTTCATCCGAGTCACCAGCCTCAGAAATCGCAGGTTAACAGCAGCTCATATTAGAGAACGGGTCAATGGCACACAGAGTCCTAGCAGCAGACACATCTCTAGAACAACTGTTAAAAGGAGACTGTGTGAATCAGGCCTTAATAGTAACATAGCTGCTAGGAAACCACTGCTGAGGACAGGCAACAAGCAGAAGAGACTTGTTTGGGCTAAAGAACACAAGGAATGGACATTAGACCAGTGGAAATCTGTGCTTTGGTCTGATGAGTACAAGTTTGAAATCTTTGGTTAGAACCACCGTGTCTTTGTGCGACGCAGAAGAGGTGAACGGATGGACTCTACATGCCTGGTTCCCACCGTGAAGCATGGAGGAGGTGTGATGGTGTTAGGGTGCTTTGCTGGTGACACTGTTGGGGATTTATTCAAAATTGAAGGCATACTGAACCAGCATGGCTACCACAGCATCTTGCAGCGGCATGCTATTCCATCGGTTTGCGTTTAGTTGGACCATCATTTATTTTTCAAATAGGACAATGAGCCCAAACACACCTCCAGGCTGTGTAAGGGCTATTTGACCAAGAAGGAGAGTGATGGGGTGCTGCGCCAGAGGACCTGGCCTCCACAGTCACCGAACCTGAACCCAATCGAGATGGTTTGGGGTGTGCTGGACAGCAGAGTGAAGGCAAAAGGGCCAACGAGTGCTAAGCATCTCTGGGAACTCCTTCAAGACTGTTGGAAAGCCATTTCAGGTGACTACCTCTTGAAGCTCATCAACAGAATGCCAAGAGTGTGCGGAGCAGTAATCAAAGCAAAAGGTGACTACTTTGAAGAACCTAGAATATAAGACATATTTTCAGTTTCACACTTTTTTGTTCAGCATATAATTGGACGTGTGTTAATTCATAGTTTTGATGCCTTCAGTGTGAATCTACAATTTTCATAGTCATGAAAATAAAGAAAACTCTTTGAATGAGGTGGTGTGTCCAAACTTTTGGTCTGTACTATATATATATATATATATATATATATATATATATATATATATATATATATATATATATATATATATATATATATATATATATATATATATATATATATATATATATATATATATATAGAGAGAGAGAGAGGTGTTTTTTCAAAATTGCCATTTTTTTGTTTATATCGCAAAAAAAAAAAAAAGAGGTGATCAAATACCACCAAAAATAAAAAAGCTATTTGTGGAAAAAAAAAATACGATTTTTTTTGTACTCACCGTAAATAAGTTTCTCAGTTTTGGCCGATATGTATTCTACGTATTTTTGGTTTAAAAAAAAAAAAATCGCAATAAGTGAATATTGATTGGTTTTCGCAAAAGTTATAGCATTATTATTATTTTTTTTAGTAGGAATGGCGGCGATCTGCGATTTTTTTTTTTTTTTTTTTTATTATTATTATTTTTTTTTTTTTTTTATATATCATGACTGCGACATGGCGGACACATTTTTGGGACCTTTTGACATTTAATACAGTGATTTAAAAATGCATTAATTACTGTAAAAAATTTCCTTGCCAGGTGTTTTTTCACCTTGATGCATTAAGGTGAAAAAACACGAGGGTTTACAACTCCATTTAATGTACACGTGCCGTTTCTTCAGTACCCGTGCTGTGACTGATGGCACCTACAGGAGTGACGTCATCGTGGCCCCTGCCAATCACAGCGCCTGGTGAAAGATGTCGGTTGTGGGAGCTGAGTGCAGGCGGCACTGCAGGGCATTGTTCTAAGTAATTCATAATGAGATATTATGCCATGCATACTAGCTCATTGTGCCTTTGTCGTGCAGGTTTTTTCCCCCTGAGGATTTTCCAACCTCTTTAATACTCGCACTGTGTTCCTGTTCAATTCACATGCGATTCAGTGAGGTGCGATTTGTGCCTATTTTTGAATGGACTCAAATCATACTGCATCTCACCAGATGTGCATGCAGCACTTTTGTAAACACACTGCAACCAGATTGCATGGTTGTTTTGTACCATGCGATCCGGGGGCCAGCAAATACACTGTTTGCGACCCATGTTTATGGTGTCGGATTACCACGTTTCCTGCACCACAATAGTGTTAATCTAACCTTAAAGATAAAAATCAGGGTATGCAATGTAGTGGGAGTGAGGGTTTCCCAGGAGGGGATTGTATGGAATTCCAAATATTTGGCAGGGAAATCAGTTGACATCTATGTATTTCAGCTGGTGGAGTTTGGTTGGTGTTCCGTTTTTAATCTTATGCTGACAGGCAAGATATAGAGAACATGATGGTCTTAATAAAGTTTATTAACTGGTGACACTGACATCTGTCACACCTTACTCCAGGTATAATCCTGCTGTCATCGTAATCTTCTCATCTTCTTGGGTTTTTCTTTTTTTCCAGTCCATTTTAAACGAGTGATGTTTAACCACCTGACATCCGCGCTATGGCCGAATGACGGCCACAGCGCGGATGTGAATTCCCGGAAGGCCGTCATATGACGGCTTCCCCGGTGCATGCTCCCTGTGCTCGCTGTGATCACCGAGTCACTGAGACTCGGGTGATCACCGATCTGAGTAAGGGGCCGGCCCACAAGTGCCACCTATCGACGCCCATCAGTGCCCATCACTGCCACATATCAGTGCCGCCTCATCAGCGTACATCAATGACGGACAAAAATTACCCGTTATAAAATTTTAAAACCTAATAATAATAAAAAACATTTGGTCATTTTACATTCTTGTTTAAAAAAAAAAAAAAAAAAATTGCACAGGTAATCAAATACCATCAAAAGAAAGCTCTATTTGGAGGGTAAAAAATAATTTCATTTGAGTAGAGTGTTGTATGACCGTGCAATTGTCATTCAAAAAGTGACAGCACTAAAAGCTGAAAATTGGTCTGGATAGGAGGGGGGTTTATATGCCCAGTAAGCAAGTGGTTAATGAACGCTCGGCAGATACAAAATGACCACCTTTTTTGTGGCTCTGTAATCACTGTTAGATCATGCAATTTTGTTTATTGCAAGCAATGCAAATAACTGAATTATTTTTGGTATCCACCTCTTGCAGTCCATGTACAGCAGGGTTGGAATGGGATCGGAAAAAGAGCAAGAAGCTGATTATTGTAGTATGTTCTGACAAGCATGCTGATAGAAGGAAAGATCAGAGTGGCAGAGATGAGGTCATCCTTGTGTTGCTTTTCCTTTTCAGTGTTAATTTACAGGCTTGGAGCAGGTCCAGAACGACATGGGCTCAAAGAAAGGGAGTTAAATGATGGCAATTTCCAAAATATATAATGTGTGAGGTGGAATGCTGATTGTAGTACACTACAGGAGGCACCATCCCTACTTGATCTGGCAAAAAACAAAAAAACAATTGGACTTTGGTTCCTCCAGTAGTGAATATAGGATTCATCCAGACATAGAAGTGAATATAAAACTCAAAAGATATTTCTCTTTCGTTCATTGACAGACACAGCACCTGTAATCTTGACCTTAGGGTTATATGCCACCCTCAGGAGAGGACTAGGCAGAACACACAAAAACAGCAAAACTGTACAGTACCACCCGGGGTTGGTCCTACTGGCTATAACCCCTCACTCTGCTACCAGCAGCTCAGTTCCCTTGATCCCTGTGGAGACCAATGGTCCTTGGAATTTTTTCTGCTTTTTGATTTCTGTGATCTACAGTCAGCAGCCGGGCTGGGTGACGGGCTGGATAATATAGATCCTGGTAGTCTAACCCAGCCTTGACATCGAGTGTGTGTAGATTTTAGCTATCCGCTGGGTCAGCCACAACATATCCTGTTCTGATCCAGGGGTGGCCGTTGAGCTATATGCTCTGGGGCACACATATGACCGTGCTACTGCTGTCCATATCACAGTGTGCCGCGTCCGACAGCCACCCTGTATTGTTCGGATGATGGGTCTGTCCGTGGAATGCGTCCAGCAGTCCCGACAGTAGGGGGTAAGTATGTGCCCCCTTTTTCGGTGGGATAGAGCAGCTGGGCATTCCCTGGGAGGTCGACTAGGGGGTTTCTCCCTCTCCCTTTTCCTCCTCCCCTATCCCCAAGGAGCCACTGTGTGACTGGGCATAGGGGGTGCGGAGCACGTACCTGGCCAGGGGTCCACTTGCTTTTTCCCCTCTTTTAGTGTCGGTTTGGGGTGTCTCTGTGCTGCCATGTGGGGACTGGCCGCCGTGGAAGCCGCGGCCATTTTCTTGTAGCCGCAGCCATTTGCTTAACCATGGCCATTTTCCCAGCAGTTTTGGGCGCTTTTGCTGAGGAGGCCTGCGGACAGTTTTTAGTAGCCTCAGATCTGTTATACTCTAGTGCTGGGGGCTGGTTAAACCTGGAACAGCACGTAACTGACACATAACACCTCATGGCAGGCAGAGGGGAGTGCGGATGGTGTCAGCACAGTGCAGTACCTGGGTCAGGGTGGTGAATCCTGCGGGGGGCCCCCTCAGTCTGTGGCTGCTAGGAGGGTGGGCATTTTTTGTGGCTTGCTTTAGGTACCTAGTGGTGACAAGCGAGAGTGGGTCAACATGGCGTCAGAAGCTGGCGCCGCTTCCCCAGACATCCCTGTTGCAACCGGTTCCCCTGCACCTGCGGTGCCTATGGACAATCTGTCGGCGGTCCTGGAGCCTTTTTTTGCCAGGGTGGAAGCGGCGTGCGGGAGCAAGAGGGTTAAAAACCGCCCCCACCGTCTTATGGGGAAAGCTCTGATTCAGACTCTGGTCCTGCTGTGACAGGTGGACCCTGTTCTGACATTTCAGAGGATGTGGACCAGGACAGTTTGTAAAGTGAGGATAACTCCATGTCCGGGACAGCACAGGAAAAAGCGCTAGTAGGAGCACTTAACACAGTGGTGCGGGATACTTTAAAGATGGAGGATACGGCAGGGGCATCTGCAGAGGTGTCGGTCCCTTTTGGGTCCCACAAGCCGGCCCGCATGGCTAAGTATTTTGATACGTTTATTTACAAGGAGTGGGGAAGCCAACAGCGGGCCTTTTCAGTCCAGAGACGGATGGCGGTGTGTTACCCCTTTGAGAGATTCCTGAACAAATAGACATCTGCTTCGGTATCCAGGTTAAAGAAGGAAATCACGATTCTGGTGGAAAGGTCTCCCTCTTTCAAGGACCCTGCTGACAGACGTGCCGAGGTGCTTGCCCAGTCTGTGTTTACGGCGGTGGGGTCAGCATTGCAGCCAGTGTTTGCCACGCCCCTGGTGTCACAAACACTTATTGAATGTGTTGTTGCACCGCGAGTTGAAGGAACAGATTTCCACAGTCTGTGTGGAAATGGCAGACCAGTTGGTGCATGGCCTTAAGTATGTCTGTCTGTGATGCAGCCCTGGATACGCCCCCTTTGCTTTCTAGAGCCTCAGTATCCGCAGTAGTGCTACGTCGCCTGATTTGGCTTAAATGCTAGTCTGCGGACCAGGCATCTAAGAAAGCTCTGGTGGATTTGCCTTCCCAAAGGGAGCGGCTATTTGGAGCCTCGCTGGATGACATTATTAAGAATGTTACTGGGGGTAAGAGTACTTTGCTCCCACAGTCCAGAAAGGGTTAGGAGCTACGCCGTAGGCAGGAAACCTCCTTTTTCGCTCAGAAGCGGATTTTTCGTCCGCCCGGGTCGACAGGTAAGCGCTCCCAGTGCGACAAGGTGCCGCTGAGAGACAAAAGCATCCCTGGTTTCGCAAGCCTGCGAAATCTGTTGCCGCATGAAGGTTTGCCCCGCCCGACTCTCGGGTGGGGGGTCGCCTTTGGGAGTTTACAGTACGGTGGACCTCCCTCCTTTCCGACCAGTGGGTCTGAAGAAAGAAGGGGTCCGTCTGGTCCTGGATCTCAAGGCCCCCAACGGCTTTGTGAAAGTGCAAAGGTTCAGGATGGAGTTGGTTCGTTCCGTGGTCGCTTCACTCCATCTGGGATTTCTTGGCGCCCTTGGACATCAAGGACGCATGCTTGCATTTCCCCATATGCGTCAGGCACCAGAGGTTTCTACGATTTGCGGTCGGGGACAAGCACTAACAATTTGTAGCTCTCCCCTTTGGCCTAGCGACGGCGCCAAGGGTCTTCAAGGTGCTAGCCCTAATTCTGGCATTGCTAAGACGACGAGGGATCGCAATCGTGCCTCAGAATTAATGGAGGATGTGGCGATCACCATACAGACTCTCCTTGAGTTTGCTTGGGTGTTGAACCTCCAGAAGTCGGTGTTGGTGACAACTCAACGCCTGGAGTACCTGGGCTTGATTCTGGATTCCTCAGAGGCTTTCTCCCTTCAGACAAGCTGCAGACTCTTCAATCTGCGGTGAAGTTATTGATGTCCTTCCGGTAGTCGTCGCTGCGTTTTTGCGTGCATGTTCTGGGTCTCATGGTAGCCACTTTTGAGGCGGTACTGTATGCTCAATTTCACATTCGAGTCTTGCAGAAAAAGATCCTGTCCAAATGGGACAGATCTCTGACATCCCTGGATTGTCAAATTCAGGCGACCCAGCTAGTCAGGTATTCCCTTCTCTGGTGAGTGAGGTCTCCGGCCCTTCGGTCCGGGAAGTAGTTCCTTACTCTTCATTGGAGGGTGATCACAACGGACGCCAGCCTGACCGGCTGGGTGGGAGTTTGGGGCGTACAGTCGGCCCAGGGTCGCTGGACGCAGGAAGAATCCCACCTGCTGATCAATGTGCTCCAGCTTCGGGCTATCAGGTGGTACCCTCCACATGGTCGCAGAGCTTACAGGGGTGTCCGGTTAGGATCCAGTCGGACAATTCCACAGTGGTGGTGTATGTCAAGCATCAACGAGGTGCAAGGAGCTCTGCTGCAGCCCTGGAGGTCGCTCACATCCTACAATGGGCAGAGCGGTGCGTGCTGGCTCTGTGAGCCGTATACATTCCCGGCGTTGAAAACTTGCAGTCGGACTACCTCAGTCGTCAGCTGGACCAGGTGACATGGTCGCTGCATCCAGAAGTATTTTGGCTCATTTGCCTAAGTTGGGGCACACTGGATGTGGATGTCTTGGCCTCTCGGCTTAATCAGAAGATACAGAGGTTTGTGTCCAGGTCAAGAGTTCCCTGGGCGGACGCGTTGGTGGCTCCATGGGGGCATTATCGGCTGATTTATACCCCCCCGCTCAGACTCCTACCCCGTCTGCTACGCAGAGTGGAGGCCGAGGGGATTACGGTGATTGCCCCAGATTGGCCTGGACGTCCTTGGTACACCAACAGAATGGTGGAGGATCTTCCTTGGTGGCTGCCGATGCGGGAGAACCTTCTGTCGCAAGGTCTTTTTTTTTTTTTTTTTTCAGTGACCTTTGGCGACTCATTCATTAAGTACGGTTGTTCAGGGGGTTTGACATGTTTATGGTTGCAACTTCTCTGTTGAGTTTTTTTTGTGTTAAGTGGAGTTTTTTTTTTTTTTTTTTTTTTCTGTTCCCACCCCTCCCTTTTGACACTGCTTGGGGACGTCCCTAAGGTCAAGATTAAAGATGTGTCGGTCAATGAACGGAAGAGAAAATAGGATTTTTGTATTCACCGTAAAATCCCTTTCTCTGAAGTTCATTGACGGACACAGCACCCACCCTCCTATTTATGTTTGTACTGCATTTTTAATAACTGAACTGCTGGTAGCAGAGTGAGAGATTATAGCCAGTAGGACCGCCCCCATGGGCGGGACTGTACAGTTTTGCTCTTTTTGTGTGTTCTGCCTAGTCCTCTCCTGAAGATGGCGATATAAGCCTAAGGTCAAGATTAAAGGTGATGTGTCCATCAATGAACTTCAGAGAAAAGGATTTTACGGTGAGTACAAAAATCCAATTTTATTAGTTTAGTATATAAAATATGCCAAAAAGGCACATCAAAACCGTAATATTACAGTAAATTACAGACACAAAACAGATTAGAGGCAGATATACATGTTTTGCGGAACAAACCGTGATGTGTTATGGTGGATATATTCACTACTGGGGGCACAGTCAAAGTCCCATTGTTATATCTTTTTGCTTTCTGTCTTAAGTAATGATGGTCATCAGACTGCAGACATTAGCAGCAGAAATAACGTATTGTGGGGTAAATCTCGAAGTTGACGGTGATTATTGCAGTAAAAACTGTTATTTTAGTTGATCTTTTATGGGTTATTTATCTTATTTTTAGCTTCTGTTCTTAAGCCTAAAAGCAGCCAAAATAAAACGCAGAAAAATCATCACAAGTGACATAACTTAGTAAGATTTGTCCTTTTTGTGCTGATCTCCTCTGCTAGGTGAAATCCTTCTCTGTACATAAACCACACCTCTGCCACTGTAATCATTTAGTGCGTAAGGGTTAGTACAACTAAGGCACTGTCAAGGGATCTTGTCTAGTGTGCCCGACTATGCCCTCTCCTTTATTCCCAGCCGCACTACAGCTTCTTTGCATGGAAGGTGATTTAAGAATGGATGGCTGGTGGATGAGTGAAAGGTCCACCCATTCCATTCCTAAATGGTTTCATACATAGAAGGTGTAGTACTGTATGTTTTCAAGCAGTAGCCAAGTGCCAAACTACAGTATTGTAACAAACCTATTGTACCAAGCTAAACAAAAGATATATGGCAACTTCAACCAGACAGATTAAATATTATTGCTGACGAAGAACAGTATATGTAATTTCTTATGTTATATGACCGTTATTCAGAACCTGCAGATTTTCAGCTTTGTCTTTTTTCAACCTGACTGTGTGTAACTATGTAACTTCCATCAACATACTTTGAGAGATTGTGCTCTCTCCACCTGGCAAACCTGATTTAAAAGATAGCAATACTTAGAGCCATCTGTCCCTCTTCTTACCCTTGCCCTACCTATTGCATACTCAGATCTGACGACGCCCTCCTCTACTGGAGTTGCTCCCCTTTTGTGGCTATAAAAACCTTTCCACAAGAGTTTGGGAATTTGTGACACCAGGCACTGATGTTGGATGAGAAGACCTAGTTCGCAATCTGTGTTCTAATATATCCCAAAAGGGTTACATAGGGTTAATGTCAGAACACTGTACAGGCCACTTGAATGCCTCCATAGCAGACTGATTAAACTATGTCAAAAGTATTTGGACACGTGACTTTACACGCACATGAGCTCTTTAATGACATCCCAGTCTTAGTCTGTAGTATTTAATATTGAGTTGGCCCACCCTTTGCAGCTAGACCAGCTTCAACTCTTCTGGGAAAGGCTATCCACAAGGTTTAGGAGTTTGTTTATGGGAATGTTTAACCATACTTCCAGAAGTGAATTTGTGATGTCAGGCACTGATGTTGGACAAGAAGGCCTGGCTCGCCGTCTGTACTCTAATTAATAAAAAAGCTTTCTGTTGAGTTTGTCTGGACTCTGAAGGCCAGTCAAGTTCCTCCACCCCAAACTCGTTCATCCATGTATTTATGGACCTTGCTTTGTGCACGTGTTCCAACATGACTGAGCACTAGTGCACACACAAGATCCATAAAGACATAGATGAGTGAGTTTTGGGAGGAAGAAATTGACTGGCCTTCAGAGTCCTGACCTCAACCCGATAGAACACCTTTGGGATGAATTGGAGCAGAGACTGCGAGTCAGGGCTTCTCGTCCAACATCAATGCCTGACATAACAAATGCACTTCTGGAAGAATGGTCAAACATTCCCATAGACACACACCTAAACCTTGTGGACAGCCTTCCCAGAAGAGTTGAAGCTGTTATAGCTGCAAAGGGTGGGCCACCTCAATATTGAATCCTACAGACTAATGCCCCGTACACGCGATCAGACATTCGTCTGTTTTTTTTATTTTTTATTTTTTTTTGCATGCTAGTCTCGTATTGAAAGGGAAGAGGTTACTCGCCATATGAAAATTATCAGACGACACAATACAACTTCAGAAGTGATGTAATGTGTTGACTAGTTTTGTATGTATTCCATGTTTTCTGAGCATGCGTAGTCTTGCTCTTATGATTTTTATTTTATTTTTTCAGACCAAAACTGTACTGATTAAACAAAAATTTGACATTTTGTTCACATCCAACAAAAATGTTAGTCTGCACATCCAGCTTTCGTCATATGCAAAATTAGAATCGGCTGCTGAAAGCACCATACTAAAGATTTGATAATCGGCAATTAAATTTTACTTCTGCTTTTCGTAATGTGTGTGTGTGTAGGGGCCTTTATGACTGGGATGCTATCAAAGGTCATGTGCATGTAAAGGCAGGTATCCCACTACTTTTGATGATATAGTGTGTCTTTATGGTGCTGGCTTCCTGGCTCAAAGTCTTACTAAAACGGAAAAGGGCCTTCCCCAAATTACCACATGGTTAGAGGGGCACGGTTGTTTAAAATGTCTTTGTTCCCATTGTTAAAAAAGAAAGATGTTTGTTTAAAACAAATGCAGCCGCGTTTTAATTTTATATAAGAATTTTTCAGACAGTGGGTTATTCCAGTATCAATTTTGCTCCTTTTACTTTGTGACTTGTATCTTTTGATCTTTTAGAATGTTGCAGCTTATTTAATTGTCCTTCTCTTGTAGCCTTCAGGTATTTCAGTTTCTAAACCCAATAAAAAAGATGATGGAAGGCGGCTCATGCTGTGTGACTTGAACTTGGAGACCCTTCGTGAAGGAACAGAGATACAGGTGGTTGCTTTATACATGCTGTGTACATTTTGATGATTTTTTTTTTTTTTTTTTTAAGGAAAATTTGGGGTCTTCTAAAGCGACCTGCAGGTCACAGCTACAACCACAGGCCTTTTATATGGCTGTAGTCTAAAGCAGTGGTCATCAACCCTGTCCTCAGGGCCCACTAACAGGCCAGGTTGTATGTATTACCTTGGGAAGATGCAGACTAGAATACTGCAATCACTGAGCAGCAAATTATATCACATAACATATAAATATATAGTATAAATTCATTAATCCTTCGTAATGTGAGATATACTATATTGACATCGCTTAACCACTTTCAGACCGGACCATTTTGCTGGTAAATGACCAGAGGTCTTTTTACACTTTGGCACTGCGCTGCTTTAACTGGTAATTGCGCGGTCATGCAATGTTGTACCCAAACAAAATTTGCGTCCTTTTCTTCCCACAAATAGAGCTTTCTTTTGATGGTATTTGATTGCCTCTGCGATTTTTATTTTTTGCGATATAAACGTAAAAAGACCGCAAATTTTGAAAAAAAATGATATTTTCTACTTTTTGTTATTAGAAAAATCCAATAAACTCAATTTTAGTCATACATTTAGGCCAAAATGTATTCAGCCACATGTCTTTGGTAAAAAAAAAGTCAATAACTGTATATTTATTGGTTTGCGCAAAAGTTGTCACATCTACAAACTAAGGTACGTTTTCTGCAATTTACGCAGCTTTTAGTTTACGACTGCCTATCTCATTTCTTGAGGTGCTAAAATGGCAGGGCAGTACAAAACCCCCCCAAATGACCCCATTTTGGAAAGTAGACCCCCTAAGGAAATTGATAAGAGGCATGTTGAGCCCATTGAATATTTTATTTTTTTGCCTCAAGCGATTGAATAATGACAAAAAAAAAAATTTTTTTTTTTTTTTACACAAAGTTGTCACTAAATGATATATTGCTCACACATGCTATGGGCGTATGTGAAATGACACCCCAAAATAAATTCTGCTGCTTCTCCTGAGTATGGGGATACCACATATGTGGGACTTTTTGGGAGCCTAGCCGCGTACGGGGCCCCGAAAACCAAGCACCGCCTTCAGGCTTTCTAAGGGCGTAAATTTTTGAGTTCACTTCTCACTACCTATTACAGTTTTGAAGGCCATAAAATGCCAAGATGGCACAAAACCCCCACAAATGACCCCATTTTAGAAAGTAGACACCCCAAGCTATTTGCTGAGAGGCATGTTGAGTTCATGGAATATTTTATATTTTGCCACAAGTTGCGGGAAAATTACAAACTTTTTTTTTTTTTTTTTTTTTTAACAAAGTTGTCACTAAATGATATATTGCTCATGCATGCCATGGGCATATGTGAAATGACACCCCAAAATAAATTCTGCTGCTTCTCCTGAGTACGGGGATACCACATATGTGGGACTTTTTGGGAGCCTAGCCGCGTACGGGGCCCCGAAAACCAAGCACCGCCTTCAGGCTTTCTAAGGGCGTAAATTTTTGAGTTCACTTCTCACTACCTATTACAGTTTTGAAGGCCATAAAATGCCAAGATGGCACAAAACCCCCACAAATGACCCCATTTTAGAAAGTAGACACCCCAAGCTATTTGCTGAGAGGCATGTTGAGTCCATGGAATATTTTATATTTTGCCACAAGTTGCGGGAAAATTACAAACTTTTTTTTTTTTTTTTTTTTCACAAAGTTGTCACTAAATGATATATTGCTCACGCATGCCATGGGCATATGTGAAATGACACCCCAAAATAAATTCTGCTGCTTCTCCTGAGTATGGGGATACCACATATGTGGGACTTTTTGGGAGCCTAGCCGCGTACGGGGCCCCGAAAACCAAGCACCGCCTTCAGGCTTTCTAAGGGCGTTACAGTTTTGAAGGCCATAAAATGCCAAGATGGCACAAACCCCCCCCAAATGACCCCATTTTGGAAAGTAGACACCCCTAAATTTAGGGGTACACTAGTGAGACTAGGTAATAAATGGCGGGTGCCCTGAAACTATAAAAAAATAACTAACCAACCAGCGTCACCTGTAACAGTTATATGGTGATCACTGGTGAAAGGGTTAACTAGGGGGCAATTAGGGGGCTTTATGCGGTAGTATATGGGGGTCCCTGGCGCTATAAAAAGCTGCAGCGAACCTAAATACCTACCTGCCTAACTAGCGTCACCTGTGACACTAATACAGCGATCAGAAAAACGATCGCTTATTAGGCTGGGTTCACACTGGAGCGATGCGGGAACGCCACGAATGCGCGGCGGGTTCCCGCATCGCATGCCTCCCGGCGGCAGTTCACACTGCCCTATGCGAACTGCTGGGAGTGTCAGTGAAATGTTACTGACACCCCCAGATCAGTTCGCATATCGCAGTGCGATCTGCAAACTCGGATCGCATGGTGTGAACACCCATGCGATCCGATTCTGCTGCGGGCCAAAAAAAGGGTCCCGTGCGAATTTGCGGCGGGTGCGGCGAATGGCTGAACTCGAATCGCACAGAGATCGGATGTGATTTGCACTGCAGTGCGGTGCGAATCACATCCGTTCTCATAAACCGCTGCAATGTGAACCCAGCCTTAGTGACACTGGCGACGGGGGGTGATCACGGGGTTAAACCTTTATTGGGGGGGTTAGGGGGGTACCTTAGAACTAAAGGGGGCTAACCCTAACTGCCCTAACAGTTATTAGTCACAAATGACACCCGCCGGGTGATCAGGGGGTTAAACCTTTATTAGGTAATAAATGGCGGGTGCCCTGAAACTATAAAAAAATAACTAACCAACCAGCGTCACCTGTAACAGTTATATGGTGATCACTGGTGAAAGGGTTAACTAGGGGGCAATCAGGGGGCTTTATGCGGTAGTATATGGGGGTCCCTGGCGCTATAAAAAGCTGCGGCGAACCTAAATACCTACCTGCCTAACTAGCGTCACCTGTGACACTAATACGGCGATCAGAAAAATGATCGCTTATTAGGCTGGGTTCACACTGGAGCGATGCGGAAACGCCGCGAATCCGCGGCGGGTTCCTGCATCGCATGCCTCCCGGCGGCAGTTCACACTGCCCTATGCGAACTGCTGGGAGTGTCAGTGAAATGTTACTGACACCCCCAGATCAGTTCGCATATCGCAGTGCGATCTGCAAACTCGGATCGCATGGTGTGAACACCCATGCGATCCGATTCTGCTGCGGGCCAAAAAAAGGGTCCCGTGCGAATTTGCGGCGGGTGCGGCGGGTGTGGCGGGTGCGGCGAATGGCTGAACTCGAATCGCACAGAGATCGGATGTGATTTGCACTGCAGTGCGGTGCGAATCACATTCGTTCTCATAAACCGCTGCAATGTGAACCCAGCCTTAGTGACACTGGCGACGGGGGGTGATCACGGGGTTAAACCTTTATTGGGGGGGTTAGGGGGGTACATTAGAACTAAAGGGGGCTAACTCTAACTGCCCTAACAGTTATTACAGTCACAAATGACACCAATGCAAAAAAAAAAAAAAAAAATGACATTGGTGTCACTGTGACTGGGGGGCAGGGGTAATTGGGGGGGTGATCGGGGGGTAAAGGGGGGGTGTGAGTGTGCCTGGCATGTTCTACTGTGTGTGTAGAGTGTTGGTGCAACTTACTGATCCGCTCTCCTCCGTGTCGGAACGAAAAATACCGACACGGAGGAGAGAATACATCACTTCCTCTCCTGTGTTTACATTACAGGAGAGGAAGTGATGTCACCGGGGATTTCTATTCGTCGGGAGCGATCGCGAGGGGGTGGCCATGAATGAATGGCCGTCCCCTCGTCCGGGATCGCTCCCGTACGAATACCGACCGCCGCAGGCACCGGGCGGGGGCCCGATCGGGCCCCCGACCCGCGGGAGGCAAGGGACGTACATGTATGTCCTTATGCCTGCCCGTGCCATTGTACCGACGTACATCGGCGTGCGGCGGTCGGCAACTGGTTAATAAAACATTACTTCACAGGAAATAGAAAAATAACAGTTCACAATTTCCGAAGATTCCACCAGAGTGTAAAGTCCTAAGAAGTGGATATGAAATATCAGCTTAAATGTTCATAAAGTGAAAGAAGAGGTCCATCTCCAAGCCATCCACCAAAAACGCCAATGTGAATAAACTCCACACACGGTGACACTCCTTATGGTAATGCACTTGCCAAAATTCTAAAAGGAGTATAGGCACATCTAATAGTTACTGGCTCCTGGGATTCCTGGTCTACACTGAGCTCATTACACTGGTGATGCTGGAAACTTAATGTGCTGAAGAATTGTTGAACTGGAACTGCATTGTTGAATCCCAGGAGCCAGTAACTATTAAGGCCCGTACACACGGTCGGACTTTTTGACAACAAACATGCAAATTAGCTGTTTTGGAGCAACATCCGACTGTGTGTACGCTCCATCGGACAAACTTTTTCTGTTTTCATCGGACTTTTGTTGGCTCTGCGAACGGACAAACTTTTTGACAACAGAAGTCCGATGGAGCAAAGTCCTACCGTGTGTACGCAAAAGCATCGGACTTTTGTACAAGGTACAAACACGCATGCTCAGAACCATTGCAAACGATCAGACTACAATACAGAAGTTGACCAAAGGTGGCGCTGGAGTCATTGAACGTCCTCTTTTGAAGCGGCGTCAGTACGTTGTGACGTCATTACGTTCGTGTTTGTTGTCAAAAAGTCCGACCGTGTGTATGCAATACAAACTTGTGGACAACACACTTTGTACAAAAGTCCACGGAAAAGTTTGTACAAGTCCGACCGTGTGTATGGGGCTTTAGATGTGCCTATACTCTTTTAGAATTTTGGTAAGTGCATTACCATAAGGAGTGTCACCGTGTGTGGAGTTTATTCACATTGGCGTTTCTGGTGGATGGCTTGGAGATGGACCTCTTCTTTCACTTTATGAACATTTAAGCTGATATTTCATATCCACTTCTTAGGACTTTACACTCTGGTGGAATCTTCGTAAATTGTGAACTGTTATTTTTCTATTTCCTGCGAAGTAATGTTTTATTAAGCGCTGTCAATATAGTATATCTCACATTACGAAGGATTAAGGAATTGTTTATACTATATATGTTTTATGATTTGTTTATGATAGCGGCTTACAATTTGACAACCTGTCTTGAGCGCTGGGATCAGTGAGGAATATTTTTTAAATACTTTTCAGTGATATCAGTACAAATTATTATATCACATGTGATGTGATGTATTTCAGTTATCTTGCAAACCTGGCTTATTAGTGGGTCCCGAGGACAGATGTTGATGACCACTAGGCTAAAGATCATACAAGACTAAATCCTGGCCATAAAATTACTTTTATTGTATTCTTACAAAACAGGACACAGGCTTGATATTCAGACTCTGGGTTATGGGCTGCTACCGTCGGGTGATTGGACAGTGGCAAAAGCTCTGCGGTGCACACCCCCATAGGTGTGAGTCCTTTTTTTTTGCTGGTGTCCTTACGTGATGGACCTGTATACTTTATAGAGTTATCTATGCTTATCTGGATGTCTTCAGTTAAAAAGCGTCAGGTCTAGCCTACTGATTCCATTGCATTAATTTTCCTGTTATACAAGCGCTTATGGTTTCTACTCAAATGTGAGGTTTTTCTACTATTTTTTTAAATACATTTCCTGTTAAACGGATTCACACTATGTGGAATTTTTGTTTCATTTATGGCTAAAAACTGTTAACCCATGCAATGGATTCTACCTCTGAGTTTTGCTCTTGTGATGTGTATCCCCTGGAGGAAATAGTGACTAACATATTCCAGAGTCAAACGCCCCTAAATGTTGATGTTCCCAATTATCGGCGCTTTGACGACTCATTTGGCATATGCCTTGTTGAGTCCATATGCTTTGGTAAGCCCCAGTTTTATCGGTGGTGGTTTCTCTCATTACATTATTTTCACGCTGGAGGTTGATCTCTATTCACCGGGATCAACGCTTAAACACTTACTGTTTTTTTCACTTATTATTTTTTGGACTATATTTTAATGTTTTTAGTTGCTTTTCACAGTGTGGACTTAAAATTTTACTAATTTTGCCCTTCCTATTTTGTGTACATTTTATTATATTTGCACAAGTTCTGAACGTTTAAACATTAGTCATTGCCATATGGTTTAACACCATTCTTATTCAGCGCTGCACTTTTCCTTATTTTATTTGCAATTGTCATTTGTTGTGCTGGCTGCTTTTTTATGTTTTGTTGACAGCGCAGTATTTACCCCAGTTTTCTAGTTCTCTATAAATGCAACTTTTGTCGTTAGGTTCTTGGTGCAGCACTATGATACTGTTGAGCCTGTTGGTACAATTCAGTTTGCCTTATTGTTGCACACACTTCTCTGTTTAATTGCTTGGAGACATCCCAGGGTCTATGAATATCAAGCCCGTGTCCTATACTATTTGAATAAGAAAAGAGGAATTTTGACTTGTATATTCCATATATTGGAGACCCGTTGTGGACACAGGTCACCCTCCCCTCTTTGCCCATGTTAATCTGCATTGCTTGCTAAAAAGAAACCTCAGAACTTGTGATGTAAGGTTCTAGGGGGATGCCCAGGGGGTGTGTCATCAAAGCTGATGCCAGTCTGTAACCCAGGGACTATGAATATCAAGCCTGTGTCCTGTAACCCAAGTTATTGAATTTTAAGGAAAGTCAAAATTTAATTTTTTTAAGATTTGGTCCTCTTTAGTATCCAAGTAGCATTTTTCAAATCTTCACCAGTCTGCAGGAGAAGGGAAGCTGAGGAATGGTAAATGAGGTGTGCTTAAAAACTCATATGTAGCAGTTGTTTGAATAGAGCTGGAATTTCTCTTTAAATTGAAACTTGACTCCCCCCTCTTTATATTTTCAGGGTTGTGTTACAGAGTTTTCAAGCCCAACTAATTTCTTTGTCCAAGATTGCAGTTCAAAATCAATAGAAATCATCGTAAAGATTTCAGTCCTGCTGAATAACATCTATTCATCCCTGGAGAATGTAAGGAAGGACTATATACCGGTTATTCAGGAGGTTTGTGCAGCAAAGTATTCCGAGGATCAGGTAAACCACAGCACTGACACTAATCTGTCATTTGTTTCCATCAAAGCATAATTTTTGTGCTTGTTTTTTTTTTTTTTTTTTTTGCAAACCTTTACATCCTTCAGAAATAGCTTTTTGTTTTATTGCAATGCAAGTCCTGTCTCCAATAATGCTTTAAATTGGGTTGTTAGGTACAGTGATTTTCATCACCTTTGGACCTTTGCCCAGTTGTTCATTCTGGGACAGCCCAGTGGTTACTTATGCAAAATACTGAACATCAGGGAAAACCCTATTACAAAGCCTCCATCACGGCCTTGAGATAAAGTGTGGAGGTATTAAAAAACCTGTCAGTTTTTTATTGCTTTCTGTGCCCCCTTTAGGGAGATTCACCCTCTCGATCTGTCCTTTCATGGAAAGTGAAATAAAAAAATAACAAATTTTGGGTTGTCCCCAGAAAAGCAATAGAGGGGAAATCTTCCAATAGGGACACTAGTTTTGGTAACAAGGAATTCCCTTAATTTTCATTGAATTTATCTCACTTCCTGTTTGGTTATGGGACAGGAAGTGAAGGGAAATCTCTACAATGGAATACAGATGGTGAAAAATCTGAACGGTTATAACCCTCTCTTGCTCCATCCAAAATGAAAAAAAAGTTTTGCCCATAGTTCTACTTTAACTCATTCACTGCCTTCGGCATAAGGTTTACTGTGTAACAGAACCACCTGCAGATGACCTCTCAGTAAGCCTTATGTCAGCTGTATACTGCCCTGCTACAGTGGATATAAAAAGTCAACATCAAGTGCAGCGAAGACTCTGGAGGTAGAATCAACCAAGGGCACCTGTAGGTTAGTGAATACTCTACGTATCTTGATGTCAGTCTATTTCCCTGGCATAAAACCAGTGTGGTCTATACTAAGGAAATTCTGGAGTATCCTCAATCTAGTAGCAAGAAATTTAGTTAGGATTTTTAGATAGTTTAACAAGGAGATGGGCCTATATGAGGCATGGTTGGACAGTTCTTTCCCTAATTTAGGAATTGACACAATATGTGCTTGATACATAGAAGGGGGTAGGGTTAAATGTTCTATACAGTCAGAGACTAAACCATGGCACTTGGGTGCAAGAGTGGCTGCATACATCCTGTACCATTCCCATGGGATGCCACCAGGACCTGGTGTTTGGGAGGAAAGGATCAAATTGCTGCTTCAATTTCCTCAATCGTGATGGCTAGATAAAGAACAGCCTCATCCACTGTAAGCAAATACAAAGTGCAAATAAATTCCTGGATTGTGACATCAGGCTTGAAATGGGTTCATATAGATTGCCAAAATAGTGCATAAACGTCTGCAATATACTAGCAGGGTCGGAGGTCAAGATGCCATCAGCAACTACAGTTTGAGTCCTAGCACCTGCTTTCATGTTAGCCAGTAATTTTCAGTTCTGGACCCCTGATTGGAATATTCTGCCAGCTAAGGAACACAGACCGAGATGCATCTCGGGCCATGTAGAGAGACTAATCACGTCTCCTCTGTGTAAGCATACCAAAGTTGTCTGAATTCGGAGACTCCGAAAAAGTTACAGCTGCCCTAACTTCACACGCCAGCTGTTGCATCTGGGAGGATTAATCAGAGCTGTCATCTTTAAATGTGGAGATGTATTCTCTATGGATGTGCACTTTTAAATGCCTCCCACACCACTGAGAGGGAAGCTAAATACCATCACTAAGCTCCAAAAATTGTCATCTTGGGAGAGAATAACTCCCCAACCTTCAGGTCCTGCACCCATTTCGGAGCTAACCTCTAGCAGTTAGAGTGGCAGACTTTTTTTCAGTGTCGTGCATAACTCCAGTGGGGCATGGTCAGACAAGTCCGAAAGCAGATAGGATACACTCTTGACTCTGGCTAGTGCCCAGGAGTTACCAAAAGCTAGGTCAATGCGGGAACCAGATTCGTGTGTAGAAATGTGAATAGGCCCTAATCTCTGGGTGTTTCCAGTGTGAGAGTGATCTGTAAAGTCAAAGGCTTGGGACAAGTTGTGCAAATCGAGAGTATAAGCCATTAGAGGACTCAATCTGTGCATCCATAGTAGAGTTAAAGTCCCCAGCAATATATAACAGGGAGAAGGTTAAGGGAGCCAGTTTATCATAAATGGTGTAGAGCAGCTACTGGTCAAAGGGGGGAGGGATAAATACATTGACAAATGCAAAGACTATTGCTTTAATTTCAAGCAGTAGAACATTGTATATCCCTTGTGGGTCAGTAATAATGTGTAGGACTTTGTTCTCTAGTGATTTATTCAAAAGGCTAGCCACACCTTTAACATATCCTGAGTATGTGGAGTGGAAGGCTTGTTCCCATGATCTGCGCAACGCCAATATCTTGTTGCCCATTGAGTCTACTGTAAAAACAATATATGTGGTCTGGAACGGCTTCTATATTTAAACATAAGTGCTCTTAAACTTGTCATTAAGATCCCTGACATTCCAAGATATCCGTTTTAAATCCATATTTCAGACACAGAAAAAAGGGACCAAAACAGGATAACAATATAGCAATAGAATGGATACAAAAGCCAGAAAAATTCACATCCCCAAGCACAAGCTTTTGTTACCACTGAGGTAAGCCAGTAGAAGGGTGTAGAGGTCTGTCTTGTACAGTCTCTTATGTGAACAGCTCTCCTAACATAGGAGCTTCTAGACATGAAAGGATGGGAACTTGGCAATTGGGAAAAGATGAGGTAACATGGAGATTCCTCCAGAGATTAGATCACCAAATTTAGAAGGGACCGTGAATCTTCCACACATTTTAGAGGGTGACCCCTGGAGGCCAAATCCGTGGTTTGAGTGGTCTAATGGTGAGGAGCCACAGTTCTTAGCCCCCTTAGGAAGATAAAAAAAAATGGAGGCACAAGTCAGTATAGACCACAAGAGATGGATAACAATTTAGAGTAAGAACAATATGCAGAGTCGACCCCGAGACTCACGTGGTAGAACAGCACACTGTCTTTAACATAGTATATTGAGCCAGGGATCCCCTTTAGCTGAAGTGTCAAAACATTTGGTGGGGCCCTTATGTTGAATTTGCAAACGACTAGAGTATAGCATTCTGTATTTAATGTTGCATTCTTGTAGTTGGCGGTGAACATCAGTAAAGGTTATGTGCTTTTTCTGGAGTTCCAGAGAGAAACTCGGGGAGGAGCATGACGTGTACATTACCGTATTTGTATATTTCGGGTGCTTCCTGGCCTCCGAGAGCATACGGTCCTGATCTAGCTAGTGTAAGAAACGTACCATTGCGACTTGGTGGGTGTGTTCCGCCACATATCTATTGGAGACTTCAGTTAAACCCCAGCAGGCCTTTAAAGAAGGCTTCTGCAAAATCCCCTGGGCGATCCCCATGTGAACACTCCGGGAGGCCCAGCACCCTGACATTAATACGTCTCATAAGATTTTCTGCATCATCGATTTCGCCACTAGGGATTTTACCGTGTTTTTTCAGTTCAGTGTGCAGGACAGTATGTTGCCCTTTACGATCCTCCACCACCGCAATGCGTATTTCAGATTCCGGGAGGAGCCCCGGCATTTTATCTAGATCATTTCTGATAAGATTGCATTCTTCCACCAGATGATCAATCCTTACTAATAGAGATGTTCTGCTGATTTCAATTGCAGCCAAGATCATGTTGGCATCACTTGTAGGAGACTTGGACAGAGGAGGCAGGGGAGATTTCCTCCATATCAGCCAACAATGCCTGCAGCCTCTGAAGTAAGGTGGTGTACACACGTGAGGCTGGGGCTGCACTCTGCCCCCTAGCTTGCTGAGAAGCTTTGGATTGCCAGGCAGGAGAACTCGGATGCTTTTTGTGGAAGTTGAGCTTTATAAGGGCGAGGGGAGTTGGGAAGTACGTGATGTTACCAGTAGGGCCCAAAATGGTCACTACACGCTGTGCAGGACCTAGGGCCGTGGCCATGACTCTTCCCCTGTGCAGCAGAGATTAATGTGTGATTGTTGCTATGTAGGCTTCAGGCAGCAGGTTGTTAAGCTGGGGAGCTACGGTGACAGTATAAGGAGCGGGTCAGATACAGAGGAGTCAGGGAGACTGGCACCGTATCAGGGTGGAGCAAGATTGCTGCCACTCAGAGGATGGGTGTGGAGAATGCTGTCCTCAGGCATTGGTCTGGCAGGCTGGGGAGCACTGGTAACTAAAGGAAGGGGCCGGGTGCAGAGGAGGCAGGGAGGCCAAGGGTAATTGTTGGTACCACAGCAGAGTTGAGCAAGATGGCCGTGGTATACAGCGCTGCAGCCAGATCCACACTGTCTCAGGCGGCCATAAAAGGCAGGTGACTGGCCTTGGGTGGTGCGCTTACAGACCGGGAAGCTCTAGGCACTGTGTGATGAGCGAGGCATGTGTGAAGGAAAAGAGCATGTCCAGGATTTTTTCAGGATGTCAGGAGCACTTCAGCAGCAACACTTCTCAGACTTCTATCTGGCCACGCCCCCCCCCCGTGTGAAACTTTACCTTTTGTTCAGGAGCTTCCTGTAATAAAGACTAGGGTTGCACTGTTACTGATACCAGTAATGGTGCAGATTTCGAGTATTAGCACAAGTACTGCTATTTGCGTAAATTTTCTGATACCCAAAACCAATCCCTTTGCGATGCGATTTGAGCCCAAACAAAATCAATGGGCACAAATATTACCGCAAAGAATTAAATGTGATTTGAACAGGAATGCTGTATGATTCCTTTCCGAATTGCATTCAGTTTTCTTCACCACTCCTGTGTGAGCCCAGGCTGAACTCACTATGGCTTGTTATCAACTATTTGGGGAGTACTCGGTAGCAGCGAGTACTTGACCGAGTGTGTCGTGTTTCTACTCTTTCCTCGTGCAGGGTAGCTAGTCTTGTCTCCGCCCCTCCTGTAGTTTTCTGCAGGCAGCCTGTACTGGGTGGAGCCTGCTGGCTCCCTTCCTCAGCTCTACTCTCTGCACCTACTATGTACAGCACAGCGACGATGCCTAGGTGATATCTGGATTTGCAAAAACATTTGGTGCACTTAAAGCTGATGTATGTTTTTTGAGGTTTAGGAATATTTTTTAAATAGAATTTTTGTGTCTTTCAGTTCATCATTCAAACAACCTGCAAGACAAAGGCATAATGAGCTAGTATGCATGGCATACTAGCTCATTATGAATTACCTGAGATCGAAGCGACCCTCGTTCACCTCCTCCGTCGCCACCAAAATACCCAGAGTGACTTCTGTGTATCGCTGTTCTGGCGCTGTGACTGGCCAGAGCCGTGATGACATCACACTCGCACCTGCGTGCGGGAGCCGTCAGTGACGGCACGATCCCATTCATTTAAATGGCATGCTCAGTGTGCCTGCACCGTTGTCTATGGTGCGAATGCGCTGCAGATATCGGTGCCGTCTCTCTTACAACTATCTCCTTAACCGTTTTATTTAAGGAGATGTTTCTTGCACCTACAGGTAAGCCTTAATCTAGGCTTACTTGTAGGTCAAAGTGGTCTGTAAAGGTTTACAACCACTTTTAAATAGGCTTTTAACAGTCCTGGTGGATGAGGTCAGCCTTCCCCCGTCTGCAATGGCACCACAGATAAGAAGATAGAGGCCAACTTTAAGGTGTGCTTGCTGGTAGGAGCAGCTCCGCAGTTTGTGTAGTTTGTACTGTTTTAGGTGGAGATTCTCAAGTCCTTAGTTTCTCTGTTCTAGAGACTTCCAACTCGTCTTGCAGTTCTTTTGTAGATTTTCTGAGAGCTTTGATTTTCTTGGTAGATGCCTTGGAAAATTCTATACGACAGCTTTCACAGGTGGACTCTGTACACATGAGAAGAATCCTATGGCTCAAGTGCTGGTCAGTGAAATTTTCTCAGCAGGACACAAATTAAGAGGCTCCCCATTGAATGGCGTTTTTGCACCTTCCTTGCATGTCTTCAAGGTGACGGTGACTTTAAAAACATATTTTTTTTTTTTGCCAGAAAATTACTTAGAACCCCCAAACTTTATTCAGATTTCCCCCTCCCCAACACCCTAGAGAATAAAATGGCGGTCGTTGCAATACTTTGTCACACCGTATTTGCGCAGCGCACTAAAAAAAAAAGTTTTAAAGTTAGCCCAATTTTTTTTTTATATTGTGAAAGATAATGTTATCTCAAGTAAATTGATACCCAATATGTCATGCTTCAAGATTGCGCCGCTCGTGTAATCCCGACAATCTTTCTCTTATATTCACCGACCGACACAGCTCCTCTTAGCCATTGGGTTGTTATGCCCACCACTAGGAGAATACTAGGCATTACTTTACGCTTTAGTTCAGGGGGCGGTCCCTTGGGCAACAACCCTCCAGCCTGTCATGCAGCCATCAGTTTTATTTTGCCTAGTGAAGAAGGACCTAGGAACCCTGCAGGCCCATCGGTCCGTGATTTTTTTTTTTTTTTCCCCGAAAGAAACGTGACTTTTTGCTCAAGATGATTTCTCCCCGTGATCTATCAACAGCCGGCTGGGTGACAGGCTGCATACTCTTATCCTTGTAGTCTCCCCAGTTCGGACATCGAGCGTGTGCAGGCCGCAACCAAGCGCTCGGCAGGCCACAACAAAACCTCAGCTCCAGAGGTGGTCGTGAGCGTTTATGCTCAGGGGCATACATATGACCGGAATACTGATGTCTGTGTCACAGTATGCCAGGCCAGCAGCCACCCTGTACTGATCAGTGAGTGGGTCTGTGATGGAATGTCTCCCAGCTCTTCAGGACTGGTAAGTAAAGCTCTCCCTGGCTTGGCGGGGCTGAGCAGCAGGCCATTCCCTGGGAGGTCGATTCGGGGGTCCCTCACCTCCCTCTCTTCTTTCCCTATCCCCCTCTTCCTCCCCCCCTTCCATCTGGGGATGCTGCTGAGCGGTGTGTGTGTGTCTATGCAGGGACTCTCCGGGGGGGCTCTCACCCTGGGTGGGGGTGGGGGGTGTGTATGCGCTGGCTAGCTGTGTCCCGGGTCCTGTTGTTCATGCCCCTGGAAGGTGTCTGAGGCCATGCTGGTGTCCTGCGCAGCGCTGTGCTCACCGCCTTTGTTTTCTCCCTGTACTGCATGGAGCTGCTTTCGGCAGCCATTTTAGGTGTGGACAAGGGCAACATGTTCTCCTGGGCTTCAGCGGCCATTTTCCTGGTGATTATTCCTGTACAGGACACCGGCTGCCATTTCCTTGAAGCCTGAACATGTTTTTTTTGTGTGTACTCTAGCGGCACCATGTGAGCCAACAGGGACTACAGGCACTACCTGCTGGATAGCGCAGAACCCCTCAGGGTGGTGAGTCATGTGGGAAAGAGCCCCTCAGCCAACATCAGTAAGGAGTTATGGGACGGTCCCTGTCCTAAGTCCCCTGCGGGTGGCAGACAGGGTAGGGTCAGCATGGCTTCAGAAACTAGTGTTTCTTCCCCCGAAATCCAGGCAATTGCAACTGGGTCACCTGCTGACTGCTCAGTGCCCCTGGACACTCTGACGGCGGTCCATTCGTTTGCTGCCAAGATGGAGGTGGCACATGGTCAAAAGGGTAAAAAAAGTGGCCCCAGCCCTCCCCGCCCTCTGGGGAGAGCTCTGACGCAGACTCTGGTCCTGCTAAGGCTGGTGACCCCTGCTCTGTCTTGTCAGATGACGCTGACCAGGGCTATTTGGACAGTGAGGATGAGTCCCCGTCCGGGTCCGTGCACGACAAATCTCTTGTTGGAGCACTTATCACAGCTGTGCGTGATGCCCTGAAGATTCAGGAACCAGCAGATCCTGCTGCTGATGTAGCGGCCCCTTTTGGGTCCCGCAAGCAAGCACATTCACCGAAGGTGTTCCCATATCTGACTTATTTTGACACGTTCATTTACAAGGAATGGGGTCGCCTGCAGCGGACCTTTTTCGGTCCCCAAATTCATGGCGGTGTTACCTCTTTGAGGAGAGCCTTCTCAAGAAGTGGTCGGCTTCTCCGGTCGTGGACCCCCCAATATCCAGGTTAAATAAAGTAACTACGATCCCGGTAGAGGGGACTCCTGCTTTTAAGGCTCCCAGGGAGGGGAAGGCTGAGGCATTGGCTCATTCCTTGTTTATGATGGTGGGGTCCGCCATGCGACCAGTAGTGGCATCTGCACTTGTGTAACACACTGAGTGGGCAGAACTGTTGCACTGTGAATTGGGAGAGCAACAGGCTTCTCCTGTCTGCGTGGAACTAGCAGACCAATTAGTGCAAGGCCTTAAGTACGTTTGTGACGCAGTCCTGGATACCCTTCCTCTGTTATCTAGGGCTTCAGTGTCAGCTGTGGTGCTGAGGCGCCTGATATGGCTAAAATGCTGGTCTGCTGACCAGGCATCCAAGAAAGCCCTGACGGATCTTCCCTTCCTTTCTCAACCGGCTTTTCAGAGCCTCGGATGACATTATTAAAAATGCCACTGGTGGTAAGAGTACCCTACCCCCACAGGCCAGGAAAGCTAAGGAGCCACGCCGTAGGCAAGGGCCCTCTTTTTCCGCTCAAAAACAGCCTTTTCGTCCGCCCGGAGCTTTGGCTAAACATCTCCAGCCCAACAGGACAACCACGGAAGGACAAAAATGTCCCTGGAACCGCAAGCCTAACAAGCCTGCGAACAAAAGTGCTACCGCATGAAGGTTTGCCCCCACCTATGTCTCAGGTGAGGGGTTGCCTTCGGGAGTTTGCAGCCCGGTTGTCCTCTCGACTATCCGACCAATGGGTCTGCGATCTGATTTCCTCAGGCTACAAGATAGTTTCTCTCTTGGCTGCCAAACAGATTCTTCCCCTCCAGCATACCCATATCTCTGGCTCACCGGGAGGCCCTCTTGGGGGCAGTAAGGGACCTGCTGAGTCGCGGGGTGGTTTTAACGGTATCGGAACGTTTCCAGGGATTCTACTCAAATCTCAAGAAGGAAGGTGTATGTCCAATCTTGGACCTAAAAGCCCTCAATCACTTTGTGAAAGTGCAGAGTTTCAGAATGGAATCGGTTCGCTTAGTAGTTGCTGCACTCAAGGGGACTCCCTGGCATCCTTAGACATCCAGGATGTGTACCGGCACATACTCGTATGCCTTCAGCATCAAAAGTTCCTGTGATTTGCAGTCTGGAAAGCCCACTACCAGTTTATGACTCTACCTTTTGGTCTGGCATCAGCCCCCCGAGTCTTTTACCAAGGTATTGGCTCCAGTTTTGGTGTTGCTACGGCAACGTGGGATCGTGATCGTGAGATACCTAGACGATCTCCTGAGGGCATCTTCCGCCTCAGAATTGGAGGAGGATGTGGCGATCACCATGCAGACGCTGCAGAAATTTGGGTGGCGGTTGAACCTAAAGTAGTCTGGGATTGTACCGACCCAGCGACTGCATCAGCTCCTGTTGAGTGGAAACATCATCCACGAAATGCATCGAGCCATGTTTTGATGCTTCAGCTACTTTTCATATGGAATCATGTTCATTGAACTATTTTTATGTACTCATGAATATTATTTTATTTCTTATTTGGTGGATGCATATTTACTGTGTGGATGCATTTGTCGGTGCCTGGCATGCTGTTGTTGGCAACTCTGTGCTACACTATTTACCAACAAAACTATGTGTCATTACATATATATGGGTATTTTTTACTATGCTTTTGCCATGTGTACGTTACCTGTATGTATATGGAACTAATATTCTTCTGTTTTTATATTTATGTTAACAATTAAACATTTTTAGGTGAAATTTAAATACAATGTTATTTACCTCCACTATCCAATTTGCTTCACCTAAAGTCCCAATCTTCCCTTGATAATTGCAATTGAATATGCAATATATTTTTTCCCCTGTTTTTTTTTGATAAAAATGCAGTACCGTTAAGTTAATGCGCTGTTGCATTACATTCCGCAGTTTTTGGTGTGGTTGTGGGTAGTCACTCCTGTTGAGGGTACCCTGGTTTTGTGGTGGATTTCTCCACGCACTTTTTTTTTTTTTGCGAGTAAAGTTTCACTAGTTCCCACTTGCCATGGTGGATGAAGTTTCTATGCTGTTTTTCCACCCCTCGTTTGGCACTGCTTGGGGATGTGCCAATGGCTAAGAGCTGTGTCGGTCGGTAAATATAAGAGAAAATAGGATGTTTTGTACTCGCCATAAATTCTTTTCTCTGTAATTCACCGAGCGTCAGCGCACCCGCCCCTCCTTTTTCTCAAGTTATACTGCTTGTTGATGTACTGATGACTGCATGGCAGGCTGGAGGATTGTTGCTCTAGGGACCACCCCCTGGGCAGAACTAAAGAGTTCTGAGTGTTACATAAAAAGTAATGCCTAGTATTCTCCTAGTGGTGGGCATAACCACCCAATGGCTAAGAGAGGAGCTGTGTCGGTCGGTGAATTACAGAGAAAAGGATTTTACGGTGAGTACAAAAAATCCTATTTTTAATCTTACTCTCCATCGGTGACATTTTTAAAAAATTCTACAGGTTGCATGTTTTTTTTGTTAGAGGAGGTCTAGGGCTAGAATCATTGCTCTCGATCTATCGATGGCGGCGATACCTCACATGTGTGGTTTAAACACAGTTTTCACATGTGGGCACTACTCACGTATGCGTTCCCTTCTGCACGCGAGCGCGGTGTGACAGGGCGCGTTTAAAACACATTTTTTTCTTATTATTTATATTTTTTACACTATTTATTTATTTTTTAAAGTCACTTTTATTCCTATTACAAGGAATGTAAACGTCCCTAATAAAAATAATGCATGACAGGACCTCTTAAATATGAGATCTGGGGTCAAAAAGACAGACATATTTTCACTAAAATGCAATAAAAAAGAAAAAATGCCCCTTTCAAGAGCTATGGGTGGAAGTGACGTTTTGACGTCGCTTCCGCCCTGTAGTGTCATGGAGACAGGTGGGGGCCATCTTCCCCTCATTCGTCTCCATGCACAGCCACGGGAAGGATCTGATTGCCTCCACCGCTGCCGTCGGCTCCGGTAAGTGGCGGAGGGGGCCTCTCCCGCCCCCAATAAGTGATCTTGCGGCAAATCTGCCGCTGAGACCACTTTTATCTTGTACCGGACCACTGGCCGAACACGCCGATACTGGGATTATGGCAGCTAGCTGCTGCCATAACAATATCCGTCCTTAACCACTTGCTTACTGGGCACTTAAACACCCTTCCTGCCCAGACCAATTTTCAGCTTTCGGTGCTCTCACACTTTGAATGACAATTACTCAGTCATGCAACACTGTACCCAAATGAATTTTGTGTCCTTTTTTTCCCACAAATAGAGCTTTCTTTTGGTGGTATTTGATCACCTCTGGGGTTTTTATTTTTTGCGCTATAAATGAAAAAAGACCGAAAATTTTGAAAAAAAACGCATATTTCTTTGTTTCTGTGACAGAATTATGCAAATTATTAATTTTTCTTCATACAATTTATACTGCTACATGTCTTTGGTAAAAATAACCCAAATTAGTGGATATTATTTGGTCTTTGTGAAAGTTATAGAGTCTACAAGCTGTGGTGCGAATCGCACAAAATTGATCACATCTGATGTACTGGTGGCCTATCTCGCTTCTTGTGACCCGAACAAGTCAGGAAAGTACAAATACCCCCCAAATGAACCCTTTTTGGAAAGTAGACATTCCAAGGTATTTAGTAAGAGGCATGGTGAGCTTTTTGATGTTGTCATTTTTTTCCCACAATTCTTTGCAAAATGAAGATTTTTCATTTTTTTTATTTTTCTCCACAAAATTGTCATTGTAATAGGTTATTTCTCTCACGTGGCATGTGTATACCACAAATGACACCCCCCAAAAAATTCTGCTACTCCTCCTGAGTATTACAATACCACATGTGTGGGACTTTTTCACAGCCTGGCCACATAGAGAGGCCCAACATGCAGGGAGCGCCATCACGTGTTCTAGAAGCATAAATTACACATCTAACTTGTTGACTACTTATTACACTTTTGAAATACCAGGACAATGACACGTGACACTGATGACAGATGGCACTGATACGTGGCAATGATGACACTTATACGTGGCACTGATGACAGATGGCACTAATATGTGGCACTGATGACACGTGGCACTAATATGTGGCACTGATGACACGTGGCACTAATACGTGGCACTGATGACACGTGGCACTAATACGTGGCACTGATGACACGTGGCACTAATACGTGGCACTGATGACACGTGGCACTAATACGTGGCACTGATGACACGTGGCACTAATACGTGCCACCGGTGACAGATGGCACTAATACGTGGCACCAATGACGCGTGACACTGATGACAGATGGCACTGATAAGTGGCATTGATGACACGTGACACTGATGACAGATGGCACTGATAAGTGGCATTGATGACACGTGACACTGACAACAGATGGCACGTGACACTGACAGGTGGCACTGATGACAAATGGCACTGATGACAGATGGCACTAATACGTGGCACTGATGACAGATGGCACTATGTGGCACTAATAACACGTGGCACTGACAGATGCCACTTATACGTGGCACTGGGGACAAATGGCACTGACAACAGGTGGCACTGGGGACAGATAGCACTGCGGGCAGGTGGCACTGGGGTGGGGCGGATGGCACTGGGGCGGATGGCACTGGGGCAGGATGGCACTAAGGCGGATGGCACTGGGGCAGGATGGCACTGGGGGGGGGGGGGCATGGCACTGGGGGGGGGGGGCATGGCACTGGGGGGGGGCATGGCACTGGGGGGGGTGGCACTGGGGGAGGATGGCTCTGGGGGAGGATGATTCTGGGGGAGGATGGCACTTTTTTTTAACTTATTTTTTTTTTTTTTTTCTTTTGTACACTAACGGCTGCTGCAGCCGTTCTTCTCTCCCCTCTCACACGCTGTCTGTGTGAGGAGGGAGAGCGGCGCTGAGAGATGATCTCATATGTTTACATATGAGATCATCTCCCATTGGACACGCCGATCACGCTGTAAACGGCCGCTGTGATTGGCCGTTTACAGCGATCTGTGTTTGCCTGTCCCCGGGGGACACGGCAAACACAGAACTTCCACGATGCGCGCCCGCGGCGGCGCGCATCGCGGAAGTAAACACCAGGCCGTCCAGGGACGGCCAGGCGTAGGAAGCCGCCCGCCCTAAGGCCGTCATTCGGCTATAGGGCGGGCGGGAAGCGGTTAAAGTGAGGACGTAAATAAGCGTGCGGTGGTCCGGAAGTGGTTAAAGATGAAGGCGAAAGTCACAGATCAAAAACTTAAGCAACAAAACTTGGACTCTAGGCTAAATCCTTGCCTTTCTGTAAGAACTGTACCCTTACTTTCCCCAGATCCACAGACAAGTCCTCTTATCGGTAAGGGGGTAGCCCCACTCACACGGGTGGGGTGGATGTCTGTGTGCCTTTGCGGCCACCTGGACGTGGAATGTTATTTGCCACTGGTTCTGACTGGGTCTGCAGCATGGTGTCCAGGGCTTACAAACTGGAGTTTTGCTGCTCCCCCCCTCCATGCTACATGTGCTCAAAGGTTTCCTCAGAGCCACAATGTACTGCTTCTGCATGAGAATTGCTTGTCTTTTCATTCCCATGTGAAGTCCTTGAGGTTTTTGGAAAGTCCCTCAACTTCAGCCTGTGAGATGGTACTGGGGAAGATGGTAGTTCCATGTGGTTCCCTATGCCCTTTTGCACTCCAGGACTCTTCAGTGCAATACCCTTTAAGTATGGGACAAATGTCAGGAGTCCTTTTATCTGCCAATGCATCCGATGCCCAAAACCACCAGCTCTGCAATGGTAGGTATCCATGCAGATGATGAATACTGATTAACATCCTGCAACTACAGGCGATTTGGCGGACTCTTATAACTCTGATATGACGCTAATAACCTTCCGGTTGCCCTATCCAGGTGAGGTCAGAGTGCTATGGCTGTGTCATATCTAAACAATAGAATAAGCAGCGCTGAATATAATATAAATCCACACCAGTGAATTCAAAAATATTGAATACTATAGATCCACTCCAGTGAACATGAATTACTAAATGTTACTACACTGTGCAAACCCTGCCCTGTGCATATAAAAATAGAGAAAAATAAAATAAATGACTTGTATCGAAATCAATTAACACAAATTATTGTATAGTGCATGTCACCAGATGCACCAGATGAATAGTGATGACAAATGCATACAAACTGTTGAAATAAATCACCCTGTGACTAAATATTGTTCAACACTAAAAATAAAGAACGAGAATCAAGTGAATCCGCTGTATATGCCTCACACATTCGTGTTTGGCTGGATGTGCTTTTCCCCTTTACAGGGTTTAAATGGGATATCCAAATTTCCAATTCGGAATACAGGGCTGGTGCCATGGCTGTTCCCATAGATACTCTCATGCAACAAAGAAAAGATTTGCTTCCATAGCGTGATACAGTATAAAACATTTTAATCACACACAAAATACCTCTCACATTGCACTCAGATCAAAGGATGAGTAAACACGCCAAATATAAAAAGTCACAGCACTCTTGAATAACTCATACTGAAACATAGGTGGTCACGGCGGACCCAGGATATGCAGGAATGATGGATAGTCTCTCACCGCTCCTTAACTGTACCGCCGCTTTGCAGGGATCAATGCAAGATGTTCAGCATCCTATATGTACCTCTCTCATTCGCCTAGTAGCCAAAATCCGACATGTTTCGTCATAAAATTGACTTAATCATGGAACTGATCACTAGGCAAGAAAAACTGACTTTTATTTTCCCCAAACTGCTCTCAATGGGCGGTGTGTAATCACCGCACATGCGCATCACCTGTGTCCCCATTCCCATCAATGGTTCAGTTCACACTGCTCATTAATAAAGAGTCAATCCATGATACAATCTAACAAGCTTTTAAAAATTATATGTAAATATCGCTCCAACAATCTGAAGCTCAGTTGCACAAAAATAAAAGCAGAATTATAATCTATACAGATATTGGTAGTGAATAGCAGCGGAGAATTTCCACAAAGGGAGTCGCTCTCAACATATCAATCTGCATCGGTATGTGTAGCACCCTATCTCCATAGTGCAGCCTTTCCCCCTATCCCCCCAATTTCTATTGTTATATTTTATCAAATGCTACATGCATTGGAGAAGGGGGGTGACCTGCAGACTTAAAATAAACAAATTGGAAATGGGTTTTATGGATATCTATATCTCCATTAAAGAGAACTAAATACCACACATGAGACGGATATAATTAATGCATTCAAGATGCCTTACAACTTAACATCTGTCCCATTTACATGGATCATATCCACATGCTGGGAAATACACCTGCATTAACCCACATGTATATATCACTAATTAAGTCACTGGTCCTATTTAAACTAAAATAAAAAAATAAAAAAATGTATAAAAATACATATATACATATGTGTAATCACACTGCTTACAGTGCGCGTACAACACATGTATACACATAACATATATAAACTTATACATAATGACAATTCATTGTATATAAAAAAAAAACAGCAAGAAAAAACCGTGCTGCAAAAATAACATCCAGCCCGATCAAAAATTGCTAATGAAGCAACCCTAGATAGAGTTCAATATTCGTCCCTCTTGGAGAGAGACGCATCATCAAAAATATCCACAGAGTCTCCATGTGAGGCATATACAGCGGATTCAACGTATGGACTATGATTTCACTGGGATTCATTGCATTACGTTCTGAGGAACTTTCACAGTGGTGATTGTAACAATTTTTTTTAGGAAGTGGACATTGTCTGTCTGATAGAACTTTTAAACAATTCACTTGATTCTCATTCTTTGTTTATTTTTAGTGTTGAACAATATTTAGTCACAGGGTGATTTATTTCAACATATTGTATGTATTTGCCATCACTATTCATCTGGTGACATGCACTATACAATAATTTTGTTAATTGATTTCGATACAAGGTATTTTTTATTTTTTTCTCTATTTTTGTATGCACAGGGCAGGGTTTGCACAGTGTAGTAACATTTAGTAATTCATGTTCACTGGAGTGGATCTATAGTATTCAATATTTTTGAATTCACTGGTGTGTATTTATATTATATTCAGCACTGCTTATTCTATCCTTTAAATAAGGATTATTGTACACATTTTGTTTTTATAAAGTGGCGGCTTAGTTTAAAGTTTTTGAGTGAGTGTATCTTTGTTTTACATATGGCTGGGTCATGCAACAACCATCAAGGAGGGGCAAGAAGTCCCTCTGCTCAGGAAAAAGCAAATCTGATCTGGTTTTGGGCAGATTTTCACTCTTTGGCCCTCTCCTTTGTGTAAACTATTGGCAAGAAAAATGGCAAACTGGAAGAATGGGCCCTTTATCTGGAAGTGCTGGGAGATATTTGTTGGGGGTGCCAAATATGGATCCCTTGGTGTCCAGAGTTAAAAACTAATTGGACAAGTCCATGTCCCAAATCTGGTATCTTCAGGCAAGCTTTTTCTGATCTATGCCTTCCTCCACTTTTTTCCTAGCCTGTTGAGCAGGATATAGGTAGAGGGCATTCTGTGATTCTGCTCACATCTACGTGGCCAAGAATGTGCTATGTAGACATTGTAAATCTTGTTGCAGATGAGCCATGGGCTCATCCAGATTGGCAAGATTTACTGTCTCAGGATCTGATCTTCCATTTTGCTTTACGTTTGCGGGCTTTAATGGCATGGCTGAAACCCAAATTTCTGGGGATAGGCATGTCTCTGACTTTATAATCTCTGCCCTCCAAGCAAAAATGTCAACCTCTAGTAAGGTGTACACACCACACCATACATGATTGCTTTTTTCATCTGGTGTGGGGTTTAAAACTTTAATCTTCGACAGTATATTGCAAGGAGCATTTTGACCCTTTTCCAGTTTGGTGTAAAGATTTCCCTGGCTTTAAGTACGAGAAGGGACAGATCTCTGCCTTTTAAAAAAAATAAAAAATAAAAAGAGCTGTTGCATCTCATCCTTTGGTGTCATGCAGATTGTTCTGTCTCTGCCACCTACCTTGTCTCCATGGAATCAGAACTTGGTCTTGTCTGTTTTGCCGACTTCTCCATTTTAACCTAAGAGATTCCCTTGTTGCTCCTTATGCAAAGTTGCTTTAGTGCCATTACTTTGGTTCACAGGGTCTGAGTTGGCTGCGTATTCCTTCAGTGAACCTTTTCTGGTTCTTTTCCAGGAGGCCTTAGTCCTCTTTCCTACCTAGTGGTTTATTCAACGCACTTGAATCAGGACATTGTATTGCCATTTCTGAGTTAACGACTCTTTTGTTATAAGTACCCATTTTTCATAAAGACAAGACAGTCTTATGCCCATGGCCATCTTCTTCCTAAAGTGGTATTAGTCTTCCATCTCAATGAAGACCTAGTCCTGCCATCATTGTGCCCTGCTTCAAAGCATCCAAATTAAATTTGATTTTCACTATCAAAGCGCAAAGAGTCTACCTCAAAGCGACAGCTTCTATCTGGAAGACAGACATCCTATTCATCCTACCCTCCAGACCTTGCAAACAACTTCCTACTTTTAGGTTCATCATTGCTAGTTAGGGTAGACAAATCATCACTGGAGGTCCTTGTCCTAAGCCCTCATTCACACGATTTGACAGTTAAAAGTTGCACCCCATTGCCATGGAACCATTAAAATTTCAGCGACATGTCACAGCGACTTTGACAATGTTTTCTGCAGTACTTTTTGCCAAATTCATTATGACTTGCATTAACTTTTAACCACTGGGCACTTAAGACCCCTTTCTAACCAGGCCAGTTTTCAGCTTTAGGTGCTCACATTTTTAATGACAATTAGTCATGCAACACTGTACCTATATGAAATTTTTGTCTTTGTGTGTGAAAAAAAAAAAAAATCACTGTTGGGTTTTTTTTTTTTTTGCGCTATAAAAGAAAAAAGACTGAAAAATTCTGTTAAAAAAAAAATGCATTTTTCTTTGTTTCTGTTATAAACATTTTTCAAGTTAGTAATTTTTCTTCATATATTTTGGCCTAAATGTAAACCGCTACATATATTTGGTAAAAATAACCCATAACGGTGTATATTATTCCTTGTGAAAATGAGAGTCCACCAGCTATGGTGTCAATCTCTGAAAATTTATCACACCTGAAGTATTGACGCCTATCTCATTTCTTGAGACCATAACAAGCCAGGGAAGTACAAATAACCCCCAAATGACCCATTTTTTGGAAAGTAGCCATCCAAGGTATTTAGTAAGAGGCATGGTGAGTTTTTTGAAGTTGTAATTTTTTCCCACAATTTGCAAAATCGAGATTTTTATATTTTTCTTTCACAAAATTGTTATATTAGCAGTTATTTCTCACACACAGCATGTGTATAGCACAAATTACACCCCAAAACACATTCTGCTACTCCTGAGTATGGCGATACCACATGTGTGAGACGTTTACTCAGCGCGGCCACATACAGAGGCCCAACATGCAGTTAGGGCCATCAGGCGTTCTTGGAACATAAATTACACACATAATTTCTTGACTACCTCTTACACTTTTGAAGGCCCTGGAGCACCAGAATAATGAAAACGCCCCAGAAATGACCCAATTTTGGAAAGAAAACAACCCAATGTATAATCTGAGGTATATAAAATCTTTTGAACATGTCATTTTTTTTTTTCTACAAGTTTTTGGGAAATGTGTAAAGAAAATGATTTTTATTTTTTTGTTACACAACATTGTCAACTTACACAATATTTCTAACACATAGCATGTACATAGTAAACATTACACTCCAAATAGATTTTTCTACTCCTCCTGAGTATGGCGATACCACATGTGAGACTTTTCCACAGCGTGGCCACATACAGAGTACCAACATATAGGGAGCACCGTCAGGTGTTCTAGGGACATACATTTTTAAAATCTTATTTGACTACCTATTACACATTTGTGAGGCACTGTAGTGGCATGGATGATAACTGATGTGGCATGGATGAGCATGAATGAGTATGGCTGGGTGTGGCTAATTATAGATGGGGGTGGATGGGATGGCTGAGCATGGATGAGAATAGATGGCTGGGTGTGGATGAATCCTGTCACTGAGCAGCGATGTGGGCACTACACATGCAGCCTACAGCGCTGCCGCTACCGATCTCTCCCCCTCTCCCCTCTGCTCACACTGGACAGAGAGGGGAGGGAGGAATCGGAAATCACGTTGGTTTGTTTATATGTGATCGCTCCGTCATTTGTCCAAAGGACCCCACGGTCACAGATGTTCTTGTGTGCGCGCCCCAGGGGGGCACGAGCGGGATTCTGGGGGCACGTCACTGTACGCCCTCCCAGAGTTAAGTAACCGCCCTGTAGCCGTCATTCGGCTATGGACCAGTTGTTAAGTGGTTAAACTAAGTCGCAAGCCACAATGAAATCAGCGGTGCAAATTGCACTGATCTGCAGCTTTAAAATTGTGCTGAAGTAGCATAATTTAAAAGCCACACCAGTGTGAACCAGGGCTAAAGGACAAAACTCCTATGCTCTTGCTTGCACCACCAGGTCAGTGGGTGTTTCCTATGCATTCTGGCAGCTGGCCTCTGTTAACCAATTTTGTAAGGGTGCCACCTGGTCCCCTGTTGTACCTTTTCAAATTTACACGAGGTGGATGCCAAGCCTACTGTGGATGTAGCTTTTGCCCACAAGGGTCTTTCATCACTCTTATGTTGGGTCTGTTGACCTTTTGAGTCTGTTGACACATTTGTTTGCCTAGTTGTTACCCACCCATCTTATTAATTTCTTGGGAGTGTCTCTGGGTTTATGAATACTCGGCCTGTTCCCTGTACGATTTTAGATGGAGCTTGAAAAATCTCAAGGACCAGGTCGCCATTCTGCCCTGGTGCCTGGGCTTTTGTTAGGCCATTCACTGCTGACACCAGCTCACACGCTCCAAGCTGAGCGGGTCTTAGAGGTGATACCCCATCCTAAAGGGGCTGGGCCTTCCATCTCCTGTTGTGTGTGCTGGGCCGAGCTGTGTAGCTGATTGTATGGGATCGGGTGTTTCCCCCATCTGGGGGGTTGACCAGATGTTAGATGGGCCCTGTGCGGAGGTGGATGGCTCTGTCTCAGGCGGGCAGTGCGGGCTGTCAGAGCTCTAGGTGATCAGGGCTTGGGCTGGAGGGGGGTGGAGCATTGCCGCCAAGGGCTACATGGTGAGCTCCCTGAGGACAAATTGGCTGTGCCACACACCCTGCGCTCTTCCAGCTATTTATTTTGGTCTCTGCTTGCCCATCAGTGAGCTGGGACCAGCATAGCAGGTGCCGCCGTCTCTCGTTTATGACCCGGAGGTGAGTTTCCCTGGTCATTAAGGCTGGGAAAGAATGAAATACAGTGCCATCTGCATTGCTTTACATTCAATGGACAATAGGGGAGACATCTGGAGTCTTGGATGTCTCATTGACAAGAACCTGTCATCAAAATAATCACCTCATAGGGGACTTTGTCACCTACGTGATGAAAAAGGAAAGTTAATTATTTTTTTGTTGTAAAAATGTAAAGTATAAATCACCCCCCCCCCCCCCCAAAAAAAAAGGATAAAAATGTAAGCCTTCCCACCTCCAACCATACGCACATACAAACACGTCTATGCCTAAAATCGATTGCATTTTGCCACGCATGCAGGAATGAGAGCTATAATTTTAGCACCAGACATCCTACTTAAAGCTTCGGTTAATTAAAAAAAACAAAAAAAAAACAAACCTGGAGCAAAACTTGGAGTACAGGACATAAGCCCCCCTCTTTTCTATACCTTGCATTGCTTGCTACAAAACTGAGTGGGGTAGGGTTACGGATTTATGGGTAAGTCAAAACATTTTTTGTCTTCCCTACTTTGTCTCCTCATTTATCAACACACCAATTTGAATTTTATATAAAACCTGTTCATTGTTATTGCATACCTTTTCTGACCAGTAATGTAATCTGGGTCTCTGTGCTTCACCAAACAATGCAGGTAGATTGTGGCTGGTTGGAAGGGCGCAACAGGTTGATTAGCTTCTTGAAAACATCACAGGATCCTGTCTTGGCCCTCCTCTGAAATGTACAAACATCAAAATGCCTGGATGTTATTCTGGGAGAATGGGCTTTACTAAGCAGGCTGCCTTTGCATGTATTCCTAGGTAAACGCCCGCATGTAATCCTGGCCCTGTATGATTTGAAAGAACTAAAATTCAATGAATGGATTGGTTGGTCCAGGGACAAGTCAGACTCTGGAGGACAGGGCTAGATGGTTCTGGATGTCCTCCAATCAGGAAATTAGGCTAGCACTATGTGACTTGCTGCATCATCTTTTGTGAGAAGCTCACAGTGTGCAGAGAAATCTGAGTAAACTATTTTGTAGAGGAGCCAGTACAACTGTGTCCAAGACTGAAGGGAAGTGTGTAAGTTCTATATGTGGATGGTGGCACTGTAATAATAAAAAAAAATCTAAGCACTTCTTTTTTTTTTTTTTTTTTTTTTTTTAATTGGATACTTGTCACATGACCCAGATCCTTCCCAGTCTGTCTGCAAGGAAATAAGCAGGAGCTTCTAGTCCTCTGCTGCTAATATGCTCAAAATAAAAATAAAAAAACAGCCTTTGGAATACAGAGTAAAAATGTATATCAAACTGTTTTCAATTGTCATACAAATATATCTTTTAAATCACATTTTTATTTTTTGCCAACATGGTGGTGCGTGGATTTCTGGCAGTCTCAGACCGTGTCACGCCCCTCCAGCCTGTGTCTTAGAATAAGGGGGAAGTGAAGGCTCTATCAATCTACATGTAATATCCCACCCCCAAATGTGTTTAGCTGGTTAGTGGGCATGGAGGGAGTGGGCTGTCATTTACCACTTTGTATACACCCACATGTGTGACTCTATAATCACATGGGCTGCTCAGATGTGATGGGGAGCAAATGCTCAGCATAGAAAATCGCTGAAAACGGCGCATGTGCAGAGTTTCCGCCACAGCTGCAAAATTCCTAGCTGAATTTGGGACTTAGACAGAAGAGGGAGACATAACAGCAAATTAAGCAAGTTTTATTTGTAGAATACAGAAAATGAATCCCATAGAGACCGTACTGAACAGCATTGTAATTTAGTGACACTCTAATCTGGGGATAGATTCTTGTAGATATTCCCTAAAAGTAATATATTTATCATGCTCTTTTTTTTTTTTTTTTTTTTTTTTGTTTTAGCAATGGTATCGTGTTCTGGTTTGCAGCGTGGAGATGAATATGAAAACTGCGCAGGTCCTTTACATTGACTACGGAAGCCAGGACACTTTGGCATTTTGTGATTTGCAGCCAATGCATAAAGATCTAGACCTGGCCACCCCTCCTTGTGTAAGTCGTGTATTAACGCTTGTTTGGATTATAGTGAGTCTGTTAAGCGGCACTGATGGCCCCTTAACAGTGCAGTCCTACTTTTGGGACTGCACTGATTATTTGTGTAAATGTCCCCTCACACTTGCCGTTTACCGGCTCGCCTTTCCTCATACTGTTACAACGCATGAGAAAAGGACTACCAATAACCGGCAAGTTTGTTTTAAATGTGATCAGCTGTGATTGGATACAGCTGATCCCATTATAAAGGGCCACTGTGATTTGCTTTTTACCTCGATTTGTGATCAGCTGTGTCCGAAGAACACAGCGATCACGGAGCATGCCCAATCTGTGCCCCAGGGGTGCGGGAGGTGTGCCCTGAGGGATGTCCATGGACGCTATCTGTGTCCCGTTGAGAGGATTTGGCTTCACCTCCTGTCTTATAGACTATACAGGAAGTGAGATGAAATCCCTGGAAATGAAGTGAATTCCTTGGGGACCACAAGGTCACCAGAACTAGTTTCCCCATTGGAAGATTTCCCCTTCTCCCCTTCCCCCTTTCTATACAAACATTTCATTGTACCTATACCAGTTTATTTTTCAAAGATTGTGCAGATCGAAAATTTTAGATTCTCATAAAAGTTTGCTTTAACCTGGCAGGCTCAAGCCTGTAACCAGCTCTCACTGCAATTTTTGTACGTCAAACTGCAGCTAACTGGACTAGGGCAATGAACAACTAGCATGATCCTGTATTTCAGCCTCATGCAGTTACTGTGCAATTATGGCAGCTGCCGCTGCCTTTGTTTGTTTTGTTGTTGTTTGTACATGCCCTAAAACAGGGGTATCAACTTTTTCATCACAACATTTTGGTTGCCCGTAAGACTAGAAGTCCAGAGGACCCCCCACCCACACCTTACATCGGATGTTAAGAGCTCCCCACCATCAGAAGTCCCCCACCCTCCCTTATATCACAGTGCACCCCCCCCCCCCCCCATCTTGTGCTGCTGCTGGGAAGAAGCTGGGGCTAGTGATGACGAGCAGAAAGTGCAGGATCATTCAGAGGAGCTGGAGTAAACTGGCTGCTGAGACCCTAGCATTTCGAAATGCAAAGGATGAGTTGGCCCGAGCCCAGGCTTCAACTTCAAAGCCTAAGCTCCTCTCCTCCTTTTAGGCACAGGGCTTGGCCTACAAAGGCCATCAAGCCTTCCCTTAATCTCTCTTCAGAGTGGGGGGGGGGGTGGCTGTTGCAGTTCCTTTCTCTGGGTCACAGCTGTCCTAGACCAGTCGGTGGTTTAAAAAGGATACAAAATGGTTCAAAGGTCTACCACCTCACCACTTTTTTTTCTTTCAAAACAGTAAAAACTTCTCTAGGGTAGTTTTGCAGAATTCCCTGAAACAGCTCTTGTCCCAGGGAGTTATGACATCAGTAGCTCCCACAATACAAGCAGTAGTATTCAGAAGTATTCCGCTCAAACCTGTTCACAGTACCAAAGCCCAATGTATTCTGGGCTGGACACCGCAACAAAATATTGTATGGAATCTGCAAGGTTAGGAATTGCCTTTCTAAGACGAGGGGAATACATGACATCCGTGGACATCCAAGATGCCCATCTACATATTCCAATTTACTTACTTCATCAGTGTTTTCTATGCTTTTCAATGGAAGACAGCCACTTAGTTTGTAACACTGCTTTTCAGCCTATCCCATCACCCCAGAGTTTTGTCAAAGGTCTTGGCACCTTTTTTGCTCTTATGAGAACTTAGGGCATCCAATTCACATGCAAACTTGATGACCTTCTTCTGAAGGATTAATTTCCCTTGCAGCTATCAGAAAGTGTCCACCGAACATTTCAGCTGCTCCAGACCTTTGTCTGGGTGATCAATTTCAACAAATCTTCTCTCCAGGCTTCCTTTTGCTTAGGATAATAGGGTCTGATACTGGACACATCCCAAGCAAAAGTATTTTTCTCTTTTGTTCATTGATGGACACAGCTCCAGTAATCTTGACCGTAGGGGTATTACGCCAACTTCAGGAGAGAACTAGCCTGGCCATCGAGCATGTGCAAACCCCGGGTCGGCAACGACCTGACCCTCAGGCTCCAGGGGCGGCCTGTGAGCGCAACGCTCCGGGGCACACACATGACTGGACTACAGATGTCTTTGTCACAGTGTGCCGTGGCCAACAGCCACCCCGTACTGCTCGGGAGTGGGTCTCTGATGGGATGTCCCCAGCTTGTCCGGATGGAAAGTACAGCTCTTCCTGCCTCGGCGGGATTGAGCAGCTGGGCATTCCCTGGGAGATCGATTAGGGTTCCCTCTCCTCCCTCTCTTCTCTCTGTTCCTATCCACCCCCCGTGGAGGATGCTGTATGACTGGGCTATTGAGCGGTATGTGTACCTGGGCCAGGGGTCCTTCAGGGGGCTCTCATCCTGGATTGGGGGCTGCGCTGGTTGTCTGTGTCCCTGGGTTGTCTGTGGTCTCTCTGCATGTACTGCTGCCATAGTGCTGTCTGCCACCATTATCTCTGTTCAGTCACTGTGTACAGTTGCTTGTCGGCCATTTTCTGTGAGTCTCTGTGGAAAGTATGGTCGGAGGCCATTTTCCCTGTAATTGTCCTCTATACAGGGTGCTCTGCGGCCATTTTGTTGTAGCCTTAGCACGGTTTTTCTCTTTAGCGCTGGTCCCTGTACCTCAGAACAGCACGTTTTTTTTGCTCTGGACAGCTGGGAGCTGACATTGGACACAGGCACCTGTAACAGCACGGTGCAGCACTCGGTCAGGGTAATGAGTCCTGTGGTGGAGGCCCCTCAGTCTGCAGCAGCTAGGAAGGTGGGATTGAGCACCTGTCCTAAGTCCCCAAGGGTGGCAGACAGGGTGAGTGAGCATGGCTTCAGAAACTGGTGTTTCTTCCACCAGAACTCCCTGCAATTGCAACCGGCTCGTCTGCAAACAGTGCAGTGCTTTTGGATGATTTGTCGGCGGTCCTTGAAGCATTCTTTGCCAGGGTGGAGGCGGTGTGCGGGCGCAAAGGTGGTAGCACTTATCACGGCTGTGCGTAATACCCTGAAATTTCAGGATACAGCAGGATCCTCTGCTGAAGTAGCGATCCCTTTTTGGGTCCCGTAAGCCAGCCCGTACACCGAAGGTGTTTCCGTATCTGACTTATTTCGATAACTTCATATACAAGGAATGGGGAAGCCCGCAACGGAGCTTTTGGGTCCCAAAAAGAATGGTGGTGCATTACCCCTTTGAGGAGAGCCTTCTTAAAAAAAAAAAAAACGGTTGGCTCCTCCAGTCGTGGACCCCCCCCCCCCCACACTATCCAGGTTAAACTAAGAACAAAATAACCACGATCTGGTAGAAGGGACTCCTGCATTTAAGGACCCTACTGACAGGAAGGCCGAGGCAGTTGCCTGTTCCTTGTTTACGGTTGTGGGGTCAGCAATACGATCAGTACTGGCCTCAGCACTAGTGTCACACACACTTACTGAATGGGCAAAACTTGCACCATGAATTGGAGAAGCAGCAGGCTACTCCTGTCTGCGTGGAACTAGTAGACCAGTTAGTGCATGGCCTAATGTGCGTCTGTGACGTGGCCCTGGATATTCTTCCTTTGCTCCCCAGGGCATCAGTGTCAGCAGTGGTTCTGCGGCGCCTGGTTTGGCTGAAATGCTAGTCTGCAGACCAGCATCTAAGAAAGCCTTGACAGATCTACCCTTGGTGAGCGACTATTTGGAGCCTCGTTGGATGACCTTATTAAAAAAATGTCACAGGTTGGAAGAGCACCTTGTTCCCACAGTCCTGGAAGAATAAAGAGTCACTCCGCAGGCAAGGGCCCTCATTTTCTGCTCAAGAGGCTTTTTTGTCTGCTTGGGACTTAAGCAAAACGCTCCCAGTCCAACAGGGCGACTACTGAGGGATAGACACGTCCCTGGTCTCGCAAGCCAGCGAGCAAAAGTGCTTCTGCATGATGGTTTGCACCCGCCTGTCACTCGGGGGGGTCGCCTTTTGGAGTTTACAGCCCGGTGGGCCTCTCGGCTGTCCGACCAATGGGTCTGTGAACTGATTTCATTGGGCTACAAGAGTTCCCCTCTTAGCCACCAGATTCTTCCCCTCCTGCATACTCTTACTCCCGGCTCGTCGGGAGGCCCTGTTGGGGCCAGTAAGAGACCTTCTAAGCAGTTTCAGGGGTTCTAATCCAATCTGTAGTCCCCAAAAAGGAAGGGGTTCGTCCAATCTTGGACCAGAAAGCCCTCAATTGCTTTGTGAAAGTACAGAGGTTCATAAATGGAATCGGTTCGCTCAGTAGTCACTCCACTCCATCAGGGGGACTCCCTGGCATCTTTGGACATTCAGGATGCGTACTTGCACATACCCATATGCCTCAGGCATCAGAAGTTTCTGCGATTTGCAGTAGGGGAAGACCACTACCAGTTTGTGGCTCTCCCCTTTTGGCTTGGCTTCAGCACCCCGAGTCTTTACCAAGGTATTGGCTCCAATTTTGGCGTTGTTGCGACATGGGATCGCAGCCTAGACTATCTCCTGAGAGCAGCTTTCGCCTCAGAATTAAGGGAGAATGTGGCGATCACCATGCAAACTCTGCAGGAATTTGTGTGGTTGTTGAACCTCAGTCAGTGCTTGTGCCGACTCAGAACCTGGGGTACCTAGGCTTACTGCTGGACTCCGTGGAAGCCAGAGTTTTTCTCCCTTCAGACAAACTGAAAAAGAAAAAGTTAGGGTCTGGAAAACCATTCTACCACCTTCATCCTTACAATACACAGAAAAGAACAAGAGCCCTGGGACTTTGAGTGAGGTGGGAGAAATTTGGCAAACGTTCACAAAAAAATGCAATAAGGTCAATTTATTAATTACAAAATGTTACATAACCAATGGAAACAGCAATAAATGTGCTTTGCCCGGCATAGTGGCCCAGTTAAGAACACAAGCAGAGATAAATATCAAATCATTACATTAAGTACACATCCATTAAATAATAAAATTGATTTACATTGGTAAAAACAATTGATCTATATACATATCATAGGAGGTAGAAATTATACATGCGTAAATGAAACTCTATGTAAACAGTAGTAACACACTGCAAAAAGTGCCCAGCAGTGTAAACATAACAGGAAGCATCGATCGTGCCCTACGCGTTTCGCGAGTCTATTGCTCGCTCTTCAGGGGCAGATGCATTATTCTCAATCCGCTGGGCTAGATCTCCAAAACCTGATGGCAAGACAGCGGCAGTAGAAGTGTCCAAGTCGGGGACTGAGGGGACGCAGCAAGTGAACCGCAGAAGGAAGGAACCAGGACGTCCAGCACAGGCTGCATAAAGCACTCGGTCAGCGGTCTCTAGTATATCAAACACGTATCTAGAAAGTATGTATATATAGATGTATAAGGGTATGTATAGATATGCACATGTCTAAGGAGACAGAATGAAACCATAGAGAAAACATAACATAATAAGCTTCAATAATAGGAGTCAACATACTTGTCTAGGTTCATACAGGCTAAAATGCTACATATCTGTATGCCTATAGTAGTCAGTGCTCCAAGTGGTATGGGGGCTGTGCTAAATTAAAATAAACAAACAGACAATACAATATGGGTGGATCGTTAGTATTAAAGTAAATCCATGAGTCTGCTTGATGTATTACCTTGAAAGACTAAACGAGCCACAGCACGGGACGTGCATGCCTAAACCTGTGACCACTACATCAGACCGACATCCCGCAAATGCAAGTTGCAGCCGTGCCGGACATCCGGATATACCCACGGCAAGTCCACAAGCTCCGCCCCCAGCGTCATGTACGGATGGTGATGTGCTGGCGTCAATGGCGCCAACCATCACAGGGGGTGTGCACCTGCAATCACCCAACCTCCATCCGAGTTGTTCCACACAGCCCACAGTAATGTGAAATCAAATGACATCACAGTGTGGGCGTGGAAAACATGGCGCCGAAGTGCAGGTGGCCATGCCCATCAGAAAGACAGACGGGGACAGCAGGAGGCCAGAAGAGCCTCCCTTTTGCACGACGCAGCCCCCGAGCTGAGCAAACACTGCCACCATCAGGGCAAAAGGTGAGAAGGATTCAAAAACCCCCCCGGAATACATCCCCAAAAATAACAATAAACAAAACTAAACAGTTGAATGATGTATTGGATGAGATAGTGAACACTTGCCAACAGTTTAAACAGACCGGATTGTGGGCAAATTGGGTGTCTTCCACCCGGGTTAATATGAAAAAGAAAAGGTTAGGGTCTGGAAAACCATTCTACCACCTCCATCCTTACAATACACAGAAAAGAACAAGAGCCCTGGGACTTTGAGTGAGGTGGGAGAAATTTGGCAAACGTTCACAAAAAAATGCAATAAGGTCAATTTATTAATTACAAAATGTTACATAACCAATGGGAACAGCAATAAATGTGCGTTGCCCGGCATTCAGACAAACTGCAGATTATCAGAGCCATGATGAAGCTGTTGATGAAATGCAGGTGGTCGTCGCTGTGCTTCTGTATGCGAGTAGTGGGTGTCCATGGTGGCTTCCTTCGAGGCGGTACTGTACGCCCAATTTCACACCAGAGTCTTGCAGAAGGAGATATTGACAAAATGGGACAAATCTCCGTTATCCCTGGTTCTACAGATTTGGGGGAGGTAGTTGGTCAGGGATTCCCTTCTCTGGCGGCTGAGATCTCCGGCACTTCAGTCCGGGAAGTCATTCCTACCTCTGCATTGGACAGTTATCACAACGGACACCAGCCTGACCGGCTGGATTGGAGTACTGGGAGTACAGTCAACCCAGGGCCTCTGGTCGAAGTAGAAATCCAAGTTGCCGATCAATGTGCTCGAGCTCCGAGTGATCAGGCTATGTCTCTCCACATGGTTGATGAGACTAAGAGGGTGTCCCATCAGGATTCAGTCAGACAATGCCACGGCGGTGGCATATGTAAAAAACCAAGGAGGAACAAGAAGCTCGGCACGGGAGGTCACTCGCATCCTTCCGTGGGCAGAGGGGCATGTACCAGCCCTGTCGGCCAAGTACATCACAGGAGTAGAAAACTGGCAGATGGACTAAGTCGCCAGATGCTGGACCCAGGAGAGTGGGCGTTGCATCTGGAGGTGTTCAGGCTTCTGTGACTGTGGTGGGGCACACCAGATGTAGATCTCCTGGCCTCTCTGCTCATTGAAAGGTGTGGAGGTTCGTATCCAGGACAAGAGATCCTTGGGCGGATGCGTCAGACGCGCTGGTGACTCCATGGGATCAGTACCAATTGATCTACGCCTTTCCTCAGTTAAAACTTACCACTGGGGCGTGTCAAGGACTGCAATGGGAGCAGACATGTCTGAGCTCCCCAGGACCGGTTTCTAAAATCTTAAACTATTGGGACTCAGACCCCCATTACAGACCCCCTACACATCTTCTAATGGGGGTTCCACTCCGCAGTGTCTGAGCGAGAAATTGGTGTCTGGAATCCCGCGGACAGCGGCCGAACCAGCACCGCTGACTAGGCCGAAGCCGGGGACTTGCCTGGGGAGCCTGCCCGTGGCCTCATAGGGCCTGCGCGGATGCCTGGGACAAAAGGAGGAAAAGAGCGCAGTCCACATAAACAGATTCTCCTGCATCTCTCTAGCAGGGGGATCAGTCTGGACTATCAGGGGAGAGAATTGATATGGGGAAAACCCTGGGAAAGACCGGCGGAACTGCACACGTGGACTTGGGCCACAACCGGGACTCGCCTGGGAATCCTGCCCCCAGTCTCACAGGGCCGGCGTGGCACCCTCTCGAACACTGCAAAAAGGGACTTGGTGGGCTCTCCCTTTCCTCCTCTGCTCCCGATACCCTCTGCAGTGTATGCAAAGGAGAAAGAACAAGCCCAGATCCTGGAAAAAAGGCCCAGATGGAGAACCAGACAGAAGACCCCGACAAGTTGCTTGCCACGGCGGCCAACTTCAAGGCAGTCCTGCAGGCCATAACCACCCTGGCAGGTAAGGTAGATCATATTCAAGCCAATGTGGAGTTTATTTTTTTGGGTTAGTCCCATACAGAATGTGAGGCCCAAATTTTTTTTTTTAACTCCACTGTTAGGGCTCTCTACTCGTAGAGATGAGCATAATAGGACATTGGGTTGCTTGCTATAAATTGTTGGGCATATAGGTTGCACTGGGCCACAACTGATGCAAGCATGTCCCCAGTAAAAAATAAGGTTGAAATAATCGATTGGTGAAAAACTGTTTCCCCTTGCACTCCTGACTGGGCAGTGAAAGGGGGAGGAAGCCATTAGGGGTTCTGAAGGGAATAGGGAAGGCTGGCATAGGACCTTACCCTTTGGGACTGAGGTGACACCCCACTGGTACGTGGCCTTTGCTGAGGTACTGCGGTGCTGGTGGATGGCACTGCCTCCTCACCAGTATGCCTTCGTCTGGGGGACGTACTCTCATCCTCCTCTTAGGCTGTCTGTGTTTTACTGGTTGGAACAGGCTCGTAGTCCACGTCAGACTCAGAATCCGAATATGAGGAATCCGAAGCGGAGAGCCGTTGCTCTTGTCAGCCGCAAGAATATTGTATGCCTCCTCTGCTGAAAATAATCTTTGTGACATTCTCACAAATGGCACTGATATGTGGCACTGATGACACGTGACACTGCCAGATTGCATTGGTGACAGATGGCACTGATGTGGCAGGTGACACTGACAGATGAAACTGATGTGACAGGTGGCACGGACTACAGGTGACACTGTGACACTAACAGTGATGAGCACTGTGTTGGGCACTGATGTGTGTTTTCAACTTAAAAATCTACTTGCACAAATCCGTTGGCACTGGCAGGTGCAGCACAGATCCTCTCTCGCCTCACAGGTGCAGCACAGATCCTCTCTCATATCACAATGTGTGAGAGGAGAGAGCTGGCATTGAGAGATGATCACATATGTTTACACTTGAGATCATCTCTCATTGGTTGGACGGATCGCGCTGTAAATGGCCGCTGTGCTTGGCCATTTACAGCGATCTGTGACTGGCTGTGTCCAAGGGACACGGCCAGCACAGAAATTCCCCGATGTGCACTCATGGGACTGTGCATTACGGAAGTAAACGGGAGGACGTACAGGAATTATTATTATTATTATTATTATTATTATTTTTTTTTTTTTTTTCCTGCTTACTGTTGCTTACTCTCCCTGTGATTCTCCTCGATGCTTGGTATGCAGTTCATTCTGTATTTCTGTATAACCTCGCCAGCGTTCCCATCCACTGAGCCCTGCTTGCGGCTAGCTTCGATAAGGCTTCGGGAAGGCTCAATATAACTCGGAGTAGGTCGGGATCACTCGGATTCTCTCTATCCACTTCAATCTCAGTAGACCATCATCAGGACTCAATTCTATCGTCTCTATTCGTACACCTTCGGCGTGTCTTGGAGAGCTTCGTTGCTGTTCGTGAGTTTTCGTTTGAGCCTCTCTTCCTCCCAGCTATGATACCAGGAGAGATGAACCCCGGGAAATCTGAGCCACTGTCCCAATCCGTTCAGAGGGTTTAGCCGAGTAGGCTATTGTCGCCTGCATGCTCCCCGCTCATCCAGCACTTTCCGCAAGCCTATTGTCCACACTCTGCAGAACCCCTTAGGAGAAGCTGATTAAAATCAAATCATTGGAAGCAGCTGCAGCTTTTCTCTCGGATCGAGCAAGAGCGAACTCACAGCATGTCCATCCTGGCCAGTCTCCTACCCCCCCCCCCCCCCTTATTTTTTTATGGCGATCAGCGATATTTTTTATTATAACTGCGACATGATGGCGGACACATAGGACATTTTTGGCACTTTTTTGGGACCATTGTCATTTATACAGCAATCAGTGCTATACAAATGCACTGATACCTGTGTAAATGACACTGGCAGTGTAGGGGTTAAGTGTTTCCCAGGGGTGTTTCTCTAACTGTGGGGGGCGTGGCTATGTTGTGCACATCACTGATCTCTGTTCCAATCACATGGAGCATAGATCAGTGTCACTTGTTGCTAGGCAGAACGTGGACATGCTTGTTTACTTTAGCATCTCCCCGTTCTCCCGCTCCATGAGGCGATTGCGGGTATCCCCGTGGCGTTCGAGTCTGCGGGACCCGCGACCCGACTCGTGGAGCTTCCTGCGAAGGGCAACCTACAGGTATGGGTTTCTGCCTGTACGTGTCCTTCTGCCGACGTATATCGGCGTGAGGGGGTCGGGAGTCCCAATTCCCCCTTTTTATAATATATACCGGGGTCTGTTAATAAGGCCCAACTTTCCCTTTGCATTAACAGACCCCACTCATCAAATAGAAATGGCCTCTGCAACAAAAAGAATATGTTGTGCTTAATTCCTCACCCACTACCCTTTGGCTTGCACAAAAGACAGTCCTCGGAGGGCATCTCAGTAAACTAGCCTCAGACTTCAACAAGTAAAAATGGGAAAAAAAAACAATTTGATACTCTGCAGATCAAATTAATTTCCACCTGTCAGTACCCACCAGTGTCCACCGTGCCACCTACCTTTGCCCAACAGTGCTGCCAATCATTGTCTCCAGTGCCGCTTTATCAGTGCACATCAATGAAGGATAAAAATTACCTGTTTAAAAAAATTTAACAAACTTTGAAACCGGAATTTTTTGGTCTTTTTTCCTTATTTTTGGCAAAAAAACAAACAAAACCCAGCAGTGATAAAATTCCACCAAAAGAAAGCTCTTTTTGTGTCATTTGGGTACAGTGTTGCATGACCGCAACTGTCATTTAACGTGTGACAGCTGAAAATTGGTCTGGGTAGGAAGGTGTTTAAGTGACCAGTAAGCATTAATTTTCTATAAATGTAACAAGCAGGATTCACTCCTTTCTTACAACGTGGAGAAAGCACTCTGGTGGTCTTAAGCCAAATTTGTATTATTGAGCAACTCATATTCCGTGTTTGCCATCACTGACATCACCGGTCGCGGCCACTTACCATGTGATCAGCTGTCAGCAAATGACAGCTGATCACATGATGTAAACAAAAGCTTGGTGATCATTTTTTATTTCTCCTCACGCTAACAGCGGAGGAGAAAAAGAGTCCCTCACTGGCTTATCTTAAAGGGACATCGGTCTCGAAAAGGAAGGGGCAATTATGCCTCATTTATAGAGTAACAGGGCCCACAAGTGCCACCTATCGATCACAAGAGGTGCCAATCAGTGCCACCTGGAAGTGCTGCTTATGAATGTAACCGATCAGTGCTGCCTCATCAGCGTACATCAATGACAGACAAAATGACCTGTTTTTCAATTTTAAATCAAAACAAAAAAAACTTTTTTGGTCTTTTTACATTTTTTTAAAAAGAAAATAAATTGCACAGGTGATCAAATACCACCAAAAGAAAGCTGTATGTGGGGGAAAAAAATTATTATAATTTTTGAAAATTATAAATTTCATTTGTGTACAGTGTTGTATGACCATGCAATTGTCATTTAAAGTGCGACAACTCTGAAAACTGAAAATTGGTCTGGATAGGAAGGGGGTTTAAGTGCCCAGTAAGCAAGTGGTTAAACTAGACGTTTTCTGTGATGGAGTGCTTTAGCCAATGTGTTTATTATGGAGGGAAGGAAGAAGGGGTTATGTTTGTGCTTTATACAGCACTCAGTGTCCTTGTTCTTCTGCAGGCTGTGAACTTCCGTGTCGCCCATACCCTTGTGCCACCCTGCGGCTGGTCTCCTGAATGTCTTGTAGATTTGAAGAGATTACTTATGGGACAGAAGTTTTTATTCCGCATTGTCAAGGTGGAAGAGGAGGATCTGCCACGATATTCGGTTGAAGTTACGTTACCAAAGTCAGGTGTGAACTTCTGCTTGTCTTTTACAGCACTGCAGAAAACTGTGGGTGAATGCATAGAGCTTGTACTTGTGTTAAAGCTTAAAAGTGGTTGTACATCCTTACATATAAGTAAAGTGACTGGCTTCAGGTGATGCACAGAGATGAAACAAATCCTCCTACATAAGTTGTACCTGTTTATCTCCAGTCATCTCTTTTGTACATCCGTTCAAAGTCCAGAATTTATAAAGCTTGTCTGGTGACAGAAAAAAGGGGTCAAAGAGCTGAAGTTACTCTGCAGAGCTTAGCGAGGAGAGCTCTAAGAGCTGATTGGAGGGAGGGAACACACCCCCCTCCACACAGCACACAGGAACAAAGCTGAGGCTGTCAATCATCTGCAGGTCCCTCCACATCACCATTTTTGTCTTGGTGTCGGGAAAACTTGTCAAGCGATTCATGCCCTCTGATCTCCGATTCCTCCTGTATTGAATTGTATTCTAACTGTACTCCCTCTCATTTTGTAAAGTGCTGTGCAAACTGTTGGCTCTATATAACTCCTGTATAATAATAGTTCATTCAGTTTGTAGAGAAAAGGGGCAGCAGACAGAAATGACACAGTGCTTTGTACTGGGACAAGTATACACTATATAGGATATGCTTTGTTCATATTTCATGTCTGAGGTTTACAACCACTAGAAGAACTAAAGGCAAAACATTTTTGTTTTGGTTAGAGTAAGGGAGGGTTATAACCCCTGTCAGTTTTTTTGCCTTCTGTACCCCATCGGGAAGAATTCCTGGCCCATAGCCAGAACAGGAAATCCCTCCAAAGTGAGGAGAATCCCTAGTTGTCACCAGGGATGCCAGAACTAGTGTCCCCATTGGAACTTTTCCCCACTGTTACTCTTGTGGGGACAACTCCAAAACTTCAGCTTTCTTTCACTTTTGATGATATGGTAAACATGACAAATAGGGTGACTCTCCTTAGCTGGGGTATATACTGCAATAAAATCCTGAAAGATGTTGTAAATTTCTCTCCACTCTACCCAAAATTACAAAAAAAAGTATTCTCTTATATTCACTGACACAGCTTCTCTCTTTAGACCATTGGATTGTTATGCCACCTTCAGGAGAGGACTAGGCATTACATGTTAACAAGTAATAATAAAACTAGAACTTTCTCGTTCCGCCCAAGGGGCGGTCCCTTAGGTAAAAAACCCTCAGAATGCTACTGCAGCCTCAGTTTTATTTTGCCTAGCGAAGGACCTAGGAACCCTGACGGGCCCATCGGTCCATCTTTTTTTTTTTTTTTTTTTCTGCAGAAGCTTGGCTTTTTGTGCAAGACGATAGATCCTGTGATCTGCTATCAACAGCTGGCTTGGTGACAGGCTGGATACCCTTATCCTTGTAGTCTCCCCATCCTTGCCATCAAGTGTGTGCAGGTCGCAGCTCCGAGCTAGGCAGGCCATGACGAAACCTCAGCTTCAGAGGTGGTCAGTGAGCTTTTATGCTCTGAGGCACACATATGACTGGGCTACTGATGTCTGTGTCAGTGTGCCGGGCTAGCAGCCACCCTGTACTGATCAGAGAGTGGGTCTGTAATGGAATGTCTTCCAGTTCTTCAGGACTGGTAAGTACAGCTCTCCCTGCCTTGGTGGGGCTGGGCATTCCCTGGGAGATCGATTTGGGGGTCCCTCGCCTCCTTTTTTTTTTTTCCTCTCCCTGTCCCTTTCTCCCTCCCCCCTCCCTGTGGGGGATGCTGAAGAGCAGTGTGTGTCTGTTTAGGGGCTCTCCGGGGGGGGGGGGGGGGGGGCGGAAGGTGTGGCGGGTTGCGTTGACTGTGTGCTGTGCAGCGCTGTTGCACTGCCATGGTTTGTGTCCTTCATGGCTTTTGCATCAGCGGCCATCTTAGGTGTGGGCAAGATAAAGCATGCTCTCCTGGGCTTCGGCTGCCATTTTCCCTGTGATTTGTCCTTATACTGGATGCTGGCGGCCACTTTCTGGAAGCTTGAACAAGTTTTTTCAGTGTTCTCTAGCGGCAGCATGTGCTCAGGTGGCCATTTTTCCTGTGTCTTATGTCCTTATACTGGACGCTGGGCCTGAGCACACTACAGAGCAGTTTCAGTGCCATTAGCAGCTGCTTCCACCAACACAGAGCTGATTCCTCTGCACCTGGAAGCCAACAAAGACTACAGGCACTACCTGCTGGATAGCGCAGAACCCCTCAGGGTGGTGAGTCCTGCGGGAAAGTGCCCCTCAGTCAGCAGCAGTAAGGAGGGTGGGACTGTCCCTGTCTTAAGTCCCCTTCGGGTGGCAGACAGGGTAGGGTCAGCATGGCTTCAGAAACTGGTGTTTCTTCCCCCGAAATCTAGGCAATCGTAACTGGTTCACCTGCGGAATGCGCAGTGCCCTTGGACGCTTTGTTGGAGGTCCTCAATTCGTTTGTTGCCAAGATGGATGTGTTGCGTGGGCGCAAGGTGCTAAAATGCAGCCCCTGCTGCCCGTCCTCTGAGGAGAGCTCTGATGCAGACTCGGGTCCTGCTCAGGCTGGTGACCCCTGCTCTCTCGTTTCAGATGACTCTGACCAGGATCGTTCGGACAGTGAGGATGAGTCTGGGTCCGTGTGCGAAAAAGCGATTGGAGCACTTATCACAGCTGTGCGTGATACCCTGAAGATTCAAGAGCCAGCAGATCCCTCTGCTGCTGTAGCTGTCCCCTTTGGCTGGCTTACAGGTCCTATTCACCTAAGGTGTTTCGTATCTGACTTACTTTGACAAGTTAATTTACAAGAAATGGGGTCGACCGCAACGGACCTTAGCGGGCCCCAAATACATGGTGGTGCATTGCCCCTTTTGAGGAGAGCCTTCTCAAAAAGTGATCAGCTTCTCCGTTTGTGGACCCCCCAGTATCCAGGTTAAACAAAGTAACCACGATCCCGGTAGATGGGACTCCTGCATTTAAGGATCCCACGGACAGCAAGGCCGAGGCAGTGGCTCGTTCCTTGTTTATGGTTGTGGGGTCAACCATGCGACCAGTACTGGCAACCGTACTTATGTCGCAGAGTGGGCAAAACTTGCACAGTGAATTGGGAGAACAGCAGGCTTCTCCTGTCTGTGTGGAACTAGCAGACCAAATAGTGCAAGTCCTTAAGTATGTTTGTGACGCGTCCCTGGATACCCTCCCCCTGTTATCCAGGGCTTCAGTGTCAGTAGTGGTGCTGAGGCACCTGATTTGGTTGAAATGATGGTCGGCTGACCAAGTATCCAAAAAAGCCCTGACGGATCTTCCCTTCCTTGGTGACCTGCTCTTTGGAGCCTCTTTGGATTACATTAGGAATGCCACAGGTGGTAAGAGTACTCTACTCCCACAGGCCAGGAAAGCTAAGGAGCCACCCCGTAGGCAAGGGCCCTCTTTTTCCGCTCAAAAACCGCTTTTTCGTCCTCCCGGAGCTTCGGCTGAATGTCACCAGCCCGACGGGACGACCACGGAAGGACAGAAACGTCCCTGGAACCACAAGCCTACGAACAAAAGTGCTACCGCATGAAGGTTTGCCCCCACCCAGGACTCGGTTGGGTGGGTTGCCTTTGGGAGTTTGGAGCCCGTGGTCCTCTCGACTGTCCGACCAATGGGTCTGCAATCTGATTTCCCACGGCTACAAGATGGAGTTCCTCTCTTGGCTGCAAAACAGATTCTACCCGTTCTCCTGGTTCACCGGGAGTCCCCCTTGGTGACAGTAAGGGACCAGCTGAATCGCGAGGTGTTTGTACCTGTTCTGGAATCGTAACGTTTCTAGGTGTTCTACTCAAACCTCTTTGTAGTTCCCAAGAAGGAAGATGCGTCCAATCTTGGATCTAAAAGCCCTCAGTCACTTTGGGTGCAGAGCTTCAGATTGGAATCAGTTTGCTCAGTAGTCGCTGCACTCCATCAAGGGGACTCGCTGGCGTCCTTAGACATCCAGGATGCATACCTGCACATACCCATATGCCTCCGGCATCAAAAGTTTCTGCGTTTGGCAGTCGGCGAAGCCCACTACCAGTTTGTCGCTTTGCCTTTTGGTTTGGCATCAGCCCCCCGAGTCTTTACCAAGGTATTGGCTCCTGTGTTGGCGTTGCTACGGCAATGTGGGCTCACGATCATGAGTTATCTAGACAATCTCCTCCTGAGAGCTTTTTCCTCCTCAGAGTTGGGAGATTGTGGCAATCGCCATGCAGACCCTGCAAGAATTTGGGTGGCTGTTGAACCTAAAAAAGTCGGTGATAGTACCGGCTCAGCGTTTGGAGTACCTAGGCTTGCTGCTGGACTCCAGGGAAGCGAGAGTGTTTGTTTCTCCTTTCAGACAAGCTGCAGACTCTAAGCCGCGGTAAAACTGATGATGAACCGCAAGGAGATCTTGACAAAGTTGGAGAAATCTCTGTGGTCCCTGGATCGACAGATCCAGGTGAGCCAGTTAGTCAGGGGTTCCCTGATCTGGTGGCTGAGGTCCCCGGTGCTTCAGTCTGAGAAGTCGTTACTATCTCTGAAATGGACGGTGATCACAACTGACGCCTGCCTATTTGGCTCACATACTTCAGTGGGCAGAGCGACATGTACTTACCCTGTCGGCCATTTACATCCCGGGTGTGGAGAACTGGTAGGCGGATTATCTAAGTCGTCCGATGCTAGACCCAGGAGTATGGGCGTTGCATCTGGAGGTGTTCAGGCTACTGTGTCTGTGGTGGGGCACACCAGACGTGGGCCTTCTGGCCTCCGTCTCCAGTAGAAGGTGCAGAGATTCGTGTCCAGGACAAGAGATCCGTGGGTAGACGCGCTGGTGGCTCTGTTGGATCAATACCAGCTGATCTACACCTTTCCTCCACTGAAACGGTTACCACATCTGCTTCGCAAAGTGGAAGCTGAGGGGATCCTAGTAACTCTGGTTGCCCCAGATTGGCCTCAGTGTAATTGGTACGCAGACCTAGTGTGCCTGGTGGCAGACGCTCCCTGGCGACTGCCGTTGTGAGGGGACCTTCTGTCTCAAGGTCCGATTCTCCATCCTGCTTTACCATCGCTGGCTTTAACGGCATGGCTATTGAGAGCCAGGTGTTGAGGAACCGGGGTCTGTCGGACTCGGTGATCCCAACTATGTTGAGAGCGTGGAAATCTTCTCGAAGATTATATCTTCGTACCTGGAGGGCCTACTTCTCCATGTGTGAGGAGAAAGGATGGCGTCTGCGCTTCTTTTCTATATCAGGGATCCTGCTTTTTCTTCAGCAAGGGGTGGACCAGAAATATGGTCTTGCTTTTGCAATCAGAACACTGCTTAAAGTGGTTATAAACTCTTACAGACCACTTTGACCTGTAGGTAAGCCTAGATTAAGGCTTACCTGTAAATCCGCAAGCTTGTCAGCAAGCTGGTTGGTAAGTAGGCTGGAGTTTTTTTCTTTGGCTTTCCCCAGGCTTTGTTGTGTCCTGCCCACCATGCATCATATAACTTGGCTTGACAGGCTAGGGAACACCACTGGTGCATTCACAGTAAAATTAGTAGTAGTTTTATATTTATTCCTACAGTGCAGAACACAGGAATTAAATCTTAGACAATGGGTTAAATGCTGCTACCGTCAAGCGATTGGACATGGGTAAAAGATTTTGCTGGGACTGCCCCTCAGTGTATTATCAGTTTTCCCTTCCTTCCTTCCTCAACTGACACTTCTGTCAATCTGACTGCTTGTGGATCAGTTACCCTCAGTGTATACCTTGGAATTGATGTTTGCTTTGGTACTGTAGCCTAAGTTTTGCATTTTCCTTGACTTGACTATTAACAAGTGCATTGGTGGCTAGATGCTGTACAGGTTAGGGAATGGTCCATTCCTATGGCATTCAGACCCTAAAGACCAGCAGTGTGGACAAGGTTAGACAGGATTTTCCTGTTCCCCTAAATATCGTGTCATGGCTCTAAATGCCTTGTTGGATCATTACATGGATCAGTAGTACACTGTACAGTGCCTTGAAAAGTATTTATACCCCTTGACATTTTCCACGTTTTGATATTTTACAACCAAAAACCTAAATGTATTTTATTGATATTTTATGTGATGGACCAACATGAAGTGGCATATAATTGTGACATGGAAGGAAAATGATAAATTGTTTTCAATTTCTTTATACAAATATGTGAAAAGTGTGGCGTGCATTTGAATTTTGCCCTCTTTACTCTGATACCCCTAACTAAAATCTTGAGGAACTTGTTGCCTAATTAGTAAATAGAGTCCACCTGTGTAATTTAAGCTCAGAGTAAATGCAGCTTTTTTGTCAAGCCCTCAGAGGTTTGTTAGAGAACCTTGGTGAACAAACAGCATTGTGAAGGCCAAGGGAATACACCAGACAGGTCAGGATTGTGGAAAAGTTTAAAGCAAGGTTAGGTTATATATATAAAAAAAAAAATATATCCTGAGTTTTGAACATCTCAGGGAGCACTTTTCAATCCATCATCTAAAAAGGTAGAGTATGGCACAACTGCAAATACAAAGATATGGTTGTTCACCTAAATTCACAGGCCGGGCAAGGAGAGGTATTAACCAGAGAAGCAGCCAAGAGGCCCATGGTAACTCTGGAGGAGCTGCAGAGATCCACAGCTCAGGTGGGAGAATCTGTCTACAGGACAACTATTAGTCGTGCACTCCACAAATCTGACCTTTATGGAAGAGTGGCAAGAAGAAAGCCATGGATGAAAGAGAGCCATAAGAAGTCCTGTTGGAAGTTTGCAAGAAGCCATGTAGGGGACACAGCAAACATGTGGAAGAAGGTACTCTGGTCAGATGAAACACACATAGCAAAACGTTATGTGTGGCAGAAATCTAACACTGCACATCACTCTGGAATACACCATCCCCACCGTGAAACAAGGTTGTGGCAACATCATGTTGTGGGAATGCTTTTCTTCAGCAGGGACTGGGAAGCTGGTCAGTTAATGATACGATGGATGGAACTAAATACAAGGCTATCTTAGCAAGAGTAGATCTGTGATGGAATTTCTCCCCGATCTTCTGGACTGTTAAGTACCGCTCTCCCTGCCTCAGTGGGGTGAGCAGCTGGGCATTCCCTGGGGCTTCGATTCGGGGGCCACCTCACCTCTTCTTCTCTCCCAAGTCCCTATCTCCCCTCCTTCCCCCCCCCCCCCCCCTGAGGGGGGTGGCTGCATGCGCTGCGGGCGGTGTGTGTGTGAGGTGTTCGCTGGGTCTCACCTGTGGGGGCTTTGTGAGGTTGGCATTGGTCCTGGTCCCGGTCTGGGGGGTCCCAAAAGGTGTCTGTGGAGGTTTTCTGGCTCTAGGCAGGCAGCACTGTTCTGGTTTTGCCCGGTCGTCGCATGGCGCTGTCCGGCGGCCATCTTGACTGTGGGAAATGCAGTTTCTCCTTGTGAGCATCAGCAGCCATCTTCTATAGGATTCTCCTATTAGTTGCATTGGCGGCCATTTTCTTGAAGCCCGAGGGCTCTTTTCACCGCAGTTCTATTGTGACAGCTTTACATGTGCTCTCATATGCTGTTTGCTGTGTCCACTGTGTGTGCAGGACGCTGGCTGGCTCTGCAGAACGTTTCACTGCTATTATAGACAGCTGCTGCCGCCACACTTTTCTCCACTCTACAACTGGGTAACCTCCTAGGGACTACATGCACGGTTAGTGGCTTTCACAGAATGCCCCAGGGTGGTGAGTCTGGCGCTAAGTACCCCCCCATGCGTCGGCAGCAGTAGGGTGGGACCTTCACTGTCATAAGTCCCCTTGCAGGTGGCAGACAGGCTAGGGTCAGCATGGCTTCAGAAACTGGTATTTCTTCCCCCGAAATCCACACAATTGCAACCGGGTCACCTGCGAATAGCACTGTGCCCATGGACACCCTGACGGCGGTCCTTCACTCTTTTGTTGCAAAAATAGAGGCGGTACGTGGAAGGAAAGGTTCACATAAGAGGCCCCTGCCCCCCGTCCTCTGGGGAGAGCTCTGATGCAGATTCCGGCCTGCTGCGGCTGGTGACCCCTGCCCTGACCTATCAGATGTGGCTGACCAGGACAGTTCGGACAGTGAGGATGATTCCCCGTTCGGGTGCGACAAAGCGCTTGTTGAAGCACTTATTACAGCTGTGCGTGATACCCTGAAGATCCCTCTGCTGATGTACTGGTCCCGCAAGCCAGCACGTTGACCTAAGGTGTTCCCGTATTTGACTTATTTTGACAAATCCATCTGCACGGAATGAGGTCTCCCGCAATGGACCTTTCGGTCCCCAAAAACTTGGCGGGGCTTTACCCCTTTGCAGACAGCCTTCTCAAATGGTCAGCTCCTCTGGTGGCGGACCCCCCCAGTATCTAGGTTAAATAAAGTAACCACGATCCCGGTTGAGGGGTCTCCTGCATTCTTTAGGACCTGTAAGCCAGCCATTTACCTAAGGTGTTTTGTATCTGACTTACTTTGACAAGTTAATTTACATTTGCGGGTTACCTAGACTATCTCTTCCTGAGAGCATCTTTCGCCTCAGAATTGGAGGAGGATGTGGCGATCACCATGCAGACCCTGCAAGAATTTGGGTGGCTGTTGAACCTAAAGAAGCCAGTGGTTGTACCGACTCAGCATTTGGAGTACCTGAGTTGACTATTGAACTCCAGGGAAGCGAGGGTTTTTCTCCCCTCAGACAAATTGCTGAACTGCAGATCTGCGGTCAATCTACTGATGAACCACAAGTGGTCTTTGCTCCGCTTTTGCATGTGGGTACTGGGGCTCATGGCCTCCTTCGAGGCAGTACCTTATGCCCAGTTCCACACCAGAGTCCTGCAGAAGGAGATATTGATGAAATGGGACAAATCTCAGTTGTCCCTGGATCGGTAGATCCAGGTGAGCCAACCAGTTAGGGACTCCCTGATCAGGTGGTTGAGGTCCCCGGTGATTCAGTCCGGAAAATCGTTTCTTCCTCTGAAATGGACGGTGATCACTACGGATGCCAGTCTGTCCGGCTGTGGTGGAGTGATGGGGATTCGGTCCGCTCAGGGCCTCTGGTCGACTGAGGAATCCAAGTTGCCGATCAACTTGCTCGAATTAAGAGCGATCAGGCTGTGCTTCCACACTTGGTCGATGAGTCTTCAAGGGTGTCCAAACAGGATCCGAACAGGATACAACGCCACGGCTGTGGCGTACATAAATCACCAAGGGGGAACAATAAGCTCAGCCGCTGCTCGGGAGGTCACTCACATACTTCGGTGGGCAGAGCGGCATATTCCGACTCTGTCGGCCATTTACATCCTGGGGGTGGAAAATTGGCAAGCCAACTATCTGAGTCAGCAGATGCTGGACCCAGGAGAGTGGGCATTGCATCCGGAGATATTCAGTCTGCTGTGCCTGAAGTGGGGCACACCAGATGTGGATCTATTGCCCTCTAGTCTCAATCGGAAGGGACCAAGATTCGTGCCCAGGACCAGGGATCCATGGGCGGACACGTCAGACGCGATGGTGGCTCCGTGGGATCAGTTGCAGCTGTACTACGCCTTTCCTCCGCTAAAACTGTTTCCACGCCTGCTCTGCACAGAGTGAAAGCCGAGGGGGTCCCAGTAATCCTGGTGGCCCTGGTACATAGACCTAGTGCGTCTGGTAGCAGACGTTCCCTGGCGGCTTCCACTGCGGGAGGACCTCTAAAAAGGTCCAATCTTTCACCCTGCTTTACTATTGCTGGCTTTAACAGCATGGCTGTTGAAAGCCAGGTGTTGAGGAACCAGGGTCTGTCGGTCTCGGTGATTCCAACTATGTTGAGGGCGCAGAAATCTTCTTCAAGGAAGATATACCATCGTACTTGGAAGGCCTATATCTCCATGTGTGAGGAGAAAGGGTGGCATCCGCACTCCTTTCCTATATCCAGGATCCTGCTGTTTCTTCAGTAATAGTGTAGACCAGAAGTTGGCGTTGAGTACCATTAAGGGGCAAATTTCAGCTCTGGCTGTCTTTTTCCAGCGACCCCTGGCGTCTCACTCATTAGCGAGTACCTTTTGTTCAGGGGCTGCGACATGTAGACCCTCCGGTGTGTCCTCCGTTACCCCCATGGGATTTGAACCTGGTGTTGGTGCTTCAGTGGCCGCTGTTTCAGAATATCAGGGAGATTCCCCTATTAACCCTTTAATAGAAAGTGGTTTTCCTAGTGGCCATCACATTGGCCAGGAGGGTTTCGGAATTGGCGGCCTTGTCATGCAAGTCGCCTTATCTGGTCTTCCAAAGGGATAAGGTGGTGTTGCGTCCGCAACCGTCCTTTCTACTAAAGGTGGTTTCGGCTTTTCATATAAATGAGGACATTGTATTACCAGCGTTGTGTCCTAAGCCGAAGCACCCCAAGGAGGTGGCCCTTCATGCTCTCAATGTGGTTAGGGCTCTGAAGGTGTACTTGTCTTCCACGACTCCCTTTCGGAAGTCAGACTCACTGTTTGTTTCGGTGGCTGGTCCAAAGAAGGGTATGGCGGTCTCGTCTGCCACCATTTCCAGGTGGATCAGACAGATTGTAGTCCAAGCCTATATCTTGAAGGGGCAGGTGCCCCCCTTTACAGTCACGACCCACTCTACAAGAGCAATTGCAACGTCTTTGGCCTTCCAACACCAAGCGTTTGTCGCTCAGGTGTGCAAGGCGGCAACCTGGTTGTCTGTCCATACGATTACCAAGTTCTACAAGGTAGACGTCAGTGCGTCGGCTGATGCCTGTTTTGGCCACAAAGTTTTACAGGGGGCCGTGTAGTTGCAGTTTTTTTTCCTGGTTTTTCGATAAAAACTCAGTACTGTTTGTTAATGCACTGTTGCATTACTTCCACAAAAAGGTTGCGGTGTCGGATCTCTCCTGTTGAAAATGCCCGGTTATATGGTGAAGTTTTTCCACACACTGCTCTTTTTTTGTGGGTTTCGTTTCACTAGTTCCCACTTGCCATGGTGGATGAAGTTTTTATGCTGTTTTTTTCCCACCCCTCGTTTGGCACTGCTTGGGGACGTCCCATTTCGTAAGAGAGGAGCTGTCGGTCTGTGAATATAAGAGAAAATAGGATTTTTGTACTCGCCACAAAATCCTTTTCTCTGTAATTCACCGACCGACACAGCACCCACCCCTCCTTTTCTCTACGTTATACTGCTTGTTGACTTACTGAGTCTGCTGGGAGCAGCAGGGAGGGTTGTTAGCACAGGGTCGGGCGGGACTGAAAGTTCCGTGTATTGTGTAACTAGTTTGCCTAGTTCTCCTAATGGCAGGCTAAACAACCCATTTAGTTAGAGAGGAGCTGTGTTGGTCGGTGAATTACAGAGAAAAGTATTTTACGGTGAGTACAAAAATCCTATTTTTTTTATTGGTGCATTATAATAAAACAAAAATCACAAGAAATGGCAAATTATATGCGGAGACGCTTAGAGAATCTTTGGCTTCTTTCATGTACACCTTTATATCAAAGCATTATCCAATATACTCCTGATATCCAACATGTTTTGGATTAATATTTATTTCAGGGATCACAAAGAGAAACTGCAATATCTAACAAACATGCAAAAATAGTATTAATATAAAATATGGCATGTAACGTAAAGCATGTATAGATGGCTCAAACAGAGGATGTAGAAAACGTTTAGAATACACTTACTAGGCAAATCAGAGGACACAATGTTTAAAACCAAGCGAGACTCCAGGGTTTCCGCATCCCAGATAATGCAAAAACATTCCAAAAACTCCAGAGTGGTTTGATTGCAAGCTTCACATTATAATAGGATCTGGTGGATGAAAGATTAGTGGGTAGCCTTGTTGGATGGAAAATCGCAGCCCAAACTATGGACTGCCTAATGGACAGATGCCCACATTAATATAATATGACTAGGGGTGCAACGGATAGTCACCGATCCGTGATCAGAATGGGTTACCCCGCTCGGATCACCCAACGCTGCGATCTACGGTCACAGCCTTAGGAAAGCTCCGAAGCGGCGGCCATCTTTCTACACCCTGGCCGTTTACAATGTGATCGCTCCGTCAAATGACGGAGCGATCACTTGTAAACCAGCATCATGTCATGACGCCGGTTCCTCTTCCCCTCTCTGTACTGATCTGTGGAGACAATGGGGGCGCCGTGTCCGCAAGGAGCAGGTCATACAAAGGCGTGGAACCCCCAGATAAATGATAAAAAATAAAGTATACTGAGTGACGTTTCTCTATCAGACTGACAAAAGTTAAAAAGTTAAGTACGATAGCAGGAAAGGCTATCTCTGAAGCTCACATGAGTGTTCAAAGTATCAATATAGCTTAAAAGAAAAAAACTAATATATATGATATCAAGACCTTAATTTAGGATCTAAAACAGAGCCAATGAAGAAAGGCCAGATATAATGAAACTGGTCTGACTGCAGATGATTAGGCTCAAGCAGATCTACTCAAAAATAAAAGGAAATTCCTTATTAAAAATAGAATTGTCCATTATAGGTATATATGTATAACTTTCAATGGTGTATAGCCAATTCAACCTAAACAGCAGCTTAATGTGAGCGCAAAAGCAAAGCGAGAAAGCGTACCAGTGGTCTGATACAAAGTAGCAATGGAATCAATTACACATGCCTTCATCTCGCACATGGCGTCCCAGACAGAGCCAGTAGACACTCCTCCAGCCACGGCCGCAGACCTTGCAACGGTCATGCAAACGATCGCCATGGGTCAGGCCACGCTGATGGATAAAATCGATCATATCCAGACAAATGTGGGCTTTATCCGCAGAGACCTTGACTCCTTCCGTGGCCGTTTGGCGGAGGTGGAGCAGCGGGTCTCGGTGACAGAGGACACAGTGAGGGAACACTCCGGAGACTTACACACGCTAAAGGCTAGAGTGAAATCCCTGGGATGCCATGCAGATGATGCAGAGAACCGCAACAGGCATAACAACCTGCAAATCGTCGGCCTCCCCGAGGGAGCTGAAGGTACAGATCCCACTGCTTTCACTGAGCGCCTCCTCAAGGAGCTGCTTCCCACGGCGCGCTTTTCCCCCTTCTTTACTATTGAGAGAGCTCACCGCATGCTGGCTATGCAGGAACCACAGGGTACAAACCCCCCTTCCCCCCCCCACCCGTACATTTATTTTCAAATTGCTGCATTTTAAAGACGGGGACATGGTTTTGAGGGAAGCCGAAGCACTGCAAGAACTGAAATTTGAGAACACGCGGCTAATGATATTGCCTGACCATTCCATGGAAACCCAGCATCAGTGCAAGTCGTTTAATACCATTTGCGCCAAGCTGCCGGCCAAAGGTCTTAAATACACCAGGGTGCTCCCCTGGTAATGATTTGCTAAATGTAATCACAGATTGTTGAAAGTTTGGTAGTTACTGACAATGCAGTTACCTGTTAATAACATCTGTAATAGTGCTAATTTCATGCTTTATGTACAATATACTGTAAACTGACGTGAATATTTTGGTTGCAATAAATGGACCTTTGAGAATCTTTGGAAAGACTTGGAAATTGCTGTTCGGATGCTCTCCATCCAATCTGACAGAGCTTGAGCTATTTTGCAAAGAAGAATGGGTGAAAATGTCACTCTATAGATGTGCAAAGCTGGTAGAGACAGCCCCAAAAATACCTTTCTTACATGAGGACAAAGTATCCTGTTAGCCAGTTCTTCTTGCTTCACCTATATTCTTCTAAAACCACCTGTGGGATGTCTTTCTCCCTCTGCATGTCCTACCTTGAATGCATTTCGAACAATTTACACTTCACCTTCATGGGTGGTGGGGTTATCGATGACTACCTGCAACATCTTCCCTGTGGAACTGCCAACTTGTGTTTCCTCTCACGACATTTTGTTTACAGGATTCCTTCTTCCTCTTCCAATTAACTGGGTGGTTATTTAAAAAAAATTTCTAGGGTTTGTGCCTCGGGGAATACATTTCTTCATTATTTATGCACATTTTTCCAGAGATGTTGGGGTTCATGGACTTTTATACAGCATCTAGGATCTTTTTTTTCTCTCGCAGGTTTCAGGGCCACCTCCTTTGTTCACATTTTTCTAACTGTTTTTTCTCCTTTCACAGTTTGAGTTTGGTTGTTTGCCTCCACTAGAAACTGGGTCCATTGACATTTTCCTATGGATCTGTTGCTGCTGTTTTTGTCTATTTTTATTCCCACCCTTTGTTTTATTGCTTGAGGACACCCCATGGTATAAGGACCAATTTCTTTGATCCTGTACCATACGATTGAGATGATATAAGTTTTGCTGTACCTGTGGATGCCATATCTTAGAGTATAGGAAAGGACACACTTATTTTCCCCCCCTCTCCTTTGCTCTGTGATCATCTTATTTTGCAAGCTAAGTGGTGAGGGGCGGTTCAATTACGCTTTTGCCAGTGTCCATTCTCCTGAAGAGAGTGGCATGTAACCCATGGTCTAACTAGAAACCTCTGTGTCCTATACTATACTCCAAGAGATAGAATTTACAGGTATGTCAATATTCCTATTTTTGTAATTTCCAGAGTTGAGCTTTAAAGTGATTAAGTCTTGTTTTTTTTTCCCCGCATCAAAAATAACAAACAAGTTATATTTATTTGCTTTGTGCAGTGGATTTGCACAGATTAGCCCAGATCCTCGAATCCCTCTTTGGCTCTCTTGTTGAGTGCCCCCACAGCAAACAGCTTACTATGGGGGCACCATACCTAAGTCACTGCTCCCTGCGTCCGTTCAGACTTGGAGCCCTGGTTCAAACCCCCCCCCCCCCGATTGAGCCAGTGGCACCGCTGCTGTCTAGGCCAATCGGGAGGTGAGTCCCAGACAGCTGAGTCACTTGTGAACCGAGATGGGGCCTCAGGTAAGTATTAGGGGATGCTGGGGTGGCTGATGCACACAGAAGGATTTTTATCCTAATGCGTAGAATGTATTAAGATAAAAGAACCTTCTGACTTTACAAGCCCTATAATAGAAAAATGTTTGGAGTTGAGCCTTAAAGCCATATGATAGCCAACAGGAGACTTGAAAGTCGTGCGACTTTGCAAGGCGACTTCCTGGCGATTTGCTGATGACTTGAGTACTTTGATGCAACATTAGAAGCCCCTTTCAGAAATGCCTGGTTAATCTTCCTGTAATATTGAATCCAAATCACATCAATGTACATGAGGATCTGACTTGGAGGTGACTTCCATTAAAGTCTATGGGCACACATCGGATAGAAGTCGCCTTAAAGTAGTACAAGAACCTTATCCAAAGGGAGTGACTTCAGTAGTGCTAATTACGACTGCTCTCATTGACTAACATGGTATTTCACATGTCGTGCAATTTGGGGTCTCAAAAGTCAAATCCCAGGTCACGACAGTGTGAACCAAGCCTTAATGCCAACCTGTCTGGATAGATATATGGGAGGGCTTTCAGCACTTTTTGAATGATAAAAATAGGATTTTTGTACTCACCGTAAAATCCCTTTCTCTGATGTTCATTGACGGACACAGCACTTTAATCTTGACTTTAGGGTTATATCGCCACCTTTAGGAGAGGACTAGGCAGAACACGCATAAAACGAGCACAGTACTGCCCAGGGGGCGGTCCTACTGGCTATAACCCCTCACTCTGCTTCCAGCAGCTCAGTTTGTCAAAAAGCAGTACAAATATAAATAGGAGGGGTGGTTGCTGTGTCCGCCAATGAACATCAGAGAAAAGGATTTTACGGTGAGTACAAAAATCCTATTTTCTCTTCTGTTCATTGGCGGACAGCACTTAAAGCGCTAGAGAACTAACAAACACAGTTCCTCGTGACCACAAGAACATGTCCGCGGCAAACATTACCCCCTGCATGCTGCAAAACAAAGGCAAATGGCTGTGGTTCCCGCTCCGAATGTTCGCCCCGCATGTCGGCAAACGAAGGTGAAAAACGAAGGGATAACCGAGCGGACCAAACAACTTTAAAATGAAAGGATAAACAAGCAGAACAACCTAAGTTAAAACGAAGGGGAAAAACTAGCGGACAACGAACGCACAGCACAACCCCTTGCCAGGACCCAGAGAACCCCTGGGTCAGGTACGTGCACTGCATCCCCTACACCCAGCCACACACAGCACCCCCTTAGCATGGGGAGGAGGGAAGAGGCATGGAGAGAAGAAAGGGAGTGAGACCCCCTTATCGACCTCCCAGGGAGTGCCCAGCTACTCCAACCTGCCTAAACAGGTGGAACCATACTTACCCCTCCTGCAGGGACTACTGGATGCACTCCACAGGCGACCCATCACCCGAGCAGTACAGGGTGGCTGTTGGCCATGGCACACTTTGACACGGACACTAGTAGCCCGGTCATATGTGTGCCCCGGAGCATATAGCTCACCGGCCGCCCCTGGACCAGACTGGGGCCTGTCGCTGCTAACCGATCGCAGAGCTAAGATCTGCACACGCCCGATGGCCAGCCTGTCACCCAGCCTGGCTGTTGATTGTAGATCACAGGAAGCAAAAACAACAAAAAAGAAAAAAATTCAAAGACCACTGGTCCCCACAGGAAGCCAGGTCATTCTAGACTAGGCAGAAAAAAACTGAGCTGCTGGGAGCAGAGTGAGGTGTTATAGCCAGTAGGGCTGCCCCCTGGACGATGCTGTGCTTGTTTTTTGTGTTCTGCCTAGTCCTCTCCTAAAGATGGTGATATAACCCTGAGGTCAAGATTAAAGTGCTGTGTCCGTCAATGAACGAAAGAGAGAGGTTGTGTTTTTCTGAAACATTTATTCATGCAGACTTGTAAAATTAGGGGTCCATTTAAGTAACGTCTTTTAAAATAATGATTATACTAGTACATGAACATTTCAGGTTTTTATTTTGTGTTTTCTCTGAGGAAATTCACAGCTTTTGCTTTTGAAACAGGGAAGCTTTTGCATAAACTAATGGAGGAGAAGGGATATTCATTTCCATCACGCAATTCAGAACTGAACTCTGCAGAAGCAGGTGAGATGATTCTAGGAATACCAGTTATTCCAATAGACAGTGAGTGCCTCTTATATTGCTATTTACACAGCCGTGTTCATACAAACTGTTTCCGGAACGTGGAAAACCGAGCCCTTATTGGCCAGCTTCATCTGCTGCTAGACAGCTCTTATTAACTTTGACATTTATTCATAGATAAAAGTATGATGCACAAATTGGTATGCATGCTTTTTGCATGAAAGGTTTTGTCTTTACATTAATTATACTTCTGCAAATCTATTTGTTCAACACAGTATTACAAAATGTATACTTTCTGTATTTTAAATTTAGACTTTTCCTAAAAGTGTTTCTAAATTATTTTCTATTTCTAAACTGTTTATAAATGTAGACTTCCCCATGACTTCTGATAAACATGCACAGTTGGAGAACAGTATAGATACTGTCATCCAGTAGAGGGAGATCACAGTGCACTACATGCTAAAACACTTTTTTTTTTTTTTTTTGTAATTGAAGTGTTTTGTCTTGGCAAAAAAAAAATCAGTGCATTTCTAACACAATTTCCCATGTTTTATTGCACTGTAAATGCAAAAAACTACTAATGCTTCAGGGATTAAGTGAGCTCCTAACGCTTGAACTGACAACACTAGGGTGTTGATTTACTAAAACTTGAGCGTGCAAAATCTGGTGCAGCTGTGCATGGTAGCCAGTCCGCTTCTAACTAGCTTGTTTAATTAAGCTTTGTCCAAAATCCGAAAACATGTTTCTGTGCAGAGCAGAAGCAGATTTTGCACTTTCCTGTTTAAGTAACTCAACCCCGATGTCTCTGCTGCCTTGAGTAGGATTGTCTACCCTGGCTTCTGCTCTCTCTGCCTCTTTCTAATCCTCTCTGCATGCATATGTTGTCTTCCTTCCCCTTGTTGCCTTGACTCCCAAGAGACTACCTAGCGACAGAAACGACTACACACTGTGGGGTTGATTTACTAAAATTAGAAGCTCTTTCAAAGCTTGTTCAATTAAGCTTTAACAAAAAAAACATGGAAGCTGATTGGTTTCAGATTTTGCACTCTTTAATTTTAGTAGGCCAACTCCTGTGTGTAGAAATAAGGCTCTACGGAAATGTAGCTCTGGGGTCATGCCTATGTCAGGATCTGTCTTCCCTGCAGCTGTCCCGAAATCAATTTGAAGATGTCAGGGGGAGCTGTTTCCTGCTACAGGACAACAAGATAAAAAAAATTATTCTGAGACGTGCTCTAAAGGGAAGAGGAAGGTTTTAGTGTTAAAATTGGACACACACATTAACATACATGCATTACTGTACATAACCCAAAACAGTTGTTTCCCATTAACAGTCCTATCCAAAAGGAGATGAAAGTTCAGATGCCATTTTTGTTTGTAAAACATGTGCCCTTTTTTGTGCTTTAATCCTACTCAGAGTTCTGCATTGCGTTCACCTGAAAAGCAATATAGTTGCAGCTGTCATTGGCGTGGCTTTATTTATAAACAGACTTGCTTCAAATGTCATTGCTGACATTGCAATCTCTTTATTGGAACACTGCTAATTTGTAGAGCCAGAGCCATTGGTGGCAGTTAGATCTTACAGTATGAAGTGTGCACATCTAAAAGTGTAACGGGGATTAAAGGAGAAGTTCAGCCAAAACTTGTTTGGGCTTCAAATGGATTTGGGCTTCAAATGGATCACAGAAGTGCTGTTCCTTTTGCACTCCTGTGACCTGTTTTTAGCAGAGAGCAGGCTGAAGTCCGCCATCGGCGATGTCCGATCACTCGGTTCTCAGTGCAGAGATGGCAGGGGGACAGATGCTGCATCCACCTAGGTAAGTATGAAACTGAAAAAAAATAAATATAAATCCCATACTTTTCTTTTAAAGTTCCCTTTGCATGAGGCATCTTGCAGGAAAACATTAAAAGTACAGTATATGTGAAATTGATAAAGGAAAGTAACGATATACTATTGATACATTTTAAAAGCTTTAGTTTAGTTAATTTAAACACAATGCATACATATTTGTTGCCATCTGCAAGTGGCTTACTTGGGTTATGGCTGAAGATATCGGCCATAACCCCAGTAACATTTTTTTGGTATCATTTCTTTTTCCCAGTAGACAGGCTGCTTTACCATGAAACTGGTCCGAGTGGCTCCATGAGCCACTAGGCTGGTTTCTGAAGTGGAGGGGGAGGGGACATCAATCCCCCCTCCATCTCCAGATCTTCTCGGACATACCGTTACTGTCGGTTCGCCCCATAAAGAGAACCTATTACCCTTATTTCTTTTACAAGGGATGTTTACATTCTTTGTATTGAGAATAAAAGTGATAAAAGGAAATGTAAACGAATGGTGTACAAATAGAAATGAAGTTAAATATTAATAAATTTAAATAGCCCCCATCCTACATGCCCACACACAGAAGTGAACTCATGCAAATCGAGAGCACATATGTAAACTGTATTCGAACCACACTTGAGGCATCTCTGCAAACCTTGGCGCAAGAGCAGTAATTGTAGCACGAAACTTCCTAAACAGGTAGGTTGTAAAGGTGTTTAAAGTGTCACCTATGGAGCTGTTTAAATACGCAGTTTGTCGCCATTCCACGAGCATACACAATTTTAAAGCGCAACGTGTGGCGTATCTATCTACTCAGTGCGGTGTTAATTTTGACTTTCAATTTAGGTTTAGTCTTTTCACTAAAATGCCGTTTTAGTCCTATTTTAGTAGACTAAAATCTCCAGTACATTTTAGTCTACTAAAATCAAATGGATTTAGATAAATTGCAAAAAATTTAAGCATTTTACTAGAATTTTCAAAGTGCTTATATACTCCTGGAGTAAAAAAAATCGAATAATATGCTATTTGATATTAAAGGTTAAAAAAAAAAAAGTTATACTTGCCTCCTCTGTACAGTTGGTTTTGCACAGAGCGGGCCAGATCCACCTCTTCTCGGGTCCCTAGTTTCTACTCCTGGCTGCTCCCTCCTATTGAGTGTCCCCTCAGCCAGCAGCTCTCTTTGGGGCACCCGAGCTGAGTCAGAACTGTGTATCCGTTCAGACATGGAGCCCTGACCCTGCCCTCTCTTGCTCATGATTGACTGACTTTCATAGCTGCGGTTAGTGGTATAGTATCTGAACAGATCAATATCTGATCATATCTATACTAGTGTCCCCAGCAGTTTAGGGTTTCCGAAAAATGAAGCGTTAGCGGGATCAGCCCAGATACCTGCTTGCACCTGCGTTTAGCCCCTCCGCCCAGCCCGGCCCATCCAAGTGCAGTATCGATAGATCACTGTCACGTACTAAACACATAACTGCAGCTTTCGTAGAGTCAGGCCTGATCCCTGCAATCTCTAACAGTTTTTTTTGGTAGCATTTTGATAGTCGCTGACAGCCTAGGAGCTTTTTTTTTTTTTTTTTTTTTTTTTTTTAAACCCGTGAGTCTCACTAGTGTACCATTAAATTTATAGCCCAAAATGGCAAATTGAGGTACACTAGTGAAAAGGCCTACACATTTCTGAGCATGGCAGATGGTGAAGAGGAAGCCAATCATCTGTCAGATTCAGGCTCAGAATATGATCCTGTAGAGGACAGCGGCTCCATGACAGATAGCTCTGACAATGGCGTTATGGTTCCTGCCAAGGTCAGGCGTACCAGACCCCGAACTACTTCTGTTGTTGATGTGCAAGATCCGCAGGTCCCTCGTATGGAGCGGAGCAGTACTAGTGCCGCTCATCCTTCTGGTGAACTGGCAAGCACCAGGGGCCTAGTACACCCTGTTCGTAGTCAAACCAGCACTGCAGTAGCACATGGTAATGTGGTGAGTCCCATAAGTGCAGTTCATGCTGGTCAGGTGACAAGCACAAGTAGTGTCCTGCTGCCACCAAGAAGACTAACACCGGCCCGTCGTGCCCATAGTGACCTTCCTGCTGCTTTCGCCAATCCTGATTGGGAACCCACCACTTGTGCAGCACCTGTACTTCCCCCATTCACTGGCCAACCCGACATTCAGGTGGAAACAGTGGATTTTACTTCACTTGGTTTTTATTCGCTGTTTTTCATCGAAGAGCTCTATAGATCTATTGTGGACCAAAGCAATTTGTATGCTGGTCAACACATCGCCACTATTCCCCAATCCTCCCTTGCCAGAGATTGGAAACAAATTACGCTTTCCGAATTTAAGATCTTTTTGGGCCTTTCCCTCAACATGGGCATAACCATAACCAAAAAGAGTGAGTTGCGGTCATATTGGTCCACTGACCCAGTTCACCATATGCACGTGTTCTCTGCTTCCATAGCCAGGGCACGATACAAGCAGATCTTGCGGTTCATGCATTTCAATGACAATAAACTCTGTCATCATCGTGGGGACCCTGGATACGATCGGCTCTACAAAATTCTGCCCCCCGTAAACCACTTCAACCAACGTTTTGCAGACTTGTTTTTACTCCCCAAGTTGTCTACGTTGATGAGTCCCTGATTGTTTTCTGGCCACTTGTCATTCAAACAGTACCTTCCAAGCGTGCCAGATACTGGGTCAAGATGTATAAGCGCTGTGACAGGGCCACTGGTTATACATGTAGTTTTATGGTTTACGAGGGCAAAGATCGTGACATAGAGCCGACAAACTGCCCTGACTACATAGGAAGCGCTGACAAGATTGTGTTTGACTTGGTGTCACCCTTATTCGGAAAAGGGTACCACTTTTACATGGACAATTATTACACGAGCGTGCCACTGTTTAATCGTTTTATCACCAGATTGTAGCATGTGGCACAGTGTGACCTAATCACAGACGCTTTCCCCAGCAGCTTTTAGACTCCCGTTTTAGGCTGGGGGAGAGAGCCTGTTTGCAGTGTAATAACTTGCTCGCTATGAAATGGAGGGATAAAAAGAATGTTTTCGGTCTTGCCTCCTTTCATGCAGACTTGGCGGTTCAAATTACTACGGCGACTGGTGTTGTTGAGAAACCCCTCTGTGTCCACGAATATAAACAAAATATGGGAGGGGTAGACCTCAACGACCAGTTGTTGCCACCATACCTAGCTGCCTGGTACAAAAATGTGTCTATTTCAATTGGCTTTGAACGCTCATGTGCGATACAGAGCTTCAGGAGGGACTGTATCCTTCCTTAAATTCCAGGAAGAGATCGTTGGAGCCCTTCTGTATCCAGACGGTGCTCCACCTCACCTTCCCTAACCAAATACAGTAATTTGGCTCCATGAGAGGAATTTTCCTTATGTCCTTCCGAGTACCCCTACCCAATGAACCCCCCAAAGAAGATGTCATGTCCGCAGCAAGCGCGGATATAGGCGTGACACCCTTTATTATTGTCCCTGCTGTCCTGACAATCCTGGTCTTTGCATTGGTGAATGTTTTGAATGCTACTATTCACTAGTTGAGTATTAGCATAGGGTACAGCATTGCATAGACTAGGCACACGTTCACAGGGCCTCCCAAGATGCCATCGCTTTTTGAGAGACCCAAACCGCTGGAACTATTAGAACCGTTAGTTACAAAATAAATTGTAAAAAAATATATAAAAACCAAAAATAGTTGTCTCGCTCTCTCTCTCCCCTCTCTCTCTCCCCACTCTCTCTCCCCACTCTCTCTCCCCCTCTCTCTCGCTCTCTCTCGCTCTCTCTCGCTCTCTCTCGCTCTCTCTCGCTCTCTCTCGCTCTCTCTCGCTCTCTCTCGCGCTCTCTCGCGCTCTCTCTCGCTCTCTCTCGCGCTCTCTCTCGCTCTCTCTCTCTCTCCCCCCTCTCGCTCTCTCTCTTCTTGCTCTCTCTCGCGCTCTCTCTCTCTCTCTCTCTCTCGCTCTCGCTGTCCCCTCTCTATTCTGCTCTTTTTTTGCCGTATTCTCTTCTGCAATGTTTTATTGTTATGTTTTATGTTTGCTTTTCAGGTATGCAATTTTTTTATACTGTTTTTTTTGTTTTCAGGTACGCCATTCAGCTGCAGAGCGGATTTATTTATCTTGAAAGCAACAGCGTTTGCTCCCATGATACATAAAGCAGTGACTCCAGCGCTGTCGGAGGTGATTTCACCACCACAGTTCAAAAAAAGAGCATACCGTATATACTCGAGTATAAGCCGAGATTTTCAGCCTCTTTTTTGAGGCTGAAAGTGCCCCCCTCGGCTTATACTCGAGTCATCGCTGTCTGCCCGCTCGATCAGCGTGTCGAGCAGACAGACAGCGGCCATTCTATGATTCAAAAGCCGCGCCTCCGGCTCCGCCTTCGCTTGTGATAGGCGGAACACTGAATTTCCCAGCAGCCTGTGTTCCGCCTATCACGGGCATCCGCTCATCCTCGTACTACGGACGAGGATGATACGACGTCCGTGATAGGCGGAACACAGGCTGCTGGGAAATTCAGTGTTCCGCCTATCACAGGCGAAGGAGGAGGCGCGGCTTTTGAATTTTACAATGGCCGCCGACGAAGAGGGCACGGGACGGAGGCAAGGCAAGGCACGGCACGGGACGGGACGGGACGAAGGCAAGGCACGACACGGGACGGAGGCTCGGGACAAAGGCTCGGGACACAGGTAGGCTGGACACACACACACACACACACACACACACACACACACACACACACACACACACACACACACACACACACACACGGATGGAGACACACACACACGGATGGATGGAGACACACACACACACAGGGATGGATGGATGGATGGAGACACACACACACACAGGGATGGATGGATGGATGGATGGAGACACACACACACAGGGATGGATGGATGGATGGACACACACAGGGATGGATGGACGGACACACAGGGATGGACGGACACACAGGGATGGACGGACACACACACAGGGATGGACAGGCATGTCTCACCCTCGGCTTATACACGAGTCAATAAGTTTGCCAGTTTTTTTGGGGGTAAATTGGGGGCCTCGGCTTATATTCGGGTCGGCCTATACTCGAGTATATACGGTATATGCCGAAGCACAGGGGGCAGAGGAGCGATTTGCTCCTACCTTTTGTGGGAGGATGCCCCCATGCTTCGGCATAAATAAATGGTGCATGTATGCCCATCATTAAAGTGGGTGGATGAAGGGAGGTATTCTAATGGTGGGCATACCCACTGATCTTTTTTTTTTTTTTCATTCAGCCCACAGGTGCATGAAAAAAAAGATTACAATATATAGCCAACAAGGACCACCAACATACTGGTATGTTGCCGGACTTTGAGTGGTTATACCAGAATGATGCCTGCAGGCTTGGGTATCATCTTGGTATCATTCTTTTCCGCCAGCGGTCGGCTTTCATGTAAAAGCAATCCTAGCGGCTAATTAGCCTCTAGACTGCTTTTATAAGCAGTGGGAGGGAATGTCCTCCCAGCCGCCCCCCCCCCTCCCCTGTTCTCCATGGTTTTCTCTGGCTCTCCTGTCCCAACAGGGAACCTGAGAATGCAGCCGGTGATTCGGCCAGCTGACCATAGAGCTGATCAGAGACCAGAACGGCTCCAATCATATCTATGGCCTAAGAAACTGGAAGGTACAAGCATTTTATGACTTGGATTTCACCTGATGTAAACAGCGCCATTGGGAAAGCATTTCATCATCGATCTTGGTGTGGTCAGATGCTTTGAGGGCAGAGGAGAGATCTAGGGTCTAATAGACCTCAATTATTTCAAGAGAGTACCTGTCACTACCTATTGCTATCATAGGGGATATTTACATTTCCTGAGATCATCTTTTTTATTTCATCAAACATTTGTGCCAAATGGTGTGTTTAATGCATTAACATTTTAAAAAGTGTGTCCCCCCCCCCCCCCCCCAAAAAAGCGTTTGAAAAATCTCTGTGCAAATATTGTGTAAAAAAAAAAAAATGAAACGCCCACCATTTTAATCTGTAGGGCCTTTGCTTTAAAAAAATATATATAATGTTTGGGGGTTCAAAGTAGTTTTCTGGCAACATTTTTTTTTCATGTAAACAAAGTGTCAGAAAGGGCTTTGTCTTCAAGTGGTTAGAAGAGTGGGTGATGAGTGACATAAGCTTCTAAATGTTGTGCATAACATGCCAGGACCGTTCAAAACCCCCCCAAATGACCCAATTTTGGATAGTGAACACCCCAAGCTATTTGCCGAGTCATGTCGAGTCCATGGAATATTTTATATTGTGACACAAGTTGTGGGAAAAAGACCATGTATTTATTTTTTTTTGCACAAAGTTGTCACTAAATGATATATTGCTCAAACATGCCATGGGCATATATGAAATTACCCCCCAAAATACATTTTGTTGCTTCTCCTAAGTACGGGGATACCAAATGTGAGACTTTTTGGGAGCCTAGCCGCGTACAGGACCCCAAAAACCAAGCACCACCTTCAGGCTTTCTAAGGGTGTAAATGTTTAATTTCACTCCACTACCTATCACAGTTTTGGAATGCCCAGATGGCATACACCCCCCCCCCCCATATTAAACCCATTTTGGAAAGTAGACACCCCAAGCTATTTGCTGAGAGATATGGTGAGTTTTGCAGACCTCACTTTTTTGTCAATTTTGAAAATTGAAAAAATAAAAATAATTTTTCTTGTCTGTCTTCATTTTCAAAAACAAATGAGAGCTGCAAAATACTCACCATGCCTATCGGCAAATAACTTGGGGTGTCTACTTTCCAAGATGGGGTCATTTGGGGGGGGGGGGGGAGAGAGTTGTGCTCTCTTGACATTTTATGGCCTTTGAAACCGTGATAGATAGTGAGGAGTGAAATCAAGAATTTACGCCCTTAGAAATCCTGAAGGCGTTGCTTGGTTTTCGGGGCCCCGTACGCAGCTAGGCTCCCAAAAAGTCCCACATATGCGGTATCCCCATACTCAGGAGCAGCAGCAGAATGTATTTTGGGGTGTAATTCCACATATGTCCATAGCATGTTTGAGCAATATTTCATTTAGTGAAAACTTTGTGAAAAATAAAAAATAAGTTTGCCATTTTCTCGCAACTTGTGGCAAAATATAAAAAATTTCATGGACTCAACATGCCTCTCAGCAAATAGCTTGGGGTGTCTACTTTCCAAAATGGGGTATTGGGAAGGGGGGGGGGGTTGTACCATCTTGGCGTTTAATAATGCCTTAAAATCTTTGTGGGTTGAGTTTATTTTATTTTTTTTATAACAAAAATTAGAAAATATAATTTTCTTTGAAAATTTTTGGTCTTTTTCCATTTATAGCGCAAAAAATAAAAACCGCAGAGCTGATCAAATACCATCAAAACAAAGCTCTATTTGTGGGGAAAAAGGACACATTTAATTTTTCGTACAGCAGTTAAAGCAAGACAGTGGCAAATTGTAAAAAGTGCTCTGGTCAGGAAGGGGGGTAAATCCTTCCTGGGCTGAAGTGGTTAAAGTAAATGTTCTCATGCCTAGGTGTCGCCACTGGGGACTGTATGAAGCATGTACCTTCTCATGCTTTGCTCAGAAATCATGCTGTGTCTCAGAAGCAGCAGACTTTTTTTCCTCTAGCAGGCAAGCCTCTTGTAAGTTTGGGGGATTTTTGCTTCCTCCAGATTCTTCCCCTCTTCATGAGGCTGAGTATAAGGGAGAACTGAAAACAGTCTGCATTGCTGTTTTCTTTCACCGCACCTACACGGGGGCGCCTTCCAGGTCTCCTCTACACTATCCCTCCCTCACAAGCCAATCCCATTGGATCGGAGGCCCGTGCTTGCGCGGAACAACTCTTTTGAAGAGGGGGGGGGGGGAGATGCAAGGTGGGGGTGGGGGTAGGGCTTAGCGCTGCGTTTGGCGTCCTCCAGCGTGGGAGTGTGTTTTTTTTTTTGTTTTGTTTTTTAAAACTCAATTTGTGCTGGCTGAAAATTTTTCAGACACATGAGAGCGAAGGGAGCATGAAAGAGGTTTTGGTGACAGACATTTCCTGCTTAACACATTTACTATTTGCATGAGGCTGAGCATTGATAGCAGTGGCAATGGCTGGACTTTTGCTCAAGCAGTGGATGCGATTTCTTCTGATAGTACCTCTGCTTTGTGCATCGGGCTAAGGTCAGAAGGGGGGTTAAAACACCCCCAAAATAGAGCATAAAAGGTTCCCCTCAAGCTCTGGAAAGTCTACTCATCTCTACAAATGGCATCCTCTCCTGAGAGGAAGTGGATGGGCAGAATGAGCATTGGGGCCATGAAATGTTTGTAACTGTTCAACACTGCAGCCCCTGTGTATTTTACCAAAAGATCTTTTTTCCCTTAGCCATGCTGGGTTTAAAAAAAATAAATAAAATTTAGAGACTTTAATCACACAGGTTCTTTCATTCAAAATTAGAAACTAGGGGCGGGAGAAGACGATTCCCCTCAGGGGACCGTGGTGGGGCTGATGACTTCTCTTCTGAGGTGCCAAATGTGGGAGAATCAGCTGATTTCAATCTTAAGATTGATGGTGCAGTTGCTTTTTGTATGGTCTGCTCCACATTTATGCTCCCCTGATTGGGTTTGCTAAAGCCTCCTTAAACTGTGCATGCCTTTTCTTGTCCATTTATTGTTGCAAAAGTTTTTTGTATCGGAGAGGCTCTCCCAGAGAAACATTTTTATTTTTCCTCCTATAAGATTTTTACACTTTATCCTATGGTGGAGGGAATTCACTAAGAGTTTACCAGCAATTAACGCTGCTCCTCTGTGAATAAGAGCTTTTGTTTGGCAGACAATGCTCAAATGCTTAGGCATCCAACGGATAAAATGTTGGCATTCCTGTTAAAAAAACAAAAAAAAAAAAAAAACTTTTATTCTCTGGTAGATTGAGCAGCCTGCACTAACAGTAATTGCTTAAAGAGGAGGTAAACCCTCATGGGTTTACTTCCTCTTTCATTCCCTGCAAAGGTAAAGCATAATGGACTACTATGCATCGCCGGGTGCCGCGCTCAGTGCGCCTGTGCGCCGCTGTCTACGGCGCATGCGCCGTACACAGCGGTGCCTGTTTTTCGGAAAATATCTCCTAAACTGTGTAGGTTTAGGAGATATTTCTTGGACCTACAGGTAAGCCTTAATCTAAGCTTACCTGTAGGTCAATGTGTGTTGTAAGGGTTTACAACCACTTTAATCATTGTGAGGCTAGTTTAAAAGGTGTTCAGGTAAGGCCAAGGATCTGGCAGCTTTAGGTTTGCAATAATTGCTTTGTGAGTTTCTATTGTAGAACCTCCACAAGGCCCTCTTGCAAGTGCTCGCTTATAAACTAGCCAATCGCACAACTGCTGAGATGCCTACGGCCACATCACCCTGTAAGCACCTGATCTCGTCTGATCTCAGAGGCTAAGCAGGGTCAGGCCTGGTTAGTACCTGTATGGGAGACCACCTGGGAATACCAGGTGCTATACATGGTTCTGTGTACATTGTTGCTAACAAACAGCTAAACGCATGAGTGAGGCAACGCATGTCAGCGGAGGAAAAATGTACTTTCACCATGCAGAAGCTCATGGCTAGTCTTCCCTTTGAAACAGCTAATTGAAAATGTTTGGATAATTCATCCAAAGAAATTCTAGTGGGAAAAGTACCCCCTTTTGCCATTTAACTAAAGGAGTAAATAGATTTTCATTTTTAAAGCACCTTTTGTGCCAGGGGCATCGGCTTCCAGGCAGTCACGACTTCCACCATCAGGTTCAAAAGGTAATCCTCAGATTTAACCCCAGGGACAAAAGAGGTCTTGGGGGAGGAAACCTACAAGATACTGAAGCCTCCTTATGAGGAGACGCCCTGCTCGCTCAATAGGGGAAATTCTTTTGCAGTTCTCAAGGATCTCGCAGGAAGACAAATAGGGGACTTCCTCAATAGCTCCATGGTACAAGCAGGAGTTCCAAGATTTCCAGTCTCCTCATTCTCTATCCGATTAGTAGTCTGCTTCCTACAAGGGGGAGAACTTCTGGCATTGATCGACATCAAGGGTGCTTATTGCCATGTGCCGAACTTCCCCCACTCACCAGAAATTTCTACGCTTCGAGATGGAAAATCTTTATTTCCAGTTTGTAGCCGTACTTTTTTTGGCCTAGCTACTGCACCTCAAGTCTTTATAAAGACCCTGGCTCCTCCTTTAGTCGGGTTAAGGGCTTAAAGTATAACGATACTAGCCTACTTAGACAATCTACTCTTGATAGATCAATAGGTAGGCCATTTAAATCAAAGTCTGGTCACTGCAGTCAGCTACCTGGAATACTTTAGGTTGGATCCTCAACCTAGAAAAATCCTTCTTAAAACCATCAAGGGGATTACAGTACTTAGGCTGATCATAGATACAGTCCAGAAAATTTTATTTTTGCTCCAGGAAGGAATCAGTTCCTTAAAGGAACTGATCCGGTGGGTCAAAACAAAGAAGAACCCTTCTATTCATCTTTGCATGAGTTTATTGGGAAAAATGGTGGCTTCTTTCAAGCACATTCCTTATGTGCAGTTTCATTCAAGACTGCTGCAAAACAGTATCCTGTCTACTTGTGGAACAAGAAGTTCCAAATTCTGGACTTCGTGATGCGTTTATCCGCCAAAGTGTGCCAGAGCCACAATTGGTGGTTAATATCAAAAAATCTTCAAAAAGAAGATGCCAGCCTTTTGGGCTGGGGAGCAGTCCTGGAAGAAGGGAAGTGGTACAAATCAGTTGACCTTGCCCATCAATATTCTAGAGATTCAAGGCAGTATGCCTGGCCCTAAAGGCCTGGACACTCAGAATACTGAATTATGCTGTCATGATCCAATCGACAATGCCACAGCTGTGACTTGTATCGATCACCAAGAGGGTACGAGAAGTCATGCGGCCCAGAGAGGTGAATCCTATTCTGGCAGAAAACATCTCTTGCCTATCGTCAGTTTTCATTCTGGGGATGGGAAATTGGCAGGCGGACTACTTGAGTAGCCAACAATTGTTCCTTGGAGAATGGTCCCTTCATCCCGAGGTCTATCTGTATGCCAAAAATGGGGCGTTCCGGACATGGATCTGTTTGCGTCCAGGTTCAAAATCAAGATCGACAACTTTGTGTCAAGGACAAGGGTTCCGATGACATATGGAACAGATGCCTCTGTCTTTCCATGGGATCAGTTTTCACTGATCTATATGTTCCCTCCTGTTCTGCTTCCATGTCTCCTACGCAGGATCAAGCAAGAGGGAAAGGAGGTGATTCTGGTGGCCCCAGCATGGCCCAAGAGATTTTGGTTTGCCTAGATTATAAGGGTGGCGGTAGGGGACCCTTGGACCCTGCCCCCGTGGCCAGACCTTCTCTCGCAAGGTCAGGTATTCCATCCTACCTTACGAATACTTAATTTAACGGTTTGGCTATTGAGACCCACATTCTAAAGTACTCAGCTTCAGTAGTTTATACCTTGGTTAATGCTTTAAGGCCGGCCTCCACAATCATACATTATAGAGTCTGGAAGGCATATGTCTACTGGTGTGAATCCAGGGGTTGGCACCCCAGGAAATCTATCATAGGATCCTTGAGTTCCTGCAGATGGGATCAGTAATGAAGCTGGCCATGAGCACTATCAAGGCCAGATGTCGGCCTTTTCAGTGTTTTTTTAAATGACCACTTGCTTCGCACTCTCTGGTTCGTAACCTTATCTATGAGGTAACACAGATTAATCCCCCCCCCCCCCCCCCCCGGGTGGTGAGTCTAGCGCCAAGTACCTCCGAAACCCCCCGTGCGGCGGCAGCAGGAGGGTGGGACCTTCAGTGTCCTAAGTCCCCTTGCGGATGGCAGACAGGATGGGGGCAGCATGGCTTCAGAAACTGGTGTTTCTTCCCCCTGAAATCCACGAAATGCAACCGGGTCACCTGCGGATAGCACTGTGTCGGTGGTCCTTCACACTTTTGTTGCAAAAGTAGAGGCGGTGCATGGAAGGAAAGGTGCACGTAAGAGGCCCCTGCCCCCCCATCCTCTGGGGAGAGCTCTGATGCAGACACTGGCCCTGCTGCATCTGGTGACCCCTGCTCTGACCTATCAGACGTGACTGACCAGGACCATTCGGACAGTGAGGATGATTCCGGGTCCGGGCGCGACAAAGCGCTTGTTGGAGCACTCGTCACAGCTGTGCGTGATAACCTGAAAATTCAGGGGCCAGCGGATCACTCTGCTGATGTACCAGTCCCTTTCGAGTCCCACAAGCCAGCACGTTCACTTAAGGTGTTCCCGTATTTGACTTATTTTGACAAATTCATCTACAGGGATTGGGGTCGCCCGCAAAGGACCTTTTTCGGCCCCCAAAAATTTGGCAGTACCTTACCCCTTTGAGGACAGCCTTCTCAAAAAGTGGTCGGCTCCTCCGGTCGTCGACCCCCCCAGTATCTAGGTTAAAGTAACCACGATCCCGGTTGAGGGGACTCTTGCATTCAAGGATCCCGTGGATAGGAAGGCCGAGGTGGTGGCTCGTTCCTTATTTACGGTTGTGGGGTCAGCTATGCGAGCTGTCCTGGCATCCGCACTGGTGTCAGACACTGAGTGGGCAAAACGTTTGCACCGCGAATTGGGAGAGCAGAACGCCTCCCCTGTCTGAGTGGAACTAGTGCAAGGCCTTAAGTACGTTTGTGATGCGGCCCCGGATACTCTCCCTCTGTTATCCAAGGCTTCCGTGTCAGCTGTGGTGCTGAGGCGCCTAATTTGACTGAAATGCTGGTCTGCTGACCAGGCATCCAAGAAGGCCCTGACGGATCTTCCCTTCATTGGCGAGCGGCTCTTTGGAGCCTCGTTGGATGACACTATTAAGAATGCCACAGGTGGTAAGAGTACACTACTCCCACAGGCCAGGAAGGCTAAGGAGCCTTGCCGCAAGCAAGGGCCCTCTTTTTCCGCTCACAAGCGGCTTTTTCATTCGCCCGGTGCTTCAGGAAAAGTCCCCCAGCCCGACAGGACACCCACGGACGGTCAGAAGCGTCCCTGGAGTTGCAAGCCTGTCACCAAAAGTGCTATCGCATGAAGGTTTGCCCCCACCCACTTATCGGGTTGGGGGGTCACCTTCGATTTTGCAGCCCGGTGGACCTCCCGGTTATCCGACCAATGGGTCTGCGACCTGATTTCCACAGGCTACAAGATAGTTTCTCTCTTGGCCTCCAAACAGATTCTTCCCCTCCAGCATACCCGTGTCCCCGGTTCACCGGGAGGCCCTGTTAGGGACAATAAGGGACTTGCTGAATCAGGGAGTGATTGTACCGGCTCCGGAATCGGAACGCTTCCAGGGGTTCTACTCAAATCTGTTTGTGGTTCCCAAGAAGGAAGGGGTATGTCCAATCTTGGACTTAAAAGCCCTCAATCACTGTGTAAAGGTGCAGAGGTTCAGAATGGAATCAGTTCGCTCAGTTGTCGCTGCACTCCATCAAGGGGACTTCCTGGCGTCCTTGAACATCCAGGATGCTTACCTGAACATACCCATTTGCCTTCGGCATCAAAAAATTCTTCGTTTGGCAGCAGGGGAAGCCCACTACCAGTTTGTGGCTCTTCCTTTTGGCCTGCCATCAGCCCCCCGAGTCTTTACCAAAGTACTGGCTCCAGTATTGGCGTTGCTGAGGCAACGCAAGATCAATCATGGGTTACCTAGATGATCTCCTGAGAGCATCTTCCGCCTCAGAATTGGAGGAGGATGTGGCGATCACCATGCAGACCCTGCAAGAATTTGGGTGGCTGTTGAACCTAAAGAAGTCAGTGGTTGTACCAACTCAGCGTCTGGAGTACCTGGGGTTGCTGTTGGACTCCAGAGAAGCAAGGGTTTTTCTCCCCTTGGACAAATTGCTTACTCTCAGGTCTGCGGTCAATCTGCTGATGAACCACAAGTGGTCGTCGCTCCGCTTTTGCATGCGAGTGCTGGGGCTCATGGTGGCCTCCTTCGAGGCAGTACCTTATGCCCAGTTACACACCAGAGTCCTGCAGAAGGAGATATTGACAAAATAGGACAAATCTACGTTGTCTCCGGATCGGCAGATCCAGGTGAGCCAACCAGTCAGGGATTCCCTGATCTGGTGGTTGAGGTCCCCGGTGATTCAGTCAGGAAAATAGTTTCTTCCTCTGAACTGGACGGTGATCACTACAGACGCCAGTCTGTCCGGCTGGGGGGGAGTGATGGGAATTCAATCGGCTCAGGGCCTCTGGTCAACGGAGGAATCCAGGTTGCTGATCAATCTGCTCGAATTGAGTGATTAGGCTGTGCCGTGTCTTCAAGGGCGTTCGACCAGGATACAGTCAGACAATACCACAGCTGTGGCGTACATAAATCACCAAGGGGGAACAAGAAGCTCAGCCACTGCTCGGGAGGTCACTCACCTAGTTCGGTGGGCAGAGTGGCACGTTCCGGCCCTGTCAGCTATTTACATCCCGTGGGTGGAAAATTGGCAGGCGGACTACTTGAGGAGTCAAATGCTGGACCCAGAAAAATGGGCATTGCATCTGGAGATATTCCAGCTGCTGTGCCTGAAATGGGGCACGCCAGAGGTGGATCTCTTGGCCTCCCATCTCAATCGGAAGGTGCAGAGTTTCGTGTCTAGGACGAGGGATCCATAGGCAGATGCGTCGGACGTGCTGGTGGCTCCGTAGGATCAGTACCACCTGATATACGCCGTTCCTCCACTAAAACTGTTGCACTTCTGCTTCCCCTCTGCGAAGTAGAAGTTATTCCAGTAATCCTGGTTGCCCCAGATTGGCCTCAGCGGCCCTGGTACACAGACCTGGTGCATCTGGTGGCAGACGCTCCCTCCGACTGACACTGTGGGAGTTCCTCCTATCTCAAAGTCCAATCTTTCACCCTGCTTTACCATCGCTGGCTTTAACGGCATGGCTATTGAGAGAGATGCTGAGGATCGGGTCCGTCGGACTCGGTGATTCCAATTATGCTGAGGGTGCGGAAATCTTCACGGAAGATATACCATCGTACTTGGAAGGCCTACATCTCCATGTGTGAGGAGAATGGGTGGCATCCACGATTCTTTTCTATATCGAGGATCCTGCTGTTTCTTCAGCATGGAGTGGACCAGAAATTGGTTTTGAGCACCATTAAGGGGCAAACTTCAGCCCTGGCCGTATTTTTACAGCGATCCCTGGCGTCTCTCATTAGTCAGTACCTTTGTTCATTGGGTATGACATGTAGTCCCTCTGGTGCATCCACCGTTACCCCCATGGGATTTGATCCTGGTGTTGGTGCTTCAGAAACCTCCGTTTAAGAATATCAGGGAGATTCCGCTGTTGACCCTTTCACAGAAGGTGGTCTTTCTAGTGGCCATCACATCGGGCAGGAGGGTTTCGGAATTGGCGGCCTTGTCCTGCAAGTCGCCTTATCTGGTCATCCACAGGGATAAGGTGGTGTTACGTTCGCAACCGTCCTTTCTACTAAAGGTGGTTTCGGCTTTTCATATAAATGAGGACATTGTATTATTATTATTATTATTATTATTATTATTATTATTATACAGGTTTTATATAGCGCCAACAGTTTGCTCAGCGCTTTACAACATCAGGGCAGACATTACATTTACATTACAATTTGGCACAAGAGGAACAAGAGGGCCCTGCTCGTTGGAGCTTACAATCTAAAAAGGAAGGGGCAATTGATACAAGAGGTAATAGCTGGGGGGGATGAGCTAATGGGGGAAGTGTTAGTTAGAAGCAGGATAGGCTTCTTTGAAGAGAAGGGTTTTCAGGGATCGTCTAAAGATGGATAGATTAGGGGACAGTCGGACAGATTGGGGTAGGGAGTTCCAGAGGATGGGAGAAGCTCTGGAGAAATCCTGGAGGCGAGCATGGGAGGAGGGGACAAGGGAGCTAGAGAGCAGGAGGTCTTGAGATGACCGAAGAGGGCGGTTTGGTTGGTATTTTGGGACTAGGTCAGTGATGTAGCTGGGGGCAGAGTTATGGATGGCTTTGTAAATTATTGTTAGTACTTTGAATTTTATTCGTTGGGTGAGTGGAAGCCAGTGCAGGGATTGGCAGAGAGGGGTGGAGGACACTGAATGGCTGGTAAGGTGGATGAGTCTGGCAGCAGCATTCATTATGGACTGGAGGGGGGATAGCCTATGTAAAGGTAATCCAACGAGGAGGGAGTTGCAGTAGTCGAGGCGAGAGATGACCAGGGAGTGAATTAGAAGCTTGGTGGTGTCATTAGTTAAAAAGGGGCGTATTCTGGAAATGTTGCGGAGGCTAATTAACATCGTTGTGTCCTAAGCCGAAGCACCCCAAGGAGGTGGCTCTTCACGCTCTTGATGTGGTTAGGGTTCTAAAGGTGTACTTGTCTGCCACAGCTCCCTTTCGGTAGTGAGACTCGCTGTTTGTTTCGGTGGCTGGTCCTAAGAAAGGCATGGCGGTCATCGGCCACCATTTCCAGGTGCCTCAGACAGATTTTAGTGCAAGCTTATGCCTTGAAGGGGCAGGTGCCCCCCTTTCCAGTCACAGCCCACTCTACAAGAGCAATCGGAAAGTCTTGGGCCTTCCGACACCAAGCGTCTGTCGCTCAGGTGTGTAAGACGGCGACCTGGTCGTCTTTCCATACTTTTACTAAGTTCTACAAGGTAGATGTCAGTGCATCGGCTGATGCTTGTTTTGGCCGCAAATTTAATTTTTTTTTTTCTGGAGTTTTGATAAAAACGCAGTACTGTTTTTTTGTTAAATGCACTGTTGCAATAATTCCGCAATGCTGCGGTTTTGGGATCACTCCTGTTGAGGATGCCCGGTTATATGGTGGAGGTTTTCCACACACTGCTTTTTTTTTTTTTGTGGGTTTTGTTTGACTAGTTCCAACTTGCAATGGTAGATGAAGTTTTTTTATTTTATTTAGTTACAGAGAGGAGCTATGTCGGTCGGTGAATATAAGAAAATAGGATTTTTGTACTCACCGCAAAATCCTTTTCTCTATAATTCACCGTCCGACACAGCACCCACCCCTCCTTTTTTTGTACTGCTTGTTGGCGTACCGAAGCTGCTGGGAACAGTGAGGAGGGTTGATAGCACAGGGTCCGCCCCCCTGGGGCGGGATTAAAAGTTCTGTGTATTGTGTAAAAATTTTGCCTAGTTCTCCTAATGGCAGGCTATACAACCCAATTAGTTACAGAGAGGAGCAGTGTCGGTCGGTGAATTACAGAGAAAAGGATTTTACGGTGAGTCCAAAAATTCTATTTTTCTGCTTTTTGATTCCTGTGATTTGCAATCAGCAGCCGAGCTGGGTGATAGGCTGGATAATATAGATCTTGGCCATCGAGCTTGTGCAGACCTTAGCTACGCGCTGGGTCGGCCACGATATGCCCCGTCTGGTCCAGGAGCGGCCGGTGAGCTAATTGCTCCTGGGCACACACATGCTGGAATGCGTCCCTGCAGGAGGGCTAAGTATGGTTCCACCTGTCTCGGTAGGATGGAGCAGCTGCGTATTCCCTAGGAGGTCAACGAGGGGGTCTCTCACTCTCCCTTCCTTCTCTCCCTTTCCCTTCCTCTCCTCGCCATGCTATGGACCGCTGTGTGACTGGTCATAGGGGGTGCGGTGCACGTACCTGGCAGGGGGCTGCGCTGGGCCATTGGTGGTCCGCTCCTTTTCTCCCTGTTTTTATGCCGTTATTTTGCATATCTGTGTTTTGCCATGTGGGGTCTGCCATTTTCCTGGAGCCGCGCCAAGCGCTGCCATTTTCTTGTAGCCGCAGCCAGTTTTCTTAATCGCGGCCATTTTCCCGCCGCTCTGTCGTTTTCTAGGCGGGCAGCATCCATTTTCTTGAACAATGCGAAACTGACACGAAACACCCAGTGGCTTACACAGGGGAGAGTGGGCGGCGACAGCACAGAGCAGTATCTGGCTCTGGGTGGTGAGTCCTGTGGGGGGCCCCTCAGTCTGTGCCAGCTTGGAGGGTAGGCTTTTGTTGTGGCTTGCCTTAGGTCCCTAAGTGGTGACAGGGGAGAGTGGGTCAGCGTGGCTTTAGAAGCTGCCACTTCTTCCCCAGACATCCCTGTCATTGCAACCGGCTCACCTGCACCTGCGTTGCATATGGACGCTTTGTTGACAGTCCTGGAGTCCTTTGTTGCCAGGGTGGACGCGGGGTGGATAAACTCCCCCCACATTCTTCTGGGGAAAGCTCTGATTTAGACTCGTGCCCCCGTTATGACAGGTGGCCCCTGTTCTGACGTGTCAGAGGATGCGGACCAGGACCGTTCGGACAGAGATGACTCCGTGTCCAGGTCAGCGCAGGAAAAAGAGCTAGTAGGAGCACTTATCACAGCGGTGCAGGATACCCTAAAGATAGAGGCTACAGCGGGGGCATCTGCAGAGGTGTCGGTCCCCCTCTAGTTGCACAAGCTGGCCTGCACTAAGGTGTTTCTCTACCTAGCTTTGATACGTTTATTTACAAGGAATGGGGAAGCCCGCAGCGGGCCTTTTCAGTCGCCAGATTGATGGCTGTGCATTATCCCTTTGAGGAGAGCTTCCTGAAAAAATTGACCATTGATTAAATAATGTAACCACGATTTCGTTAAAGGGACTCCTGCCTTCAAGGACCCGTCCGACAGAAGGGCCTAGGCCAGTGATGGCGAACCTTGGCACCCCAGATGTTTGGGAACTACATTTTCCATGGTGCTCACCTACACTGCAAAGTGCATAAGCATCATGGGAAATGTAGTTCCAAAACATCTGGGCTGCCAAGGTTCGCCATCACTGGCCTAGGCAGTTGCCCGGTCCATTTTTTATGGTCATAGGGGTCAGCATTGCGGCCAGTGTTAGCCATGGCCCTGGTGTCACAGGCTCTTTCTGAATGATTATTGCACTGTGAGTTGGAGAAGCAACAGGTTTCCCCTGTTTGCGTGGAACTGGCAGACCAGTTGATGCAGGGCCTAAAATATGTCTGTATTGCAGCCCTAGATACGGCCCTTTTGCTTTCTAGAGCCTCAGTATCAGCTGTGGTGCTACATCACCTAATTTGCCTTAAATGCTGGTCTGCAGACCAGATGTCTAAGAAAGCGCTGGCGGATTTGCCCTTCCAGGGGGAGAAGTTATTTGGAGCTTTGCTGGATGACATTAAGAATGTTACTGGGAGGTAAAGTTCTTTTTGCTCCCACAGTCCAGAAAGGGTAAGGAGTCACGCCATAGGCAGGGACCCTCCTTTTCCACTCGGAAGCGGATTGTTTGTCCGCCCGGGTCAGCATGTAAGTGTTCCCAGGCCGACTAAGTGCCTGCTGAGGGACAAAGATGTCCCTGGTTTCGTAAGCCTGCGAGCATATCTGTTGCCACATGAATGTTTGCCCCCGCCCGACTCTCGGGTGGGGGTCACCTTCGGGAGTTTGCAGCTCGGTGCACCTTCCTTCTTTTCGACCAGTGGGTCTGTGAACTGGTTTCATCAGTTTACAAGATAGTTTCTTGTCCACCAACCAGATTTTTTTTTCCCCTCCAACCTTCATCTTCCGGCTCGTCAGGAGGCCCTGTTTGGGGCAGTACAGGATCTGCTGCTGTGCAGGTTGATGGTACCTGTACCGACACCGGAAAGGTTTGAGGGATTCTGCTCCAATATGTTTGTGGCCCCAAAGAAGGAAGGGGTCTGTCCAGTCCTACATCTCAAGGCCATCAATGGCTTCGTGAAAGTACAAAGGTTCAGGATGGAATCAGTTCGCTCCGTGGTTGCTTCACTCCATCAGGGGGATTTCTTGGCGTCTTTGGACATCAAAGATGAATATTTGCTTGTCCCCATATGCATCGGGCGTCAGAGATTCCTACGATTTGTGGTCGGGGACGAGCACAGTTTGTAGCTCTGACTTTTGGCCTAGCGACGGCGCCAAGGGTCTTCACCAAGGTGCTAGCCCCAATTTTGGCATTGCTAAGACAACAAGGTATCGCAATCGTGGTTTACTTGGAAGACCTCCTGAGAGCAGCTTCCACCTCAAAATTAAGGGAGGATGTGGCGATCACCACTCCACACTCGAGTTTTGCACAAAGAGATCCTGTCCAGGTGGGACAAATCTGACATCCCTGGATTGTCAAATTCGGGTGAGCCAGCTAGTCAGAGATTCCCTTCTCTGGTGGCTGAGATCTCTGGCCCTTTGGTCCGGGAAGTCATTCCTTCCTCTCCATTGAACGATAACCGGCTGGGGGGGAGTTTTTAGGTGTACAGTCGGTCCAGGGTTGCTGGACGCAGGAAAAATCTCGCCTGCTGATCAATGTGCTGGAGCTTCAGGCAATCAGGCGGTGCCTCTCCACATGGTCAAAGAGGCTACAGGGCGCCCGGTCAGGATCCAGTCGGACAACGCGAGTAACAAGGAGCTTGGCTGCAGCACTGAAGGTTGCTCACATCCTGCAGTGGGCAGAGCGGCGTGTGCGGGCTCTGTCGGCCTTATACATTCCGGGCATAGAAAACTGGCAGGCGGACTACCTAATTGGTCAGACGCTGGACCAAGGGGAATGGTCGCTGTGTCCGGATGTATTTGGGCTCATTTGCCTAAGGTGGGGCACACCAGATTTGTATTTCTATCCCTCTCGGCTCAATCGGAAAGTACAGAGGTTTGTGGAAAGGACAATAAACCCCTGGGCGGACATGGCGGAATGCGTTGGTGGCTCCATGGGGGCATTATCGGCTGGTTTATGCATTCCCTCCGCTCAGACTCCTACCCCGCTATGCAGAGTTGAGTCAGAGGGGATTCCAGTCATTCTGATTGCCCCAGATTGGCCTAGATGTCCTTGGTATGCCGACATAGTCAGAATGGTGGCAGATGTTCCTTTTGCGACTGCCGAAGAAGGACTTTCTGTCGCAAGGTCCAATACTTCATCCTGCTTTACCATTGCTTGTTTTAACAGCATGGCTTTTGAATGGCAGGTGCTAAGGGACCGAGGACTGTCGGATTCGGCGATCTCCACTATGCTGAAGGCATGGAAGTCCTCTTCTCAGAAGATTTATCATCGTACATGGAAGGCTTACCTCTCCATGTGTGAGGAGATGGGGTGGCGTCGCATACATATTCAGTTTCCAGGATTCTGCTGTTTTTGCAGTGAGGAGCAGATCAGAAACTTGCATTAAGCACCATTGAGGGGCAGGTTTCGGCTTTGTCTTTTTTTCAGCGACTTTTAGCCACTTATTCATTGAGTACGAGTGTTCAGGGGGTTTGACATGTGGCCCCTACGGTTCCACCACTGCTGTCTCCGTGGTATCTGAATCTGGTATTCTCGGTGCTTCAGAAACCGCTGTTTGAGAACATTAGGGAGATTTCCTTATTGACGCTCTTTTAGAAAGTAGTCTTTCTAGTACATCTGCCAGGAGGGTTTCTGAGTTGGCAGCCTTGTTTTGCAAGTCTCCCTACTTGATCCTCCAAAAGGATAAGGCAGTGCTGCATCCGCAGCCTTAGTTTCTTCCAAAAGGTTGTTTCGGCTTTTCATCTTAATGAAGACATTGTGCTTCCGTCCTTGTGTTCTCGGCCGTCGCATCCTAAAGAAGTTGCTTTTCATTCTCTGGACGTGGTCCGGGCTCTGCGGGTGTATCTGCTGCAGCTCCTTTCCGGAGGTCGGAGTTGTTGTTTGTATTGGTGGTTGGTCCAAAGAAGTGCCTGGCGGTCTCGTCGGACACTTTTTTTCGCTGGAGCAGACCGATCACGGTTCAGGCTTATGCTGTAAGGGGGCGGGTGCCCCCCCTTTTATGTCAAGATGTGTAAGGTGGTCGACCTGGTCGTTCACACTTTCACAAAATTTTACAAGGTTGATGTGAGCGCATCTTTGGATGCTTGCTTTGGTTTTGCAGGCAGCCGTTTAAGGTTTTTTTTTTTTTGTTATGGGTGGAGTTTATTTCCTTTCTGTTCCCACCCCTCGTTTTTTTACACTACTTGGGGATGTGCTGTGTCAGTCGAACTTCAGAGAAAAGGATTTTAGCAGGGACCCTAGAGAACAAAATGGTATTTGTTGCAATATTCTAAAACTTTCATTGTGCACCGGTCATTCTAACACATTTTTTGGGGGGGGGGGCGGGGGGGCACATTTTAATTATTTAAAAACCGAACCGTAAAGTTAGCCCAATTTGTTTGTGAAAGATGATGTAATGCAGTGAGAATCTCGATCTTCTAAGCAAAAATATTGTGATTCTCATTTTGGCCAGAATCGTACAGCTCCAAGTCACATTGAAGAATTCACATTTCTGTTCTGTGTTCATGCCAATATTCCCTCCAGTCTGTCTTGGATAGCAGCCCTCATCTTTGGAAAATGTTCTCTCTTAAAGTTAAGACCCCTTTCACACCACACCGCCCATTGCGTCGGCAGTAAAACGCCGCTATTTTTACCGTGTTTTACCGTCGGATTTGCGGCGCATTTCGGGCGCTAGCGGGGCAGTTTTACCCCCCGCTAGTGGCCGCAAAAGGGTTAAAACCACCGGCAATAGCGGCGTTCTGCCGGCGGTATTACAGCGCTGCCCCATTGATTTCAATGGGGAGCAGCGGTGGAGGAGCGGTAAACACACCGCTCTTTCACCGCTCCAAAGAAGCTGCTGACAGGACTTTTTTCTGACGTCCTGCCAGCGCACCGTTGTAGTGTGAAAGCCCTCGGGCTTTCACACTACATACAATGATGCAGCTTCTTTAGGGCGGATTGCAGGTGCTATTTCTAACGCTATAGCGCCTGCAAAAGGCCCTGGTGTGAAAGGGGTCTAAGTGTTTAATCTTTCCCGTATATATATTTGTTTATAATATTAGTCGTATAAAGCAACAATGCACAGTAAATACCACATGAAACAGGATTGAAAGTCAATTCACAAATCCCTTACAGGAATTTGTAAAAAAAAAAAAAAAATGTGGGGTCCCCCTCCCAAAATAGATATCAGACCCTCATGTGAGCATGTAAATAAAAACTATTGTTTTTCCATGTCTAGTTTATGTAATAAAAAAAAAAAAAGAGTATTGTTCAAACTCAACCCAAGCTACATTACAATGACACTGATATGTCCATCTTATGAACATTACCACCATGTTCCTTTAGTTGCCGCACTAGAGAAATCCCCAGTTGAACCCATAGAGAAGAAGCCGTCCTGCACCGGTTCGGAGTCTCCAGACATGCAAGGAAAGCCTGTCTCCTTTAGTGTCGGAGATCAGTTTGAGGCTCTCATCACCGTCTTCCATAACCCAGAAATGTTCTTTTGTCAGCAAGTTCAGACTGCAAGTAAGCCTCAGAATTTTTGCTTTGTGTTTTTAAGGATTTTTTTTAGCTTGGGGTATCTAAATATCTTCTGGTTATTGTGCATTCAATCTTTTTTAAAAATTATCCCCTTTCTGTTAGAACAACTTGCTGAGCTTGTAGCTGCAATGAACAAGAAATGCAGCGCATTGAACACAACACTGATTTCCTTACCAGAACCTGGGAATCTTTGCTGCGCCCAGTTCACAGGTAAACAACTAAGGGCTTTTTATTTAATTTTTTTAAATAGCTATTAATACTTTTGTCAAATGCTGTTATTATCCCCTTGACGCCAACTGTACAGATTTGTAACCTCACAGAATTGGGTCTTTATCCATGAGGCCATATATATGCTGATCGCAGCACTTGCTTCCCAGCACAGAGACAGGGCTCTCCCCAACAATTGGGACTCGGGACTGTCAGTCACCTGATGACTGCTATAGCCTCTAATTGCCTGTCACAGTGATCAGTTGCAGTGTAGACCACACCTGTGTTTTCTTTGTCGTCTGAATGGAGCGAAAGATACATTGTATATGTTCAGTGTACGTTATATACAGTAATTGTATCTTTTTCTCCTTGCAGAAGAGGAAGATGTAAACAAACAAGTGTGTCAAAAATGAATATCTAGATTAAGGTTTGACCTAGGTTAGTGTTGGAGTCAGGATCAAAGGCCCAGTGTCAGTGTGTTTTTAGATGAGCAAAATGCGTACTGTTGATTCTAGGCACTACTACGGGTACAAGCATCAAATAATGTACACATAGTTTCATAGTTTGTAAGGTTGAATAAAGACGCCAGTCCATTCAGTTCAACCTGAGTGAGCGTCTACAATTGTCCCTATCCCTGTACATATGGGGGTATATCTGCGAACATCACGGGCAGAAGTAATTTTTGTTTGGTGGCAAGTTATGGTAATAGCAAGAAATATACAGCTAAATTAAAAAAATATATAATATAGCAAGTATAGGCGCACAATTCCAAATCCGCACTTTAGATATCTCCCAATGTATTAATATATGTAAAAATAAGTATAAATATAAGTCTCTAGTGATAAGTCTTAATTCTGATAATATGTGAATTAGTCCAATCAGAACTAAATACAAAGTTATGCAGACGGCAGCCGTGAGATAGGAGTGAAACAGTGTTCCAGAGAGACTGCAAAAATAAACAAGTAGAGAGGCGCCTCTGGGTGCAGTAGTTAAAATAACAAATTTAATAGGCAACAAAATGTGCACTCACATTTGAGAGAAGATAAGCAGGCATTGTATAAACGTTTTATAGACTATTTCCACTAATTGAAGTACGTCCATCTGATCAAGGTGTTCGTTGGTTGGTGAGCTTCCGTACGTTGGAACTGCCGGCTTTCGGAAGACGGCCTCAGAACGAGGCTTGGAACACATCATTCTTTCAGCTCGGGATGTGATAATCGGTGAAGGAGGCATTTCGTGAGCATGCGCACTTGGGTGTATTCTCAAGTCGCACTCCTTTGTCAACAACTTAACATGCAGATCCCGCAAACGTAATTTATACAGGAAAGGGGAGAGGACACAGACGGAATGAGAACATCTGAGGCCGTCTTCCGAAAGCCGGCAGTTTCAGCGTACGGAAGCTCTCCAACCAACAAACAGCTTGATCAGATGGACATAGATAATTTCGGGGAAAATGTCTATAAAACTTTTATACAATGCCTGCTGATCTTCTCTCAAATGTGAGTGCACAATTTGTTGCCTAATAAATTTGTTATTTTAACTACTGCACCCAGAGGCGCCTCTCTACTTGTTTAATTTAAAAAAATATATATATTTTTTACTATTTTGAACCAGTTATTCTTTATTAATAAAAAAAAGCAATCAGGGAATATCAATTACCATTTACCACCAAATGAATGCCCAGTTTGTCCTGGGAAAAGAGTATCTTTCACCTGGATACACTTAAGTAGTTGCAATGATATGTACAGTTTTAGAAAAGCATGTCAAAATTGTTTTCAGGCATAAGCATTTGTGTTACCCCCAGTCACCAAGGGGTTAAGAAAACCTGTGGACTTGTATAAGATATTGGAATATTTTGACTTCAGGCACTGTAGTTGTGCAGACAACGGACATAAGCGGATGATCATCCGTTTGCCCATAGGAGTGCTTTGTTGTCCGTTTTTCATCTGTCAAAGGATGAAGATTTGTATTTTCTCCCTTCTATTTAGTAATGTTTTGTTCTTTCTAATGTTTTCTGTTTGGAGACCAAACTAAACTTCACTGAGGAAGGTGCACATAAATTGAATTTATTTGCATTTTCTCTCCTTGGTCCAGCACTATTGCAGACCTATCAGATCTGTATTAGAGCCAGTTACGCATCACTCATTTTTGTGTTGAACGAAAAAAACTGTCCTCTATGGTCGGAGCTGCTTTACTCACTATGCAAAGTTAGTACAGCGACTTCCCCCGCTGAGCTGTTGTGTTCTGAAAGGGGAACGGCGCCCCGCCAGAACACTACGCTTATCAAGAGTCTGTCTTCTGCTGGATTTCCAGCATACTTGTCTATCAAACAGACCTACACATGGGCTAAATGTTGGTTGTGTGTGTCCCCCCCCCCCCAACTGGCTGACATTCAGCCCATGTGTACCAGGCTTAAGGGTTGTAGAGGTAGAGTCAAAGATAACATAGAGAGTCACCATCTTTTAAGTGCCATGCTGTATCCGAGCCTCTGAATGTGCAAAACAAGACACGGCCCCATTGTGACGTGATTTCTGGAGCAGGGAATATAGATGGCAACAGAGAGACTGTAAAGTCAAAGGATGTGCAAATCTAAGAAGACAAATGGTACAGCTGTCAATTGAATCTTTATGCTGCTCCTCGTTCTCTCGATGTGCTGTATAGTGACTAAATCATACCAGGTAAGATTCATGTACTTAAGCAGAATACATTTAACAAAATATATTTAACTACTTGCTGCCCACCTACAGTAGTTTTACTGCTTGTGGCACAGGCAGGCTGGACAAGGTACCTGTATGTCGCTGGCTTGCTTTCAGGTCTGGGGCACACATGTGCATGCCCCCTGCCAACCCATGCTATGATTGGACACAGCATGTGTTTGTCAGCTGATCTGAGACAATGATTTTGGATGATAGTCAGCTGTTACCAATCTTACACAGAGCTGTGCATTTACAAAAACTCAGAACTCTCTGTACAGGGAACAGATATCTGGCTGTTTTTTCCCTGCAAAGCGGGGTGAAAAATAAAGCGAGATCGTACAGTAAAAGCAGCACACATAACACAGCTTATACATTGGACAAACGGTTAACCCTTTAACCCTTGGTTGCCCCTATGTTAACCCCTTCCCAGCCAGTGTCATTAGTACAGTATGACTGATCACTGTATTAGTGTCACTAGCAATGTCCATGTCAGTTAGTGACCATCCCAGATAGTCTGTTAACACCAGATTGCCTGCCACCTTACACAGTCACACTATAAGCCACTGATCAATATAGCATCTATAGCTGCATAATTTCCAGTAAATATACCATAGTTTCTAATCTACATAATTTTTGCACAAATCAGTTAATATACACTTATTGAAATTGTTTGTGTGTTTGTTAGTTTTTTGTTTTTTTACCAAAGACATTTAGCAGTATACATTTTGGGCTAAACTCACTAAGAATTTTATTTGGTACAGTGTTGCATGATCGAGCAATTGCCAGTTAAAGTAGAGCAGTACTGAATAGTAAAAAAAAATAAAGGGGGGGGGGGGTAATACATTTTGGAGGTCAAGTGGTATGATGTATTAATGAACACCGAGAGCAGTTACTTGATTTATTTATTTTTGCAGCTTGAAGTTCATCTTTAAGTGTTTTGGTTGAAAGTGATACGTGATAAAATGGCTGTATACAATCTGTGTCCTTTACCTTTTGCAGCAGACAACAATTGGTACAGAGCTAGCATTGTAAAACACATATCGGAAGACACAGCGCTAGTTGGCTATTTAGATTTTGGGAACACAGAGACTTTGCATATATCACGACTGCGCCCCATCGACATTGATATGTTGCAGACTCCTTTTCATGCTATCCAGTGCTGTTTGGCCGGTAAGTGACAATTCTCTGTCAAGGTTGGTCATACTGATTCAAATGGCTAGCACTTTAGCCTCATTTCACAGAACCTGCTAGTGATTGGAGTAATGCAGACAGTGTGAATCTCTGAGAAATAATGATTTTTCCGACACAGGTGTGAAGCCTCCATCAGGAACATGGAGCTCAGAAGCCATTCATACAATAGGCGCTCTTGTTATGAACAAGGTGTTTACAGCTGTGGTGGTTTCAGAGTCTGAAGGCACTCTTTCTTTGGATTTGATTGATGAATCCGCTACACCTCCAGTGGCTGTCTCACAACATCTTATTGCTGCTGGTTTATCTGAGGCTGAGAAATTTGCCAGTGACTCTCTTCCAACTATCCAGAAGGAAGAAGTGTCGCCCAGGGAACCTTCACAGCTGGGATGGACACAGCTCCCACTTGGCCAGGAAAGAGAGGTTATAGTGTGCATGCTGCAATCTCCAGGAGACTTCTTCTGCCACATTTATAATCTTACAGGTAAGGGGCCCTTCCTTTTTTTATGATCTACATGTCTGCTTCCCCTCCTCATTAAATTTTAACCTTCCAACCCTCCTTTCAACCTATTACCACCTTCTCCTCATTTCTTACTCTTATAATCCATTTCTTTTGTCCCTCCTCCCCTTTCTTTTTCTACCTGTTAGGTAAAGGCAAGGAGTCCAATGACACTTGTGAACAGAGTACAGCCAATTGTGGTGCTAGATCTCAAATGTGTCTGATAGCAGAGGTATTCTAAGTCAATGGAATGCCCTTGAGGAGCATCAGACAATTGTGCTACCACTTACAACTAGTATAGAGTCAGCAGGTTGATCACAAGCTGACTGATGACAAATAGATTGCATGGTCAGTAACAGGCAGGGGTCAAGTCAGGTGGCTATCCAAATAGCTTGGTCAGTAACAAGCAGAGGTTGAATTAGGTGGCAACCCAGTGTGTTCAAGAAGAAGCAGCAGTCAGGTGGCAATTCATATTTCATGGTCAGGAACATGCACAGGTTGGGTCAACCAGCAATCCAAATTGCATGGTCAGTAAGAAGCAGAGGCCAGATCAGGTGGCATTCCAGATAGCCAGGTCAGGAACAAGCAGAGTTTGGGTCAAACAGGTCTAGAGAAAAAGCAGTTGTTGAACCCTATCAGAAACCATTTAAATAGTGCACACGCCAGTGTGCTGGGGGTTCGGTGAGACCTTTGCTGCACCTGTTGCTGGATGTAGTTAGTAGATGTTAGTACGACAAGAGGCTGAGAGCTTTGAATCTGTAGTCCACCAGCATGTAGACTGTGTGTTCCAAACTGAGGAGAAAGAAATCAATGAAGTAGGCAGGGGAGGGCTGGCAGCCTTAGGCCTGGGGGGCTAGTCCAGTCAAGTGGCCCATTGAACCACTGAATCAGCTCACCACCCATCTACACCACATTCCCCGTACAGAGAGAGGGAGACTGCTCCACATTGCCCCAAAGAGAGAGAGACTGCTTGACACTGCCTCCACAGAGAGAGACCGCTTCACACTGCCTGCACAGAGAGACCCCGCTTCACACTGCCTGCACAGAGAGACCCCGCTTCACACTGCCTGCACAGAGAGACCCCGCTTCACACTGCCTGCACAGAGAGACCCCGCTTCACACTGCCTGCACAGAGAGACCCCGCTTCACACTGCCTGCACAGAGCGAGAGACCCCGCTTCACACGGCCTCCACAGAGCGAGAGACCCCGCTTCACACGGCCTCCACAGAGCGAGAGACCCCGCTTCACACGGCCTCCACAGAGCGAGAGACCCCGCTTCACACGGCCTCCACAGAGCGAGAGACCCCGCTTCACACGGCCTCCACAGAGCGAGAGACCCCGCTTCACACGGCCTCCACAGAGCGAGAGACCCCGCTTCACACGGCCTCCACAGAGCGAGAGACCCCGCTTCACACGGCCTCCACAGAGCGAGAGACCCCGCTTCACACGGCCTCCACAGAGCGAGAGACCCCGCTTCACACGGCCTCCACAGAGCGAGAGACCCCGCTTCACACGGCCTCCACAGAGCGAGAGACCCCGCTTCACACGGCCTCCACAGAGCGAGAGACCCCGCTTCACACGGCCTCCACAGAGCGAGAGACCCCGCTTCACACGGCCTCCACAGAGCGAGAGACCCCGCTTCACACGGCCTCCACAGAGCGAGAGACCCCGCTTCACACGGCCTCCACAGAGCGAGAGACCCCGCTTCACACGGCCTCCACAGAGCGAGAGACCCCGCTTCACACGGCCTCCACAGAGAGAGAGACCCCGCTTCACACTGCCTCCACAGAGAGAGAGACCCCGCTTCACACTGCCTCCACAGAGAGAGAGACCCCGCTTCACACTGCCTCCACAGAGAGAGAGACCCCGCTTCACACTGCCTCCACAGAGAGAGAGACCCCGCTTCACACTGCCTCCACAGAGAGAGAGACCCCGCTTCACACTGCCTCCACAGACCCCACAGTCACTTTCTGTGCGGGCACTGTGAAGCGGAGCAGTCTCTCAGAAAGAGACTGCATGATTGCCCCCAGAGAGACTGAGAAAAAGAGCTTGCCCCTTCCCCACACCCAGTACACAGACCAATGAGACTGCAGGAAGATGAAGACTAAAGACTGTGCTGTCACTGCCACCACACGAAGCACTACCTGTGGAGTCCGGAGCTTCTCTGGTGAGCACCACACCACTGGGCAAGCCAAGCAAGCAGAGTAGCTGAGAGTCACAGTGAGCGCAGCAGGCTAAACACGCAAGTCCTGCTGTCTCCCCGGCATGAACACCAGATTCACCAGGGTGCAGGTTCCTCCTGTGTCAATTGCGGATAGTAAGAAATGCACATGCAGGTGCATGCCGGAGCACCGGCCAGATTAAGGGCATCGTGGGCCTGGTGCTGCAGTGGAGCAGGTTTAGGAGTGGCAGGGGTATGAGCTAAGTATTGTCATAATAGCACATGTAAAGCACTTCTTGTGCCACCCCAGGTTTCCCACTGGGGCGGTGCGCTTGAAGGACATTCTGAAAAGTCCAGCAAGCAGCATTATTGGGGTGGTTTGGGAGAGGTGCCCAGCCCATTGAAATGAATGCAACACGGACGTTTTTAACACTTTCTTTGGCCACTAGTGGGGGTTAAAAGTGCCCTGCTAGTGCCGCTAAAACAATGGTAAAGCGCCACTAAAACGAGCAGCGCTGTACCACTACCGCCCACGTCGCCCCAGTGTGAAAGTACCCTTTGGTATTAGATGTGCAAACAAAAAGGTGAGACCACATCTAATACCTACAGAGAGTAATGGAAATAAGGTGGAGTTCAAAGTGAGCTGTGTCATTACCTGCAGGGATTGGCATTTAGGGGGGTTAAAGCAGGCAGGGATGAAATGTGATATCAACTATTCACTGCCTGTCAAATGCCTCTGAAAAGTGACCTGAGCATGGATCACTTTTCAGAGGAGTGGCAGTGGTTGCTGCAAGTGAATACAAGCATTTAGGCTCACACTGGTGTGCTGCGGTTTGGCTGCAGTGCGGGTGTACTGGTGGGTGTCACACCCCCTCGGACTTCTTTTAGGTTACTCATTGTTGCTGCATGTTCTGAAAGTGCACCAAACATGCAGCATGCGGGACGTTTTATGCACTTTCAGAACATGCAGTAAAAATGTGCATCCTCTATGTCCCAGGCAGGGGCGTAACTATAGGGGGTGCAGCAGTCGCGACCGCAACTGGGCCCTGTGCTGCAGGGGGCCCATGCAGCCCCCTCTACATATGGCCGGCAGCAGCATAGGCAGCTAAGGGTACCAGTGCACCATGCACATGGGTGGCTGGAGGTGGAGGGTGACTAGTAGAGCTCCATGCTCGACTATCGCACTGGCTGCTCTTTATTTGTGCATTCCCCGCATGACCTGTGTCCTCAGCCTTCTCAGAGTACCCCTCTCCTGCTCCATGCATTGCTGCTCAGTCCGATGTCTGTACTCCCCAGCCAGAGTCCGCCGCCCCCCCCCGAGTCCAGCCCACACTGCACTGCATACTTCTCCCGGGTAAACAAACTTTAAGCACACAGATGCAGTGCAGCCCTAGGAGAGCCGGCTCCCCGGAGGACTCTGCAGGCTTGTCTGCCAGCCCCCCTCCTCCCCCATCATACACAGATGATGAAAGGTCTTTCTGGGAGATATGCTGATCACCCATCCAGCACACTGGATGGAGCCCAGGCCAACATGGATGAGTGCGCGGCCTGCAGCTTGGTCATGGTGAGTGAGAGGACCCCATCCCCCACACACCATTACTTACCCCCTCCATCTCCCCCTGGGGACAGGGGCCCCTTCTCACGTGGAGACAGGGACCCCCATCCCCCCTGGGGACAGGGACCCCTTCTCACCTGGGGGCAGTAACTTCATCTGCCCTGGAGAAAATGACCTCTTCTCTTCTGGGGACGGGGACCCCATCCTGCCTAGGGACAGTCCCCCAATGGGGCACCTAAAAATAAAAAAAAATAATAAAAAATAAAACTACTGATGCCAGTGGAGGAACTACAGGGCTCACAAAGGTCATACATGTGACCACGCCCTGGAGTTCCACCGCTGGACTCGGGAGGAAGGTCCCTGGCTGGGGTTCAGGGGGCCCTTCATGGTTTCTTGCATCGGGGCCCTGAAGGTTCTAGTTACGCCACTGGTCCCAGGGGCAACATGCAGGATGACTGCCAGTACACCAGCACTGCAGCCAAACTGCAGCATGTCAGTGAGAGCCCACATCATACCACTTAGCCCTAGGAGGGCAAGGTACTGGCACAGGCTGCTAGAAAAAAACTCTTTGGCTGCAGAGAGGAGGAGTTCACTTACTTGGATGGTCCCAGCCTCCCAGGAGCCTCACTGGATTCCAGCCAACTGCTCAGATTGAGCAGAGAGCAGGTCCAGCCTCTGCCAGCCAATGGTGTGGAGTAGGGAGGGGCTGGGCGGGGCTGTGCTGTGTAACACAGACTGTCAGCCCTGACATGAAGACATTGCTGGCTCACAGTACTGGACTCGGCCAGCTCAAGAACTGTGCATGTTGCCGTTTTGAGCTGACGACGCAGCAGCCTTTGCCACCGAATATCAGAGCAGCCCAGGGGGCAATTGCATCCCTGCCCCTTGGCCCAGCCCTCCCCTGGAAGTAGGAATCTGCCAAAGCAGAGAATGTGACTGCTCCAAACAATGCCCTTTTACCTGAACTCACCTCATTTGCTCCTTTCTTTTCTGCCTTCTTACTTTTAATTTGTATCTCTATTCTCCTCCCTCACTTTCTTCCTGCTTCTCTTACTTTGTTCCCTCTATATTTCTCTTTCATGTTCCCTTGCTCTACTCTCTCCAATTCTTTTACGGTTTCCCTAGTGAACTGTTGTGGCACCTTTTTAAAGTCTGTGTGCAATAATAAAAATAATGGTTAAAATGTGCAGTTCATCTTTGCAATATGTGCAGATTGTTCCTTTTTTTTTTGTCACTTTAAATGTGCTGCAAGCGCATAAAAATACCTGTTGATCTGCCAACAATTTAGGGAGCTCCTTATTTTTACTCCAAAAACTAAAGAAATCCTGTATGAATTAGATCTGCACGATCGGTAAAATAATTGCAATCTTGATTCAACACCCCCTCTCGATCTTAATCTAGCATTTCCATGATTCATATAATGCAGAGCTGTTCTTGGCTCGCTCACAGGTGTCAGAAGAAAAAAAAGCCTCTGGCGACTGTTTATCAATATTGCTCAGCGCTGAGAGATAACTATAAACAATGTATAATTTGGTTATTTTAGATCAAAGGGATGAAGTTCAGTCTGTAAATGAGTTTTTAGTTTGACCCAAAAGTGGAACGTCCAATTATCAGATGGTCACCAGTCATTTCTATAACATCACGTCCGGGCCGCGGTTGTAAACACAGCCGTGATCACGGCTGGAAAGCATAGGAATCTTTTATTTTTTATTTATTTTTTGTAGCTCATGCTTTCAGCCTGGAGGAGAGATGTGGGGTCTTGTAGATCCCATATTTCTCCATAAAGAGGACCTGTCGCACACTATTCCGATTACAAGGGATGTTTACATTCCTTGTAATAGGAATAAAAGCAATCAAAAAAAAAAAAAATTGGAGAGAGTGTAAAAATAAAAAAGTAAAATAAAAAAAAAATTAAAGTGCCCCAAGTCCCACACACATTTGTAAAAGGGCGTTCAAACCACACGCGAGGTATCGCCGCGTGCGTTAGAGTGAGAGCAACAATTCTAGCATTAGACCTCCTCTGTAACTCCTATGGAGATTTTTAAGTACTAAAGTTTGGCGCCATTCCACAAGTGTGTGCAATTTTAAAGCGTGGAATGTTGGTTATATTTCTATTATATTCACTGACCGACACAGCTCCTCTCTGTAACAAAGTGGGTTGTTAGCCCTATCACTGGAGAGACTAGGCAAGTTTTATTACAACACTTCAGAACTTTTAGTTCCGCTCATGGGGCGGTCCCTAGTCTACAACCCCACAGCCTGCTTAGGCGGAACTCAGTTTTTTCTTGCCTAGTGAGGAGATAAGACCTAGGAACCTAGCGGGTCCATAGGTCTGTGTTTTTTTTTTTTTTTTATGCAGAAGCTTGGCTTTTTGCGCAAGATGAATAATCCTGTGATCTTCTATCAACAGCCGGCTGGGTGACGGGCTGGTTCACTTATCCTTGTAGTCTCCCCAGTTCGGCAGGCGAGCATGTGCAGGTTGCAGCTAAGGCTCGGCAGGCCACGACATACCTCAGCTCCAGAGGTGGTTGGTGAGCTTTATGCTCCAGGGCGTACATATGAGCAGGCGACTGATGTCTGCGTCACAGAATGCCAAGGCCAGTAGTCTTCCCTGTACTGATCAGGAGCTGACTACCATGGAATGTCTCCCAGCTTCAGGACTCGTAAGTACAGCTCTCCCTGCCTGGCAGGGTGGAGCAGCTGGGAATTCCCTGGGAGGTCGATTCGGGGTCCCTAACTCCCTCCTCCCCCCCCCCCCCCTCACGGGGGGTGGGGGGGGGGCTGTACATGTGCTGAGCGGTGTGTGTGTGTCTGGGCTCTCACCTGGGGGTTTTAGCTGTGCTGGGTGCCTGGGGTCCTGAAGCTTGGTCCCGCTGGTTGCCTGTGTAGTTATGCCCCTGTGTTGGTGCAGCGCTCTGCCTGCCACATGTTCTCTCTAGTCCCTCATAGCGCTGTTCGGTGGCCATTTTAAGTATGGGCAAGGGTCAGACTGGCTTCTGGCTTCAGTCGGCCATTTTCCTAGTGATTCCATATTAAGAACACCGGCTGCCACTTTCTTGTAGCTGGCTCACGTTTTTGTGCTCTAGCAGCTGCCCCTGTGCCCTCTGCTTCCTGTTTGGTCATCACAGGGCACTGGGAAGGTTATCCTGTGTTCTGAACATGTGTGAATGGTCGCCCACCGATCGTTCACCGATCGTGCGACCGGCCACCGACAGTTTTCTGCTATCTCTGCATCTGGGAGCACTGGGGATCTCCAGGCATTGCGGTAATGCAGCGCGTAACGGCCCAGGGTGGTGAGTCCAAGCGGGTTAGAGCCCCTCAGCCAGTGGCAGCAGGAGGGTGGGACTGTCACTGTCCTAAGTTCCCTTTGGGTGGCAGACAAGGTAGGGTCAGCATGGCTTCAGAAACTGGTGTTTCTTCCCCCGAAATCCAGGCAATTGCAACCGGGTCACCTGCGGACTGCACGGTCCCTATGGACAACCCTTACTGCGGTCCTCAATTCGTTCGTTGCCAAGATAGAGGCAGTACGTGGGAAGAAAGGTTCTAAAAGTGCCCCCCCCCCATGTCCTCTGAGGAGAGCTCTAACGCAGACTCGGGTCCTGCTGAGGCCGTTGACCCCTGCTCTGTCTTGTCGGTTGACGCTGACCAGGACCGTTCGGACAGTGAGGATGAGTCCCTGTCCGGGTCCGTGCGCGATAAAGCGCTAGTTGGAGCACTTATCACAGCTGTGCATGATGCCCTGAAGATTCAGGAGCCAGCGGATCCCTCTACTGATGTACCGGTCCATTTTGGGTCCCGCAAGCCAGCACGTTCACCTAAGGTGTTCCCGTATCTGACTTATTTTGATAAGTTAATTTTCAAGGAATGTGGTTGCCCGCAACGGACCTTTTTCCGTCTCCAAATACATGGCGGTGTGTTACCCCTTTGAGGAAAGTCTTCTCAAGAAATGGTTGGCTCCTCCGGTCATGGACTCCCCAGTATCCAGGTTAAATAAAGTAACCACGGTCCCGGTTGAGGGGACTCCTGCATTCAAGGATCCCACGGATAGGAAGGCCGAGGCAGTGGCCCGTTCCTCGTTTACGGTTGTGGGTCAGCTGTGCGACCTGTACTGGCATTCGCATTGGTGTCGCAGACACTGAGTGGGCAAAAGTTTTGCACCGCGAATTGGGAGAGCAACAGGCCTCCCATGTCTGTGTGGAACTAGCAGACCAACTAGTGCAAGGCCTTCAGTACATTTGTGACGCAGGCCTGGATACTCTTCCCTCTGCTATCCAGGGCTTCAGTGTCAGCTCTGGTGCTGAGGCGCCTGATTTGGTTAAAATGCTGGTCTTCTGACCAGGCATCCATGAAAGCCCTGACGGATCTTCCCTTCCTTGGCGATCTGCTCTTTGGAGCCTCGTTAGATGACCTTATTAAAAATGCCACTGGTGGTAAGAGTACTCTACTCCCACAGGCCAGGAAGGCTAAGGAGCCACGCCACAGGCAAGGGCCCTCTTTTTCCGCTCACAAGCTGCTTTTTCGCCTTCCCGGTGCTTCGACAAAACGTCCCCAGCCAGACAGGACGTCCGCGGTCGGTCAAAAGCGTTCCTGGAACCGCAAGCCTAATAAGCCTGTGCTACCGCATGAAGGTTTGCCCCGACCCACATCTCGGGTGGGGGGTCGCCTTCGGGAGTTTGCAGCCCGGTGGACCTCCCAGTTATCCGACCAATGGGTCTGCGACCTGATTTCCGCAGGCTGCAAGATAGTTTCTCTCTTGGCCGCCAAACAGATTCTTCCCCTCCAGCATACCCGTATCCCCGGTTCGCCGGGAGGCCCTTTTGGGAGCGGCAAGGGACTTGCTAAATCAGGAGGTGATTGTACCAGTTCCAGAATCGGAACGCTTCCAGGGATTCTACTCAAATCTGTGGTTCCCAAGAAGGTAGAGGTATGTCCGATCTTAGTCTTGATAGCCCCCAATCACTTTGTAAAAGTGCAGAGATTCAGAATGGAATAAGTTCGCTCATTAGTCGCTGCACTCCATCAAGGGGACTTCCTGATGTCCTTAGACATCCAGGATGCGTACCTGCACATACCTATATACCTTAGGCATCAAAAATTTCTCAGTTTGGCAGTCGGGGAATCCTATTACCAATTTGTGGCTCTTCCCTTTGGCCTGGCATCAGCCCCCCCGAGTCTTTACCAAGGTACTGGCTCCAGTATTGGTGATGCTGTGACGACGCAGGATCGTGATCATGGGCTACCTGGATGTTCTCCTCCTGGGAGCATCTTCCACCTCAGAATCAGAGGATGTGGCTATCACCATGCAGACCCTGCAAGAATTTGGGTGGCTGTTAAACCTAAAGAAGTCGGTGATTGTTCCGACCCAGCGTCTTGAGTACCTAGGTTTGCTATTGGACTCCAGGGAAGCGAGAGTTTTTCTCCCTTGAGACAAATTGCAGACTCTCAGTTCCGCGGTGAAACTGCTGAGGAACCGCAAGTGGTCGTCGCTCCGGTTTTGCATGCTAGTACTGGGGCTCATGGTAGCCTCCTTCGAGGCAGTACCTTATGCCCAGTTCCACACCAGAGTACTGCAGAAGGAGATCTTGTTAAAATGGGACAAGTCTCAGTTTTCCCTGGATTGACAGATCCAGGTGAGCCAACCAGTCAGGGACTCTCTGATCTGGTGGTTGAGGTCCCCGGTGATTCAGTCCGGAAAATAGTTCCTTCCTCTGAAATGGACGGAGATCACTACGGACCCCAGTCTATCCGGCTGGGGTGGAGTGATGGGGATTCAGTCGGCTCAGGGCCTTTGGTCGACGGAAGAATCCATGTTGCCGATCAATCTGCTCAAATTGAGAGCGATCAGGCTGTGCCTCCACACATGGTTGTTGAGTCTTCAAGGGCGTCCGATCAGGATATAGTTGGACAACGCCACGGCTGTGGCGTACATAAATCACCGAGGAACAAGAAGCTCAGCCGCTGCTCGGGAGGTCGCTCGCATACTTCTGTGGGCAGAGCAACATGTACCGGCCTTGTCGGCCATTTAAATCCCGGGGTGGAAAATTGGCAAGCGGACTATCTGAGCCGCCAGATGCTGGACCCAGGAGAATGGGCATTGCATCCGGAGATGTTCAGGCGGCTGTGCCTGAAGTGGGGCACACCAGAGGTGGATCTATTGGCCTCCTGTCTCAATCAGAAGGTGCCAATATTCGTGCCCAGGACCAGAGATCCGTGGGCAGATGCGCTGGTGGCTCCGTGGGATCAGTACCAGCGGATCTACGCCTTTCCTCCACTGAAACTGTTGCCACATCTGCTTCGCAGAGTGGAAGCCGAGGGGATTCCAGTAATCCTGGTTGACCCAGATTGGCCTCAGTGGCCCTGGTACGCAGACCTGGTGTGTCTGGTGGCAGATGCTCCCTGGCGACTGCCGTTGCGAGAGGAACTCCTGTTTCAAGGTCCAATGTTTAATCCTGCTTTACCATTGCTGGCTTTAACGGCATGGATATTGGGAGCCAGGTGTTGAGGTACTGGGGTCTGTTGGACTCGGTGATCCCCAACTATGTTGAGGGCGAGGAAATCTTCTTGGAAGATATAGCATCGTACCTGGAAGGCCTACATCTCCATGTGTGAGGAGAACAGATGGCATCCACGCTCCTTTTCCATATCCACGATCCTGCTGTTTCTCCAGCAAGGCGTTGACCAGAGATTGCCATTAAACACAATGGGCAAATTTTAGCTTTGGCTGTCTTTTTCAACGTTCAGGGAGTATGACACGTAGTCCCTCCGGTACCTCCACCGTTGCCCCCATGGGATTTGAACCTGGTGTTGTCGGCGCTTCAAAACCGGCGTTTGAAAACATCAGGGAGATTCCGCTGTTGACTCTTTCCCAGAAAGTGGTCTTTCTAGTGCCAATCGCATCGGCCAGGAAGGTTTCGGAATTGGCAGCCTTGTCTTGCAAGTCACCTTATCTGGTCATCCACAGGGATAAGGAGGTGTTGCGTCCGCCACCATCCTTTCAACCGAAGGTGGTCTCGGCTTTTCATATCAATGAGGACATTGTATTACCAGCATTGTGTCCTAAGCCGAATCACCCCAAGGAGGTGGCCCTTTACGCTCTAGACGTGGTTGGGGTTCTGAAGGTGTATTTTCCACGGCTCCCTTTCGGAAGTCAGACTCGCTGTTTGTTTTGGTGGCTTGGTCCAAAGAAGGGTATGGCTGTCTTGGCCACTATTTCCAGGTGGATCAGACAGATTGTAGTCCAAGCCTACGCCTTGAAGGGGCAGGTGCCCCCCTTTCCGGTCACGGCCCACGCTACAAGGGCAATCCGAACGTCTTGGGCCTTCCGACACCAATCGTCGGTCGCTCAGGTGTGTAAGGTGGCGACCTGGTCGTCTGTCCATACGTTTACCAAGTTCTACAGGGTAGACGTCAGTGCATCAGTTGATGCCTGTTTTGGCCGCAAAGTTTTGCAGGTGGCCGTGTAGTTGCAATAGTTATGCAAACTTGTTTTCCTGGTTTTTCAATAAAAACACAGTACTGTTGTGTTAATGCACTGTTGCATTATTTCCACAATTGGTTGCGGTCTTGGGGATTACTCCTGTTGAGGATATCCGGTTACGTGCTCGTGTTTTTTCCACACACTGCTGTTTTTTTTTTGTGGGTTTAATTTCACTAGTTCCCACTTGCCATGGTGGATGAAGTTTTTATGCTGTTTTTCCCACCCCTCATTTGGCACTGCTTGGGGACATCCCATTTTGTTTCAGAGAGGAGCTGTGTCGCTCAGTGAATATAAGAGAAAATATGATTTTTGTACTCGCCGTAAAATCCTTTTCTCTGCAATTCACAGACCGACACAGCACCCCGCCCCTCCTTTTTCTCTTTGTTATACTGCTTGTTGACGTACTGAATTCTGCCTGAGCAGGTGTGGGGCTGTAGACTAGGGTCCACCCCATGGGCGGAACTAAAAGATCTGAAGTGTTGTATTACAACTTGCCTAGTATCTCCAGTGATAGGGCTAACAACCCATTTTGTTACAGAGAGGAGCTGTGTCAGTCGGTCAATTACAGAGAAAAGGATTTTTTTTACGATGAGTACAAAAGTACTATTTTTTACTCGGCGTAACATCATCTTTCATGTTATACAAAAAAGTTGTTGTAAATCTTTACTTTTTTGTGTTTCTTTTTTAGTCATGACTTTTTTTTTTTTTTACAAAAAAAACGCGCCTGAAAAATTTACGCAAATGCCGGGTGACATAAAAAGTTGCAATGACCGCTGTTTTTATCCCTGGGGTGTCTGCTATGAAAAAAAAATGTATAAAAACCCCCTTCCTCCATCCCTTTTTGAGCTCATAGCCATCCTCAATGAACATTGTCGCATGGAATTTTTTTTCAAAAATACACATGACAAATTCCAGATTTGACAAACACTGGTCTTCCTGGCTGGCCCACCCTGGCTGCATAGCCCTCACATGACCTCTTTTAGCATTACACCCAGACCAGATAGAGCCGGCAGTGAGAATCACCTGATTGTTCTCTTTTTACTTATCTATCTGTTATAAGTCAGCTAGATTCCACGTGTAGCTCTTAGATATCTTCAGCAGTTACCCCCTAGATATAGAGGGACTACCTTTTACACATTATCATACTTGTCTTGTCATTGCTAGGTGGTGCTGCATCCCCCCTAGGCACAGCCCATAGGGGTGTCTGGGGGGGGATGGCTCACCTCCGGACTTACCGGACCTTATCACCCATTGCTCACGGATTTTGGCTACAGGACCCTAAGCCTGTGATCCTAGGTACTAGTGGCATACATTCCCTGCTGAAGACATATTATGTGACTGTATATCGGGTCCTACCATTGTATGATTTTCAACATATAGTGTACAATATGTTATTTTCGCATGCTTGTTGTTGTGATATCTCAATAAACTTTTTGAAAAAAAAAAAAAAAAATGTATAACGTTTGGGGGTTCTGAATAATTTTCTAGCAAAAAAATATTATTTATACATGTAGGAGAGGAGTGCCAGAATGGGTCCGGTATGGAAGTGGTTAAAGACTAAGCCGTTTTCTGACACTTGTTGCTTACAAGTTAAAATCTGTGGTTTTTGCTAGAACATTACTTAGAACCCTCAAACATATCTTTTTTATTTATTTATTTTTTTTAGCAGAGACCCGAGAGAATAAAATATTTGCGCAGTAGTCCTTCAAACGCATTTTTTGGGGGGGAAAAACATACTTTAATGTATTTGAAAAAAAACTAAACAGTAAAGTTAGCCCAATTTTATATTTTTTTTGTAATGTGAAAGATAATGTTGCACCGAGAATCGAGAGAGAATTATAATCTTTATTTTAAGCAAACAAAAAAATAGATTCTTGTTTTTTCCAGAATCGTCTAGCTCTAGTATCAATTATAAAAAAAAACAAAAAAACTTTTTGATAAACCACTTGGTCTTTTTTCTGGCGTTGCGCTTCTGTTATTTTCTCAGGAATGAAAGGACACAGGAGGGCTTGTACTGTCCTGTTTATACTGCTGCCTTTTTTTTTTGCTGTTCTCATTGGAGGATGATCATCTTTTTTCTTCCTCCCTGCTGAGATAGTCTAACCTGTTATTTTTTACTTCAACTTTTTTCTTCAATCATGATTCCTTGCTACATTTCTGCTTGAGCGCTGGTCTCTATATATCAGGTCTACAGATGGACCCTTTTCTCTTGAGTTTGATTTGCTGCACCTGTACCTTGGTGGACTGGGTGTTGCAAAGCTAGCCTTTCCTGCAGTGAACTGGCAACTATACCTCATCTTCAATGAAATGCCAAGAAGTGTTGTCAGCCCTGCCCCTCCTGCAATGACACAAGGTGGAGAACTGAGAAGGGCTAACAACTTTGGGGTTTTCGCACACAGCCATGGTGGCCTTGTTGGCTCACTACAGGAAGTTAAAGTGGTTCCTAACCCATTGATTCAACGGTTTCACAAAGCAGTTCATGCTGGGAATGCTGACTCACATTTGCTTGTGTTCCCAACTGTCAAACCATCAAATAGCTGGTGTCATAACAGATCACATGTGCAACACCATGGTACCTGCTGGTCAAACAGAAGCTAAGATTATGGCTTCCTTGGCTGAAAAGGAGTTCCACTTTTAATAGATCACTGGATTTTTTTTTTCTTTCTCGTACATCACTGGACACAGAGCCTCAGTAATTACTGATGAGTTATAGGGTATCACTAGGTGATTGGACACTGGAACCTTGGACAGGAAGTTCAATCCCCATATAACCCTTCCCCTTACTGGAGGTATATTCATTTTTCGCCAGTGTCTTAGGTGTTGGTCACGAGTAAAGACGTGTTGTGCTGAGCTCCGCTGGAATATCTTCGTTGGGGCTAGCCATGCAACCGGAGCCGTTCAAGGTGTCTCTTCCAGGCCGAATTGGATGGTACCCGGGCCTCGTGTCTGAAAAACTAGGTTTTACCTGTAACGCTTCTCTTTTTGGATAGCTGGACCCCGGGATCCAGTATGTTTTTTTCAGCCATATTCCTGGCGGGGTGCTTTACAGGCCCAGAACTGCGGACCCCCTTTTCAAAGGGGACCCAGTATCTGAAGGTTTTCTCTAAACGGAGCCCACCGCGAGAGGTGAAGATTGGGTCTGTTATACAGAACCCTGCAGCTAGATAAGGTAAGTAAATGTATGCTATGCCTAAAGTCACCACTGTGGGGCTGTCGAGCACATACCTTTCATGCCTGATCTGTCTGTCTTGGTCTCCACACTCTACGCTCCTCCAGCCATGCTCCAGGTAGGATGTGGGTAGGGTTTTTTTTTTTTCCTTTTGGGATTCTCCCTCCACGACTTAGGGAGCTGACATGAGCCTGGGCAGGGAGTGGTAGCTTACTGCACCATTCTCTCTCCTCCGTCCCAGCTTCCCCTCCATGCTTGCCCAAGAATTCAGAGCCTTGGCTCATGTGAGAAAGGCTTGTTTTTGAAAAAGAGGGGGTGTTGGGGCGCAGAAGAGGGGGGCGGAGCATTAATGCGACGGAGTGGTTAGATGCCCACATCGCTGACTACACAGGCTATAAAGTGTGCTCTTTTCAGGTGCACAGAGCAGACGGGCGTATGTGAGTGTGAGGGACACAGGCATTCCCAGGCAGCATTTACTTGAGCACCAGACAGAGTCCTGGTAGCAGCGGCAGTTGCTGAACTACATTGCTCAGCAGTCAGTGCATTTTAGGTGGTACCGCTATCCTTTGTTGCATTGCACTATGGTCAGAAGAGGTACAAATACCCCAAAGAGTAGAGGCTCAAAGGGTTCCCTTTTAGGCTCTGAGGACCCCCCTCTGCAGCACCTTCTCCCCCTGTAGGACCGGGAGAAGCTGGCCAGGGTGAGCCATCGGGGTTAGGAGCTTCTCACACTTCAGCCCCTGTATACATGACACAGGTTTTTTTTCCCCCTCGACCATTAATGGATTAGAGGAAAGATTGGTGGCCTTAATCACATCTTTACTCAGTGGAAGAAAACGCACTAGGTCCCCCTCTGCCACACAAGGCCCTCAAACTGTGGAACACTGGGGAAAAAGGCAAGCAATCCCCCTCTGAGGATCGGGAGGAGGCCGAGTCCACTTCTGAGGAATCTGGTGGCGAAGGACCCCCTTCAGCTTCTCTGGATGAGAAGGTGTTTGTGCAAATTCTTGCTGGATTGGTCCGCTCCACATTTAAGTTGCCCGTATCTGAGTCAGTTAAAGAACCCTCCTCTTGTTTGGGTTCACTGAAGCCTCCTCAAACTGCATGTGCCTTTCCTGTTTGTGGTTTACTGGAAAAGCTTATTTATTGAGTGGGATTACCCAGATAAACATTTTTTTTTTTTCCCTCCTAAAAAGTTTTCAACCCTTTATCCAAGATGTGGGGTGTGTGTGTATATGTATATGTATGTATGTGTGTGTGTATATGTGTATATATATATATATATATATATATATATATATATATATATATATATATATAATAAATATAATATATGTGTGTGTATTATATTCTATATCGTCCAGACCTCTTGCCTTACGCTTGGATTGGTACATATGCATAGAATCTTATGGTTGAAAAATTGGTCAGCTGAATCACCATGTAAGAAACTTCTGGCTGGATTTCCCTTTCGTGGTGCAAGACTGTTTGGGGAGGATTTGGACAATTATATTCAAATGATTCTCCAGTGCCAGGGCATCAGCCTCCAGGAAGTCACAACGGCCTCCTCCGTCAGGCTCAAAGGTTAAAACTCAGAGTCAACCAAACAAAAGAAGTCCTGGGGGAGGAAGTCTACAAGACAAAAACGCTAAAGCCTCCTTATGAAGGGGGGCCCCCACTCGCTCGAGTGGGGGGAAGGCTGCTAAAATTCTCAAGGCTCTGGCAGGAGGAATTTCAGGACAGATGGGTGAACTCCACAGTAACTCTAGGTTACAAACTAGAATTCCCCTCTCCTCGTTTCCTCAGATCAAATGTACCCAGAGAAAAATAAGTCTTTCTAGCGTTGGAGTGAGTAATTGTCGCAAAAAGTTATTGTGATAGTTCCCACACAAGAGCAAGGATTGGGGTTTTATTCAAACCTTTTCATGGTACCAAAGCAAAATGGAGATGTCTCAAAGAGCTAAACAGATTTCTAAAAATATGGTCCTTTCGCATAGAATCGATCCGATCGGTAGTCTCCATCCTACAAGGAGGAGAATTTCTGGCGTCAATAGACTTCAAGGATGCGTACCTGCATGTACCTATTTTCCCTGCTCATCAAAAGTACCTGCGTTTCGAAGTAAAAAAAACATCACTTTCACTTTTTAGCGCTGCCTTTCAGACTAGCTACTGCACCTCAGGTGTTTACAAAAGTCTTGGCCCCTCCTCTGGCCAGATTAAGGCCCAAGGTATAACGGTAATAGCATACCTAGACGACCTGCTCTTGATAGACCGGTCGGTAGCCCGCTTGGATCAAAACTTGGTCACCACAATCAACTACCTGGAATAGTTAGGTTGGGTCCTCAACTTAGAGAAGTCTTCTTTAAAACCAGTAAGAAGACTAGATTATTTGGGTCTGGTCATAGATACAGCCCAGAAGAGTGTATTTCTACCCCAAGCAAAGATCAGTGCTGTAAAAGAACTGATTCAGGTAGTCAGGGCAAAGAAGGGTCCTTCTCTTCGCCTTTTGTATGAGGTTGCTGGAGAAGATGGTGACTTCATTCTAAGCAGTTTCCTAAGCTCAGTTTCACTCGAGGCTGTTGCAAAACAGTATCCTGTCTGCCTGGAAAAAAAGGTTCAGGCGTTAGATTTTTTTGATGCGTCTGTCTCCTACAGTACGTCAGAGCCTCAGTGGGTGGTTGAAACCCAAAAATCTGCAAAAAGGAAAATCTTTTTTTACCAGATACCCGGAGAGTGGAAACAAATGCCAGTCTTTCGGGTTGGGGGGCAGTTCTGGAACAGTCGACTGTCCAAGGGAGATGGTCCAAGACTGAGAGGACTACCCGTCAACATTCTGGAGATCCGTGCGGCGTATCTAGCCATTAATACCTGGACACTCCGGTTAAAGGGTTTCCCTGTCAGGATCCAGTCCGACAATGCCACAGTAGAGGCTTATATCAATCACCAAGGAGGCACCAACAGTCGTGCAGCTCAGGGAGAATTAAACCAGATCTTAATCTAGGCAGAAAAGCATGGGCCGTGCTTATCGACAATCTTCATTCCGGGGGTAGAGAACTGGCAGTCGCACTACTTGCGTCTTCGGCAGTTAGTCCCAGGGGAAGGGTCTATTCACTGCGACATCTTCTTGGCCATATGCTGGGGGGGGTTCCAGATGTAGATCTTTGCGTCCCGTCCAGACCTGCTATCCCAGGGACCAGTAATCCATCTTACCTTACAAACGCTAAATTTAACGGTTTGGCTATTGAAACCCACGCTCTGAAGAATTGTGGGCTTTCAGGCTCTGTGATCTCTACCTTGATTAATGCAAGAAAGCCAGCTTCCAGAATGTTTTATCAGTCTGGAAACCACATGTCTCCTGGTGTGAATCCAGGAGTTTGCATCCCAGAAAATGTCATGAGCAGAATTTCTGCAAATGGTGTTAGAGGTGAAGCTGGCCTTGATTACATCAAGGGCCAGATCTCGGCCTCATCAGTTGTTTCAACTTCCACTTGCTTCGCATTTTTTGGTCCGAAGCTTTATACAGGGGTTAACGCACTTTAATCCTCCAGTTAAGGCGTCTCTAGACCTCTGGGACCTGAATTTAGTTCTGTCATCTTTACAGAAGCAACCTTTTGAACTGATTCATCAAATTCCCTTAGTTCTGTTGAAATTAATTTTTCTGGTAGCCATTTCTTCTGCCAGAAGAGTATCAGAAATGTAAAGAGCCATATCTAATAATGCGCAAGGATAGAGTGGTGTTGCACCCTCATCCTAGCTTTCTACCGAAGGTGGTCTCAGGTTTTCATTTAAACCAGGATATTGTTCTCCCCTCCTTTTTTCCAAATTCCTGTTTTAGGGAAGAAAAGTCACTACATTCTTTGGATGTAGTGAGAGCAGTCAAAGCCTATCTGGAAGTGACGGCTCAGGTTGGCAAAACTGATGTTTTGTTCGTATTAACAGAAGGTCCTGATAGACGACAGGCAGCGTTGAAATCTACCATTGCTAAGTGGACTCGACAAGTAAGTTCGTTCCGCCTTTTCAGATCAAGGCACACTCCACTAGGGCTATTTGTGCTTTGTGGGCAGTGCATCACCAGGCCTCCATGGCTCAAATCTGCAAGGCTGCAACCTGGTCATCCAGTCCATACATTCACCAAATTTTATCAGGTGGATGTAAGAAGACACGAGGATATCGCCTTTTGGGAGTAGTGTGCTGCAGGCAGCGGTACAATTTCCTCAGGTCTGCTTAGACCCTACTTTGCGTGATTCCCCTCAGATAGCATTGCTCTAGGACATCCCATCAGTAAATACTGAGGCTTTGTGTCCCGTGATATACGAAAAGGAAAATAGTATTTTTATAACGGCTTACCTGTAAAATCCTTTTCTTTTGAGGTACATCACGGGACACAGATGTCCCTCCCCTCTTATACACTTGTATTGCTTTGCTACAAAACTGAGGTACCTCCAGTAAGGGGAGTGGTTATATGGGGGATTGAACCTCTTGTCTAGTGTCCAATCACTTAGTGGTACCCTATAACCCATCAGTAATTGCTGAGGCTCTGTGTCCCGTGATGTACCTCAAAAAGGATTTTACAGGTAAACTTATAAAAATCCTATTATCGTAAATCATGGGACAGAGCCATAGTTATTAGCTTAATGCTATATAGGCACCTTTAGGTGATGAACACTGGCATACCCAGTCCAAGAAGTTCACTCCCTATATAACCCCTCCTCCTTCCAAGAGTTCCTTCGTTTTTTTGCTGTGTCTCTAAGGTGTTGGTCATGAGTGAAGATTTGCTCTGAAGCGCTCCAAGCTGGAGGGATCCCATGCTGGATTTAAACAGCCTCCATAGACCGGATCCATCCAAGTGCCACTAAGGCCAAGGTGGCTGGTACCCGTGCCTCGTTAAGGAGGTTCTGCCTGTAACGCCCCTTTGTAGGGCTGGACCTCGGGACTTTTTTTGGTTATGCTACCTAAAGTTTTCCTGAGGGGTGCTATTCAGGTCCAAGGTAGTTGACCCCCTATAATAGGGACCTTGTCCTTGAAGGTTTGCTAACTCAGCCCGCTGTGATGGGTGAAGTTTGGATCTGTCTGTTACAGCAGTATCCTGCAGTGAGTAAAAGGTAAGTGAAGAAGCCTAGGAACTGTAAAAAAAAAAAAATCCACCTATGCTTTTTTCTTACATAAAGTAAAAATGTCATGCCTAAAGTCTCCACTAGAGGGAGTAAATACACTTACCTTAGTTTGTTGCTACTCCGTCTGCTCAGAAGTCTCAGATAAACAGCACGTGTGTGGTCTCAACAGCCAGGTGGGATCCTCATCCCGAACATTTCCCCCTGGGGGAGGGAGGTGCAGCTAAAGCTTGTATTCCCCACCCCCGGGGGGTGTGGTAGTAGTTTTCTCATCCAGTTTAGGATCCATGGTCCCTTCCACTACGACCTACTCTCACGGGGGCAGATATTCTGAACACTAAATTTAACGGCTTGGCTATTGAAGAAACGTGGGCTTTCCGAGTTAGTTATCTCTACTTTAATACAAGGAAGCCAGCTTCCAGAACTGTATATTTTAGAGTCTGGAGGGCTTATGTTTCCTGGTGTGAATCCAAGGGTTGGCAGCCTCGGAGGTAAGGTCTTAGTAAAAGATTAAAATTGTGGGTGAGTGTTATACGCCAATGCCCCGCTGATTGTGAGCGGAGGAGCGAGTGCCGCCGAGATACACATAGCTGAGTGTACTAGGCTCTGCACATTGTCACGCCCAGTCCCCCCCATGATGGTCATAACACAGGGACTGGGCGTGACTCCGAGCCGAGTACATTCGGCTATGTGTATCTCGGCGGCGCTTGGCTCCGCTTACCGTCCCGCCTTTGAACCTGTGAGAGCAGCCAAGCTTAGCCGACTACACTCGGCTTTGTGTATGTTGGCAGCGCTCGCCCCTCCGCTCAGTCAGCGGAGATCATCGTCCGTTTTAAACAGCCTGCAATGAGGCTGGGCAAGGCTGCAGATGGACACTGGGCAAGGCTGCATTGATGGGCATTTAAATGTAAGTTTTTTTTTTCCTTGAAATTTTTCTCCTAAAAGATTTTTTTTCCTTAAAATTCCCTCCTAAGCTTGGGGTGCGTGTTATACACCGATAGATACGGTATATCAGAGGCAAAATTCTTGCCTTTCTACAATTAGGGGTAGAGAGGAAGTTGGCCTTGAGTACTATTAAAGGCCAAGTCTCAGCTTTATCTGTCTTTTTTAAAAGACGGCTTGCTACACGTTCTTTTGCCTGGGTTTTTATGCAAGGGTTGATGCAGATTAATCCGCCAGTTAGATCACCTTTGAACCCTTGGGACTTGAACTTAGTTTTGTCAGTGTTACAAAAACAGCCTTTTTAAACGATACAGCATATTCCCTTTAGTCCTTCTGACTTTGCTATATCCTTAGCAAGGAGGTTTTCGGAATTGGCTGCTCTTTCTTGTAAAGAGCCATACTTGATTATTCATGAGGACAGAGTGGTGTTGCGCCCTCGTCCAGATTTTGCCAAAAGTGGTCTCAGGTTTTCACTTGAACCAAGATTTTGTCCTGCCATCTGTATAAAAAGATGAAGTAAAAAGGGGTTGGTGGTGCTACCTATATACTAAAGAGTGATCTGTCAAATCACTTTAGTTGCTTGAGGCAACTCAAACGTAGATTAAATACGCAGTGCTATGTTACACCTGGCTCCACCCCAAAAGGCTTTAACTACTAAGGTTGGTCCACCTGTGAAGACAGAACTATCAGCCCAAAGCCGTAAACCTGAGCCTACACCGGGGAACGGATCCTACTGGAGAAACTAGGTGATAGATTTAAAGCAGTATATAAAATGTGATAAGAATTAAATGAAATACATTATTAAGTGGCCAAATGGTTACATACATCCAAGCAGATATGGTTGAAAGTGAACCTCAATGGTTCATAGATTTTAAACACCAAAAATTAGATATTGTGCACACAAAATGTGTGTATGTGTGTGTGTGTGTATATATATATATATATATATATATATATATATATATATATTATAATATATTATATATATATATATATATATATATATATATATATATATAATATATATATATATATAATATATATATATATTATTATATATATATATATATATATATATATATATATATTATAATATATTATAGTGCCAAAGTTGGTAAAAAAAAAAATTCCAGAGAAAAAAAATGGCCCAAACAGCCCAAAAATATATATACAAAAATCGCGCCAAAAATAAAAAAACACCACAGTAATCACACCATTTATAAGGGCCGCATAAATGCTTCCATTCTAATGTGGTTAGGTGTTCATGTTCTAAAATGTTGTTGCAGGTGACTTGTGCTCACAGAATCACCTCAGAGATCCCCACTCACCAGCTCCTTTAACTCCTACAGGGGTAGTGTGCATGTAGATTCACAGTGTGATCAGGTGGCCACATACTCATCCCTTAGGCAGCCTTCAAATATCCAGGCATTGGCAGATGTAGTTGGTCATATTCCTCATGGAAAAGAGAAATCGGCTCCCATAGTGTAGTATCCCAAAAAAAAAAAAAATTATTAAAAAAAACACATTGATAGGTTAAAATAAAATCACAAAGGAGTCCATGCACCATAGTTTCTGATGGCCCAAAAAAATCAGCACTAACCGATGGCTGTCATAGGCAGCCTGAGCTGTGGGTGGGCAGTGTGCGGTCCAGCTGTGTTCCACCTGCTCGCTCTAGTGTTCGGAAGTCACGTGATGATGCCGTACGCGCTTCATCATAGACTTCTTCAGCGGCGGTGTCATCACGCTGCACACCACTATGTTAAATTGGGGAGAGCGGCCTTGAGATCCCTCCCACTTAGCTCCAACCCAGCCAATCCATAATAGAGGCTGGGAATCCCGCATATGCCCAACTGATTACTATTCAAGTAGGGAAATGTCGGTAAGGAAGCAAGTGTACCATAAAAATTGCGGTATGAAATTACATAATGCCACGCTCTTCCTTAATAATTAGCCATGCTAAATAACATTCTCTATGGACAGCAGGCATATGAAATGGCGATAAGAGAATCTATATAACAAAAATAAAACAATGCGCATCTGTTTCACCCAGACTCCCCCTATGGACACAGGTCGGGAGCACAAGGGTAAAACAGATCGAAGCCAGATATTTCCTGGTAAACGTATGTCAAAATGATGAAAGCGTAAAAAATGACACAACCTAAATCACCCATACTCCCCCTGTCAACAGAAGGTGGCACCATGGGTGCTAGCATGAAAACGAAAATAACTGGATCACCCAAACGCCCCCTACCAGCAGAAGGTGGGGGTGAGGATGCTAAAAAAAATGTGCAGCAGCAAACATGCTCCTAATGAACAGAGGTCTAAACCTAAACCATATTGGGAATATGAAAAGGTCACTCCTAGAGATAGACCTCCAGCATATACCCCATCACATTCCCAATTGGAAAATGAAAGAGAGACAGAGATATGACCGCCTCAAAAAAATAAAGGGGAAACCATACACCACGTACCCAATCCACCAATCTAAGGCAGGTGTATCAAGGTTAAGTAATGATATACTCGGCCTACACCCTATCAGATGTATATCTCTAAAACTTAAGCCCACATGGGGGCTGACCTCTCATACACCCATTCTCTCCCCCATAGAAAAAAAAAATATATGTACTGACTATGTGTAAGCCGCGGAGACCCAGCCCCCTCTAATCCATATTGCACACTTTGGGTACAAACAATACCCTAAGTGGGAAAAAGCAAGTAGATATGTGTGCACACATGTGTAGGGTGTCGACCAAGGGATGGGGCTGATGTGGCATTCCCAAGTCAGTTGAGATCTATATCTAGGTTGAGGCCTCTAGGGGCAAGGGACCCCAGCCGGTAGATTCAAGCTATTTCATTTTGTGATATTAGAGGAGTTTTATTTCTTCCTCTCCAATAATCTTTGATCGGATCGATCCCATAGAATATTAACCCAGTAGGATCCCTCTGGTGTACCTCATCAAAATGGTGTGATAAATTGTGTTTAGGGAACCCCCCTTCCTAATGTTGTTAATATGCTCCCGTATACGTGCAAAAAGGGGGCGGGTGGTTCTACCCATGTATTGCAAGTGGCATGGGCATTCGATGACCTAAGTCACATGAGTATTATGGCATGTAATTAATTCCCTTATCAGTTATTCTCTGTGGTCAGTTTTTGACTTAGTTTTCCCTTTTACGAGTTTTGTTTTTTACGGACACGCCAGGCATTTTTGCCATTTATAGAAACCCTTAATTTCTGTAAAGATTTTTTATTTGCAGTGGCTGGAGTATATAGGTAGCGCCATCAACCCCTTTTTACTTAATCTTTTTATACATCTAGGACTCCCCCCTTCGGGGGAAGCAGCAACCTCTCTTAACTTGTCCTAAGCGTGGTACCCCTTTACCTGTATTTATTGTCCTGCCATAGTTTTTCCAAAACCATGTTCCAGGGAAGAAAAGTCACTACATTGTCTTGAGGTGGTGAGAGCAGTCAGTCTATTTAAAGACGACTGGTGTCTTATTTATTCTGCCGGAGGGTCCTAAGAAAGGACAGGCAGCTTTGAAATCCACTGTCGCTAAGTGGATTCGCCAAGTTATAATTCAGTCTTATGATTTAAGAAATAAGATTTCCCCTTTTTAAGTCAAAGCACACTCAGGTCAGTCAGTGCTTCTTGGGCAGTGCGTCACCAGGCCTCCATAGCTCAGATTTGTAAGGCCGCAACTTGGTCTTCAGTACATACTTTCACCAAATTTTATCAGGTGGATGTAAGGAGGCATGAGGATATCTCCTTCGAGCACAATGTGCTGTAAGCAGCAGTACAAGTCCTCGATTTTGGGGGTACCCTGCGGGTTGTCTCTCCCTCCCCTCAAATAGCATTACTATGGGATGTCCCATTAAGTTAACTATGGATCCCATGATGTACTCCAAGAAAAGGATTTTACATGTAAGCTGTTATAAAAATCCTATTTTTTTTGTGTAGATGTGGTATATTTTACATAAGGTACGTGTGAGTTGTACGGACTGTTTTTTTTTTTTTTTACCCCATTTTGTCCAAGGATAGACTGCAAGTTGTTTTCCACTAAGTAAATGAAATTCTTTTGAATGATTTTCAGATTTAAGCTCCCTGAATGATTTAAATGTCTCGTTGGGACAGTACTGCATTCAGCATGTGTCTGAGGGCTACACTCCTAATAAAGGAGACGTGTGTGGAGCTTTCTTCTCTGGTAAGTGACACAATTCTTCTTCAGTGCATAGTACTGTTACAGGATCCAGTGAGTCTAGGCAAGATTTATAATTATTTTTTACAAACTAATAGTAGTTGGAATTGAGGATGATTTGCTTGATGCTCCGCTTCTGTTGAGGCAGTATTAACCCCTCCAGAATATGCATGCAAGGATTTCTGCTATATATGCATTTCATATTCCTACTTGGATTTGTTTTCGATTATCCATTTTTTTTTAACTTTAGCTAGATCTGAATAGAGGATTCAGTGGTTATGACCTCAGTGTGCATTACCATTATCCACACAGCTTTCCTGGTAGGAAACAGCCCAATGATACTTTTGTGAGCAAGATGCTCTTATCACCTTCTAAAGTTTGTCCACAGCACTCAATTAAAATAAGTTTTCATTTTATAGATTCATTTTAATGTGCACTAAATAAAACTGATCGCCAAGCAAATAATTTTTCCCCTTATCAGCAATAAAAAATTTCTGCTGTAAAGAAAAGAACATACCTGTTAACAATAAAAGCATCAGCTACTGCTCAATCTTTAACGTAAGAATTAAAGTGATTGTAAAGGATCTTTTTTTTTTTTTTTTTAATAAACAAACATATCATACCGCCGCTGTGTGGCAAGTTTTGCACAGAGTGACCCCGAACTTTGTCTTTTGCCATCCCCCGGCAGCTCTCGCGGCTCGTCCCCACCTCAGATAACCCCTTAGGAGAAGCACTCTCCCGAGGGGGTTACCTTGCGGGTGCGCTCACAAGTCAAGAATTTGCATCCACAGGCATGAATGCCGGACTTGGCCCGGCCCCACCGCATCATTGGATTTTATTGACAGCAGCGGAAACCAATGGCTGCACTGCTATCAATCTATACAAACAAGCTGGGACCCTGTGGAGATGGGGACAGTGCATCCCGACCGAACAGATGAAGGGGCTCAGGTAAGTAAACCTGGCTGGGAGGGGCGGTGACTGACAGGTGTTTTCACCTTAATGAATAGGAGGCATTAAGATGAAAAAACACGAGGGCTTACAACTCCTTTAAAGCCAAAATTTGCCCTGTCTTTTTTTTTTTTTTTCCCCGTCGGTATTGCATTGGGGAGATTTCCCTACACTCCTTATCCCATAGCCAGAACAGGACGTCAGAGGAAATCCTTCCAAAGTGAGGGAATCCCTGGTTGTCCCTAGGTTCTCCAGAACTAGTGTCCCCATTGGAAGATGTTTTTTAGCCTCTGTTCTGGGGACAATACAAAATTTGGGATGATATTTCACTGTCGGTGATAACAGGAAATAGGACAAAAAGAGAGAGGGTGAATCGCCCTAACGGGAGCACAGACAGGAATAATAAAATACAGGTGTACACTAATCAGTCTCTGATCTATTTAAAACTAAAAATAAGTTTTGCCTTTTAGTTACACTTAAATGCAAAGTTTCTAGGGCTCAGTGTAGCAAACTTAACTATACTGTATATAAGACAGGTGGCTGCTATGCTGGTGTTGCGTCAAATTCGGCGACCCATCAGATTTGGTAACGGAAGTGACAGAACACTGGAGTCAGAAGAAGGCAGCAGCATACATCTTTAGGGCCGAAACAACTAATCGATTATGAAATTTTCATATTTGATTAATTGGCCAGTAACCTAATGGGGTTAAAAAAAAAAAATTTGCCGTTTAGAGTATAAAAAGAGCAAATAATTGCTACTGTAAACTTTCACTGTTGCACAATAAAAAAAACAAAAAACTTAACCTCTTACAGTAGCGATTTGTACAAAGGGCTATTTTATTTTTTTACCCCCATTATGTTGCTAAACGTCTTAGGCCCGGTTCATACCAATGTGTTTTTTTGGTGCATTATGCAGAAATGCACAACAGTTCATTTAACGTTCACATCTGTTTTTTTTCAGCTGCTGTGTATTTGGAAAGGGTCGGGGACTTTTTTCAATGCAAAATGGTGCTTTTTTTGTTAAAAATATACTTCAATGGAGAAGCTGCAGAAAAGCATGTAATGCATTTTTGCAGCAATTTGTGTGTGTTTTTTTTTTTCTTTCTTTTTCTAAGTGGAATGAAACCCTTTTATCCTTTTCAGTCAAGGAAGCTGCCATCTTGGCCTCTAACGATTCTTCAACTGCCATAATGCTGCACATGTGTTCAGTTATGAAACCAGCCATTGGGATGGTTTGAAAGTTTGGTTGAAAGCACAACCAATGTGAAAGTTAGCATTTCCGGCATGCCGGGAATGTAAGTGTTTTTTTTAAACTGGGTTTACTCCCGCTTTAAATCTCCCAAACAACAAATTGGCCAAAAAAAGCATAAAAAAAGCTAATTGCAGCAAAATCGCATGCACAATTAATCAAAACGCACAGCAAAAGGCACTGCAGAAACAGATCAAAAGCAAACTGCATAGGTGTGTACTGTGCCTTATGCCGGCCACACGGATCAATTTTCAGACGAGAATATTCATAAGAAAAATCGTTATACATTCGCTCAATGAAAAACTGTTTGAAATTTTCATGTGCTTTTAACATTCTGTTTTAAAACGAATGTAATTTTTGAACCAAAACCACATACTTAGTCTGAAAATTCCTTTAACCAAGAAGTTTTCTATTATTTCTAAATTTTTCCATCACTGTGGTTGAAAACAAATGTCGATTTGATCCCACTAACGTTTAGAATATCAAACAGATGTTCTTGAAATGAAAAAAAATATTTTTTTTCGAAGGAAGACATTGTTTTTGTATAGCCAGCATATAATATATTACAGTTCTGTTTGAAAATCTGCAAAACAGTCTAACTTTTTTCTTTTAACCACTTCAATACCGGGCCATAGTCAAATGACGCCCACAGATGGGATCTTCCATCCTGGGTGGGCGTCATGACGTCCTCGGTATTTCGCCACTCCTGTGGGCCCCCGGGGGACCGCAGCGTGGCGATCGTGGATGAGGTGTGTCCCTCGGACACAGCCCATCCCCGATCTGTGTGATTGGCATCCCAGTCCACCCCCGATACACGTGACCGACCGTGTCCAGTCACAGCCGGTCACATATACTGTGTACGTTCACGGCGCTTGCGCACACACATAGGGCGCGTGCAGTGCGGCGATCGGGGATGCGGCTTGTCACCCCGACACAGCCCAACCCCGATCGCAGTAAAGAGCCAATGAAATTGTCTCTTTACCACGTGACCGCCTGTGTCCAATCACAGCCGGTCACAGAATGTAAACAAACCGTGGTAACAAGATGTTATCGGGTTCTCCTCCTCACAGGGAGGAGGGAGGGAGGATCCAGAAATCACGCCGGTTTGTTTACATGTGATCACTCCTTCATTAGATCAGCGGCCGTTCACCGTGATCCATGATGCACCGGGTTCTCTGGACCCAGCGGTCACAGAAGTTTTCGGGTGCAAGCCACAGGGGGCTCACAAGAGAGGAATTCTGGGAGGACGTCATAGTACGCCCTGCCAGAGTTAAGCAACCGCCCTGTAGCCGTGGTTAAAGATGGAGCTGGGTGTAGTATGATGTCCACTGTTTTTTCTCCTGACTACAGTGTTCTGTCAGATCTGGCAACTTGCTAGCAGGTGTACGCATGCACAGGTGACTGAACGTCCCTTCCATTACAAAATCTGACGGAAAACACATACTCCTTTCTCGACCACCAGTCCTGTGTTTTCCCCATTGTAGTTTGATTCCATCAGCAGAGTGTCACTGTAGTAGGAGGACCAGTCCACCCGCTCTCATTGTGTAACTTTGATAGGCCTGGAGAATCTTAGTCTGTCCTGCCTACTCCTGGTCATAGCCACAGCTTGGCTGCGAAGCCAGGAGACTCCTGGGCTGCCACACGCATGCACACCTGCTGGAATATGTGCCCACCAATTGCATGCTACATTTTCCATTGAACAGTAGGAATTGTAGTCTTAAACAGCAGCAACGAACACTAACCGAGTGCTATTGATGCTTCCTCAATCCCTCCTTACATTTTTGGGCATAGATGCTTTCTTCTGTGTAAACTGTTTATTTTCTTTTTTTTTTTTTTTTTTTTGCAGACATTTTAAAAGGTGAATTTAGCAAAAACTATTGAAGTCTGGACAAAATACCATGTTGCTGCTTACTCTTGTTTAAAGACAAGACGTATTATTGAGAATTTTAAACTATAACCGCATTTTATAATTTTGCTTCGACAGATGACCGCAATTGGTATCGAGGGCAGGTGAAGGATTTTACCTCTGGTGGTGCAGCTACGGTACACTTTTTGGATTATGGAAACACAGAGGAAGTGGCGGTGGATAAACTCTGCAAAATCCCCTCCGACTTCCTTCAGCTTCCTTTCCAAGCTGTTAAATGCAGTTTGGCAGGTGAGCAATCTTTGCACTGTTTATCATTTTGCACAAGTTGGCAAGTTGATGGCCAATATTGAGGAACCTTCTTGAAAGACAGCTACAATAAAGCTCACAATCAGTTCTGTAGTCATGAAAGTTGGGACTTTGTAGGCTTTCATTGGTCAAGAGATACTTTTGAGCTCTGGCAGGTACCTGTTGGCAACTGAGGCTGCCTGTCATGTCATGTGATGGACCAAAATTTAAGTGTTCAAAGGGGTTGGCCAGCAGTTGTTTTTAACAGGATTGGACTTGTGCCTAGTAGTGTTTCCTGGAGTCTAATTGGGTTTAGGATGCTGGTGTGCGCTGCTATGCATCAGGTTTCAACTATGCCTTTAATGGTTTAAAGCGGCTGTAATGGTAGAATGTTGTTTACTTTAATGCATTCTTTGCATGAGGGTAAAAAAAACCTGAGTGCAGCTTCCACTGAGCCTCCGCTTATACTCTCCTGGGTCCAATTTCAAGGCAGTGATATGCACTAGAGCCAGATCTTTCACGGCTCTTCTCATTAGCTGAGACCCCTTTCATACTCGGGTGCTTTCACGCTAAAATAAAAATGGAAAAGCTCACGAAAGCCTATTTCCATTAAAATCAATGAATGCTTTCACACTGGGGCAGTGGTCTGGCAGGGCCGTGAAAAAGTCTCTCTCCATTGAAATTGAATGGAAAGCTCTTCAAAAGCACCTGAAAAGCTCTTCAAAAGCACTCAAATGTTTTACTGGCAGTTTAGAAGCGCCTCAGTGTGAAAGGGGCCTAAGACAGCAGGCGGAGCTGTTAATCACAGCCAGTTAGGAGAAGCCTTGGCAGTAAGGCAGCAGAAATTACCACCAGAGCACGATAGGCATTTGTTGGGAGGGATCAGGAAAGCTGGCAGGGGACCCGTGAAGAAGAGGATCCGGACTGCTCTGTGCAAAACCATTACACAGAGCAGGTAAGTGTAACATGTTTAAAAATAACATTTTATAATAAAAATAAAGAAATAAAAATCATTTTTATTTTTCTCTTAAGGTGTGAAGCCTCATGGCGAAAAGTGGGATCTAATAGCATCTAAAAAATTTCAGGACTTTGTTGCTGGAATAAAGTTGCTTGCTAAAGCAGTTTGCAGAAAGGAAAATGGTTACATTGTCGAGTTGGTGGTGAGTGAGAGCCGTAAAGCCATAACCGATGTTCTCCTCGCTGAGAAAGTTGCTCTTCCTGATGATTTTAAAACGAATGATGCTGATGTGGAGACTGGCCCAGGCTCAGCAGCTAAGAAAACAGATGAAGGCAGCAGCCAAGTTTGCTCTAACAAGGAGCTCAATCCAGCCAAGGAGACAAAAGTATCTCCCGTTCAGAATTTTGCTGCAAAGGAACAAACAAGCTCATCTCACAGAGATCCATATTCTTCTCAGCCTGTCCGGTTGAACTCTACTCAGCCTGCACTTCAAGAAATTGGCTCTGCTAAGGCTGCAACAATCCCTCCTAAAGAATCATTTTCCCATAACAGCACTGCATCTCCTTCTGGAGAAAACCGGTCTGGCAATGCTGAACCATCACTTCCTAAAGAATTCAACTCTAGTTACTCTTCACCAACCTATCAGACAAAATTTAACACTAGTGATAAAAGTACAAACTCTGTAAATGGCAGGTTGTCTACTCAAAGAAGATCAGCTTCTGTTAATCTTGAACCATCACGTCAAAGAGGGTTCAACTCTGTCAGCTCTCCTGTACGATCACCAAGTAGACTGTTGTCTACCCATGCTACTAGTTCTCCTTTGAAGAATGGGTTAGTCTCAGTTAAGGATTCTCCATCTTTACCACAAGAGTTGAAGTCCACACGGGTCAGTCATAAGCAGTCATCATCCTTTTTGGAGGCTAGAGGTAAATATACACACGTTTAAGATGGTGTTGGATATCCGTATTCCTATGGGGGCACACAGTGCATTGCACAGAGCAGGTTATTAAGACATGTTTTTTGTTTTTAAAGAAATAACCTGAATCTTTACAATCACTTTAATTGCCATTGATGGTCCAGGCTAAACTTGCATAGGCATCCTGTTCGCAGCCTCTTTCCATTTCATTTACTTAAAATATAATAAAAGGCATTTTATTTTCCCATTGTGGATACAGTAAGGGATGTTTATAACCTGTCATATATTATTTATTTTATTTTTTTTGCCATCAGTGACCCATTGGGGAGATTTCACTTCTGTCCCATAGCCAAAACAAAGTGAGAGCTAATCCCTACAAAGTGATGAAATCCTGAGATGTCAATGGAACTTGTCCCCCTTTAAAGATTTCCCCTCTATTCCTGTCCTGGTGTCAGTCCAATGTTTGGGATTTTCGTTTACTTTAACATTTAATAATATAGGTAAACTGGACAAATGGGATGAATCTCTCTAATGGGAGCACAGACGGAAATAAAACCCTAATAGGTGTCCTAATCCCTCTCCATGCTAAATTTGCAATACTGGCAGAGCACAAATGTATGAGCAGACTGATGTATTTGTAGATGGCAAAAGTAGCTTGTGCTTGTGTGGAGTTTACCAAAATGAAAGTGGTTGTTAAGCCATGCAACCTCTGCTATGTTAAATGTTCCCCAGAGCATTTTTATTTTAAGCTGCTGTGTACCTTTTTGTTAGAGCGCCTATGGACGCACACATGACCGGCCGCCTCGTGGAGTGGACAGAGCTGACAGGCAGGGAGGAGAGGGGGAGAGAGGACAGAACAGGGCTACTCATGATGGTGGCAGGTAAATTGACCACGGTGTGGGGGCTTAGCAGCCATGTTAAACCGTGGTCAGCTTACAGTTGGGGGGGGGGGGGGGCAGAATCAGCCATGTATTTCAGGTGATACAGGGGGCCAAATTACCCAGCACAAGCACTCTGCTGTGTGACATGCTTCAAGGGTACAGGATCCTTTTATTTTTTTTATTTTTTTAGGGTACCAAACACTTTAAGTAAAATCAATAAATAAATAAATAAAATAATGCATGATAAATGTGTTTTTTTTTTTGCCTAGCTTTCCTAAAAATGTTATAAAGGTACCTTTTGATCTGTGCATTGGTAAAGCTCCTATCTCACTCAGCATGACCACTTTTCGGCAACTGTGTTCTCTACAACTACGCTTTGGTGCATAGATGTCACAGCTGTTTTTTTCCTCCAAGTTAATGCTGATAAATCATTGTTACACCAAGCCTAGCTCCATGCATGCCCGCATACTAGTCCACTCCCATTCCTGCCCACTGCCTCCCATTGACACATCCCAGTCAATCATTTGTAATGCATGCCATTATGGGAGATTTCGGTTTGGCATTTTTTTTTTTTTTTACTTCTGGATGTGCTGCCATTCTTCTTTGTTTCCATTTGTTTTGTTGCCAACCAGCAGGGTAGCGAAATGTGACAGTTTTTTTTTTTTTAATTCAACCCAGAAGAGGTCTCTGTACTAACTATTCGATGTTAGTACAGCGATGTCCCTGCTGTGCTGTTGTGTTCCTCAAATGGGGGCCCCCACCAAAACACCCTTCAGTGCTCGCAGCAATTGGCTGCGAGCGCTGATTAGATGCCAATCAGCTGCTTGTTCACCAGCATGCTCGTTCGACAGAAGCCGGTCATGAGATCCTGTACGTATATGGGCCCAAGTTGGGCCAGTTTCTACTGTATTAGCTGATTTTTGGCCGATATTCGGCTTGTGTGTACGGGGCTTTAGGCTAAGTTTACATTAGCTTGGAGAAGCACGAGTATTGTCGGGCCTCCGGGTTCCGTATTCTCCAGATGTCCCACAATCCTGCCTCCCCTAAAAAATCAGGGAGCCGGCTATCCGTGACACCACCTGTTAGGTTCCCCCCGGGGACACTATCTAGTCTCTAGTCCATTACCATATTGAAGTCCCCCATTACGATCACCAGCACTCTCGGCTTATCCACAACAAACTCGGCAAGCTCACAAAGGATAGAAACGTTAAAGGGTGGAGGGAGGTACACATTTGCTAATACACAGACTCTGTTCTCAATCTTACAGAATAAAAAAATAAATCTCCCATATTGATCCACCTTAGCCTGCATACAAGAGAAAGCCACCCCTGATCTAACAAATATACTCACCCCCCCACGATGGGTTTGTACTAAATGGAACTGTGTATTGTAATCCCGCCATCTAAATTGGGGAATAGAGATTTTAGTAAGATGTGTCTCCTACAAAGGATAGCAACCTCGTATGTCTTTGCAATCAGGAGAACTGCTGCTTTTTTTTCCCATTCCCCGGACATTCCATGAGCACAACATTTATTTTTTAATCTGGTTGCGCATAACCATCAAAGTTTAATTTTTTACTGAATCTAACCAGTGCATTTTCAAATTTTATATGGTTTTCTCGTATCATTTTTTGTGACTCCATAGTGTCTCTTCTCATACTTGTGATTTAAATCAAACAAACTTTTGTGCCAGACCCACCACTCATTCCATCCCATACATCCGTACCTCCTCTCATGCCTATAATTGTGTTAACACAGTCTTTTGTACCAAGCAACCCACTTGTTCCATCTCATACACCCATGCACACCATTCACCTGCCCACTGGGCCTATTTTGGGGCTTCCTAATGTGACCTTTGCATTCATCTATCAATTTAAGTGTTCTCAACTTTAAACTTGTGTTCTCACACTCTTCCCTCCCTATCCCACCCCCCCCCCCCCCCTCAGAAAACCATACAACCCACATTTAATAAAATAAACAAGACAAACATAGCAAAATAGACAACACAAATAGAGAGAACTGTGCGCTCGACCCCTTAGAAACATGGGGTGGTATGCTCGTTGTTCACTCCCCCTTTCCACCACCAACACCCTCCTCTCTCCCTAAATTATTCAACAGTGCAGTGGTTTGTGTCTTCAAATCATATTTCGAATAACAGTCCAGGGCAATATAGTCAGATTGGTCTACGGTCCCCCACTATAGGTTACTATCCAGTTCTCCACTCCCTCCGAGGTATCGAAAACACAGTCCCCCCCAGGGCGTTTATACGTAGTCTTGTCGGGTAGAGCAGTGTATAGTTCAGTTTTAATCTCCAGGACACATTCAACACTGTCCAGGATCAACTAGTGCTGGGAAATGACGAAGTGATGTCTATCATAAAGAATGTGAACTACAGACCAAGGGGTCTTTCGGACCATTGCCCAGTGACAATATCACTAGAGCTGGGTGAGCGTAACCATCCTGGGGAGTGGAGGATAACCCCATTTTGGATCGAACTGATGGAGGATCCGAACGAGATATTGGCTTCAATGGGGGAGTTTCTCGATTTGAATAGAGGCACTGCCTCAGAAGGAATAATATGGGACACTCTGAAGGCTTTCCATAAGAGGCATAATGATCCAACAAATCTCAAAAATTAAAAAACAGACTAAGGACTGGGATAGACTAATAGGGGAGAGGGTAACTACAGCAGAGGAACAGTATATCAATGACCCAACACCAGATAGACTTAGGAAATGGATAGAGGAATAACAAAATTATCGATTAATGACCCTTAGAAAAATAGAGAGTAAACACCTCTTCCAGAAACAATTTGCCTTTGGAGAGTGGGAAAGTGTGGGACATATGCTGGCACAATTAGTCAGGGTGAACACTCGCCCATCCCCCCCATCCGTTATACCCACGATAACTATAGGAGATGGAAGGGTATACTCCAGAAATAGTGGGCAAGTTTAAAGAATATTATGAGGACTTGTATAGATCACAACAGGAGGAAATTGGGGATGAAATGGACAGCTTTCTCAGGGATCTGAATTTCCTCTGTCTTGATGAGACCGAACTGAGTTAGATAGACCTATAACGATAGAGGAAATACAAAGGGTCACTATTGAGATGGCACAACAGAAATCCCCGGGCCCAGGCGGACTCCCGACCGAGATATATTGGCAGTATGGGAAGGTATTTCTTCCCGAGCTGTTGAGGGTATTGAATTGGTCATTAATAAGGGGAGAGCTCCCCTTATCGATGATGGAATCCACCATAATCACCATACACAAGGAGGGTAAAGACCCACTTGATCCTGCCTCATATAGGCCTATCGCTTTATTAAACACTGACATAAAAATACTGGCAAAGGTCTTGGCGGCTAGGGTGAATAAGGTTATACTGAAACTCATCCACCCTGATCAATCAGGTTTTATACCCGGAAGAACTACTAGTACAAATATAAGGAGGGTATACTTGAATCTTCAGGTCCCTACGGATGAGAGTGGAGAGAGGGCTATTTTGTCTTTAGATGCCACCAAGGCCTTGATAGTCTTAAGTGGCAGTATCTCTGGAGAGTTGTGGAGACGGCCCAATTTGGACCGGGTTTCATGAAATGGGTAAAAATGCTTTATAGGGCACCAGAAGCCAGAGTAAAGGTGAATAATGAAAAGTCCGATAAATTTAGACGGGGGAGGGGGACAAGACAATGGTGTTCCTCCTCAACCCTCCTCTTTGCCATTGCAATTGAACCTCTGGCCATCACCCTGCGGTCTTCTGCTCAGGTGTAGGGTCTTAGAAGGGAAGGCTTGGAAGAAAAAGGATTATATGCGGATGACCTTCTGTTATTCGTTGGCGATGCACAGGATTCCCTTCAGAAAGCTATGGACATTAATAACAAATTTGGCCAAATTTCCGGACTTAAAGTGGAAGTAAACCCATCGATTTAAACAGTTAAATAAAAAAAAGGCATGCCGGGAATACTAACTGCACATTGGCTGTGCTCTCAGCCAAACTATCAAACCATCCAATGGCTAGTGTCATAAACAATCACATGTGCAGCACCATAGCAGTTGAAGATTAAACAGAGGCAAAGATGGCAGCTTCCTTGGCTGAAAACGATAGGGGAGTTTACTTTGTTTAAGATAAATTGGAAAAAATCTAGCCTTCTGCCAGTAGATCCTCTGGGAAGCCACTTGCCTGAGGAGGTGACCCAGATCCAGGTAGTAAGTAAATTTAAATACCTAGGAATAAACATATCCAGAGACCCTCAACAGTACGCAGCAGATAATATAATCCCGTTGCTAATTAAATTTAGGAGGAAGACAAAAGTGTGGAAACGGCTGCCTTTATCTGTGGCAGGTCGCTGTAATTTAATCAAAATGATTAAGCTGCGCTTCTCTATGTGTATATATATATATATTGCATAACTCCCCAGTTTGGTTACATAAAATGTGGTTTCAAAAGATAGACATGGTGTTCAGGGAACTGATTTGGAAGGGTGGGTCGGCAAGAATTCGTTTGAGTACTTTGCAGTTACAAAAACAGGAAGGAGTAGCGCTCCCACAACCCTTGAGCTACTTCCTCACGTCACAACTCCAGTATATGGAGGGGTGTAATTTAGAAGGGGGAGAGTCAGGGATAAAAATGCTCCTACAAAACACACCACATGACTCAATAGTGGAAGCTCTGGAGGCAGGATCATTTTCATTAGGACTTCCTACTTTGAATTTAATGACGAGAGTGTGGGACACAGTGAAGGCCATATTAAAATACAGAGGATTTAATGAGAATACCCGCTTTGGAAGAATAGCAAATTGGGAGAACTGCAGGAGATGGGGACAGTAAGAGAATGAGAGAGATGTGAAATAAAATTTCTCTCAGCTATACCAAGATGGTGCCCTGAAAACCTTTCAGGAACTAAGAGACTAGTTTGCTCTACCAAATAAATCCTTCTATAAGTATTTGCAGGTCAGGCACGCACTGGAGGAGCAGTTTAGAGGGAGGACCTTAGAATGGAGCGCAATCCAAGTTCTTCAAAAAATAATTGATGCAGAAACAGGGAAAGGTTTAATTTTGAAAATATACCCACATATAAAGGGGAGAATGGGAGGGATAGAGATCCCTATGTATAAGAGGAAGTGGGGGAAAAAGATGAAGAAGATCTCCGAAATACAATGGAATAGAATTCTTGAACTGGCTCCATTGGTATCACTCTCTCCCTCTCAGAGGATGTCACAACTTTTTTAATTTGGCCAACGGCCGGATGCAAGCTGCCCCCGGTGCGGGGACATGGAGGGAGACATGATTCACAGGTTTTGGAGATGCCGAAGTTGATCCGCTACTGGACGGAGGTGACAGGAACCATTGATCGGGTGTTTGGAACCTCCACCAGGATGGAGGCGAAGTATTGTCTCCTGGGATTAGTTGAAGCAGTTGGAAACCCGGGAAGCAGCCAGATGGCTGTTCTGAGATGTCTATTTCAGGCAAGGAAACTGATTGCCTTAAGATGGTTGTCGCTGTCGCCTCTGTCTGGTAGAGAATGGATAAATAGCATGAATGTGGTAATTAAAGAGAAAGCGTTATATATAAAACGAATAACTTTAAAGAAATATGACAAGATGTAGAAACCTTGGTGGGAAGCCAGAGGGATTGATATGTGAATAATAGTGTGGAGAAATATTTTAACGATGAAAAGTGGCTCAATAGGGATTAAATGAAGAGGGTGAAAGTGTGTGAGAATGGGGATGAGAGGGAAGTGTGATAGAGTGGGAATCTAGATTACATGGAACATCAGCTAGGATGGCCCTCATGATACCAATCCCCTCTTAGGCCACCCAAGATATGAACCATTCAAACAACTAGACAGCAACACTAGCACGTTCCTCTGGGCTCCAAAGCCACCACCCATAGGTCTTAAAGTACTCCAGGAACCCTTGGGGCAAGGAGGGCTGGCCCTACCTGACTGGAGGAAATATTACCTAGCTGGGCAAATGGTCTTTGCTCACAAATGGTTGATCTTGGACGAAGGGGACTCTGCCACGGTTTTGGAAGCGCCTCTGCTGGGGTCATATGAGTCTCTTCGCCTGGCCATCCACAGAGGCTCCAGGTCTGGATTACCTCTCACGAGGGCTATGAAGGCCACTATCGGGGCATGGGAGGAGGTGGTAAGTTTAGCCTGTCCGAGCTATTTGGGCTTTTCACCGCAGACTCCACTATGGAGGAACCCTAAACTGCCCCATTTTTACTCATCCCCTGACCTGATGGTGTGGGTGGTCAAGGGAATAAACCTTTTGAAGGACATCACTAGGGAGGAGACCCTTCTGACGTTTGACCAACTTAGGGCCAGGCAGGATCTCCCTAACTCTTACTTTTTCAGATTCCTACAGATTCGTCACACCTTTCAGGCTCAATTCGGTCCCAGGGGGGTGGAAACCTTTCCGTCCACAATGGAAGATATACTTATGAGGGCCGACCCTCCTAAAACTTTGTCGGTCACGTATAAAGAATTGTTTAGGAAGAGTCTGGCAGCGCTGCTAAGATGTAGGGAACGTTGGGAGGGGGAAGTCACTGACATTGACGGGGAAGACTAGGTCGACATGTGGAGCCACCCCTTCAAGCATTTGGTCTCTGCAAGGGATAGGTTAATTCAATTTAAATTTTTGCATAGAATTTATTTAATTCCTGCCAGACTTGCAGCAATCTACCCGACGGTCGCCTCGGACTGTTGGAGATGTGGCTACTCTCCGGAAGATGTTAAGCACAGTTTTTGGGATTGTCCTCACATTACAGTCTTTTGGGAGGGGGTGGCCCTCTGCATTGGAGATATTTTGAAAGTACCTATCCCACTGTCAATTAGGGTGTGTCTACTGGGTCTGGTGGAGGGGGTGGTTCCCTCGGCAGCTCTTAGAACGCCATTGAACATTCTCTTTTTCTATGGGAGGAAGGCCATTCTACTGAAATGGAGGTCCCCCCTTCCTCCGGGTGTGCCCTTTTGGTTTTTTGCGTTTCGGCACTGCGTTGTTTTACGTAACAAATGTGCGGTCATGCAATGTGGCTCCCAAACAAAATTGACGTTTTTTTTCCCCCACAAATAGAGATTTATTTTGGTGGTGGTTGACCACTACTTCACTTTTTATTTTTTGCACTATAAACAAGAGCGACAATTTTGAAAAAAAAAAAAAAACCCCTATAGTTTTTACTTTTTGCTATAATAAACAAAAAATTCTTAAGAAAAATGTCTCTTCTATTCTTCGACTAACACAGCTCCTCTCTTTAGACCACTGGGTTGTTAAGCCACCTTTAGTAGAGGACTAGGCATAACATGTTAATATGTAATAAAAAACTCGGAACTTCTATTTCCGCTCAAAGGGCGGTCCCTTAGGTAACAAGTGAAGAAGCAGTAACAGAAGTATGTATCTATCACAGGGTGGTTTCTGTGGATACACTCAAAAGTAAAAATTCTAATTGCCACGTCCTTTAGATAGCTCAAATTTGAAACAACACAACAGGGAACAGAATCAGGAAAAGGGGGAAGAAAAACCCACACACAGAAAAAAACCTCAGAAAAAAGTGTTGGTTGTATTGGACTTTTTAGGCATAATATTATGTTTGAATATACAATAGGGAAAAAACAAGAAAAATGTATATAAAAAAATTATTTATTTATAAAAAATAAAATATAAAAACGCATCAAGTACTGCTTTATATCCTGTATATGTTGATACATATCCATATCTATTGATTTTATATACCCAAAGGGTGAAAAATTGTACATTAGTATTCAATATAAGCAAAAATCACACTAGACAGGGTATTACAGAACCGATCTTAAATATATTCTGGCGCTCTACATGTTTTGTGTTTTTGGTCAACGCTTCCTCAGGAGCTTTATCAATTTTATTTCTTCATGGGGGTACCCAAAAAGAAATTTTACAGGAAGAAAAAGGAGAGAACAAATGTTTTGCGGGCCGGATAAGACGATTTTCACATCGACATCAGGCTTTTAAATGTACGGGAGCCTCCGATTGCTATAAATGCTTCAAGTGTTTGTGGTGCAAGGCAGGGATATGAGGTGTTTTTACATCATACTCTCTTTAGATTCAAAAAGCCAGTTTCCTGTATCTTCTCCAGCAGAGTAAAATGTAGGCAAACCTATCCCAACAGGTTCAAGGTTCAAAAAGGGGGGACCTCAGAGCCCCTAGAGTGTCTCTCATTGACAAGGGACAGGACCACTGTTCCCTGTTGTGTTGTGGTGTTTCAAATTTGAACAAGTGAAGAGGGACCTAGGAACCCTGCTGGCCCATCAGTCCATGTTTTTTCTGCAGAAGCTTTGCTTTTTGCGCAAGATTAAAGATCCTGTGACCTGCTATCAACAGCCGGTTGGGTGACAGACTGAATAATCTTATCCTTGTAGTCTCCCCAGCCTGGCCAGCAAGCGTGTGTAGACCAGAGCTCCGCTCTGGGTCGGCCACGACTTGCCTCAGCTCCAGAGGTGGTCGGTGAGAGTTATTGCTCTGGGCTACTGATGTCTGTCAGTGTGCCGGGCCAGCAGCCACCCCATACTGATCCGAGAGTGGGTCTGTTCTGGAATGTCTCCCAGCTCTGAGCAGTTTGGCATTCCCTGGGAGGTCGATTCGGGGGTCCCTCACCTCCCTCTCTTCTCTCCCTGTCCCTATCTCCCTCCCCCCCCCCCCCCCGTGGGGGATGCTGCATGGGCTGACTGAGCGGTGTGTGTGCCATAGCCAGGCTCTCCGGGGGGGGGGGCTCTCACCTGGGGAGGACTGCGCTGGCTGGCTATGCCCTGGATGTGTGTGGGTCTCTGTCTGGAGGCTGTGCCTGTTGAGCGCTGTAGCATGCATGTAACATGTTCACCTCCATTTTCTCTGCCTGTTTGCTTCACTGTCCCTCATGGTATATGTTGTTCAGCGGCCAACTTTGGTGGGGCAAGAAGTAGCATGCTTCCTTGTAGTTTGGCGGCCATTTTCCCTGTGAGTAGGTTCTTTATACTGGACGCTCGGCAGCCATTTTCTTGAAGCCTGCACATGTTTTTGATCAGTTTTCCATTTTCAGCAGCTCTGGACAGCGCAGTGTGATCTCCTATGCACCTGAGAGCTGACAGGCACTACTAGCTGGACTTTTGGGTCTCGTAAGCCAGCACGTTCACTTAAGGTGTTCCCGTATCTGACTTATTTTGATAAGTTAATTTACAAAGAATGGGGTCGACCACAACGAACCTTTTCGGTCCCCAAATACATGGCGGTGCATTACCCCTTTGAGGAGAGCCTCCTCAAAAAATGGTCAGCTCCTCTGGTCGTGGACCCCCCCAGTATCCAGGTTAAACCAAAGTAACCACGATCCCGGTAGAGGGGACTCCTGCACTTAAGGTCCTCGCGGACAGGAAGGCCAAGGTAGTGGCTCGTTTCTTGTTTACGGTTGTGGGGTCAACCATCCGACCAGTACTGGCATCCACACTTGTGTCGCAGACACTAAACGAGTGGGCGAAACTGTTGCACCGCGAATTGGGAGAACAGGCTTCTCCTGTGTGCGTAGAACTAGCAGACCAACTAGTTCAAGGCCTGAATTACATTTGTTATCCAGGGCTTCAGTGTCGGCAGTGGTGCTGAGGCGCCTGATTTTGGTTAAGTTGCTGGTCTGCTGACTAGGCATCCAAAAACGCCCTGACTGATCTTCCCTTCCTTGGTGACCGGCTCTTATGAGCCTCTTTGGATGACAACATTAAAAATGCCACAGGTGGTAAGAGTACACCACTCCCACAGGCCAGGAAGGCTAAGGAGCCAGGCCATAGGTAAGGGCCCTCTCTCTCTGCTCACAAACGGCTTTTTCGTCCGCCCGGAGCTTCGAACAAGCGTCCCCAGCCCGACAGGACAACCTCTGAAGGACCAAAGCATCCCTGGAACCGCAAGCCTGCGAGCAAAAGTGCTATCGCATGATTTGCCCCTGCCCGCAACATGGAAGTTTGCAGCCTGGTGGGCCTCTCAACTGTTCGACCAAAGGGTTTGCGATCTGATTTCCTCAGGCTACAAGATAGAGTTCCTCTCTTGGCCACGAGACAGATTCTTCTCCACCAGCATACCCTTACTCCCAGCTCACTGGGAGGCCCCTTTGGGGGCGGTAAGGGACCTGCTGAGTTGCAGGGTGATAGTACTTGTTCCAGACTCCGAACATTTCCAGGGGTTCTACTCAAACCTGTTTGTAGTCCCCAAAAAGGAAGGGGCACATCCAATCTTGGACCTGAAAGCCCTCAATTACTTTGTGACAGTACAGAGGTTCAGAATGGAATCAGTTCGCTCAGTAGTCGCTGCACTCCATCAAGGGGACTCCCTGGTGTCCTTAGACATCCAGGATGAGTACCTGCATATACCCATATGCCTCCGGCATCAGAAGTTTCTGCGATTTGCAGTCAGGGAAGCCCACTACCAATTTGTGACTCTCCCTTTTGGTTTGGCATCAGCCCCCCGAGTCTTTACCAAGGTATTGGTCCTATTTTGGTGTTGCTTAGGCAACGCGGGATCGTGATCGTGGGATACTAAGACAATCTCCTCCTGAGAGCATCTTCCGCCTCAGAGAAGGAGGAGGATGTGGTGATCACCATGCAGACCCTGCAGGATTTGGGTGGCTGTTGAACCTAAAAAGTCGTGATCGTATCCACTCAGTGTTTGGAGTACCTAGGCTTGCTGCTGGACTCCATGGAAGCGAGAGTTTCTCCCTTCAGACAAGCTGTAGAGCCGTGTTAAAACTGTTGATGAACCACAGGTGGTAATCGCTATCCTTCTGCATGCGAGTCCTGGGACTCACGGTGGCCTCCTTCGAGGCAGTACCGTATGCCCAGTTTCACACCAGAGTCCTGCAGAAGGAAATTTTGATAAAATGGGACAAATCCCATGACATCGCATATTTTGAGGTCTAAAAAATGGCCATCAATAGAAATGTTAATGCAATCAGGAGGACAATATGAACTACCCCTTTGGCAGGCGTTACAGGTTAAACACTTCTTGGATACTCTTGGACCCGACTGAGGATTTTGTTCAACCACTTACTAAGTTTGAAGGTTATTGTGAGGAGTCGTCGTCTCTTACCCATATTATTTCTAAGATATATGCCTTATTAATTTCACCTTCGGAGGATATTAATATAATGAGTTTAGATAAGTGGGAAAGGGATCTTGGACAAACTTTCACTCCGGCCCAACGGCAGAAAATAATACATTTAACTTTTAAATCATCCAGATGTATCAAGATACAGGAACTAAATTATAAAGTATTAATGCATTTGGTATTATACCCCATCACGAATGCATACATTCTTTTCAGAGTCATCGGACAGGTGTTGGAGGTGCGGTAAGGAGAGAGGCACTATTGCCCATATTTTTGGTATTGCCCAGTAATTAGACAGTTTTGGGAAGAAGTTCAGAGAATTTCTCAACTATTTACTGAATATTATGTTATGGAAGATCCGGCCTTTTTTCTATTGCAATGTACACATATCCCACTAGAGAGATACAAGAATTCAATGCTATGTCATCTGGTGAATGCAGCTAAAAGCTGCATCACCACTTGCTGGAAGGAAACGGGGCCACCTCGAATTTCGCAATGGTTAAACAAAGTAAGGAAAATTAGGATCATGGAGAAATTGATCCCTATTCCTCCGGAGGTAAGGGAATCTATATTGCAAGTCTGGGCTCCTTGGGAAATATTCTTACAGTCAGAGGAAGGGAAGAGATGATTGGAGTTGATTGGGGAGGAACTTGAGGATTAGACTAATTGGTCGAGTGATGCGAACCTTACCCTTTAGTGGGTAGGGTCGACGTACCTCTCTTCTCTCCCTCTTCCCTGTCCTCTTTTTGTTCCCTCCCTTTTTTCCTTCCCCCCCCCCCCCCCCTCTCTCCCTCTTTAAGGGAGAAGGGGATCGCTTCGGGGAATTGATATTGTTTTGTTTATAAAATTGGCAGGAATACATTGTTGATCTTTTTTGATGTTGTCTAATAGAACATGTGGTGGTTAGAAAGTGCTCCGTAAATGTAATTATTACTAATAACCTATGTTTTGTATCTCTGCAAAGAAATAAAGAATATATAAAAAAAAAGGGGATAAATCCCCGTTGTCTCTGGATTGGCAGATTTAGCTGAGCCAGTTAGTCAGCCAGTTAGTCAGGGATTCCCTACCTCTGAAGTGGAAAGTGATCACAACGAACGCCAGCCTTCTTTTTTTGCCGAAGGTGGTTTTGGCATTCCACATCAATGAAGATATTGTGTTACCATCTCTGTGTCCTAAGCCAACACATCCTAAGGAGTTGGCCCTTCATTCCCTGGACGTGTTTCGGGCTCTAAGGGTGTATTTGTCTGCAACGGCTCCCTTTCAGAAGTCAGACTCCTTATTTGTTTCGGTGACTGGTCCGAAAAAAGGCATGGCGGTCTCGGCCACCATTTTCAGGTGGATCAGACAGATTGTAATACAGGCCTGCGCCTTGAAGGGGCAGGTGCCCCCCTTTCCGGTCACGGCCCACTCCACAAGGGCAAACGGAACATCTTGGGTCTTCCGACATAAAGCGTCTGCGCTCAAGTGTGTAAAGCGGCGATTTGGTCGTTGTTTTTTCCCTCCCCTCTTTTTTGCACTACTTGGGAATGTCCCAATGATTTAAAGAGAGGAGCCGTGTCAGTCGGTGAATAGAAGAGAAAATAGGATTTTTTTTGTACTCGCCGTTAAATCCTTTTCTCTGTAATTCACCAAATTTTCTTTACGTTATACTGCTTGTTGACTTACAGAAGCTGCAAGGCAGGCTGAGGGGTTGTTACTTGAGGGACCGCCTCTTGGGTGGAACCAGAAGTTCTTCTTTTTTTTTTTTTTTTATTACGTTAGCATGTTATGCCTAGTCCTCTCCTAAAAGTTGCGTAACAACCCAATGGTCTAAAGAGGAGCTGTGTCAGTCTGTAAATTACAGAGAAAAGGATTTTACGGTGAATACAAGAAATCCATTTTTTCCCCCCCTCAGTTTAGCCCAATATGTACATACTTTTGATAAAAAGAATCGCAATAAGCATATGGTTTGCACAATAGTTATAGCATCTACAAAATTAGGTTTATTTTTATTGTATTTTTATTAGTAATGGCGGCGATCTTGTTCATGACTGTGACATTATGGCAGACACATCAGTCACTTTTGGCGCTATTTTGGGACCATTCATATACAGTGATCAGTGCAATTAAAATGCACAGATTTCTGTGTAAATGTGACTGGCAGTGAAAGGGTTAACCTCTAGGGGGCGCTGCAGGGGTTAAGTGTGTCCCAGGGAGTGAGTGATTCTATCTGGGGGAGACAGGCTACGTGTGACACAACACTGATCACCACTCCCAATCACAGGGAGCAGTGTCTGTGTCACTAGGCAGAACAGGGAAATGCTTGTTTACATCAGCATTTCTCCATTCTCCTTTCCGTGAGGCGATCTCTGGTATCCCTGCAGGCTGGGGTCCCGCGATTACACTCAGAGCTTGCGCGTGCACCTCCTGCGGCAAATTTAAAGGGACGTACCTGTACGCCCATTTGCCTGTCCGTGCATTCTGCCAACGTAAATGTTCGTGCGGCGGTCCACAAGCAGTTAACCCAATAATAGACATTCAGAATTCAAGCACACCTAAATGAGGACTATGTTTGCATAAGCCTCTCGCCATACCTTTCATGGTTCAGGAGTGTGTTGAAGCAGTAGTAAGGTGCTGTTGATGGGGTGGGGGGGGGGGGTGGGGGGAGAATTTGCCTGCAAGGCGATGTCATAATGTGCTAGTATGCATTGCATTGCATGCTAGTACATTATAAGAGACTTGCCTTAGAACTATGACCTCCAGCACCGCGCTGGCACTGCTAAGAGGGCAGACACCTTCCCCCGGTCTTCCTTCTGGGGGTTTGTGTCCCCTGGCTACAAGAGTGGCCGAGGCGCGATCATGTCACTCCTGCACCGGAGCCACTGTTCACGGCATGGGCACCTTAAGAGCGCATGCTTTCGTAACGTCACCGGCTTCGTGCACTCTGAATATCTCCTAAACTGTGCAAGCTTAGGAGATATTCACAGTACCTACAGGTTAGTCTTACTATGGGCATGTTTGTAGGTACAAGTGGTAGATCAGAGTTTACTACCTCTTTAATGACAAAGGAGAACATTTCTTTTGGTTTAGGTAGGTAAGAATAAGTTTTGACGATAGGTTACTATGACTACTGTAGTTCTGGGACACTAATAGCTTTTAGGTGTTCTTTAATCACTTACAGACCGGACCATTTTGCTGGTCAAAGACCAGACCACTTTTTGTGATTCGGCACTGCGTCGCTTTAACTGACAATTGCTCGGTCGTGCGACGTGGCTCCCAAACAAAATTGACGTCCTTTTTTTTTTTCTCTCCCACAAATAGCTTTTTTTTTGGTGGTATTTGATCACCCCTGCTTTTATTTTTTGCGCTATAAACAAAAATAGAGCGACAATTTTGAAAAAAACGCATTATTTTTTACTTTTTGTTATAATAAATATCCCCCAAAAATATATATAAAAAAAACTTTTTTTCCCCTCCGTTTAGGCCGATACGTATTCTTCTACATATTTTTGGTAAAAAAAATCGCAGTAAGCGATTGATTGGTTTGCGCAAAAGTTAGAGCGTTTACAAAATAGGGATCGTTTTATGGCATTTTTATTAATAATTTTTTTTTTTTTACTAGTAATGGCGGCGATCAGCGATTTTTATTGTGGCGGACACATCGGACATTTTTGACACATTTTTGGGACCATTGTCATTTATACAGTAATCACTGCTATATAAATGCAGTGATTCCTGTGTTAATGACACTGGCAGTGAAGGGGTTAACCAGAGGGTGGAAGTGTAGGGGTTAAGTGTTCCTAGGGGTGTATTACTAACTGTGGGGGGGGGGGGTTGGGCTTTCATTTAGTGAACACTGATCTCTGCTCCAATCACATGGAGCAGAGATCAGCGTCATTAGTTGCTAGGCAGAATGGAGAAATGCTGTTTACACAGCATTTCCTCCTTTCAGCCGTCCCGTGAGACGATCGCGGGTATGCTCGCGGCGTTTGAGTCAGCGGGACCCGCGACCGGACTCACGGGGGTCCCGACCGGCACGCGAGCAGGGGCGGCATTGAAGATTGGACATACCTGTACGCCAATATGCCTCCCGTGCCATTCTGCCGATGTACACCGGCGTGCGCTGGTCGGGAACCGGTTAAGATGTGATTCTGAATTTTGCCACAATTCTGTATTTTTCTGGAAAGTGTCTGCACTCTGCCCATAGTGCTAATGCTCAAGATACATTTACACAACTCCTCCCAAGAGTCAAGTCCCTGCTTACATCAGGACAGAGGGCTGTTGAGAAGATTACTAAGGCAGGCCTCTGTGATGATTTCAGGAAGTTCTTTACAGCATGCTCCCGACCCTTCCCACCAGCTGTGATCAGCCTGCATTTTATAGAGAAGCACACAGGCTTGAATGGTGTCACTGGGTTTAAAATAAGGTATGTAATGAAACAAAGCTTTTCTTTAAAATTTTCATTAGCATGTTGATCAAGGTGGAGAGAGGAACCAGGAAAGAAAACCCATAAGCAGATTAATTGTTAGCTCCTACACATTGACATCAAAAAGAAAAAACGTGCAAGTAAAACCTCATTAGTGCCTGTTAGGATTCCTGAAGTGATTTTTAGAAATCTTTCCTGGATTTTACATAAATGGTTTATTCTTCCAGATAATGCAGTAGTAATCTTTTATTTTTATTTTTTTACATGGTGATTGGTGTGGTATTTGCATCCCTAACTCTATTCATGCATCTCTAGGAGTCAGTGTGGCGCAAAGCTGGGCGTCTGTTGATTTGCAGCTAAATGAGCCGCTTGCTGCGTGTGTACTAAGAGTGAGAAGTCCGGACTTGATGTATGTTTTCCCAAAAGAAAACAGAGGTGAGAAACTAGAGATCTGTGTCTGTTATCTATTATACAAATATGTATGTATATTTATGTGATAAATCCAACACAGTACTTGTAGCTTTACAAAGTATATAGAACCATTTTAAATTGTTCCCTGCCAAGAAGCAAATTCCATAGTAAGTACCATAAATCCCTGAATGGTTTTTATGCTCATCAACTATACTATGGCATGACATTTACGTTCTTTTGGTAATAAAGCCTAACTTGAGGCTCTTCCTTTTATGTTTCCATTTAAAATTGGAGTGAGGATAGTTGTGCCTGGACAGTTCTTGGTTTATTCATTGATTACACGTTGACCTGAAAAGTAAAAAGCCATCTTTGTGCATACTTGTTTATATTGTATTATGGGTAGAACTTCAGGATGGTTCTTTCTCGGTCAATATGATGCTATATTTGTCCAAGGAGAACCAGCTGTGTCCAAGGATAATTTGATCTGTTTAGCAATATATGTTATAGGATATAGAGGTCTAGGGGGATGTGCAGGTAAGGTTATAGTTGGTTGTAAGCTGTACTTAAAAAAGTAAGCTTCGGATGAGTGCGATCATTACTGAAATGAGAAGTACAGCCAAAGCTTGTTTGGCTGTACGTCTCCTGTGGATCACAAAAGTGCAGTTCTTTCTGCACCCCTGTGACCTGTTTTCAGCTGACAACAGGCTGATGTTCCCGAGCCAGTCCAGGCTTGTACAAGATCACGTCAATGAAGTTGGTATCTGCCCACATGCTTTGATCGGTAACTGGCTTAGGCTCTCAGCGAGCCAGTAAGAGCCTGAGCGGCCTGATCCAGCCCCCTCCACAGCCCAGCGCTCCAGTGAGCTCTCTGCTCAGGTAGCTTTGAGAACCAAGCGATTTGCAGATTTGAGCGCTCGGTTCTCCGTGTTCGAGGGACAGATGCAGCATTGAACTGATGCAGCAGCCACTTAGGTAAGTATGATTCTGCAAAAAAAAAAAAAAATATGTCCATACTTCTCTTTAAAAGGAAAAATTTGGTTGTAAGGAGTTTGCGTATATTAAAGAATAGGTAGGGTATGGAAAAGGGAAGAGGGGAAAGAATTGAATCTACATGGGGAAAGGGGTGGATCTGAATGGGAGGGGAGGTTAGTGGGATAGGATTTGGAGGAGAGGGAACCTCCTTTAATAGCTTTGAGAGCTTTTTAATTGTTTACCTTTGTGATGTAGTAATCTAATCTTTGCTTGAAAAGTTATTTCATCATTGCCAGACTGCAGAACTTCTGCTGTATTTCCATTCCCCCCACTAACATCCGTCCTGCAAGTGTTATGGACAACGGCACTGGCAGTGAGTCAAACTCGACAACCCCCCTCACCCAACCTCTGCCCTCCCTCGCCGCTTGTGTACAGGTGCCCATTTGCGAAACACCCCTAGAGTCTGTTCTTGTAGCACTGGTGTCTGCCATACTGTGATGTTTGCCCATATAACACTTTACTTTCACCTCAACCATAGTTGCCCTTATTGGTTATTGAGGCAGTGATGGACTTCTGCTTCTGCAACAAATCTGCTTATATTCCCTTCTGACCGCTCCTGTTAACACATTGTGGTTGTATCATTAAAATTGGGGAGTGCCAAATCTGGTGCAGCTCTGCATAAAAACCAATTCACTTCCAGATTTTTTGTCAAAGCTTAATTGAAAAAGCTGAAGTTAGAAGCTTGCTGGCTATCATGCACGACTGCATCAGATTTTGCACTCTCCAGTTTTAGTAAATCAACCCCATAGTATTGCTGTCTACTGAATTGTTTTCGCCATCATTCTTTGTGGGTTGTACAGCTTGTATTGGGTGTATATCCCAGGAGGTCAGCTATTTCAATTTCGGTTGCCTAAATCAAACATCTGTTTTTCAGTGAGAATCCTTGACCATGTCTGCATGCTTTATATATTGAGTTGCAGCTAAATATTACATTGTTTGCTTTAACAATTCGTTTTTACAATAAAGTGGCCATTGAGTGTATCATATTTTCTGTTTGCTTCCAGTGGATGTGGAGAAACTGCAGCAAGTTATGATGGATATGTTTAGTTATTGCAATGCGGAGACAGACCAGCCTGCCTATATACCATCTGTGGGTGATGCTTGCTGTGCCAAATTTTCAGGTCAGTAAAATTTAAAACAGTTCTGAATCTTATGAAAACATCACTTATTATGCACAATTTATATAGCACCAACAGTTTGCACATTTTCTCTCTTCCCTGTGCCAATGTGCAACCTTTTTTATTTTCTTTGCCTTGAAAGTGCCATTAAATTCGACTTTGCAGCCATATGAACACACTACCGTCACTGACTATCCCTATGCCATTGAGCCTTGGGCAGCACACACTGCTCTCACACAAGTGACATGTGCAACACTTGTGCATTACGTGTCCCAGTAGGCATTGCGCTTTCACGCTGATGGGGGTATGCTGCAGTCTAAAGTATGGAAGAAGCAGAATATTTGGGACCCTTGGAACATTTTCTGACAGACAATGGTATTAAGACATCACACCTGCAGTCCAGAGAACTACAGAGGAGGGTGTATATGTGACCGCCTGGCTTCACAGGAAAAGGCTATGTGGCTCTTGGCTTCATAATGCTGCAGCGTCAAAAAGAAGCCTCTAGCAAATATTAACCTCCCCTTTTTTAGCCTGTAAAGCAATATATCTATATTATAGATTATATTATATATATTATATAATATATATTTGCACAAGATTAAAGATCCTGTGATCTGCTATCAACAGCCGGCTGAGTGAAAGGCTGGATACCCATATCCTTGTAGTCTCCCCAGCCTGGCCAGCGAGCGTGAGCAGACCAGAGCTACACATTGGGTTGGCCACGACTTACTTCAGCTCCAGAGGTGGTTGGTGAGCTTTAATGCTCTGGGGCACACATATGACCGGGCTACTGATGTTTGCGTCAGTGTGCCATGGCCAGCAGCCACCCCGTACTGATCGGAGAGTGGGTCTGTTCTGGAATGTCTCCCAGCTCTGCAGGACTGGTAAGTACAGCTCTCCCTGCTACGGTGGGGCTGGGCATTCCCTGGGAGATCGATTCGGGGGTCCCTCACCTCCCTCTCTTCTCTCCCTGTCCCTATCTCTCCCCCTGTGGGGGATGCTGCATGTGGCTGCTGAGGTGTGTGTTTGTCATGTGCAGGGGCTCTCTGGGGGGGTGCTTATCACCGTCATTTTCCGTCACTGTCCCTCATGGTATTCATTGGCCATCTTAACCACTTCAGCCCCGGAGCATTTTGCTGGTCAAAGACCAGACCACTTTTTGCGATTCGGCACTGCGTCGCGTTAACTGACAATTGCGACGTGGCTCCCAAACAAAATTGACATCCTTTTTTTCCCCCCACAAATAGAGCTTTCTTTTGGTGGTATTTGATAACCCCTGCGGTTTTTATTTTTGTTAGAATAAATATCCCCCCCCCCCCCCAAAAAAAAAAAAATATATATATATATATATATATATATATATATATATATATATATATATATATATATATATATAAATATATAAAATTCCCCTCAGTTTAGGCCGATACGTATTATATTTTTGGTAAAAAAAAAAAAAAATCAAAATAAGCGATTGGTTTGCGCAAAAGTTATAGCGTTTACAAAATAGGGGATAGTTTTATGGCACTTTTATTAATTTTTTTTTTTTTTTACTAATAATGGCGGCGATTAGCGATATTTTTTTTTATTATTGTGACAGCGACATGGCGGACACATCGGACATTTTTGACACATTTTTGGGACCATTGTCATTTATACAGCAATCACTGCTATATAAATGCAGTGATTCCTGTGTAAATGACACTGGCAGTGAAGGGGTTAACCAGTGGGTGGCAGTGTAGGGGTTAAGTATTCCTAGGGGTGTGTTGCTAACTGTTGTGGGCTGGGCTTTAATTTAGTGAACACTGATCTCTGCTCCAATCTCATGGAGCAGAGATCAGCGTCACTAGTTGCTAGGCAGAACGGGGAAATGCTGTTTACAACAGCATTTCCTCGTTCAGCCGCCCGTGAGACGATCACGGGTATGCACGCGATGATCGAGTCCGCGGGACCCGCGACCGGACTCACAGGGGTCCCGACCAGCACGCGAGCTCGCCAGCGCACTCGCGATGGCAGGGCGGCATTTAAGATTGGACATACCTGTACACCAATATGCCTGCCCGTGCCATTCTGCCGACGTACATCGGTGTGCGCTGGTCGGGAACCGGTTAAATGAGGGCAAGGAGCAGCATGATCTCCTATAGCTCGGCGGCCATTTTCTTGAAGCCTGAGCAAGTTTTTTTGTCAGTTTTAAGGAGCCTTATGCTCTCCTGTAGCCCGGCGGGCATTTTCTCTGTGTTTGTCCTTTGTACTGGACGCTCAGCGGCCATTTTGTTGGAGCAGCAGCCCTGGATGACAGTGAGATCTCCTCTGCACCTGGGAGCTGAGCAAGAGACACAGGCACTACTAGCTGGACAGCGCAGAACCAGTCAGGGTGGTGAGTCCTGCGGGAAAAAGCTCCTCAGCCAGCAGCAGTTAGGAGGGTGGGACCATCACTGTCCTAAGTCCCCATCAGGTGGCAGACAAGGGGGGTAGGGTCAGCATGGCTTCAGAAACTGGTGTTTCTGCCCCAAAAATCCAAGCAATTGCAACCGGTTTGCCTGCAGACAGTGAAGTGCCTCTGGATGCTTTGTTGGCGGTCCTCAATTAGTTCCTCGCCAGGATGGAGGCGGTGCGTGGGCGCAAAGGTGCTAAGAAGCGGCCCCTGCCACCCTGTCCTCTGGGGAGGATGAGTTCGGGTCCATGCGCGACAAAGTGCTTGTTGGAGCACTTATCACAGCTGTGCATGATACCCTAAAGATTCAGGAGCCGGCAGATCCTTCTGCTGATGTAGCAGTCCCTTTTGGGTCCTGTAAGCCTGCCCATTCACCTAAGGTGTTCCCGTATCTGACTTATTTTGAAAATTTTACAAGGAATGGGGTCGACCTCAACGCACCTTTTCGGTCCCCAAATACATGGCGTTGTGTTTACCCTTTTGAGGAGAGCCTTCTACCAGCTTGTGGCTCTCCCTTTTGGCTTGGCATCAGCCCCCCCGAGTCTTTACCAAGGTATTGGCTCCTGTTCTGCCGTTGCTGCGGCAAACCGGGATTGCGACTGTAGGTCACCTAGACGATCTCCCCCTTAGAGCCTCTTCCGCCTCAGAATTAGAGGAGGATTTGGCGATCACCATGCAGACCCTGCAAGAATTTGGGTGGCTGTTGAACCTAAAGAAGTAGGTGATTGTACCGACTCAGCGTTTGGAGTACCTAGGCTTGCTGCTGGACTCCACGGAAGCGAGAGTGTTTCTCCCTTCAGACAAGCTGCAGACTCTGAGCCGTGGTGAAACTGCTGATGAACCGCAAGTAGTTGTTGCTACGCTTCTGCATGCGAGTCCTGGGACTCGTGGTGGCCTCCTTCGAGGTAGTACCATATGCCTAGTTCCACACCAGAGTCCTGCAGAAGGAAATTCTGACAAAATGAGACAAATCTCTGTTGTCTCTGGATCGGCAGATTCAGGTGAGCCAGTTAGGGATTTCCCTGATCTGGTGGCTGAGATCCCCGGCACTTCAGTCCAAGAAGTCGTTCCTACCTCTGAAATGAACAGTGATCACAACGGATGCCAGCCTATTAGGCTGGAGTGGAGTAATGGGAGTTCAGTCAACTCAGGGCCTCTGGTCGGCGGAGGAATCCAAGTAGCCGATCAATCTGCTCTGAGAGCGATCAGGCTATGTCTCTCCACATGGTCGACAAGACTGCGAGGGCGTCTGATCAGGATCCAGTCAGACAACGCCTCGGCTGTGGCATACGTTAATCACTGAGAAACAAGAAGCTCGGCCACCACGTGGGAGGTAGCTCACATACTTCGCTGGGCAGGGTGACATGTACCGGCCTTGTTGGCCATTTACATCCCGGGAGTGGAGAACTGGCAGGTGGACTATCTAAGTCGCCAGATGCTAGAACCAGGAGAATGGGCGCTGCATCCAGAAGTGTTCAGGCTACTGTGCCTGCAATGGGGCACACCAGACGTGGATCTTCTGGCCTCCCGTCTCAATCGCAAGGTGCCTGAGATTTGTGTCCCGGACAAGAGATCCATGGGCAGACGCGCTGGGGGCTCCGTGGGATCAGTACCAGCTGATCTATGCCTTTCCTCCGCTGAAACAGTTGAGGTCGAGGGGATCCCAATAATACTGATTGCCCCAGATTGGCCTCGGCATCCCTCGTACGCAGACCTAGCGCACCTGGTGGCAGATGCTCCCTGGCGACTGCCGTTAAAAGAAGACCTGTCTCAAGGTCCCATTCTGCATCCTGCTTTACCATCGCTGGTTTTAACGGCATGGCTATTGAGAGCCAGGTCTTGAGGAACCGGGGTCTTTCAGACTCTGTGATCCCAACTATGTTGAGAGCACGGAAATCATCTTCCCAGAAGATATTTCATCCTACCTGGAAGGCCTACATCTCCATGTGTGAGGAGAAAGGTAGCCGCACTCCTTTTCTATATCCAGGGTCCAGCTGTTTCTTCAGCAAGGAGTAGACCAGATGTTGGCTTTGAGCAACATCAAGGGACAAATATCAGCTTTCTGTCTTTTCTTTATCGTACATCATAGGACACAGAGCCTCAAGTATTTACTTAGTGGGTTGTGGGCCTACCTTCAGGTGTTGACACTGGTATAACCAATACAGGAAGTTGACTCCCCTATATAACCCCTCCTCCTTCCAGGAGCACTCAGTTTTTTTCGCCAGTGTCTAAGGTGTTGATCACAAGTGACGATGTGCTCTGAGGAGCTCTAAGGAGGGATCCATGCTGGATTTAAAAGAACCTCAGCAACCGGTTCTATCCTCGCCACTGAGGCCCTAGGATGGTACCTGGACCTCGATTCAAGAACGAGGTTTTGCCTGTAAGCTTCTCTCTGACAGCTGGACCCTAGGAACCAGAACTCTTTTATCTTGCTACATTACCTTAAGTTGTCTTGACAGGGTGCTATACAAGGCCCAAAGGAGCGGAACCCCTATTAAAAGGGCCCCAGTCTTTGAAGGTTTAAACTACGCTGCCCGCCGTGATGGGTGAACGTTGGATCTGTCTGATAAATCATCAGTATCCTACAGCGAGGACAAGGTAAGGGAAGAAGCTGTACTTCTTTCCTTCAATATACCTTGTATGCTTAAAATATGTCTCCTCTATAGGGAGTAACTTACACTACCTATGTACTTTGTCTTAGTGCGGCTCTGTCTCAATGTGTGGTCCCAGCAGCAGAGGGGGTTCTTACTAAAAGAAATCTTGTGAGATTTGGTAAAAATACAGCAGTTGCTAATACAGAGTGTATAAACTTCTATATGGGCGGTGGCTAAATGGTTGCAGCTGCTTTAGCTGTAGGGTTTAGTTACAACCCAGCACTTCCACCTAGTAAGGGTAAACTCCCTGTGACTCTGTGGTTTTAGAGACTATAAATCTGCTGACAGAACCCCTCCCCCGCTTGTAGAGGTGTATAGTACGTCCACAAGTTACAGATACTCACCTTACTTTGTGTTGGCCATTCGGGTCCCTAGCAGGGTCTGAGAATGCTGACTGGCATGTCCGCAAGGTCACGTGGTGCTGTGTATGGGTGTAACGTCTACACACACAGCACTCGCCGCATAGCTGAGGGGGAAGTGCTGAGGATGCCAATCAGGTTCCACCTGAGGTTTTATATCACGGACACTCATTTCCTAAAGACTTTTTAACTGAAGAGAGGCAGTCTGTCTCACTAAGAGACACCAGAGCGCTGGACATGTAAGGGTGTAAACGAGCATTTCCAGACAGGAAAAACTATTGTTACTTAGCAGCAAAAGAACTGTTATTTTGGTGACGACGTCTTTGCTATAATTGTTGTCAAGCAAATAGGAGTATGTGAGTCACTGAAAGTTGGTGGTGCAACTGGTTCACACACTTCAGTCCCTGTAGATGTGACTGAAGATGTATTTTCCTCTGCCTTGCAAGGCTTAAAAGGAAGATTAGTGGCTTTAATTGCTTCCTCCATCCAAGTGTATAGGAATCATCCTAGATCCCCCTCCCCACCTTAGACTCTTTACAGTCAGTGGAGGGTCTAAAAGAATTATGGGGACAGGATGGGGTATTACCCTCAGATGATCGGGAGGATAGACATGCTGATTATTCCTCTGCGGAGGAAACAATACTTGAAGTTCCTACTTCAAAATCTGAAGTACAGAGCCTTACAAAGATGGTTCACTATACTTTCATGCTACCCCTAACAGAGTTAGCTGAAGGTCCGGTCTCCTCCTTGGGTTCTTTGAAGCCTTTAAAGCCTTTGCATGCGTTTCCCATCCACACATTATTAAAAAAGCTTATTTATACTGAATGGGATCATCCGGATAAACATTTTTCCCCTCCAAAGAGACTCTCAAGTCTCTATCCTATGGAAGAAATATTCACTAAAAGATGGAAAGTTCCAGTATTTGACGCTGCGATTTCCAATGTCAAAAAAAAAAAAAGCTTAAAGGGGTTGTAAAGGTAAATGTTTTTTCACCTTAATGCATTCTATGCATTAAGGTGAAAAAACATCTGACAGTGCCAGCACCCCCAGCCCCCCCCATTTTACTTACCTCACCCCTCAAAAGTCCCGCGTTCGTCCCCAACGTCCTTTCCACCGTTAAACCTGGCCGCTGATTGGCTGGAGTGGATGGATGGAAAGCAGCGCAGCCATTGGCTAGCGCTGCTGTCAATCACATTCACTGACGCGGAGAGCCGGGGGGGCCGGGCCGTGTCATACAGCGAATGGCTATAGCCGCCGGCTGTATCACGGGAGCGCGCCCGCAGATGCTTCTCACCATGCGAGGGAGCTTGCATGAACGTGAGAAGCACCTGCGGGACAGCCGCCGAGACAGCTGCCGAGGGACCCCAGAAGAGCAGGTTTGGGGCCACTCTGTGCAAAACAAGCTGCACAGTGGAGGTAAGAATAACATGTTTGTTATTTAAAAAAAAAAAATAATTCACTTTACAATCCCTTTAACTAGCCCAGTGGACAATGCGCTTATGCTTAAAGATCCAACAGATAAGAAGTTGGAAGGTCTGTTAAAGTCCTCTTTTCCTTAGCAGGTACTGTTGCTCAGCCTGCAATTGCAACTATAGGCATCTGTCAGTCCTTAACCACTTGCTTACTGGGCACTTAAACCCCCCTCCTGCCCAGACCAATTTTCAGCTTTCAGTGCTGATGCACTTTGAATGACTTACAACACTCTACCCAAATGAAATTTTTATAATTTTTTCCCCACAAATAGAGCTTTCTTTTGGTGGTATTAAATTACAGTTGGGAGTTTTATTTTTTGCTAAACAAACAAAAAAAGATGCAAAAAAAAAATAAAAATCATGTTTAATAGTTTGTTATAAAATTGTGCAAAGAGGTAATTTTTTTCCTTCATTGAAATGCGCTGATGAGGCGGCGCTGATGAGGCGGCACTGATGGGCGGCACTGGTGGGCACTGATGGGCGGCACTGGTGGGCACTGATGGGCGGCACTGGTGGGCACTGATGGGCGGCACTGGTGGGCACTGATGGGCGGCACTGGTGGGCACTGATGGGCGGCACTGGTGGGCACTGATTGGCACTTAAGGGGCGGCACTGATGGGCGGGCACTGATGGGCGGGCACTGGTGGTCACTGATGGGCGGGCACTGATGGGCGGGCACTGGTGGTCACTGATGGGCGGGCACTGGTGGTCACTGATGGACGGGCACTGGTGGGCGGCACGGGTGGGTGGCACTAAGGGGCACTGATGGGCACTGGTAGATGACACTGATGGGCACGGATATGTGGCACTGAGGTGCAGCAGTGTTGAAGCAGATTGTGAGCACTGATGGGTGGCACTGTGGGCACTGATGGGTGGCACTGTGGGCACTGATGGGTGGCACTTTTTAAATTCTCTGGGGGTTACTGGCAGGGGGCAGGTGGGCACTGATGCACTGGCCGTGATCGGGACTGATGTCCCGATCACGGCCGCCGGTGATCGGCTTTTTTTTCTCTCCTCGCGCTATCAGCGCGAGGAGGAAAAATAGCCGATTACCGGCTCTGTTTTGTCATATGATCGGCTGTCATTGGCTGACAGCTGATCACGTGGTAAGGGGTCAGGATCGACCCCTTGCTCGGATCGGTGATCAGGCGAGTCTCATTGACTCGCCGATCACAGAGCGTGCCGCGCGCGCCCCTCAGGGGGCGCGCAGGCCGCTCGTGCACGGGACGACGTCAATAGACGTCGTCCCGGCAAAGGAGGTCCGCGCTGTAGCCGTCATTTGGCTATAGCGCGGATCTCAAGAGGTTAAAGGACCAGTTCACAGATGCTCTCAGATGAGCTCCCTGCACAAGCACAGGACTGGCTGAGCTACCTAAAGCATTATGCTTTGCTGTAGATGTTATGAAGGATTCTATTCACCAGGCATTACTCCTTGCGCTTTTACATATGCGAAGGACCCTTTGGTTAACGGGTTGGTCAGCTGAAACACCTTGTAAGAACCTTCTAACTAGTTTCCCGTTTTTAAGGGAGAACGATTATTTGGCGATAGTTTGGATAAATACATTCAAACGATTTGCAGCGGAAAGGGTACTCTCTTGCCAGTCAAAAGAAAATATAAGCGTCCTTCATTTAATCTGTTCTGCCTCTGCCATCAGACCAGGCATAAAGGAAGACCTGGGGCCACAAGTCTGCAAAGCAGAATACAAGACCTCCAAGGCATCTCACCTCTCCAAGCTGTGGGGAAGACTTCTGATGTACTCAAAAGTCTGGCAAAGGGAGATTCAGGACAAATGGACACTCTCCAGTGTCTCTAGGATACATGCTAGAGCTTTGAGAGTTTCCACCATCTTCGTTTTCTGCGATCAAACGTTCCCAAGGATCCAGGGAAAAGGCAATCCCTGTTGCAAGTATGAGACTGATTATTTGCTCAAGGGGTGATCAGATATATTCCCTAACAAGAGCAAGGTCTACTCAAACCTATTACAGTGCCAAAGCCAAATGGGGATATCAGACCAAGTCTAGATCTACGGAATCTAAATCTGTTCCTTAAGATCCGCTCCTTTTTCATGGAGGCAATCAAGTCAGTCGTTTCCATCCTGTAAGGAGTAGAACTTCTGGCATCCATCGACATCAGAGATGCATATCTGCATGTCTCTATTTCCTCCTCACCAGAGGTTTCTGCAGTTCGAATTAGAACAGAAGCATTTTCAGTTTATAGCCTTGCCCTTCAGGGTTGCTACAGCACCTCTGGTATTCACTAAGGTATTAGCCCCACCTTTAGCCAGGTTAAGGGCACAGGGCATAACTGCCTTGGCTTAATTAGGCGATCTATTGTTAATAGACCAGTCAGTGGCTCGCTTGAAGCAAGGTGTAGCCATTACAAGCAGTTAACTGGAAGGTTAGGGTTGGATTATCAACCTAAAGAAATCCTCCTTAAAGCCACCAAGAACGCTTGAGTATCTGGGCCTGATCATAGACACCGCCCAGAAAAGGGTGTTCTTGCCTCTCGCAAGGATCAGCTCCATACAAGAGCTGGTGAGGATGATCAGGTCGAAGAGAAATCCTTCAATCTGCCTTTGCAGGTTGTTAGGGAAGATGGTAGCTTCATTTGAAGCAGTTCCCTATGCCCAATTCCATTTGAGACTGTTTCAGACAGTATCCTGTCTGCTTGGAACAAAACGATTCAAGCTTTGGACCTGCCAGTGTGGCTCTCCCCATGAGTGTCCCAAAGCCGCAGTCGGTGGTTACTATCTTGGAACCTGCTGAAGGGCAAGTGCTTCAGATCAATTATCTGGAAGGTAGTAATGACATATGCCAGCCTTTCAGGCTGGGGAGTAAGCGCCTTGAGAGATTCCGGCAGTGTATCTGGCTCTAGAAACCTGGACCTCCAGGTTAAAGAATTGTCCTGTCAGAATCCAATCAGACAATGCCACAACTGTGGCATATATCAATAACGAAGGGGGCACCAAGAGTCTCTCAGTTTAGAGAGAGGTGAACCAGATTCTAACTTGGACAGAAGAGAATGTCCTATGCCTATCGGCAGTGTTTATTCTGGGAGTAGAGAATTGGCAGGCGGACTATCTAAGTCGCCAGCAGTTCCCGGGGGAATGGTCTCTTCACCCCGAAGTGTTTTGGGCTGTTTTGCCAAAGATGGGGGACTCCGGACGTAGACCTGCTAGCGTTCAGATTCAACAAGAAGCTAGTCAACTTTGTGTCCAGGACAAGGGACCCACTCTCATACGGAACAGATGTGTTGGTGACCCCATGGGATCAGTTCTCACTGATCTATGCATTTTCCCCCTATTCAGTTGCTACCTCGAGTTCTTTGCAAGATCAAGCTGGAAAGAAAGTCTGTAATACTGGTAGCACCAGCATGGCCCAGAAGGTTATGGTACGCAGAGATTGTAAAGATGGCAGTGGGGGGTCCATGGCCCCTCCCACTAAGGCCATTCCATCCTACTTTATGAACGCTAAATTTAATGGCTTGGATATTGAGACCCACATTCTGAAGAAACTTGGGCTTTCCAGGTCAGTTATCTCTACTTTGATTAATGCTAGGAAGCCAGCTTCTAGAGCTATATAGTATAGAGTCTGGAAAGCTTATGTTTCCTGGTTTTAATACAAGGGTTGGTACCCTCAGAGATGTGTCATAGGCAGAATTCTTGCCTTCTACAGTTAAGCGTAGAGATGAAGTTGGCCCTGAGTACTATTAAGGGCCAAGTCTCAGCCTTATCAATTTTTATTTCAAAGACCACTTGCTATGCATTCTTTAGTCCAGGGTTTCATGCAAGGAGTGCTGTGGATTAATCCGCCAGTTAAATCACCCTTAAGCCCTTGGGACTTAAATTTAGTTTTGTCAGTGTTACAAAAAACAGCCATTCGAACCGTTACAGTATGTTCCCTTAGTCCTTCTGACTAGGAAGCTGATATTTTTGGTTGCTATATCCTCAGCAAGGAGGGTTTCAAAATTGACTGCTCTTTCTTGTAGAGAGCCATATTTGATTATTCATGAGGACAGAGTGGTGTTACGCTCTCGTCCAGGCTTTTTGCCAAAGGTGGTTTCAGGCTTTCATCTGAATGAAGATATTGTCCTGCCATGTTTTTTTCCCAAGACTATGTTCCAGGGAAGAAAAGTCACTATATTGTCTTGATCTAGTGCGAGCAATGAAGATCTAGTTAAAGAAAACTGCTCAGATTCGTAAGACTGATGTCTTATTCTTCTGCCAGAGGGTCCTAAAAAAGGACAGGTAGTGTTGAGATCCACTGTCGCTAAGTGGATTTGGCAAGTTTTATAATTCAAACTTATGATTTAAAGGGAAAGATCCCCCCTTTTCAAGTTAAGGCGCACTCTACCAGAGCAGTTGGTGCTTCTTGGGCAGTGCATCACCATGCCTCCATGTCTCAGATCTGCAAGGCCGTGGCTTGGTCTTCAGTACATACATTTGCAAAATGTTATCAAGTGGATGTAATGTGGAATGAGGATATCACCTTCGGGCACAGTGTGCTGCAGGCAACAGTATAAGTCCTCAGGTCTGGGAGTTACCCTACGGGTTGTTTCTCCCTTCCCTTAAGTAGCATTGCTATGGGACATCCCACTAAGTAAATACTTGAGGCTCTGTGTCCTATGATGTTCGATAAAAATTAAAATAGGATTTTACAGGTAAGCGGTTTTAAAAATCCTATTTTTTCAGTGACCCCTGGCATTGCTCGCTAGGGAGCACTTTTGTTCAAGGAGTCCGACATGTAGTTCCTCCGGTGTGTCCACAGTTACCCCCGTGGAATCTGAATATGGTGTTATCGGAACTGCAAAAACTGCCATTTGAAAATATCAGAGAGATCCCTCTGTTGACTTTCTCAGAAAGTGTTTTTTCTAGTGGCCATTGCATCGGCCAGGAGTCTTTCGGAACTGGCGGCCTTGTCCTGCAATTCGCCTTATCTGGTTATCCACAAGGATAAGGTGGTGTTGCGTCCGCAACCTTCTTTTTTGCCGAAGGTGGTTTTGGCGTTTTACATCAATGAAGACGTGTTACCATCTCTGTGTCCTAAGCCGACACATCCTAAGGAGGTGGCCCTCCATTCCCTGGACGTGGTTCGGGCTCTGAGGGTGTTTTTGTCTGCCACGGCTCCCTTCCTTAAGTCAGACTCCTTGTTTGTTTCAGTGGCTGATCCGACGAAGGGCATGGCGGTCTTGTCGGCCACCATTTCCAGGTGGATTAGACAGATTGTAGTACAGGCCTACGCCTTGAAGGGGCAGGTGCCCACCTTTTCGCTCAAGTGTGTAAAGCGGCGACCTGGTCGTCTGTTCACACCTTTACAAAATTCTACAAGGTAGATGCCAGCGCATCGGCTGATACCTGTTTTGGCCACAAAGTTTTGCAGGCGACTGGTTGCAATTGCACATACACATTTTTCTCTTTTTCCTGTTTCTTGGGTAAAAATGCAGTACCTTTAACCGGTTCCCGACCAGCGCACGACTATGTACGTCGACAGAATGGCACGGGTAGGCATATTGGCGTACAGGTACATCCAATCTTAAATGCCGCCCTGCCATCGGGAGTCTGGTCGTGGGACCCGCGGACTTGATCGCCGCGGGCATACCCGCGATCGTCTCACGGGACGGCTGAATGGAGGAAATGCCGTGTAAACAGCATTTCTCCATTCTACCTAGCAACTAGTGACGCTGATCTCTTCTCCATGTGATTGGAGCAGAGATCAGTGTTCACTAAATGAAAGCCCAACCCTCCCACAGTTAGTAACACACCCCTAGGAACACTTAACCCCTACACTGCCACCCACTGGTTAACCCCTTCACTGTCAGTGTCATTTACACAGGAATCACTGCATTTATATAGCAGTGATTACTGTATAAATGACAATGGTCCCACAAATGTGTCAGATGGGTCCCCCACAATGTCGCAGTCACAATAAAAATCGCTGATCGCCGCCATTACTAGTAAAAAAAAAATAATAAAAAATTATTAATAAAATGCTGTAAAACTATCCCTATTTTGTAAACGCTATAACTTTTGCGCAAACCAATCAATTGCTTATTGCGATTTTTTTAACCAAAAATATCTAGAAGAATGCGTATTGGCCTAAACTGAGGGAAAAAAATGTTTTTTTTATATATTTTTGGGGGATATTTATTATAACAAAAAGTAAAAAATAATGCGTTTTTTTCAAAATTATCGCTCTATTTTTGTTTATAGCGCAAAAAATAAAAACCGCAGGGGTGCTCAAATACCACCAAAAGAAAGCTCTATTTGTGGGAAAAAAAGGACGTCAATTTTGTTTGGGAGCCACGTCGCACGACTGCGCTATTGTCAGTTAAAGCGACGCAGTGCCGAATCGCAAAAAGTGGTCTGGTCTTTGACCAGCAAAATGGTCCCGTCTGTAAGTGGTTAATGCACTGTTGCATTGGTTACCGCAGTTTTTGGTGCGATTTGAAGGTAGTGTCTCTCTGTTGAGTAGCACCCTGTTTTTTGTGGTGGTTTTACCTTACACTGTCGTTTTTTGGGTAAAGTTCATACTAGTTCCCACTTGCTATGGTGGATGAACTTTTTATGCTGTTTTCCCACCCCTCGTTTAGGCACTGCTTGGGGACGTGCCAATGGCTGAGAGGAGCTATCAGTCGGTGAATACAAGACAAAATAGGATTTTTTGTACTCGCCGTAAAATCCTTTTCTCTGCAATTCACTGACACACACAGCAACTTCCCCTCCTATTTTTCTTTACATTATACTGCTAGTTGACGTACTGAAGCTGCAAGGCAGGCTGAGGGGTTGTTACTTAAGGGGCCGCCTGTTGGGTGGAACCAAAAGTTCTGATTTTTTTTTTTATTACGTTAACATGTTATGCCTAGTCCTCTCTTAAAAGTTGCGTATCAACCCAATGGTCTAAAGAGAGGAGCTGTGTCTCCTATTTTTCTTTACCTTATACTGCTTGTTGACCTACTGAGGCTGCAGGAAGCAGGCTGGGGGGGTAGTTACCTACGGGACCACCCCTTGAGCGGGACTAAATGTTCTGTGTTTTTCATAACATGTTATGCCTAGTCTTCTCAAGGTGGCGTAACAACCCAATGGCTAAGAAAGGAGCTTTCAGTCTTTGAATTAGAGAAAAGGATTTCACGGTGAGTACAAAAAAAAAATCCTATTTTTTTCATGGTTGCTGCTGAAGCCATGAGCTTGGAATGGATTTTTAGAGCCACCAATGGATTTTCAGGTGAAAGTGATAACTTTTAAAAGAATAAAATAAATTAAAAACATCCTAGTCAACCCTGTAAACTTCCAATGCAAATACATAGAGTAGGTTGCTCATGTTTATGTAAACCTAAATTGCACCAGGCATATGAGGTATGCCTGCAGATGTCAAATGTGAGAACAATAATTCTAGAGCCTTAAATTTGTGGTTAACTCTAAACTGATAACCTGTAAAAGCTTTTGAAGCGGAGCCTACGAAGAATTTTTGGTACCATTAATTTTTTGCACAACCCCGTTCTTTATATTTTTCTTTATATTTTACCTAAAAATTGGTGTTTGCATTAAAGTGGATGTAAACCTTATTCATGAAATTTGCATATATCTGCAGTGTTTTCTTATGTCTTCAAAGCGCACTTGGTCCCATAGCTGTCTCCACCTCTGACAAGTTCTTCAACTGAGATAAAAGCAGCCTGACTTTTGTTGGGGAGGATGCTATAAATACATTAGCAGGGTGCTGAACTATTCAAGGAACAGTTTTAAGAGTCTTTACCTAGGAGAGGAGAAGGGGGTATGTGCCTGTCCTCCAATCAATTGGCTTGGCTGTATGACTTCATTGCAGTGCTGAACAGGAAGTGAAAATCTCTCCAACATGATCCGAACTTTCTAAAGAAAATATAACTTCTGATGGGAGATTTGTTTCAACTCTGTGTATCATCCGAGGCTGTTCACTTCACTGGGTATATGTGAGGGTTTACATCCACTTTAAAATGTAATTTTAGTGGTTTTCTCAGAAAATATGCATTTGATAAATAGCTGTGAGAAAAACATGCAAAATTAAAGAAATCGCAACTTCCACTATTTTTTTTCTTCAGGGTCTCTGCAGATTTTAACATTTCCCCTGTAGACAAGTGGTAAATATGATGGTCAGCCAAAATTTTGGACATAATTGATAGATTTTGTGCATATAATAATATTGTAAATGAAAGTCCACTTTAGTCTCAGATTTAGACTGATAAATGTCATGTGACTGTCTGCAGCGGATGGCCAGTGGTACAGAGCTGTCATCTTGGAAGTTTTGGACTCCACAGTGGAAATAGCTTATGCAGATTATGGAAATCTGGAGACTCTCCCTTTCTCCTGCCTTCGCCCAGTAAAGGAAAGCTTCCTGTGCACTCCCATGCAGATCACACGGTGTCGCCTGTATGGTAAGATATTCCTAAATGTCCTAAATATAATAAAATCTGACATTTTTGTAAAGATTATCATTACTTCCTTTTTCTCCCACAGGTGTGGCCCCAGTTAGCAATCAGTGGTCTTCTGAAGGGACACAAGTCTTGAGCAGTCTACTTCTGGGAGCTGATGTTGTCCTTGTGGCTCGTTCAGTGGAAGCTGGAATATATTCCGTGTCTATGGAGAAGAAGCATGGAGCTGAAAACATAGATGTGGGACAGAAGCTGGTAATGGACGGTTCAGCAAAGTGTGCTGAGGCCGTTTCTTCGACAAATGTCCATGAAGGTAACTAGTACAACATTTTTCTCAATCTTGTCTATTCTTTTTTCAAAACCTCTCCTTTGTCATTCAAGGTATATGTCGCATCAGACCCCAATTACAGCACCCTGTGCTCCATTAGGATCTTGGTTCTCTCTGCCTTGCAGAAAGCACCCTTTACAGTTATTACCCTGGGTGACCTCTCCTGCAAAGTGCCCTTTCTGGTAATTATGCCTGTCAGATGTCTGTGTCTGCAAATGCAGTCCTCTTGTAGAGAGGAGTTCCTCATTCTTCACAGTAACATGGTAATCTTGTATCCAAGACTAGTAGTTCTTTTTGCAGAGAGCCTTTCCTTATTTTTTGCAATGATCAGATAGCCTTGCGTCCAAGACCATTCTTTCTTCCCAAGGTGGCCTGATGTGTCAACCTCAGTGAAGACATAGTCTTACCATTCTTATTCCCTGCTCAAAAGCATCAAAAGTAAATCTCTCTGCTTTGCCTGGATGTAGTCAGAACCATTTCAGCAGCATTTCTCAGTCGGTGTGTGCCGCAGCACTCGGTTTCCGCAAAGAGCCTGTATATTCTGATCTCAGTGTGTTCTGTCCTAACTCCTGTATACAGGCAGGAGGGGGAGAGCACAGCCTACACCTCCTCACGCCTCTCTGCGCCTATTTGTACCCTTGTCGGCATCCCAGAAAGCTGTGCCCAGTCAGATCCTACCAACTGATGACCTTATGGGCTGCTAAGGACTTTTCAGGCGCCCGCACAGCTTTCTGGAATGCCAACAGAAGTAAAGAGAGGAGGAGATCGGCATCTACAGGGTTTGATTACCCGCCCCTATCTCCTCCCCAGTCTGCTGCTGGGGGTGGTTGTTCAATCGCTTTAATACTGGGCCTATTCTGGCATTTCTTTGCTACATATAAAAATCATCCTCCTTTTTTTTTTTTTTTTTTTTTTAAAGCTAGAAGATAACTCGGAAACCCCAAACATTATATTTTTTTTAGAAGACACCCTAGGGAATAAAATAACGGTCTTTGCAACTTTTTATCTTGCACTGTATTTGTGCAATAATTTTTCAAATGCTTTTTTTGGGGGAAAAACAACGGTTTTATGAATTAAAAAATAAAAACAGTAAAGTTAGCCCACCTTTTTTCTTTTCTATAATGTGAAAGATGTTACGCCGAGCATATAGACACTTAACATGTCACACTTTAAAATTGCGCACCCAAAATTTTTACAGGTTACCAGTTTAGCATTACAGGAGGTCTAGTGCTAGAATTGTTGCACACGCTCTAACGCATGCGGCGAGTCCTCACGTGTGGTTTGAACACCATTTACATATATATTATCACTTATTCCTATTACAAGGAATGTAAACATGCCTTGTAATAGGAATCTGTTGTGACAGGTCCACTTTATGGAGAGATGCGGGGTCAATAAGACCCCGCATCTCTCCTCCAGGCTGGAAAGCATGGGATCAAGGAAAAAAAAATCACCAATCTCATGCTGACAGCCACGATCACGACTTTGTTTACACCCGGACGTCAAGTCAAGGATGTCATTTGACTGTGCGGTTTTGAAGTGGTTTTAATCAACAATGGACTGTCTTAATGTGAGAGTTCTGTGTCATCTCTTGTATACAAGGGGGGTGGGGGTCTGCAGTACCATGCATTTTGGTGCAGGCTGATTTGATTTTTTATATTTTTTCCATGTTTCATGTGCATTGATCAGCCCATTAAAAAAAATGACACCCGGAAAGGCCTCCTGGTGTGAATGAGCCCTCAGACTGGTGTGTCCATAAATTGTGCTTAGTTCTGAAGGGCGCCTTAACTGAAAAGTTGAGAACACTGCATTAGAGTCTACCTCAAAGCAACAGCTTCCATCAGGAAGACTGACTGCCTATTTTTCTTATTGTACATCACGGGACACAGAGCCATAGTAGTTACTATGTGAGTTATAGGCCACCTTCAGATGATAGACACTGGCATGCCCTAAATTTAAAAGTGCACTGCCTATGTAACCCCTCCCACTGGTGTCTTAATCGTTCATTGATAGACACAGCAGCTCTTCTTGACCTTAGGGTTATATCACACCTTTAGGAGAGGACAAGACAGGAAGTGTTAGAAACAGCAACGCGTCCATGTCAGTGTGCATGGCCAGCAGCCACCCCGTACTGCTCTGGTGATGGGTCTGTCTATGGAATGCGTCCAGCAGTTCCTGCAGGAAGGATAAGTATGGTTCCACTTGTCTCGGGCAGGATGGAGCAGCTGGGCAGATTGACTAGAGGGTTTTCACTCTCCCTTTCTTCTCTCTCCCTGTCCGTTCCCTCCTCCCCACTGTTTGACTGGGCACATGGGGGTGCAGTGCATGTACCTGGCCGGGGGTCCTTGGGGTGGGGTGGGGGGGGGGGGTGGTGATAGAGGTTGACTGATATATCGGGCCGATATTTGGAATTTTTTAATTAATCGCCATTGGCCGATTGTGCTGATAAAAAGCCCATTGTATGTTCAGCAGGACTTACAAAAGACTTCAGGCAATTTACATTGACTTCTATTACAGAAGTTTATCAGTGAAGAGACTTTCCTCCTCTCTGGGCAGTCTGCCAAGAAAAGATCAAAGAGATGCAATGTTTCTTCTTCTTCAATGGACTGAACTTCCTGTGTAGGAGTTCTCAGTTTAACTATTTAAAGACTAAATCTTTTCTGACATTTGTTGCTTACAAGTAAAAATCCTGTATTTTCTGTTAGAAAATCACTTGGAACCCCCAAAAATTCTATATATATTTTTATCAGAGACCCTAGGGAATAAAATAGCGGTTGTTGCAATATTTTATGTGACGCAGTATTTGCGCAGAGGTCTTTCAAACACAATTTTTTGTGAAAAAATACAACGATTTAAAAAAAATAAATTAAAAAAAATCGTAAAGTTAGCCTAAAACTTTTGAGTACCTGTTTTTTTGTATTTAATATATAGTTTTTTATTTATCTAAATTTATACACGTGAACTGATTAAAGGTTTGTTTTGGTTAATAAATGTTTAAATGTAAGAATTTTTCTGTATCACTTATTACTGAAGGCTGCTTTCACACTGGAGCGGGCAGGCGTTGACGGTAAAACGCTGCTAGTTATTTTAGCGGCGCTATTCGGCTGCTAGCGGGGCACTTATAACCTAGCTAGTGGCCGAGGAAGGTGTTAAATGCATGCATTCATTTCAATGGGCAGGAGTGGTGGAGGAGTGGTTTACACCACTCCAAAGATGCTGCTTGCAGGATATTTTTTTTTTTTTTTTTTAAAGTCCTGCCAGCGCATCTCCTCATTGTGAAAGCACTCAGGCTTTCACACTGAGACTGCAGGGGAGGCAATTTACAGGCACTATTTTTAGCCTAAAAGCACCTGAAAAACGCCCCCCGTGTGAAAGGTGTCTAACTTAGATTTTATGAGGTGAAGGGAGAGGGAGAAGGGAAAAAAAAAAAAAAAATCGGCATAACATAAAATTGGCATCATATATCGGCCGCCGCGATTTCTAAATATCGGCATCGGCCAGAGAAAAACCCATATCGGTCGACCTCTAGGGGGAAGCTCTGGGTCCTGGCAGGGGGCTGCGCTGGGTGATGGGAGTCCTCTCATCCTCCCCTTTTGGGGCCATTGTGTGTGTGTCTGTGCTGTGTGAGTCATGTGGGGAGGCCGCGGCCATTTTGTGGTAGCCACAGGTGTTTTTTTTTTTCCATCAGCCATTTTCTAGCAGTTTTCTTGGTGCTTAGACTTTTTGCTGAAGTGGCCATTTTCTAGTAGCCACAGTTGGTTTTGCCTCTAGAACAGAGCGCTTCCACACAGACACCTCATGGATGGCACAGGGGAGAGCGGACAGCAGCAGCAGCGTGGCGCCGTACCTGGGCCAGGGTGGTGAGCTCTGCAGGGGGCCCCTCAGTCTGTGCAGCTAGGAGGTTGGACTTTTGTGTGCCTTGCCTCAGGTCCCTAAGTGGTGACAGGCGAGTGTGGGTCAGCATGGCATCAGAAACTGGCGCTTCTTCACCAGACATCCCTGTGATTGCAACTGGTCCCCCTGCACCTGCGGTGCCTATGGACGCTCTGTCGGCGGTCCTGGAGGCCATTGTTGCCAGGGTGGAAGTGCCGTGCAAGGGGGTATAAAAAAAAAGCCCCCTCCCCACCGTCTTCTGGGGAAAGCTTTGATTCAGACTTGGGGCCCCGCTGTGACTGGCAGCCCCTGTTCTGATTTATCAGAGGATGCCGACCAGGACTGTTCAGACAGTGAGGATGACTCCGTGTCCGGGTCAGCGCAGGAAAAGATGCTTGTAGGAACACTTATTACAGCAGTGCGGGATACCCTAAAAATGGAGGGTATGGCGGGGACATCTACAGAGGTATTGGTCCCTTTCGGGTCCCACAAGCCGGCCCACATGCCTTAGGTGTTTCCTTACCTAACTTATTTTGCTAAGTTTATTAACTAGGAATGGGTAAAACCGCAGCGGGCCTTTCAGTCCCGAAACGCATAGTGGTGCGTTACCCCTTTGAGGAGAGTTTCTTGAAGAAATGGACATCTCCTCCGAGAGATCCCAGTAGCCACGTTAAATAACGTAACCACAATTTCGGTGGAAGGGACCCCTGCTTTCAAGGGCTCTGCTGACAGAAGTGTCAAGGCTTTTGCCCGGTCCATGTTTACGGTGGTGGGGTCAGCATTGTGGCCAGTGTTGGCCATGGCCCTGGTTTTGCAGACGCTGACTGAATGGGCTAAATTGTCTGCATGGAGCGGACAGACCAGTTGGTGCAGGACCTTAAGTATGTCTGTGATGCCGTCTTTTATATACGGCCCCCTTGCTCTCTATAGCCTCAGTATCAGCAGTAGTGCTACGGCGCCTGATTTGGCTGAAATGCTGGTCTGCGGACCAGGCATCTAAGAAAGCACTGGCGAACTTGTTCTTCCAGGGAGAGAGGCTATTTGGAGCCTCCCTTGATGACATTATTAATAATGTTACTGGGGGTAAGAGTACGTTGCTCCTACAGTCCAGGAAAGGTAAGGAGTCACGCCTTAGGCAAGGGCCCTCCTTTTTCTCTCATGTTGCCTGAGCCTGGCCTCATAGGGCTTCTTTAGCTGTGACAACATATTAATGTACCTCTTTTGCTAGATTATTTTGTCCTGTATTGTATTACTTTTTTTACTCTGTTATCCACAATATTCCATGCTCCTGAAGAAGCGTGAATGCACGCGCAACATGTTGAGCCTACATGAATTTTGAACAACAATACTTTACCGTCTGTCCTTCAGCCACACTCTTGGACACATGTTATTCTGGAATGACACTCACAGCTTCCAAGCTTTCTTGTAGTTTTATGGTCCTGTACAGCAGCGGTCGTACTGAGTATATGTGTATACAGATCTATTGTGGTTTTTATGAAATTGTATATTTATTTTCTAACATCAGGGGAAACGGAGCCATAGTAGTTACTACTGGGAGTCCTCAGTTTTTTCGGCAGTGTCTAAAGGTGTTGGTCACGAGTAAAGATGTGCTGTGCTGAGCTCTACTGGAAGCTTCCTTGCTGGGGCTAGCCATGCTGACCGGATCAGTTCTGATGTCCTTTCATTTTCTAAATGTATGGTACCTGGGCCTTGTGTCCTAAGAAACAAGGTTTTACTTTTTCATAGATAAAGTGTGAAGAAGATGGGGAGTTCCAGCAAATGCTGCAGTCACCTGCAAATCGCCTCAGTGAGCAGTCTCTCGCATGTCCAGTGTATAATGCATTGATGATCAAGGATCCAACAGATAAAAAGTTTGAACTTCCTTTTTAAAGACAACATGTATTTTGCAAGTGCAGTAGCACAGCCGGTTCTTGCTGCAATTGGTGTATCTCAGTACATTAAGGAACAGTTTGTGGAGATACCTGAAATTCTACCTGATCAGTAGGCCCGGCAATGGGCTGGTGTATCTGATGCACTATGTCTCACAGTAGATGCTATGAAAGACTCTATCATTTAAGCCTCATGGCTTATGCTTGGACTAGTGCATTCTCGCAGAGTTCTGTGGCTGAAAAATTGATCAGCCGAAGCACCGTGTAAAAAGCTCTTAGCCTGTTTTTTTCCCCTTCATGGGGTACGGCTATTTAGAGAGGATCTGGATAAATACATCCAAAGGACCTCTAATGGGAAAAGCTCTCTTTTACTAGTAAAGAGGTTCAAACATTTCTCCTTTAATCGTGCTGCCTCTCCTATGCCAGGGGCATCTACCTCTAGGCAGTCTCGGTGGCCTCAACCATCAGGTTCAAGGGAAAGTCCCCAAGGGCAGCACCAGGGTCAGAAGAGATCTTGGGGCAGAAAGCCCACAAAGCAGAATGCTAAAGCCTTCTCATGAAGGGGCACCCCACTCGATCAGGTGGGGGGAAAGGTCCTAAGATCTGGCAGGAATAATGTCAATAAAAATAACCTAAGCTGCGCAAGATAGGTCCTATACCTAATAATCCGTGCCTTGATCTATAATTATAGATGTACAGGTGAATAATAAAGTGCATACATAATAAACACACAGCTGGTATAAAGTGCAAGTGCAATCTGTGGCAAGCAAATAATGTGCACACAAATGTAAACACAGCTGGGAAAAAAGTGCAGAAAGTGCCAGAACCACACTCGATAAATTTGATTAAAATATATAAACCTAACCATTACGTGGTGCCACCATATACATATAACACAAATTAAAATAAAAACAAAGTGCTTAATGCATACCAATGTGACAAAAAAATTGCAAAAAGTCAATAAAAATTTTTTTTTATATATATATATATATATATATATATAAAAGTGCAAGTGCATACACCGTATGATTGTCCCAATATGATGAACAGTAACCAGTCTTTTGTAGCAGCCTGTGTTAGGCTGTAATGAAAAACAAAGTACTGATGGTGGTGAGAGAGATGCAAAACGACGTGCTCTCCATTGATCAAATTAGCAACATGCTTCTACATCCAGCCGTGATTCTGAATCATGCATAGGTGAAATCCAGAAACCCCTTATGGTAATGAGCTCACCTTGGAGCGTGTGACTAGCTTTTACACTAAGTCAAATTGCGCATATGAACCACTATGGGTTTCTCAGCTGTTTCCCTGGATCAGAAGTTTCCTCAATGCAGTATTCAAAAAGTGCATGAAAAGTTTAACCACTCCCCCCCACTCGCATGTATAAGGTGCGTCAGTGCACCGTACTTCATAGAGCCTAAAAGATACTGAAAACAGTCTGGGTATGGCTTTGAGGGTGTGGCATCTTCCTCAGGGGGTTTGTTACAAACCCCCTGAGGAAGATATGCCACACCCTGAGTATCTACACGCGTAGGGGAGGGGCCAGGATGGAGTGAGAGACAGTATACCTGCCTGTATTCTCTATGAATACACTTTGGTTCTTCCTGAGCTCAAAGATCTGAATAGGCACTTAAACATCTGATCCCTTTCGTAATCTGATCAGTTATGTCCATCCTGTAAATAAAGGAGTTTTTTGGCTCTAATCAAAAATGCATATCTTCATGTGGCAAATTTTCCCGCTCAGGAGAAATTTCTGCGTTTTGAAACAGGAAATTATAATTTCAGTTGTGGCCCTGCCATTCGGTTTAGCCATAGCACCACGGGTGGTCTGAAAGATTCTGGCACCTCCTTTAGCCAGATTAAGGGCTCAAGGCATAAAGGTCCTAGCCTATTTAGAAGATCTACTTTTAATAGATCATTCAGTCTCGGGTCAAAAACCAGAGTCTGATCAAAGCTGTAACTACCTGAAATTTCTGGGTTGGATACTCAACCTAGGAAGATCCTCCATAAAAAAAGATTACAGTATTTGGGGCTGGTTATAGATACCATACAAAAGAAGGTATTCTTACCCCAGACAAGAATCCATTCCATTGTAGGACTAATTCAACTTGTCAAAGAAAAATCCTTCCATTTGGCTGTGCATGAGATTGTTAGGGGAAATGGTGGCTTCCTTCCAGGCCGTCCCGTACGCACAGTTTTTACTCAAAAAATGTTTCAAAGCACCTTCCTGTCGGTCTGGAATAAAAATATTAAGGCCTCGTTTGTTTCCAATACGCTTGGCTTCCGACGCAAGTCAGAGCCTAAATTGGTGGTTGTTATCCAGCAAAAGGAAAAAATCTTTTTTTACCTGTATCCTGGAAGGTGTTAACAATAGATGCCAGCCTTCTAGGCTGGGGAGCAGCCCTGGAAAAAGATTCTGTCCAGGGGAGATTGTCCAGGTTAGAGGACCTTGCTTATCAACTTTTTGGAATATTCGGGTAGGACGTCTGGCCCTAGAATCTGGGACGGTGAGACTACGGGACTGTCCTGTCAGGATTCAGTCTGACAAGGCCACGGCGGTGGCTTACATCAATCACCAGGGGGGCACGAGAGGTCGTGCAGCCCAAAAAGGTGAATGTTCTAGCTTGGGCAGAACACAACATTCCTTGCCTATCGGCAATTTTTATTTCAGGAATGGAGAGTTGGCAGGCGTACTATTTAAGTTGCCAACAATTATTTCCGGGAGAATCTCTTCACCCCCACATCTTCCTAGCGATATGTCTGGGTTGGGGTATTCCAGACAGGGCCCTTTTTGTGTCCAGATTCATCAACAAAATCGACAACTTTGTATCGAACAAGGGATCCGCTAGCAGGCGGAACAGGCGCATTCGTCTAACCATGGGATCAGTTTTCACTTATCTATGCATTTCCTCCAGTTCTGCTGCTTCCGAGCCTTCTCCGTAGGTTTAAGCAGGAACGAAAGGAGGTGATTCTGGTGGCCCCCAGTGAGTCCCAGAAGATCTTGATTTACCGAGATCATAAGAATGGCAATAGGAGTCCTTCTGGCTCTGCCGTTTATAGCCAGACCTTCTCACACAAGGTTCGGTATTTCATCCTACCTTTATGGATGTAAAATTTAACAGGTTTGACTGTTTAATCCCACTCTATAAAAGATTGTGGGTGATCTCCTTCGGTAGTGTCTACTTTGACTAATGCCAGGAAGCCGGCTTCCAGAATCGCTTAGTATAAAGTCTGTAAGGCATATGTTTCTTGGTGTGTATCCAGGGGTTGGCACCCCAGGAAGTATGTCATAGGCAAGATCCCCGATTTCCTGCATATGGGATCTGAAATTAAGCTGGCCTTAACTTCTGCCAAAAGCCAGATCCTGGCCTTGTCAGTGTTTAAAATGAAATAGAGAAAGAGACGGCGCCCTCTAAGTGCAGCAGTAAAGTTACTCAAATTTATTAAAAATGGTTAAACACTCACATTAAATTAGTGGTGTAAAGGCACATCAAAGATGTAATGTTTTATCCGTATGTCCATAGGGACGACTCGCAGGGCTGTAAGGCAGGGTTCCGGGCATCTGACTTTTTGACCGATGGTTGGTGGTTTAGTCTATTCCATAGATTTCCTCGGAATGGTCAGAGTAATCGGGGTAGTGCTGGTCGCTGTGGTGCCCTTGATCTGATGTTCGAGGAGTCTGTGTCCTCAGGAGACGGGCTGGACTAAGCGGCGCTTCGGAGCAATTTCTCTGTATAGTTCCATCTACATGACATATATTTTCTTATCTTTGTTACTACCCACTGTTTATGCCCCTCCCACTTAGTCTTTAAATTTGCCTCCATCACACATTCATTATCTAAAGCCTGATGAAGGAGCATGCATGCTCCGAAGCGCCGCTTAGTCCAGCCCGTCTCCTGAGGACACAGACTCCCTGAACATCAGATCAAGGGCACCACAGCGACCAGCACTACTCTGACCATTCCGAGGAAATCTATGGAATGCCAAGAACCCTGCCTTACAGCCCTGCGAGTCGTCCCTATGGACATACGGATGAAACATTACATCTTTGATGTGCCTTTACACCACTAATTTAATGTGACTGTTTTTTAACCATTTTTAATAAATTTGAGTAACTTTACTGCTGCACTTAGAGGGCGCCGTCTTTCTCTATTTCATTGTTTCCTAGAGCTACTTCTTGCTTTAAGACTGGCAGCCCTTTAGGGTACAGCCTGTACTACTGACCCTCCTCACGGACCACTTTGATCTACATAGACCCCGAACCCTTCATCGTGGATATACTTAAAACCCACACAAAAATCTATATACTTTTGCTATATAAACACGATCAATTTTATATACTAACATTCTTTTATCATACTACAATATTTTGGGTATCCCCAGCGAGCGCCATATTCCCCTCCTCTGCTGTGCTACTCAGTGTTTTCAATGGCCTCTTGCTTCCCAATCTTGGCGTGTAGCTTATTCTGGGGGGTAACACGGATTATTTCCCCTATCAAGGCACCTCTAAATCCTTGGGATTTAAATTTGGTCTTATCAGCTTTGCTGAATCAGGCGCTTGAACCTTTACGAGAAATTTCCTTGGCTCTTTTGACAAGAAAGATAATCTTTCTGGTTGCTATTTATTCTGCTAGAAGAGTATCGGCACTAGCGGCTCTGTCTTGTAAAGAGCCATATTTAATCATGCATAAGGATGAGGTGTTTTTTTTTTTTTTGTCCTCATCCTGAATTCCTGCCAAAAGTGGTAACAGGTTTTTTTCATTTAAACCAAGATATTATTCTTGCTTCTTTCTCCCCAGAGGCTCAATAGTGAAGCGAAAGCGCTACGTTCCCTTGATGTAATAAGAGCGATCAGAGTCTATTTAAATGCGACAGCTCAGGTTCGTAAAACACGTTTTGTTTGTACTGCCAGATGGTCCAAAATATGCACAGGCAGTGTCAAAATCTACAATTTTCCAAATGGAATCGTTAAGTGATTGTTCAAGCTTCGACTTTTTTTTCGAAAATTCTTCCTTATGCTAGAGCACACTCATCTAAAGCTATTAGTGCCTATTGGGTGGTGCATCATCAGGCCTCTATGGCTCAGATCTGTAAGGCCACGACTTGGTCTTCGGTTCATACGTTTATCAGATCTTATCAAATCGATATTTAAAGTCTTGAGGATATTGCCTTTGGGCGCAGTATACTGCAGGCTGCAGCATGAGTCCTCAGGCCTCCTGTTTTTGTTGTCTCCCTCCCCTTTAGGTTGCCATTGCTATGGGACATCCCACATAGTAACTACTATGGGTCTGTGTACCCTGATGTAAGAAAAGAAAACAGGATTTTTAAAACTGCTTACCTGTAAAATCCTTTTCTTTGATGTACATCGGGACACAGAGGTCCCTCCCTTCTTGGTATACACTTGTATTGCTTGGCTACAAAACTGAGGACTTCCAGTAGTGGGAGGGATTATATAGGGAGTACACGTCTTGCCTTAGGGGCGTGCCAGTGTCCATCACTTATCAGTGGTCCATATAACCCACATAGTAACTACTAAGGCTCTGGGTCCCCTGATGTACATCAAAGAAAAGGATTTTACAGGTAAGCTGTTTTAAAAATCATGTTCAGTTTTGCATAAATTCGTTGGGAAAGATGGTGGCTTCTTTCGAGGTCGTTCCTTATGCGCGGTTTCATTAAAGACTGCTGCAAAACAGTATCCTGTCAATTGGGAATAAGAAGGCCCAACCTCTGGGCTTCCTAACGCTTTTATCCCCCAATATGCATCAGAGCCCCAATTGGTGGTTGATATCCGAAAATCTTCAAAAAGAAAGGAATCCTTTCTACCAGTTACCTGGAAGGTGGTAACAGACTCCAGCCTTCTGGGCTGAGGAGCAGTCCTGGAAGAAGCATTTGTCCTAGGAAATGGTCTAAATCAGTGATGACCTTGTCCATCAATATTCGAATGATTCAGGAAGTACGCCAGGTCCTCGAGGCCTGGACGCTCAATCAATGGAATTGTCCTATCAGGATCCAATTCGACAGTGCCACAGTTGTGGCTTTTATCATTCACCAAGGGGGCACGAGAATTCGTGTGGCCCAGAAAGAGGTGAATCATATTCTGTCTTGGCAGAAAACATTCTTTGCCTATTAGCAGTTTTCATTCCAGGAATAGGAATTAACAGGCGCACTACTTGAGTCGCCAACAATTTTTCCTGGGAGAATGGTCCTTTCACCCTGACATGTTTCTGTTGATATACCAGAAGATGGGGAGTTCCATATGTTAAATTTTGTGTCAAGGACAAGTGATCCCATGGCATATGAAAGGGATCCCTGAAAGAATCGTGGGTGGTTAGCTTCAGTAGTTCTACTTGGCTAAATGCTAGGAAGCTGGGGGGAGGGGAATCATTTTCTTGGTTGCCATGTCTTCTGCTAGAAGAGTATGTCTGTTGGCTGCTCTTTCTTGTAAGGAGCCGTATTGGTTGTTCATAAGGACGAGTCTGAATTGCGGCCTCATCCTGAATTCTTACCGAAGGTAGTGCCAGGTTTTCATTTAAACCAGGGTATTGTTCTGCCTTCATTTTTTTACAGAACTTATTTTCTGTGGAAGACAGGTCACAAAATTTTCTTTGGGTGAGAGCGGTCAAGGTCTGTTAAAAGTGACCTCTCAGACAAATGTTTTGTTTGTGTTGCCAGATGGTCCTAAAAGAGCACAGGCCGTATCGAAATCTACTATTTCTAAATGGATTAGTCGAGTGATTGTGCAAACTTATAGTTTTAAGAGGAAAATTCCTCATTTTCATATTAAAACGCCCTCCACCAGGGCTGTTAATGCTTCTTGGGCAGTGCATCACCAAGCCTCCATGGCTTAAATATGCAAGGCCGCAACTTGGTCTTCAGTCCATACATTTACCAGATTCTATCAAGTAGATGTAAAAGGCATGTGGACATCTCCTTTGGGTGCAGTGTACTGCAGGTTGCAGTATGAGTCCTCTAGTCTCTTGGTGCCCTACTTTGTGTCTCCCTCCCTTCAGTTGGCATTGCTATCGGACATCCCACATAGTAACTACTATGGCTCTGTGCCCCGTGATGTACGATAAGAAAATAGGATTTTTATAACCGCTTTTCTTTGAAGTACACCACAGGACACAGGTCCCTCCCTTCTTGGTATGCACGTATATTGCTTTGCTACAAAACTGAGGTACTCCCACCAGTGGGAGGGGTTATATAGGGAGTACACTTTTTAATTTAGGGTGGTCCAGTGTCCCCTGATGTACTTTAAAGAAAAGGATTTTACAGGTAAGTGTTTATTTAAAAAAAATCCTTTTATTCTCTTCTCGGGCCTTGCAAAGGACACCCTGCTTCAAAGTCTATCACTGAAGAACACTAATCACTAGAGCTTACACTCTAAGGGCTCTTTCACATATGCAGACAGTTCAGGTCCGCCTGTCAGTTTTTCAGACTGGCCTGTGGATGCTCCATATACATATATACGGATGTCAGTGGTGACATGTCCGCTGACATCCGTTCCGCTAAATCCAAACGGATGGAAAACGTATTTTCCATCCATCAGATCGGATGAAAACGGACCATCTAATCCCCTATAGAGGAGAGCGGGGCTATGACAGATCTGTCTCTGCACAGTGAACGGAGACGGTTTTGTCATCCGTCAGCTCCCTGCTGAGCAAGTGGGGTCCGTTAAAATGGACAGTCCCATGTGAAAGGGGCCTACAGGACATATCTCCTGAGTTGTTAAGCGCTCATTCCACCAGACTGGTGGACATTTCTTGTTTTTTTTGGCACCAATCCTCTGTAGTCTTGCTTTGTATGGGTACCTCCTGGTCCTGTGTTCATACCTTTTTTAAAGTTTTACCAGGTGAATGTCCAATCCAGTAAGCTGCACTTTAAACTTAGGTCTGTCGACCCTTTTTCGGTTTGTTGGCACAGTTCTTTTGCCAAATTGTTGCCTACCCCTATTCATTACTTTGGAATTTCCCAGTTTCTGTGAATACTTTACCCGTGGCTTGTACTTTACCATTAAGATAAGATGAATTTTGATCTAGCTGTAAATTCCATATCTTTGAGTATAGGACACTGGCTACCCTCCCTTATTCCAATCCTGCATGTTACAAAAACTGAAGACTCTCAGAATGGGGTAGGATTATAGGGGAGGTGCACAGAGGGCTTGTCCTCAAAAGCTTTCCAGTGTCCAGTCAATAGAAAGTATGAAAAAACATAATGCAGGGGGAAGGGGAGAGAGAAATAAGCACCAAGCCATCTATAGTACAGTAACGTTTTATTCATAGGTGCAATAATAAAAAGCATAAAGTGCGCTCACATTGTAGTAAGTGTAACAGGCGTGTCAGGTGAACAGTGTCAGTATGGGGAAGCCCAAAGGAGCAGCAGCAGGCCCCCTGTGTCAGCCTCAGCTGTGGTTACAAGGGACTCGGGAAGACCCCGGCCGTATCACTCGGTGATCGGAAGGTGGAGAGCTGTCAAAACCTGGTGGAGCTGGGGGCGTGGCCTGGACATGGCGGAGTGAGGTTGTGTGCTATCTGAGCTCCCGTCCTCCCCCCGTCCTCCTCCCGACTATCGGAGCCTGCGTTGATCCCCTCGTTGATCCCCTCGCCTACCGCCTGACCGCCTGACCGGGGTATGCCTGTAAGGAAGCAAAAGACTAAGACGAAGGGGAAGCCCAGTCAGGCTAGACCACGGGAGTCCGGCGGGTCGATTACCCAATTCCTGACACAGCCACAGCTGACTCACGCTGCCCCTGAGATGGCGACCGCACGTGCAGAGGGAGAGGAAGTCCCGGAGAGTGGCCCGTCATCGCCGGCTGCTTCGCTTGGTGCGGACTCACGTTCGGATGTCCCGTCTGCCCTGCGGACATGTACTACACCTCCGCTAGTGTCTGTGGCGGGTACCGAGGAAAATGCGGAGCTGTGGGCGCTTCTGAGAGCACTCCCTACCCGAACGGATATCGAAACTCTCATTGGTCGCCTGGAGACTCAGCACCGCAAGGAGCTGCAGGAGGTGAGAGGTGAACTGAGCTCCATCACGGAGCGCCTGGTGGCGGGGGAAAACACAGCGACGGACTTAGAATCTAGAGTTAGTGCGCTGGAGAGGTTGCAGGAAGCCCATATTGATGCCGCTACCCTGCTTCAGCTCCATCAGGAAGAAATTGAAGACAGGTGCAGGCGAAATAATCTCCGTTTGCGAGGTATCCCGGAGGTGACCGGATCTGAGGATTTGGCCGTCATGGCCACTGCCATCTTCCACATGCTGCCTGGTTCTCCGCTACCACAGACCCTGGAATTTGACAGGATACATAGGGCTCTGGGGCCACGGTCGCAGGACATTAATAGACCGCGAGATGTTATCTGCCGTCTCCACCACTACTCCCACAAGGAACTGATCTTGCGTAGAGCGTGGGAGGCAGGTGATGTGGATTTTGATGGGGCGTCTGTTAAAATTCTACCTGATGTTTCTAGAGCTACCCTACAGAGAAGAGCCATGCTCCGCCCTGTGTTGGAGGCTGCCCGCCGGCGGGGGGTCACATACCGTTGGGGGTACCCATTAGCGGTGATCTTCAGGAAAGATCAGCAGTTGCTTCACCTCCGCTCCCCAGGCGATCTCCCGGCTTTATTTACCTTCCTAGACGCTGATCCTGTTTCTCTCCCGAACTGGCTGATGTTTCTACCTCCAACGGGGGGAAGGTCCGGGTCGCAGTCCTCATGGAGATCGGCCCCGTCGAGGACTCAGAGACGCCGCCGTGGATCCTGTGCACCCACGCCGGAGGGAGGGAGTGTGTGAATTGTGAGATGGGCCTATAGAATTCTACCACCCTGACTTCTGTTATGCTCTGTTATGCTCCTGCTGTCTCCCACCCGGTTTTGCTCTACCCCTTTGGATCTCCTATGCTGATGACCGGAGAGGTGACCCTCCTTGACCCTCCTTGACTGCTCCATAGACTGGTAAAGGTGGCGGACCTCTTTGGGGTGGTGGGGTGGTGGGGTGGGCTAATGTATTTTTTTTTTTTTTTTTTTTTTTTTTTTTTTTTTATTATTGATTTATCTGCCCGGGGAGTTTTGGGGAGTCCTGGGGAATCTGATGGGGATTTATAAATACTCCGCCATATGGTGCCGGCTGACTTGGAGTGGCTTCCCGGGAAGTTGGGTTGGATTCCCTTTTTTGTCCATCCCCCCCCCCCCCTCCCCTTGTTTCATGTTATTTTATTTTTTTTTTTTTTCTTTGCATTTTCTTTTCCTAATTATTTCTTTTGGCCCCGGGCACTGTCCTATGGGGCCCACCATGAATGCAGGATGTTATGCAGGATGTTATCCTTTATGCCTCCGGCGCTTCGGGGGGTCTGTCGGACTATATGTGACTATATGTGACTATATGTGGCTGAGGTGCCTCTCCGGAAGCTGGTTTTGCGACTCCTCTGAGGGGTCGCTTTGACTCTGTTCCTGTTTGTGTGGTATACCCGGGGCACCCGGAGTGGGGATGCTACCCTCCTGGGATGGTGGGGAGAGGGTCGTTCATGCTCTTCTCCCCCCTGTTCTGGCTGGGGGAGTGCACCCGGGGGGTCGGGTGGGGGACGCTGATGTTATGTTGCTGATGTTACCATGATGTTACCATGGCCGCCTGGCTGTCAGGGTTGCATTCCTTTTGCTCTTATGTTATGTTTGTTTTTTCTGTTTTAATTTTGCTTGCATGAATTTTTGGGGGCTTTAGCTATATACCTATACACACCTGGGGCATGCTGCATGTTGTGATTTATATGAATGGGGGGATTTGTTGCCGGGCCATTTGTCCTATTGGGCGGAGTGGCGGGTGTACATAAGGGTGCTCTGCACCTGATACCTGCCACACTGCTACATGTGGCCCGCCTCCCCTACCCGCTGGGGGATTGAGAGGAGACCGGGGACGCTGCCTTGGTTGGCCCTGATGCGATTAACCCCGGGGCCACGTGCCCCCCCTTTTTATAGGGGATGGGGCTGGTTGTTTCGGGGGAATAGACTTTGCGGCGGCTCCTGGTGTGTGTCCTCCCCTCCCACCCCCCGTTGACCCCATTTTGGGGTGGGGGGGGTGGGATGGGGGGAGTGTGTGGCTGTTGATGACATACGCTAGTACAGCTCCTCGGGTTCAGTGAGGTCGGGGGGAGCCGAGGGCTCATACTCCTTGGCTGTTCCAGGTCGCTTCCCCACATAGGCCGGCACGTTCTCCGCCATTTTTTGGTAGGGACGTGCCACGCAAGCATTTGGCTTGTCTTTAGGGGTTTTTTTTTTTTTTTTTTTTTTTTTTTTTTTTTTTTTTTTTTTTGATTTAAGGGACACCCTACTGTGAGTCTTTCCCTTTCCCACTCTCAACCCCCCCCTTCTCTTCACTCCTTTCCCTCCTCCACATCTCCCTTCTTCTCCTTCCCGGTCTCTCTTCCCTTCTGGTTGAGGATGGACAGCCTGTCATTTTACTCCTTAAACGCGAAAGGGCTTAACACCCCGGAGAAACGGCGTATGTTAATGCATGACCTAAAAAGGGCGAAAATTGATATAGCTTATATCCAGGAAACTCACTTTAAAGAGGATCGATTACCGGTCCTCAAGAATAGATTCTTTCCTTCGATGTACCACTCCACTAATAAAACTAAATCTCGGGGTGCCTCTATTCTTATCTCCTGTAATGTACCTTGGACTCTCACGGATTCCGAGATAGACCTGGAAGGACGTTATGTCTTTCTTAAAGGACTGGTGGGAGGTGTACGGGTGACACTAGCGAATGTCTACGCCCCTAACGAGGGCCAGGACGTGTTTGTGCGGCGTCTTTTGACCAAGCTGATTGCCTTTCAGGTGGGTCAATTGATCCTGGGTGGAGACTGGAATGTACCCTTGGCCCCCCACGTGGATACCTCGGCGGGCTCGTCCTCTATATCTATTAGTGCCCGTAAGCGTATCATCGCATGTCTCCATGCGTCACAATTAGTCGATATATGGCGTTTACAGCATCCGGGTGACAGGGACTATACCTTCTACTCTCCGCCTCACAAAATCTACACAAGAATTGATTATTTTTTTATACCACATAGCCAATTACATGCGGTCAGGGCCTCCTCTATAGGTCAAAAGACATGGTCGGATCATGCCCCCATTATGCTGACATACAAGCTGTCTGCCACTTCTTCCAGACGGACACGTTTTTGGCGTCTTAATGACAGCTTACTACAGCGACCTGAAATACTGGAAGAGGTGACTAGGGAGCTTACTCTTTATTTCCAGACGAACACGACGGCTGACTCCTCCCCGGGGGTGGTGTGGGAAGCACACAAAACGGTTATTCGGGGTGTCCTGATTAAACACGGTTCGCGCATCAAAAAAGAGACTGGGAAACAGCTGGACTCACTTCTGGCCGAACTCCAGGTTCTGGAGTCAAAACACAAGGTCTCCCTGGATCCATCCGTGGAGGCTGAACTCTCCTCTATTCGAAGCCAGGTCAATGACCTCCTTGGCTACAAAGCCAAGGCGGCGTTACAAAAATGCAGACTTATGGCTTATGAATCGGGTAATAAGTGCGGGCGCGGTCTGGCGCAGGCGGTTCGAGACATCAAGACACAGACCTATGTCCCTCGAATCAGGTCGGAAGCGAATGTAGATGTCGGCCTCCCGCACCAGATAGCGGCTGCATTCAAAAACTTCTACAATACCCTTTACAATCTACCACCTCTCCCGGGAGGACGACCTCTGATGGAGGCGTATGTGAGTTCTAGCCAGACTCCCAAACTATCATCTGACAGTGTAGCTGAGTTAGAGGCCCCGATAACTCCTGAGGAGTTGGAGTCGGTGCTTAACACGGCTAAACCTGGGAGGGCGCCTGGACCGGATGGTTTCACCCTCCCGTATTATAAGACGTTATTTTCCATCCTTAGCCCTCGTATGGTGACCTTTTTTAATGACATAGGGAACACGGCCACCTTTGTTCCTGATACTACTCGGGCTCATATTACGGTCATCCCTAAAGAAGGCAAAGACCCCTTGGCCTGTAGTAGCTACAGACCCATCTCATTGTTAAATACGGATCTTAAATTATTTACCAAGATAATAGCAACACGATTGGCCAGACGATTGGCCAGACATGTGCAGTCCCTAGTCCATCAGGATCAGGTGGGCTTTATTCCTACGAGGGAAGCCAGAGACAGTACAATCAAGGTATTGAACCTGATCCACGTTGCGAACCAGGGTCCTATTCCTTCTATTTTCCTTAATACAGACGCCGAAAAAGCCTTCGACAGGGTTAACTGGGAGTATATGTCCACTGTCCTCCACCACATAGGCTTAGGTGAGAAAATGCTTAGGTGGATAGCCCAATTATATGCTACTCCGACGGCACAAATTAAGGTGAACGGGATATTATCGGAACCCCTGCTGATTAAAAATGGAACCAGGCAGGGCTGCCCGCTGTCGCCGCTTCTTTTTGCCCTTTCCTTGGAGCCTTTTTTATGTAGAATTAGGAATAACCCCGATATCCAAGGCATAGTGGTGGGTGATGCTCACTTCAAGGTCTCTGCATATGCGGATGACTTGCTTTTCTCTCTCTCCAATCCAGCGATATCCCTCCCGAATCTCCTCCGGGAATTCGAGGAATACGGACAAGTCTCCAATCTAAAGATTAACTACACTAAATCAGAAGCCATGGGAGTGGCACTGTCGCAAGCGACCATACAGGGGCTTCGGTCCAGCTTTAATTTTAAATGGTCGCCCACGGCACTGTCGTATTTGGGGACTTTTGTCCCGGTAAATCTAAACCACGTTTTTAAACTTAATTTCCCTCCCTTACTGATCAGAACCAGGACTCTTCTGGAATCCTGGAACAAAGGCCTTCATTCATGGTTTGGCAGGTGCAACCTGCTTAAGATGTGCATCCTGCCCAAATTTTTATATTTGCTGCAGGCACTCCCTATTTCGGTACCCACATCATATTTCCGACAGGTTCACGGTTTATTTACTGGTTTTATCTGGGCATATAAGAAGCAGAGATTGGCCCGGAACTTACTCTCCATGCCCAAACCCTTCGGCGGCCTTGCCGTTCCTGATATAAAGAAATATTATCAGGCGGTACACCTCGGTAGAATTGTAGACTGGTGCAGGCACCGGGATCTGAAGCTTTGGATCCGGTTGGAGCAGGCCCTGGTCCGGGTGCCATTAACAGGGGCCATCTGGTGTTATAGACACCTCCCAGCCTACATGAAGAGGCATCCCTTGATAGGGACGACTCTACGGGTGGGGTCACAGACTTGCTCAAAGGGGTTGCTTTCCACGCCTAACTCCCCGCTATTTCCTATCATGGGGAACCCACAATTCTTCCCCGGGATGGACCCCCATCTTCTACAGGTTATGACCAGTAGTGGGCGCACACAAGCACGATGTTTCCGGATAGATGGGGATTGGCCGTCCATAGAGGTGCTCTGTAATACATCGGGACCTTATAAATTAGCTTTCTGGACTGCTGTCCAACTTAGACATTTTCTTCGAACTCTTTCATTCCCCCTCCGATTTGATGGACCGTTGACCGCCTTTGAGGAATGTTACTCTGGTAACGGGGTGCTTCCAAGAACGTTGTCCACAATGTATAATCTCCTTATCACACCCGGGGATAATGCCCATCTGACCTTTATGACAAAATGGGAGAGGGACTTGAACTGTACGTTTACTCCGACCCAGATTCACAACATTGTAGCATTGGCCCTGAAATCTACCATCTGTACTACTACACAGGAAACGAACTATAAAATTTTGACGAGATGGTACTTAACTCCACAGGTTTTACACTCTTTCTATCCGACCACCTCTGCGCTTTGTTGGAGATGCGGACTGGAACAGGGCACTTTGTTGCATGTATTTTGGGCATGCTCGAAGTTGTCTTATTTTTGGTCCACTGTGAGGACCGTTACTCAAAAATTTACGGAGTATAATGTCCCTAATGACCCGGCCTTTTTCCTCCTGCACATGAATGCCATGTCCATTAAAAAGTACAAAAAATCCATTTTATGTCCATTGGTGAATGCCGCAAGAGCATGTATACCGCTCCATTGGAAAAGCGAGGCCCCTCCATCGGTGGCGTCCTGGGTTCGTAAGGTGGAGGAAATTAGTAGACTGGAGGACCTGGTACTTACGGGGAGGCAACAGCAGGAAAGATTTAGGAAAACATGGGCACCCTGGCACCAATTTATTCTCTCGCCCGAAGGGGTACTTTTGAGAACTTTGTAATATGTTTGGCGATAGATACTGCATGGGGGGGTAGGGCAGTCCTGAATCAACCAGAAATCCCCCCCCCTCCCCTCCCCCCCCCTCCACCTCTCCCCTCACTCTTTTTCCCTCCCCCTCTTCCTCCCTATCTCTCTCCTTTCCCCCCCCTCACCCCACCCCCCTCTCCTCCCTCTCTTAGTCTTCCATGTCAGGACCCCTTCCCCTATTTTTAATGATCTCTGCCTTGGTATTGGGTCTCTACCGGGGTATCGAGGTTCTGATGAGAGCTGGAGATGGGGGAACTGAAGGGATTAAGGCTCCCAATTACGTTTCGGTATTTCAGATGCTATGGAGGAGCCATGCACAATGGGGGTTTTTTTTTTTTTTTTTTTTTTTTTTTATGACCCTGTCCCTTCTGTGAACTCGGTAATAGGTTTGATGTTGGTTCCCCTTTTTTCCCTCCCTCCCCTTTTCTTTTGTATCCCACTTCTATGTTGTATTATATGTTTATGCCCATGTTGGGCATTGTTTGAAAAATAATAAAAATTTATATTTGAAAAAAAAAAACCTGGTGGAGCCTGTTGCCGTGCTGTGCAGGATTTGACAGCTCTCCACCTTCAATGGTGGAAACCAGGAGCAAGGCAATCAGGAGGGGCAGTAGCTGAGGCAAACATTTGCTCTGCTAATGGGCTGAATGGCACTCAAACCAGTCAGAGTGCATCTTCTTCCCCTGTCCTGCAGCAACACCCTATTTTAACAATGGCCCTTGCTTTCGATTCTACCTCTATCCCAGGCTTGTAACAAGTGACTTATCTGACCAAGGTAGATTTCTTTTCAACCATATCAGAATTGCTTGTACAGGTCTTTATTCAGTCATCTCTGCCCAGAGCCTAAAAGCAGCAGGCTTTTTTTTTCACTTAATTTTGAAGAGGTAGACATGGGAAACGTTAAATTAGACCCCCAAAGGCAGTGTTGGAGGAGGGTAGAAGATTTTCAATCCCCAGCCACGCAGACACGTGATGCTATGGCTTCATGCAATATGCTTGCCAATGTAGATTCTGCTGTGCACAAAAGCCTCATTATAGTTGCACTTGATTCTCTGTCTTGCCATGCACCTCTGGGAATTAAGAGCCCTGTAAAGGTTAAAAAGGCATTCCCTTTGCTTAGTTCCCCTCAATGCCCCCTCACAACCTAATGCTGTCCTAGAAAAAAAACACACTTCATCTCTTGACTGCTGTATGTTTTTTTTCAAGCCAAACAAACACACTCCCTAGCTTGGGAGATTTCCAAGCACTAGAATTGGGAAAGTCCTTTCTCCACCCTTCAGGGAAGGTGATGACAAAAGATGCCAGCTTCACCAGCTACGGAGGAATATTTGCCTCTTACAGCTCAGAGGACCTGGTCATCCGGGGAAGCAAAGCTCCCCATTAAAATCTTGGAGCTCAGAGTAATAGTCTCTGCACCCCCAGGACACCCATCCTCACACACAGTGAGGCTACAATCAGACAATCCCACAGCAGTGGCCTATATCGGTCAAGGGGGAACCAGAAGCCAGAAAGCCTTGAAAGCAAGTCTGACCATCTCATAGATGGAAAAGGAAATCTGCAATCTCTGCTATTCACATCCTGGGAATGAACACTTAAAAAGGTGGATTTCCTCAGTCCTCATGACCTGCACCAAGGGAAGTGGTCCCTCCATCTTCAATATCCTATTTCTGAGATTTAGGACCCAGATGTGGATATTCTGGCTTCCAGACTCAACAAGTTATCCCTGTTTGTGGCCAGGTGTCATGCTTTAGCCTGCAATTTCCTGTCTGTGAAATTCTTATCTTTGCTGCAATGGTTCTGCTAAACCTCTGATTCTCTTCATATGTGTTGTTTGACTTCTGTGCTCACGTATGGGTGTCACCTGCTATACTGTACTACACTGTCCCTTCTATCACTTCCTGGCCTGCTTCCCTATATCAGACATGCACAGTCCAGCCTATGTTGCCTGAGCAACTTCTTAGTTCTCTGAGCTCCTGTTTGTTTAGTATTGTATTCAGTGTCTGACTTCCCATGTACCGACCCAAGCTTCATCTAGTTTGTGCTTGCCTGCTGTACACCCTGATCTTGGTTTGCTTGCTGGTTTTTATACTGTCTGGCATTTGTACTCTGCACACCTGGGCTTACCTGTAACTCACTCCCCTTTACATTTGTTATCGCATCAATCACTACAAAATTATACATGGTAGCTTTCTGAGAAAAGCAATTAATATATTCCTATACTTCTCTACTGTATATTTATATGTAAATGTATATGTACCAATATGCATAGCAATAAAATTAGCAACTCCCTGGAGAAATATGTATTAAAACAGTTGCAAATATTATAAAATAAAATATATACTAGTACAATATTTGCATATAAAACATAAATTACCATAGTGTTTATTCTCCGGAGTTAGGATAAAAAGAGCAGCACTGAGTGACAAATGTATACAACAAATGTTGGATGTGTGTGATGCCCTCAAATTGGGGGCACATAAGTGTCATTGGAAAAGGTAGTAAACCCAATAAAGTAAATGAGTGCTAATACATCATATCCGCAAAATCAATGACTTAATTTATGACTTTATAGACCTGCGGGTCTATAAACACAGATAAATACACCATCAAAATGTGAACCCATGAATAACCAAAGTGGGTGATATACCAATAATAAAGTGCATAGATAATGAAACAACAGAAGTGCAAAATCAATTGCTAGTGGTCACAATATATTAAATAAAAAAGTCCAACTGATGTAGAAAGGTCCACCTGTATCCACATCAAAATGTTCACATGACAAATAAAACACATTTAGTGATAAAAGATGATAATAAGTCTATGCAGGGGAGACGGTTCACCGGGAATTGTGTATCTGTCACCCAGGAGAAGGGTAGGTACTCTTACCGGAAACTGTGGACTCCCGTACCAGTGGAAGGGAGTCGAACAGGCTTGGATTGACGCTGAACCCAGGGTTATTGCCAGTCAGCTCCACACATTGCACTTTTTTTTGGATTTCTTTGTGTTCACATCTATTTTATTTGAACACATCTTCAGGATGTCAGTAAACACATTCATTTTTAATTTACACCATGTGGAGGCCTCGATTTTATCTTTTGATCCAATTAGATGTTCATCCATTGGACGAGTCATTTGGTGCATATCATCAGGACTTCCAGTGACAAGACGTCAGAGTTCAGCTTTAATCCTGGCGTGTTTGACTTGCTACCGCTGGTACGTGAATCCACAGTTACCAGTAAGAGTACCTACACTTCCCCCTGATTGATGGATGAACAACTCCCGGTGAACTTGTTGCAGATAATTGCCCACTATTGTCTTCCCTGCATAGACTTTTGATTCTCATCTTCTAACACTAGATGTGTTTTGTTTGTCATGTGAACATTTTGATGTAGATTACAGGTGGACCTTTTTACATCAGTTGGACTTTCTTATTTATTATATTGTCATGGTATATGTATCTGTGTTGATAGACACACGGGCTATTCAGTCATTGATTTTGCACACATGATGTATTGGCACTCATTAACTTTATTGGGTTTACTACCTTTTTTAACTACACTTTTATGTGTGCCCCCAGTGTGTTGGTATCACACACACATCCAACATTTGTTGTATACACTTGTCACTCAGCGCCGCACTTTTTTACCTATTCTCTGCACAATATTGTCACATTGTAGTGGCAGCAGCGACTGTACTTTTTTCTTTTCATGATAGTGCAGTCATTTTATATTTTATTGATACGCATTGCCCAGCTGTGTGTAAAGAATGTAATATGTTGTTTCCCCTCTAATCCATTGTTTGTTTTTTATATAATTGTTATAGATAAAGATGGCTGCTGCTGCTGCTGCCAGGAGTTCAGAAAGAGGGTAAGTGAACTGCAAGGCTGCGCTGTCTGTCATAGCCATGACATTTATCAAGTGAAAAAATTAAATAGTTTGCTTTCCACTTTGATATTCCAGCTGACTTAATTTTCAGCCATTGTAGAAGATTTCACAGAGACTTGTTTGCTTGGGGTTATCTTAGCATAAGATGCAGGATTTCATTGACGCTGAGATGGAAAAGCAATTTTCACACTAATGGCGTCAATGTAATATGTAGAACAAGCAGAGATGTGATGTTTGTTCTACTGTGCAGCACAAATCCAAATCTGTCTAGACTGTCTGTTATCATCGTCTTGTTCATCCTCCCATTATCATGCAGAATGCTCTGCTCTGACTTGTCCCTGAATTTCTGCTGGTTCTGCAGCTTCTGTGCTGTGTACACATCAGAGGGTGACGACTGTTCTGTCACAACAACTGCAAACTGCAGTGTGAAGTTTGATGGCAATTAAAGCTGAACTCCGGGGATAGCTTTTAAAGTGATTGTAAAGGTTGGGATTTTCTTTAAAAAAAAAAAAAAAAAAAAAAAACCTGTCATACTCACCTGCTCTGTGGAATGCTTTTGCATAGAGCAGCTCCAATCCCCCCCCCCCCCCCCAAGTGGCCCCTACGGCAAGCATCTTGCTATGGGGGCACTTGGGCAGACTCACTCCTGAGCCATGCTCCTGTGAATGGGCATTGTCCATTCACACACAGAGCGTGGCTTGGCCTCCCACTCTTTCCTCATTGGCTGTGATTAACATCAGCAGGAGCCAGTAGATACCACTGCTGTGTGAGCCAATGAGGAGAGACCCGGGGGAGCTGCTGCTCTCATGTACAGTGCCGAAACAAGAGGGGGCTCAGCTAATTATAGGGTGGGGGCAGGGAGCTGCACCCAGAAATGTTATACCTTAATGCATAGAATGGGTGAGAGACGCAACAGGTCACAGACTATTTTTGTGGGTTGCGGTGGGCACAGATTTAGTTACATGGCAAGTTTTGGGGAAAGTGCATACAAATTTGTTTGCATATCTTCAAAAACCTCTCTCTACCGTAGTCACAAAGTGACATATTCTTGTCTTCTTTAGATTTGTACTCTCCAGAATCCTAGAGTACAAACTAGTATTGATAAGCCACTACAGACATAATATCTGAATCATGTGTTCTCTGAACACACTGCAGTCTACAGTTGTGTATGGTTGTGATACAGTATTGTTTAAAACCAGATCCAGAGATTTGTATTTTTACATTTTTGAGGTTTTTGTAGACTACTTTCCTTTCCTTATTGTAAATCATGGGACACAGTGCAGTTTAGTAATCCTATGTGCGTCACAGGTGACTGGAGACTGGCAAGAAAAAGACAGCAAGTCCTCTTCCAGGCATAATCCCTTCCTTATAAAAACCTGGATACACCCTTTATAAGCCGTCCCCTTAGTGTATCATCACAGCGCTCAATCCCCTCTCCCTCCAGCTGCTACTTAAAAAGTAAATACGTAGATCAGAAGGTGAATATAGAAAAACAATAAATAATCAAAAAGATATCAAAACCAATCACCTTGTAGCGCTTAATTACTACTAAAACAGTTGTGCACATTAATTGCAAAACTAAATCACCCTCAAAAAATTATTATTATAAACCTTCACATGTGCATAATTAAAGATTCAATAGTAGTGAGATATACTGTGAACCAATGCAAATGTAAAGAATTGTGAACAAAGTCCCAAGCAAAGAAATATATATTAGTCCAAAATCAGTCCAAAGAGAAGAAACTCTTTTTTTAAGTGAAAAATAAAGTGTCCATAAATCAAAACGCCTTCACCACACCCTTGGTATTCGAGCCCCCATCGTTTGGAACACTCACCAGCTGTACTGCTCAGCACTCTCGTGTCGAGCCAAAAAAAACGTTTTTAAGAATGATGTTGATCAGTATCCAGCAATCACTTGCAGTGTAATTCCCATCAGATATTAATAGATTGTCATCTCAAACATACCTCGGGGAGACAAAAAGACTTTCCATAGTGTAATATTGTAAAACTCTTTTAATCTCAATAAAAACCAATCTTTATCACACTCACATGGGCCCAACTTGAAAAAAGGCACTTCAAACAAACACTTCACTTCTCAACAAAGACTTCCTTTCCTCAAAGGCATCGATTCAATCCCATGAGGAAGTCTAAGTGACGAAACATGTTCGGGGAGTGGCTATCTGGCAACTATCGTTTTACACACTAAGGAGCAAAGCTAAGGCGGAGGGAGGAGGACACACAAGAGAAAGGACTGGACGTGATTGTTTGGCGCTGTTTTCAATCAGATGTTCTGATGTCGGGTACCATACAGCAATCATTTATAGAGACAGTGCCTATACTATTAACCCTGCCAGTATCCAGTGTGCTCACCGATGCCTTTGAGGAAAGGAAGTCTTTGTTGAGAAGTGAAGTGTTTGTTTGAAGTGCCTTTTTTCAAGTTGGGCCCATGTGAGTGTGATAAAGATTGTTTTTTATTGAGATTAAAAAAGTTTTACAATATTACACTATGGAAAGTCTTTTTGTCTCCCCGAGGTATGTTTGAGATGACAATCTATTAATATCTGATGTTTGTTTGAAGTGCCTTTTTTTCAAGTTGGGCCCATGATAGTTTCAATTCCTTTTCATTATTTGATTTATGCGTTTGTGCAGGGTTTCACGTAGCGTGTGACTGTGTGTTGCATTACACCACAGGTCGTACTATTACCACCCCTTCCACCCACAGGCCCTTATAAGGTACTCCCTTTTGCCAAGAGGACTTTGCAACAGGATGATGAACACCTGGGTTTCAGTGTATCCTTCTGACATGTTTGTCCTATTTCTGGGTGCATGAGCCCTCTGAAAGGCACTACCCTCAATGGTGGAAGTTGAGTGCAGGGGAATTGCACTTTATTTTTACTTTCTGTATTACAAATATCCCTTGAATCGGAAATAAAGGAATAGGATGCGGAAAGATGTTGTAAAGTGGGTTGGACTCAGTTTCTTTTTGTTTGTCGAGGTTGTAACAGTGGAGACTATTGTGTAAGAGGCATCTTTTTCATTAGCGCTACTCTTCAAGGGAATGTCAAGGTCCAATCTGTTCTCACGTGTAGCTCAGATGTTGATGGGCGAGAAGTGTTGTAGCAACTTGTTAGAATTTTGGTTGCTACAACTTCCATGTTTTATTTTAAAATGATAAACAATTCTCTTGGTAGTTTAGTTGGCACCGCCAGTGATGAGCTTAGGCGTGTTCGGACACAAGTACAAACTCGCCTGAGCTATCCCACCAGGAAACTGTCAAAGCTGACAGCCAATCACAAGCGCAAGTGGCATCTCTGCCCCATAGGTGCACATATCCACGCCCCTTGCATATTCAGCCATTCATGCATACAACTCATGTATGAACACTCCTAGGCACCAACTTCTTCAGGACTCTGGAGCTCGGGTGGTAAGGATCCACTCATGTGCATGTTTTGGAGTCTTTTTTTTTTTTTTTTTTTTTTTTTTTCCTCTTTTGGTTGATGATCTTGCTGCTCTTAACCACCTCAATACTGGGCACTTAAACACCTTCCTGCCCAGACCAATTTTGAGCTTTCAGCGCTGTCGCAATTTGACAATTGCGCGGGCATGCTACACTGTACCCAAATTCCATTTTTATAATTTTTTCTCCACAAATAGTTTTCTTTTGGTGGTATTTGATCATCTGTTTTTTTTTTTTTTTTTTATGCTAAATAAAAAGACCGAAAATTTTGAAAAAATTTTTTTTGTTTCAAAACTTTGTAAAAAAGTCTGTTTTCTCCTTTACTGGTGTGCACTGATGGGGCTACACTGACGGGCACTGATGAGGCGACACTGATGAGGCGCCACTGATGGACACTGATAGTTGGCACAAATTGGCATGGATATTCGACATGGATGGGCACTGATGGGTGGCATGGATGGGCACTGATAGGTGGCATGGATGGGCATTGATAGGTGGCACGGATGCCAATCAGTGAAGCCCATTGTGGGCACTGACTGGCATCCCTGGTGGTCTAGGGTGGCATACCTGGTGCTGGGCATCCCTGGTGGTCTGGTGGCGTCCCTGGTGGTCCAGTGTGGGCATCCTGGGGGGGGGGGGGGCTGCGCTGATAATTGATCAGCACAGACCCCCCCCCCCGTCAGAGGAGCAGCTGATCGGCTCTCCTCTACTCACATCTGACAGACGCGAGTCAGGAAAAGCCGATCACCGGCTCTTCCTATTTACACTGTGATCAGCTGTGATTGGACACGGCTGATCACGTGGTAAAGAGTCTCTGTTAGAGACTCTTTACCGAGATCGTAGTTGCGGGTTGTCAGACTGATACCCCGCAACAACGATCGTCGCGATGCTTGCCCCCGGGGGCGCGCAGGGTCTCAAAGTCCTGAGGACGTCATATGACGCCCAGTCAGGATTTTGAAACCACTTTGCAGCCGTCATTTGCTTATAGGGCGGGCGGCAAGTGGTTAAGCAGCCAAAAGTTGGATCAGGTTAAGTATATTATCTATAATGAATTGACAGCAAGGATTCAAAGCACAATCCCACACACCACTGGCTCCCCATCAGTTGCCTCCAAGAGCCCTGGAAGCGGAGTCTTCTAAACCCGTAAAGCGTATTGGCCATTTCTCTTATATTCACCGACCAACACAGCTCCTCTCTGTAACAAAATGGGTTGTTTGCCCTATCACTGGAGATTACTAGACAAAGTTGTAATACAACACTTCAGAACTTTTAGTTCTGCCCAGGGGGTGGTCCCTAGGCCACAATCCCCACAGTCTGCCCTAGCAGCCTGTTTTATTATGCCTAGTGAAGGAGATACACCTAGGAACACTGCGGGCCCATAGGTCCATGTTTTTTTTTTTTTTTTTTTTTTCTTTATATGCAGAAGCTTGGATTTTTGCGCAAATGAATGATCCTGTGATCTTCTATCAATAGCCGGCTGGGTGACAGGCTGGTTCACTTATCTTTGTAGTCTCCCCAGTCCGGCCATAGAGCGTGTGCAGGTCGCAGCTACGGCTCGGCAGGCCACGACATACCTCAGCTCCAAAGGTGGTCGTGAGCTTTTATGCTCCGGGGCATACATATGATGTCTGCGTCACAGTATGCTGGGCCAGTAGACTTCCCTGTACTGATCAGGAGTTGGCTACAATGGAATGTCTCCCAGCTCTTCAGGACTGGTAAGTACATCTCTCCAATGGGTCCGACATCTCCATTTGGTTTTGGCACCGTGAAAAGGTTTGAATAAAACCCCCAACCCCTGCTCTTCCATGGGGACCACCGTGATCACTTTTTGAGACAAGACTGTCCAATGCTTGAAAGAGAGACTTTTTTTCTCTGGATCCTTGGGAACAAAAAGGGTACTTTTTTCCACTAGAAATGTTTTTGGATGTATTTATCCAAATTCATCCCCAAAAAGCCATTCAGCGGCAAGGAAAACTAGCCAGAAATTTTTTGCATGGTATTTCGACTGACCAATTTTCCAACCGTAGTATTCTACGCATATACACCAGCCCAAGCATAAGGCTTGAAGAATAGAATCTCTCATAGCGTCTATTGCAAAACCTAAAGCCCCTGGTAGCTCGGCTAAATCCCGGGATAACCTTGAGCACCTATTTAAACTAGTCTTTCAAGGATTGGCATACACCAACTGCTGCCACCGCAGGTTGAGTCGCTGAACCTGCCAAAGAAAATGTGTTTTTTTTAACAGGAATTCCAGTTTCTTATCAGTTGGATCCCTAAGCATTTGATCATTGTCTACCGGACAAGTCAAACTTTTATTCAGAGAATATGTCAATTGATGGTATCCCCCACTTTTTTGTGAATTATTCCTCCATGGGATAAAGAACTGAGAACTTCTTAGGAGGAAAAAAAAATTCTTATCTGGGTGATCCCACTCAGAATACATAAGCTGTTCCAAAAAAGGAATGGACATGAAAGGCATGCACAGCTTGAGGAGGTTTTAGTGAACACAAACAGGAAGTTGGTTTACCAACCAACTTGGTTAAGGGTAGCATAAATGTGGAGTGGACCATTTCAGTAAGAGATTGTACCTTCAATCTTTCATATTGTGAAGCTGAAGGAGGTCCTTCCGCAATTGACACTTCAGAAGAAGAGTCATCAGTCTCTTCATGGTCCCCTGAGGGGTTTTCATCTTCTCCCGCCCCCAGTTCTTCTGAGGGTCCTGGGTAGTGGAAAGGGACCTGTCGCTTTTTCTCCCACTCTGGGAAGATACGATTAAAGCCTCTAACCTTTTCTTCCAATCCCACCAAAGCTGAAGATAAAACCTAATATAAACGGGGGCTGCAGTTTTCGAAACAGTTGCAACATTTGACGGCCCTGATGTCTCACCCTGACCAGCCACCCCATGTCTCTCAGGGGAGGATGACATTATAGAGATGACACTAGGGTCCTTAGAGCCTGAGGGAGACATATTTGGGCCCTTTTTTGGGGTGTTTCCACCTCCACTTCTGACCATAGTTCGATGCACAAATAGAGGTACTGCCAGAAGAAAATGCACCCACTGCTTAAGCAAATAGTCCAGCAACTGTTGCTGCTATTAACGCTCAGCCTGATGCTCAGTAAATGTGCCTAGGGAATGCCTGTGTCACCACTTACATGCCCTCTTCTGCTCTTGTGTCCCTCTGTCAGTCTTCAGTCTGCAAATGGAGCTTTTATCATGTAGTTCCATGCTGGATGTTGCCGCATGCCAACGCTGTGTGATGATGAACCACCGTCCGAGGCAGTGAAAGTGGAGCGGCATCCGCCATCTTGGCTTCCCCTGCCTATTCCGGGAGAGGGGAGAGCTTCTGCCTAGGTGGGGGTTGTTTTTAGAAATAAAATTCCCCCTCCAACATCTTACCGAGGCTTGGGACTGCTTAGCCGGAGGAAGCCTGCAGCATCTGAAGATGCAGAGCGAGGTATGAAAGCAAGAACAGGTACGTGCTCCATCCAGCCCCCAGTGATGACTTTAGGCATGACAACATTTACTTTTAAAGGAGAAAATCCATAAGAAAATGTAAAATTCCTTAGGAATCTCCACTTGCCTTATCCCACTGCAGGGATTCTGTGGTAAAACCAAACAGACCCAATCTTCACCCCTCACGGCAGGCTCCGTTAAAAAACTTTCAACTTTTTATAGAGGGATCCACACTTTTGGACCCGTATAGGACCCTGCCAGGAAGCTTTAGGGCTTAAAAAAACAAAGCACTGGATCCCAAGGTCCAGCTCTCAAACAAGAGAAGCATTACGGGCTAAAGCTCGTTTCTTCCGCCACGAGGCCTGGGTACCATTCAATTCGGACTGAAATTACACTTTGAATGGATCCGGCTGCATAGCTAGCCCCAGCAAAGGATTATTCCAGTGGCGCTCAGCATAGCACATCTTTACTGGTGATCAGCCCCTCAGACACTGGTGAAAAAAGTGAGGTACTCCCAGTAATGGGAGGGCTTATATAGGGAGTGAACTTCCTGTCTTAGGGTGTGCCAGTGTCCATCACCTAAAGGTGGCCTTTATAACCCACATAGTAACTACTATGGTTCTGTGTCCCGTGATGTACAATAAAGAAAAGGGGGTCCTGTGTGAGTTTGGTCCAAATGCAATGCAAATTCAGACATACTATCTATATGGCTGAAATTGCATTGCACATCACATGTTAATTTCAGTGCTGTGCGAATCGCCTCCGGACCCTCTGCTGTCAGTTGTCTGTGTTTTCCTCACTTAGGTGAGGTGATGGACACCCAGAAAACATAAACAGTGATCCAGAATACCGCGGGAGGAGAAGGGGCTGAACATCTGGCTCAGTTTGTAGCGGTGATCTGAGCTGGAAGTGGCAGCAGTTACCTGTCAAAACCAGGTACCCCCCCCCCCCCCCTTCAACTTGCCCCTTTGGGTGGGTCCACCCAGAACTTTTCCATAACCGCTACATTTTATTCATATATCATGAAGTTACATTGGTAAAAATGCAATTCAGTTGTTTTATGTTTGTGCTTTTTTTTTTTTTTTCTTTCTTTACATTAGAAGTGGACACTGCTGATATTAGTTTGCGCTATATGCCTGTCTATTTAATTTTGCCAGCTGTGTCTTCTCTCTTGGACTCTGGTAACACCACCTTCACAGTTCCCAGCTTCTCCCTAATCTGGCGTCCAAGCCCAGGCTATTATGCGTCAGTTGACATAAAAGTTCATGGCATCATGACTGGAAAGCAGTAAAGCAATCCTGCTTCTGTGACCCAGATGAAAGTTGAACTTTTTTTTTTGATTAACTGGAATTCTCTTAGTTTAAAGCTCCAAGGGGGCTAGATTTGTAATCTGATTTTTCTTTAAGGACGTTATGTAAAACAGGTCACCTCCTAGCTTCCATCTTGTAATTGGACAGTAGCTGTAGGCTGATGATTTATAAGCCAGCTCCTATATAATCACCTCCCCTGCTCAGCATGCCTTGGTTTAGTGAGGAACGTTTCTAAAGGGCCTGCTAAAGTTGCAAAGGGGTAGGACCTATATACTTAATGGAATAAAATGTTACGAGTACAAAAATCCAATTTTCTCCATCTTCCATTAAGGCAGAGGAATTTGGAACATTTAGGACATCCAAAAGCAGTAATACTTTAAGGGATGGGTAATAGCCACTGACAAGTCCAAGTTTATGGAAGTATCAGCAGGATCCCTTTCTACCCTAGCAAAAAATTAGGGCATTTGTTTCAGCAGAGCTGAATAAAAGGTGTCCAACCTCCTATGAGGCATGCTGTGTAGAGGAAGAGCTATACGGAGACTAGTTTACAACTTTTCTGTTTTGCTAGTGTTCCTCAATGGACAGTAGAGAAAATGCATAACTGCATTGTGTTTTTTTTTTTTTGTTGTATTGAATTTTTCATGTATTTGGCATTTATTATATGGAGTAGAATAGAAGTATTGAGTCCATGATGGTGTAGGAACTCCATTGAAGAGATGTTGCATCTAAAGTCCTCAAGAGATGCCAAAAAGCTGGAAGATGACATCATCACTCACCACACATATGAGAAAATAAGGTGTTGGACTAAGCCTTTAAACTCTTACTGCTATCTGTCATTATACTCTGGATTAGAGGCCAGCAAAGAATAAATGAGAAGCTGCTTATCCAGAAACATTTTGTGTTGGAATGTGAACTGTGTGCCTTGTAGTTCTATCATCCTGTAGATAAAAGTTTATTCAGAGGTTTGGGTGCCCTGGTTAAATTACTTGTTCTGTTGACCATGAATACAAAAGTTAACACAACCTTTTCAGGAAACATAAAATATAACCAAAAATTTAATTTGAACACCCTGCAGTTATGCAGGAAATCAGAGCAATGTGTAGAACCAGCAATATTGGTGGGATTTCAGTGCAGAGTTGTCAGCTGTTTTTTTTTTTTTTTCTCTAAACATACACTTTACCTATTAACTTAGAAAATCAACAAAAATGGTAATATGACCAGGGCTGTCCAGTATCTTGTTTTCATCTATCATTAAAAAATGTCTTTATATAATAAACCTCCAGTTGGAAAAGGGCTGTTGTTTTATACAATCTGTAGGTTTCCTTTTCATTAAAATGTTCTATGTATCACTTGTTTATATTTTTGTATTTTTGCTTCATGGCGTTTGGTTAGTTGCGTAGATGCTGCCTATGTCAGCCAGAGATACGCTTTGATTTACTTACCTGAGCATGCATGGGTGGGTAAATGAAGCTAAGAGCAGCTCAGTAAGCATCTCAGATGCAATGATTAGATTCTAAAGCTCAGGTCTCTCTTGAATGCAGCTTGGGTATTCTTACAGCAGCAGAAGTGAATAGAGAGCAGTTGTTAGCATTATAGTACTGTTGGCTGAGGGTGGAGGAAGCAGTAGAGTAAGCTATCTTTTAGGAGAAACCAGTCATTTCCCCTCTCTGTTGCTGTGCCTTGGCAGCACAAGTCATAAGACCCACCAGTATATTTTGAGAGTTGTTGAAAAGGCTCAATTTTTTTTTGCATTCTGTGCATGAAGGTAAAAATCCTTTTGTATACTTGAGCCCCATCTCGATTCAGCAACATGCACAAGAGCAGTGGCTCTCTTGGCTCTCTTCCTTAGTGGCTGAGACATCAGCAGGAGCCATTGGGGCAGGTCCAAGCTGTGCTCTGTGTGAATGGACACACTAATCAGAGGCTCAGGAGTGAGCAAGTTGCTTGCTATGGGAGCAAGAGGGAGGGACTAGAAGCACTGGTGGGGGATCTGAGAAGAGGAGGAACTGTTGCACAGAGCAGGTAAGTATGGCATGTTTTAAAAAATCTGCCATTAATTTCACTTTAACCTTTCATAGTTTCATAGTTAGTAAGGTTGAATAAAGACACCAGTCCATCCAGTTCAACCAGTTCAACCTGAGTGAGTGTCTACAATTGCCCCTGTACATTGCACACTCACATTGGTCCCTACCCTCAAAGAGCCTACAATCCAAGGTCCCCATTCATATACTAGGGCCAATTTTGGACAGAAGCCAATAAACCTACCTGCATGTCTTTGGATAACCTGAGTTACTACTGAGAGGGAGGTGCAGAGCTGTGTAATCACTGCTAGAAGGTGGTAGCAGGGGAAACGGCTGCTGAGCACTGCTGTGAGTGGTGGCAGTGTAAGCTGAGCAGCTGGATTCCTGCTGGAAGGGGAAAGCAAGGAAAGCTCAACTGCAGAGCTGCTGTTTGGGTTGTGAGTTGAGAAAAAGGAATTGCTGCTTGGAGGGAAAGAGCAGGAAAAGCTGTGATGTGAGTCAGTTTTGACATTTCTCTGCTCTGCTGCTGCATTGCATAGAGCCACATAGAACTCTATTCTAATGTGTTCCTGCTGCCCACCTGTTCCAACTTGGTAACACCTGAGCTGCCCCTACACCTGTTACCAGCAGTTGGGTTCTGTGACTACCTGGAGCCTTGCCCCTTATCCTGTGCTACGTTAATTCACTGTCACGCAGTTACAACTTGCTTCATTCTAGACACCGAGGACAAAATCCCACTGTTTGGGATGTCACCAGATCACATTCCACTAACAATTCTGGTGCCTCTTGCAGCATGTCTACTGGTGTTTGCATCTTGGAAACCTCTTGCTAGTCTGTGCCATCTTCAAAGTCTTCCTTAGCTCCATCAGACATGGCTGGTTCCTCTTCCCTGTCTAAAGAGGTTTTTACTTAAGTCTTGCATGGCTTTATAGGCCAAATAGCACAGATGTTTGCTGACTGAATCCAGAGGCCACAAGTGTGCTTCAGGGCCTTCTCTCGGATATTCAGTATCAGATCTGCCTGTGGCCCCTAAATCGTCAGCCATGGAGACTGTATGATTCTCCAACACAGTACATACCATTGTAAAGCTGAAGAATTAGCCTATTACTTCTAATAGTGCAGTTTCTAGAATGGGGTCCTTTCAATTTCCCAATACCGCCAAAGCATTTCTGGTACAGTTGTTTTTTAAAGTTTTTCTTTTTGGAAGCTGAAATCATAACTTGTTAATTTTATCAGGAGTTTGGTAAAAGGTAGGCTACCTCCTTTGTGGATCCGGAATTATGCTGTCAAAAAAACACCATTCTAGTGGAGTATCAAGCCCTCAGACAAATCCTCTTCCACATGAAGATCTTGCACTTTCCAAAGTTGGGGGAAAGTCTGTTATTCTTTATGGACACCGAAAAGCCTACAGCTTAGATGCTTGGGTGTTAGGGGTACAACGGATCAAAAAATTTCTGTTCTTACACATGCAAATAATACTGGGTAAAGTGTTAGGCTTTGGAACCTGCATCTAAGGATCATCTAATCTGCATTGCCTTCGGCTTCTCATGTATATATGTATGTGTGTGTTATGGTGGAAATTAAGTATTTTGTCAATATCAAAAGTTCATCTCAATACTTTGTTATATATCCTTTGGCAATGACGGAGGTCAAACATTTTCTGTAAGACTTCACAAGGTTGTCACACACTGTTTCTGGTATGTTGGCCCATTCCTCCATGCAGAACTCCTCTATAGCAGTGATGTTTTGGGGATGTAGCTGGGCAAGGCAGACTTTCAACTCCAAAGGTTTTCTATGCAGTTGAGATTTGGAGACTGGCCAGGCTACTCCAGGACTTTGAAATGCTTCTTACGAAGCCACTCCTTCATTGCCCGGGCGGTGTGTTTGGGATCATTGTCATGCTAAAGACCCAGACACATTTCATCTTCAATGCCCTTGCTGATGGGAGGCGGTTTGCACTCATAATCTCATGATACATGGCCCCATTCTTTCTGTACACGGACCGGTCATCCTGCTTCCTTTGCAGAGGAACAGCCCCAAAGCATGATGTTGCCACCCCCATGCTTCACAGTAGGCATGGTGTTCTTTGGTTGCAACTCAGCATTCTCTCTCCTCCAAACACGACAAGTTGTGTTTCTGCCAAACAGTTCTACTCTGGTTTTATCTCACCATATGACATTCTCTTAATCCTCTTCTGGATCATCCAAATGCTCTCTAGCAAACCTCAGACGGGCCTGGACATGTACTGGCTTAAGTAGGGGGGACACGTCTGGCACTGCAGGATCTGAATTCCTGGCGGCGTAGTGTGTTACTGATAGCCTTTGTTACGTTGGTCCCAGCTCTGCAGGTCATTCACTAGGTCTTCCCGTGTGGTTCTGGGATTTTGGCTCACCGTTCTTGTGATCATTTTGACCCAACGGGGTGAGATCTTGCGTGGAGCCCCAGATCGAGGGAGATTATCAGTGGTCTTTTATGTCTTCCATTTTCGAATTATTGCTCCCACAGTTTATTTCTTCACACCAAGCTGCTTGCTATTGCAGATTCAGTCTTCCCAGCCTGGTGCAGGTCTACAATTTTGTTTCTGGTGTCCTTCGGCAGGTCTTTGGTCTTCACCTTAGTGAAGTTTGGAGTGTGACTGTTTGAGCTTGTGGACAGGTGTCTTTTATCCTGATAACAAGTCAAACAGGTGCCATTAATACAGGTAATGAGTGGTGGACAGAGTAATCTCTTAAAGAAGATACGGGTCTGTGAGCCAGAAATCGTGTTTGTAGGCTACCAAATACCTATTTCTCTTATATTCACCGCCTGACACAGCTCCTCTCTTTAGACCATTAGGTTGTTATGCCACCTTTAGGAGAGGGCTAGGCATAACATGTTAACATGTAATAAACTCAGAACTTCTAGTTCCGCCAAAGGGGTGGTCCCTTGGGTAACAACTCCTCAGCCTGCCAAGCAGCCTCAGTTTTATTTTGCCTAGTGAAGAAGGACCTAGGAACCCTGACGGGCCCATTGGTCCATGTTTTTTCTGCAGAAGCTTTGCTTTTTGCGCAAGTTTAAAGATTCTGTGATCTGCTATTAACAGCTGGCTGGGTGACAGGCTGGATAACCTTTTATCCTTGTAGTCTCCTCAGCCTGGCCAGCGAGCGTGGGCAGGCCAGAGCTCCGCGCTGGGTTGGCCACGACAGGCCTCAGCTCCAGAGGTGGTCGGTGAGCGTTAATGCTCCGGGGCACACATATGACTGGGCTACTGATGTCTGTGTCACAATGTGTCGGGCCAGCAGCCACTCCATACTGATCGGAGTGGGTCTATTCTGGAATGTCTCCCTGCTCTTCAGGACTGGTAATTACAGCTCTCCCTGCTTCGGTGGGGCTCAGCAGCTGGGCATTCCCTGGGAAGTAAATTCAGGGGGGTCCCTCACCTCCCTGTCCCTATCTTCCCTCCCCCCCCTTCCTGTGGAGGATGCTGCATGAGGCTGCTGAGCGGTGTGTGTCATATGCAGGGGCTGTCACCTGGGGGAGCTGCACTGGCTGGCTGTGCCCTGGATGTGTTTGGATCTCTCCCTGGGGGTGTCTGGAGGCTGTACCTGTCGATCGCTGCAACTCTGTTCACTGCCATTTCACTGTCCCTCGTGGTATACAGTGTTCAGTGGCCATCTTTGGTGGGGCAGCATGCTTTCCTGTAGCTCGGCTGCCATTTTCCCTGTGTTTGTCCTTTATACTGGACGCTCGGCTGACATTTTCTTGGAGCCTGAACACGTTTGGATCAGTTTCAGCGCCATTTGCAGCAGCTCTGGACTGCTCAGCGTGATCTCCTATGCACCTGGGAGCTGACCATGGACCCAGGCACTACAAGCTGGACAGTGCAGAACCAGTCAGGGTGGTGAGTCCTGCAGGCTAGAGCCTCTCAGCCAGCAGCAGTTAGGAGGGTGGGTCCATCACTGTCCTAAGTCCCAATCAGGTGGCAGACAGGGTAGGGTCAGCATGGCTTCAGAAACTGGTGTTTCTTCCCCCGAAATCCAGGCAATTGCAACCGGTTCACCTGCAGACTGCAGTGCCTCTGGACGATTTGTCGGTGGTCCTCAATTCGTTCGTTGCCAAGATGGAGGCGGTGGTAAAAAGCGCAGCCCTGGTTACCCTCCCTCTGTTATCCAGGGCTTCAGTGTCAGCAGTGGTGCTGAATCGCCTGATTTGGTTGAAATGCTGGTCTGCTGACCAGGCTTCCAAAAAAGCCCAGACGGATCTTCCCTCCTTTGGCGACCGGCTCTTTGGAGCCTCTTTGTGTGACATTATTAAAAATGCCACAGGTGGTAAGAGTACACTACTCTTACAGGCCAAGAAGGTTAAGGAGCCACGTCGTAGGCAAGGGCCCTCTTTCTCCGCTCACAAACGGCCTTTTTGACCAAGCGTCCCCAGCCCAACAGGACGACCTCTGAAGGACCAAAGCGTCCCTGGAACCACAAGCCTGCGAGCAAAAGTGCTACCGCATGAAGGTTTGCCACCGCCCGCAATACGGTGGGGGGTCGCCTTCGGGAGTTTGCAGCCCGGTGGGCCTCTCGACTGTCTGACCAATGGGTCTGCGATCTGATTTCCTCAGGCTACAAGATAGTTTCTCTCTTGGCCGCAAGACGGATTCTTCCCCTCCGGCATACCCGTACCCCCGGCTCGCTGGGAGGCTCTTTTGGGGGCGGTAAGGGACCTGCTGAGTCATGGAGTGATAGTACCTGTTGTAGAATTGGAACGTTTCCAGGGGTTCTACTCAAATCTGTTTGTAGTCTCCAAAAAGGGGTATGTTTTAATCTTGGACCTGAAAGCCCTCAATTACTCTGTGAAAGTAGAGGTTCAGAATGGAATCGGTTTGCTCAGTAGTCGCTGCACTCCAAGGAGACTCCCTGGCATCCTTGGACATCCAGGATGCGTACCTGCACATACCCATATGTCTCCGGCATTTGAAGTTTCTGTGATTTGCAGTCGGGGAAGCCCACTACCAGTTTATGGCTCTCCCTTTTTGGTTTGGCATCAGCCCCCCGAGTCTTTACCAAGGTATTGGCTCCTGTTTTGGCGTTGCTGCGGCAATGCTGAATCATGATCATGGGATACCTAGACAATCTCCAAAGAGCATCTTCCGCCTCAGAGATAGAGGCGGATGTGGCGATCACCATGCAGACCCTGCAAGATTTTGGGTGGCTGTTGAACCTAAAAAAGTCGGTGATCGTACCGACTCAGCGTACCTAGGCTTACTGCTGGTCTCCATGGAAGCAAGAGTGTTTCTCCCTTCAGACAAGCTGCAGACTCAGAGCCGCGTTAAAACTGTTGATGAACCCCAGGTGGTTGTCGCTACCCTTCTGCGTGCGAGTCCTGGGACTCATGGTGGCCTCCTTCGAGGCAGTATTGTATGCCCAGTTTCACACCAGAGTCCTGCAGAAGATGATTTTGACAAAATGGGACAAATCCCCGTTGTACCTGGATCGGCAGATTTAGATGAGCCAGTTAGTCAGGGATTCCCTGATCTGGTGGCTGAGGTCCCCAGCACTTCGTTCCAGGAAGTCGCTCCTACCTTTTGAAGTGGACAGTGATCACAACGGACGCCAGCCTTACCGGCAGGGGTGGAGTGATGTGAGTTCAGTCGATCCAATGCCTCTGGTCGTTGGACGAATCCAAGTTGGCGATCAATCTGCTCGAACTGAGAGCGTTCAGACTATGCCTCTCCACATGGTCGATGAGACTTTGAGGGCGTCCGATCAGGATCAAGTCAGACAACGCGACGGTGGTGGCATACGTCAATCACCAAGGAGGAACAAGAAGCTCAGCCGCCGCACGGGAGGTCGCTCACATCCTTCAGTGGGCAGAGCGACATGTACCGGCCATGTCGGCAATTTACATGCCGGGAATGAAGAACTGGCAAGTGAACGAGAAGTCTCCAGATGATGGACCCAGGAGAAATGGGTGTTGCATCCGGAGATGTTCAGGCTACTGTGCCTGCGATGGGGCACACCAGACGTGGATATTCTAGCTTTCCGTCTCAATCGAATGGTCCCGAGATTCGTTGGGAAGATGCGTCAGACGCTCTGGTGGCTCCGTGGGATCAGTACCAGTTGATCTATGCCTTTCCTCCGCTAAATCTGTTACCACATCTGCTCCGCAGAGTGGAGGCCCGAGGGGATCCTAGTAATACTGATTTCCCCAGATTGGCCGCAGTGTCCCTGGTACACAGACCTTGTACGCCTGGTGGCAGACGCCCCCTGGCGACTGCCATTGCGAGAATACCTTCTGTCTCATGGTCCGATTTTCCATCCTGCTTTACCATCGCTGGTTTTAACGGCAAGGCTATATAGAGCTAGGCGTTGAGGAACTGGGGTCTTTCGGACTTGGGATCCCAACAATGCTGAGAGCATGGAAATCTTCCCGGAAGATATATCATCGTACCTGGAAGGCCTACATCTCCATGTGTGTGGAGAAAGGATGGCGTCCGCGCTCCTTTTCTATATCCAGGATATTGCTGTTTCTACAGCAAGGGGTAGACCAGAAATTGTCTTTAAGCAGCATTAAAGGACAAATATCAGCTTTGGCTGTCTTTTTTTTTTTTTTTTCATCCACCCCTGCATCTCTCTAGTGAGCAGTTTTGTTCAAGGGTCCCGCCATGTAGTTCCTCCGGTGCGTCCACTGTTGCCCACGTGGTATCTGAACCTGGTGTTATTGGCACTTAAGAAACCGCCATTTGAAAATCAGAGAGATTCCCCTGTTGACTCTTTCCCAGAAAGTGGTCTTTCTCGTGGCCATCACATCGGCCAGGAGGGTTTCGGAACTGGCGGCCTTGTCTTGCAAGTCGCCCTATCTGGTTATCCACAAGGATAAGGTGGTGTTGCGTCCGCAACCTTCTTTTTTACCAAAGGTAGTTTCGGCATTCCACATCAATGAAGACATTGTGTTACCATCACTGTCCTAAGCCGACACATCCTAAAGCGATGGCCCTCCATTCCCTGGACGTGGTCTGGGCTCTGAGGATGTATTTGTCTGCTACAGCTCCCTTTCGCAAGTCAGACTCCTTGTTTGTTTCAGTGGCTGGTCTAAAAAAAAGGCATGGTGGTCTCGTTGGCCACCATTTCCAGGTGGATTAGACAGTTTGTAGTATAGGCCTACGCCTTGAAGGGGGTCACGGCCCACTTCCCAAGGGCAATCGGAACGTCTTGGGCCTTCCGACATCAAGCATCTGTCGCCCAAGTGTGTAAGCGATGACTTGATCGTCTGTTCGCACTTTAAAAAAAAATCTACAAGGTAGATGTCAGTGCATCGGCTGATGCCTGTTTTGTTTTTTTTGTGGCTAAAGTTTATACTAGTTCCCACTTGCCATGGTGGATGAAGTTTTATGCTGTTTTCCCCACCCCTCATTTTGGCACTGGTTGGGGACGTCCCAATGGTCTAAAGAGAGGAGCTGTGTCAGTTAGTACATATAAGAGAATAGGATTTTTTGTACTCACCGTAAAATTATTTTCTCTGTAATTCACCGACTGACACAGCACCCGCCCCTCCTATTTTTCTTTACATTATACTGCTTGTTGACGTACTGAGGCTGCTTGGCAGGCTGAGGGGTTGTTGCCTAAGGGACAGCCCCTTGTGCGGAATTAGAAGTTCTGAGTTTAATACGTGTTAACATGTTATGCCTAGTCTACTCCTAAAGGTGGCGTAACAACCCAATGGTCTAAAGAGAGGAGCTGTGTCAGTCTGTGAATTACAGAGAAAAGGATTTTACTGTGAGTACAAAAAAATCCTATTTTTCCACCATAATTTGCAAAGTAATTCTTGAAAAAAATCAGACAATGTGATTGTCTGGATTTGTTTCCACATTTTGTCTCTCATAGTTGAGGTATACCTATGATAATTACAGGCCTCACTCATCTTTTTAAGTGGGACAACTTGCACAATTAGTGGCTGACTAAATACTTTTTTTGCCCCACTGTGTGTGTATGTGTGTGTATGTATATATGTATGTGTGTGTATATGTATGTGTATGTGTGTGTATATATATATATATATATATATATAATATATATATTCCAAAATTGTCAGTTTTTTTTTTTTTTATGAAGGGGGGGGGGGGGGATTTTCCAGGGCTGAAGTGGTTAATCTGTCAGATGTAAATTAAAAAGATAAGTCCACAAGGTAGCAAGCACCTCACTGGATTTATCTCATTGTATGCTTGTGTATTTATCAAAGTGGCTGAATTCATGGAGTTCAACTTTTAAAGTGCAAAGTGACTATGTAAACTACACATGATATCCACTTAGTGTTTCATTCAAATCTCCAATAATAATAGATTCAATTCCAAAATACTTATATAAAGTGCACCTGTGGTTACCAGTGCCAAGTTCATCCACAACTTATTTGTGCAAGTAATATATAATAAATTGTCCTCCATAAAGAGCAATATCCACAATACAAAGTCAGGAACTATGCAGTCCAGTTCACTTCCTCGTAGATTTGCTCTGCGATACCTTCACCCTAAGGGAACACAGGCCAACCCTTTAAGGGGGCGATTCACCGGATGTTAATGACCCCTTAATTTAATAAGCAAGTCTTACCATGGCGGTGATTGCAAACCTTGGCACCTCAGATGTTTTGGAACTACATTACCCATGATGTTCATGCACTATGCAGTGCAGTTGAGCATCGTGGGAAATGTAGTTCCAAAACATCTGAGGTGCCAAGGTTCACCATCACTGCTATAGGGAAATATCCACATATGAGAACCTCTGTCCACGCCTTCCTCTCGTAATATTTACTCCAACAGTGTATACACATAAATATTGCATAACATAAAAGGGAGACCATCATAGTGCTAAACTGCATTTATTATGACGAGATTTAAATCTAGTTAAAAAAACTCAATAGATGAGTGCCCAGCACTAAATGATAAAACAATCATGGGGGTGGGGTGTGCATCCGCAGAGCCGAGCAAGCAGGAAATGCATGACAAATGTTCCGTGTCTCCGTAGACCACACAGCAGCGAGCCCTGACCTGCTTCTAAGCCTGTGCCACCTCCACATACTCACGAGAACATATGTTGCTGACCGCTCTAAGCAGAAATTGTAGCCCAAAACGATCAGACGTGCCTTACTCAGGGCCTCCTCCAAGACGGTGATGGCTTCAACCTCCTGGCCAGACACACCGCACACACCTTAATAAACTCGGCCAGTGACAGCTACTGATGGTGTGTCAGACACAGAATTTGGGGTAACCACCTTAGCCCTCCAATTTGACAGTCCACAGCCTGACTTGATTTTCCAATTTGAGATGATGCTGACAAAAGACTTGAAACACACCTCTGACACCATCACAGAGAAATTGACTTGTGAAATCACAGATCTAGGCCGGCGCACCTCAGAGCTGGAACATAGGGCTGATGAAATTGAAATCCTTACTAGCAACCACTCTGATCTGGAAGCATTGTGTGAAGACAATCTCACTGCAGTCCCGTCTCGAGGACTTTGAGTTTCCAATATACGCATACTTCGCTTTTGCACACTCACATCGGTCCCAACCCTCATGGAGCCCACAATCCAAGGTCCCCAACTGACAATCGCATACTAGGGTCAATTTTATACAGAAGCCAATTAATCTACCAGCATGTCTTTGAAGCGTGTGAGGAATCCGGAGTACCCGGAGGAAACCCACCATGCACAGGGATAACATGCAAACTCTAGGCAGGTAGTGGTTTGGATTTGAACCAGCAACCCTTTTTACTACTAGGTGAGAGTGCTACCTGCTACACCACTGTGCCGCCCATACATGGTATACCAGAGACTGCATGATCTACAGTCCAGCATTACGGCGCTATTTCAAGATCTGGTTCAATCTATACCCATTCAGTGCCTTAAAATAGATAGTATCCACAGGACCCTTGCACCCACATCTAGACGATGGTCCACCCCACGACATTGTGAAATTGAAGCATTTTTGTACCACAGAGCAATTGCTGACCGCATCGCATAACAAGGAATCCACTAGTATTTCAAAGTCATCACTATCAGATCTTTCATGACCTCTCTCCTGTGACCCTGGCAAAACTGAAAGCCTTAAAACCCCACCTGAAGATTTTACAACGGCACCGCATTCGCTATCGTTGGGGTTTTCCCTTCTCATTATGCTTTTTTAATACAAGGGCACCTCCTATATCTGCAAATCAGCTGAAGGCCTTCAAGATGTGCTCCAAGACCTCCACTTGGCACCTCCTGTTTCTGAGGGCTCCCAGCAATGCTCTGCATCCTGGCCCCCTCGAGTACCTACAAACTAGGGTGTTTTAATTCGCCAGTCCAGTCCAATTTTTTGGACTTACTACTTCTCCTTAGGGATGTAAGACCCATCCGGTTTTCATGCTCGCTTACCTAGTGAAATCCTACTGAGACTTCCATACGACCAGTACATTTACCAAATCCTTCAATGTGTATACATAGTGTCTCGATCACGAAGTATGTTTATACAAATTTTTCCCCCACACCCTTGTCATCTTCCCTCTCCGCTATTCCTTCCTCCCACCCAACTTACACCCTCTTCTCAACAACCCCCCCCCCCCCCCCCCAATTATTTTACTTGAGCCCAAGTAACCTTTCCTGTCTGGTTTAGAGCCTTATGCCACTGCCTTAGGCCTCAAGGCCTATTCCTATTATACTTGTTTATTGCTTATGCCATTGTTTGCCATTATATTTATAGTTATGCTCCTTTTATTGCCTTTGTGAGAATACTGGCTGCTTGCACCCTTCCCGGGTCCTTAAGTTTACTTATTTTTTATATCTGTCAACTGTTGGAAGTGTTTACTAGTTTCTTCGCTCTCCACTGCAAATCTGGCTAATGCCTATGTTCTAATAATCCCCCTTTAGTTACAGGTGACTTCTGCTACATACTCCCCACTGGATCCGCTGCCTCTATATTGTCTCACTGTTTTTATTGTATAAGCTGTAAGAGTCTCAGATTGTTCACTGCTCCTCCCATTAGTTCCACGTCTACCTGCATTGCGTATTTACTTTTTTCATGGCCACCACCTCTTCCATTTTATACATATAGTGAACCCTGTCCAACCAATCCCTGACCCCTGGAACATGTGTGGATTTCCAGTGTAATGGAATTAAACTTTTAGCTGCTGTCAGTAGATGCCTAGATAAGGACTTCTTATATTTGCCGATTGAAAAAGCGTTTGTGTAGCAGGCAAGCGGCGGCGTCAAAGTTGATCTTAGTGTCTGTGATATGTTTAATCCAGTAGATAATTTTGTTCCAGTAGTCGTGGATCAGGGGACACTTCCACCACATGTGCACAAATGTGCCTATTTCTTTTTCACAGTGCCAACATATGTCTGAAGATGTGTGATACCATTTTTTAGTCTTGACCGGTGTCATGTAACACTGCGTGAGTATTTTGTAAGATATTTCTTGATATCTTGAACTAAGGGAGCATTTGTGTGTTAGAATACACGCTTTTTCCCATTGAGTATCATTAATCTTAATGCCTAGGTCTGTTTCCCATTTTTCCTTATGTTTGCTACTGCTATTTGGTGGTGGGGAGGCGAGCCACTTGTACGCTATGGACGTTGTTCTGAAGGTTTGGGAACCCTTATAGCAAATGTCTTCAAGTGGAGTCAGCCTTTGATGGAATGACGATTTTGTGTTTATTATTGAGTAAAAAGTCTTGTATCTGTATGTAGAACCATGGGTTTGGGGCAGCGTCACCTAGTTCTGATTTTAGAGTATTCAGCGATTTGACCTTATTTCCGCGTATGCAGTGTATGGCTAAGAAGCTTGAGTTGGGACCTGGGGTTGGAAGTATTTTCTGGTTGAGACCTGGCAGGAAGTCAGGATTGTTGGCTAGCGGGGTCAATGGGCCTGGAATAGTGGCAAGTCTGTGTTGTGGGGCAATTTTATGCCAAATATGTAAGGTGTTGGCTACCAGTGGGTGTGTGATTTGTTTGGTGTTTTTGGAGTGTGTGGACCAGGGGTAATATAATAATTGTGGTTTGCTGTAGTGGTATTCTAATTGTACCCAGTCTTTCGTTTTGGCATGGCAATGCCAGTCAATCATTCTGGCGATGTGCGCGGCGTAATAATAATTTTTGAAGTCGGGCAGACCAAGTCCTCCCTTGTGTTTGGGCCATGTTAAAAGGCGAAAGTTTGTTCTGGGATTTCTGTTGGCCCACAGAAAATTTCTTTGCATTGCTAGTAATTTGGAGAAAAAGGAGTTAGGTATTGGGATGGGCAGTGCACTGAAAAAATACAGCAGTCTTGGGAGTATCGTCATTTTTAATATGGCGGCTCTACCAAACCAGGAGAACCCTTTAGAGGTCCAGTTCCGGAGGTCTTTAATTATGGAGTTCAACAGAGGTATGAAATTGGCTGAAAAGAGGGATTCTATGGTAGGCGTTAATTTTATTCCTAAATATTTAAGTGTGTCAAGTTCCCACTTGAATTTGTAGTTTTCCTTTTAAGTGTGCTAAGCTTTTCAGTTGGGAGGTTTAGATTGAGTGCTTCGGACTTGGTTTGGTTCACTTTAAAATTGGATATATGTCCAAAGACTGAGAAGGTTTTTGTGAGATTGGGGAGGGATTGGTGTGGTTGGGTAATAAAGAAAAGTAAGTCATCCGCGTAGGCGGCAATTTTATATTCTCTTTTGTGTAAGGTGAAGCCTTTGATATCGGGGGACAGGTTTATAGTACCGTATATACTCGAGTATAGGCCGACCCGAATATAAGCCGAGGCCCCCAATTTACCCCCAAAAAAACTGGCAAACTTATTGACTCGTGTATAAGCCGAGGGTGAGACATGCCTGTCCATCCCTGTGTGTGTGTCCGTCCATCCCTGTGTGTCCGTCCATCCCTGTGTGTCCGTCCATCCCTGTGTGTCCGTCCATCCATCCCTGTGTGTGTGTGTGTCCATCCATCCATCCATCCCTGTGTGTGTGTGTGTGTCCATCCATCCATCCATCCCTGTGTGTGTGTGTGTCCATCCATCCCTGTGTGTGTGTGTGTCCATCCATCCATCCATCCCTGTGTGTGTGTCTCCATCCATCCATCCCTGTGTGTGTGTGTCTCCATCCATCCATCCCTGTGTGTGTGTGTGTATCCATCCATCCATCCATCCATGTGTGTGTGTGTGTGTGTGTCCAGCCTACCTGTGTCCCGAGCCTCCGTCCCGTGCCTTGCCTCCGTCCCGTGCCGTGCCTTGCCTCCTTGCCTCCGTCCCGTGCCGTGCCGTGCCTTGCCTTGCCTCCGTCCCGTGTCGTGCCTTGCCTCCGTCCCGTCCCGTGCCGTGCCTTGCCTTGCCTCCGTCCCGTGCCTTGCCAGGATCGCCGCTCTTCGTCGGCGCCTCGGCGGCCATTCTAAAATTCAAAAGCCGCGCCTTCGCCTGTGATAGGCGGAACACTGAATTTCCCAGCAGCCTGTGTTCCGCCTATCACGGACATCGTCTCATCCTCGTCCGTAGTACGAGGATGAGCGGATGTCCGTGATAGGCGGAACACTGACTGCTGGGAAATTCAGTGTTCCGCCTATCACAGGCGAAGGCGGAGGCGCGGCTTTTGAATTTTAGAATGTCCGCTGTCTGTCTGCTCGACACGCTGATCGAGCAGGCAGACAGCGATGACTCGAGTATAAGCCGAGGGGGGCACTTTCAGCCTCAAAAAAGAGGCTGAAATTCTCGGCTTATACTCGAGTATATACGGTAATAATGAGTGGTTCGAGTGTTAATATAAAAAGGAGTGGTGAGAGGGGACACCCCTGTCTGGTACCATTATCTATAAGGATCGGATCCGAGTATGTATTGTTTACTTTTATTTTGGCCTGTGGGTTTCGGTAGAGGGCTCTTATCCAATTTAACATATTACCTTCAAGTCCAATATGGGTGCAGGTGGCAAACATATAGTCCCAAGAGACCCTATCGAAGGCCTTCTCGGCATCTGTGGATACCAGAAGGCCCTCCAGTTTAGAATCGCGTGCGTAATGGATCAGGTTCAGAGATTTGATAATGTTATCTCTGGCCTCTCTGCCAGGCATAAAGCCAACTTGCTCTGGTCCTATGATTTTCGAGAGTAGGGGTTTCAGTCTGTTAGCTAAGATTTTCGCTAGTAATTTGATATCAATATTCAAAAGGGATATTGGCCGAAAGTTCGCACAGTCTGTATGGTCTTTGGCTTGGGTATAATCGCTATGTGTGCCATTAGAAGGGTGTTAGAATTGTGTTCGTTTTTAGCTAGGTGGTTAAAAGCTTTGAGTAGGGGTTTAGCAAGTAGTTGTGTGAAGGTTTTGTAATATTGTGTCGTTTAGCCATCTGGGCCAGGGCTTTTACCTGTTTTTAGCTGTTTGATTGCGTCTACTATTTCTGTGATGGTGATTGGTTCATTCAAGATGTCTTTGTCTGATGTTTGTAGTGAGGGCAATTTGCTATCTGAAAGAAAGTGCTTGATAGTGTCCGCTCTTGATTGTGATACATGTGCCGGTTTGTGTTGTGGAGGCAGGTTATAAAGCTTTGTGTAGAACTCGTGAAAGAGCTCTGCTATTTTTTCTGGCTTGTGTTCAAGTGTGCCTCCTTTATTCCGTATCGCATGAATGTGGTTCAGTGTCTTTGCATCCCTTAGGGCTCTAGCCAGCTGTTTCCCACTCTTATCTCCAAACTCGTAAAATATACTTCTACGGAAAAAAAGAAGAGCTTTCTGGGATTGGAAATGTAGAATTTGTAACAGGGATTGCCTGTGTTGGACTAGATCTTCAGCTGCTTTAGCCATAAGGGATTGCTTATGTAGGGTCTCCAGCCTAGCAATTTTAAGGGACAGATCTGCTATATCTTTGTTTCTTTCTTTTTATCTTACGTGCTCCCCATTTTATAAGATCCCCCCCTGATCACACTCTTATGCGCTTCCCAATTAGTAAGGGGGTTGGTATCAGAATCATTATTATTTGTGAAATAGGTGTTGATGGATTTGTGTATGTCTTCCATTATAGTCTGGTCAGTGAGTAGAGCGGCATTAAGTCTCCAAGTGAAGGAGGTCTGTTTGGGCTGGTCGAGTTTTAAGGTGATGGCCATGGGGGCGTGGTCGGAAATAGTGATGATTCCTATATCAGCTTTGGTTAAGTTGATCAAATCTCTTTGGGAAACAAAGATCAGGTCGATCCTTGAATATCTTTGGTGCGGCGATGAGAAGTATGTAAAATCTTTCCCGGTGGGATGTACAGACCTCCATGAGTCAACTAAGGCTAAAGACTGTAAAAGGACTTTAATTCTTTTCAGTATTCTATAGGATATGTGAGAATATCCTGTTGATGTCTCTTGTAACGGTGATGGGATATTGAAATCGCCTCCTAATACGATGCAACCGTTGGCGAACCATGTAAGTTCATTTATTATCTTGTTGCAAAAGGTAATATGTGCCTTGTTCGGGAAATAGACATTTGCGAAAGTGATAGGGGTGCCTTCCCATGTGCCTTTGAGAAAAAGGTAACGGCCTTCTGGGTCTGTAAGTCGGTCAGTTAGTTGAAAGGGGGAATTTTTATGTACGAGAATAGATACCCCTTTGGTCTTGGCAAGTGGGTTTGTGGCATGGTATGCTTTTGAAAAGGTATTGTCGGTAAGTCTGGGTATGTTTTGGTCTTTAAAATGTGTTTCTTGTAGAAAGACTATAGATGGGTTTGTTTTTTTGAGTTCTCTGAGTAATTTGGTTCGTTTTTCTGGAATATTGAGTCCATTTATGTTGTGCGATATCAATGTGGGGGATTTCCCCAAAAAGGAGTATGCCATTGTAGGTATAGTCTAAGGGAGGGAGGTGAGAGAAAAAAAAAGGGGGGGGGGTGGCAGAGGAGGGTGGGGAGAGGGAGTGAAGATTTACAAGGAGGGCAAGGGTAGCGGGCGGATTTGCCCGTTAAACGGGGGTGGTGGGGTGGGTTTGGGTTAGGGGGTGTAAGGTATTAAAACCTTTCGCGAGTCTTGGCTCAGAGGCACTTTCAAGTGACCGTGAGCCAGCTACACGGTGTGGGTAATTACACACCGAAATCGACTCTGGGGGGTAAGTGGGAGGTGTGCCCGTGAATTTATGTAGGAGGGATAGATTTATAAATGTTCCTCCGGTGGTTGGCCTGTCAGTCAGACCTGTGTGAAGGCTCGGACAGAGATAAGTATATTTCTGTGGCCTTGTTGTATGTGTTATTTCATCTATATGCCTAGGACTGTCAGTTGGGGTATTCGGGTGTGCTAGTTGTAACTAACAGGTTGCCCTTCTGATAACTTATAGAAGAGGGAATTGGGACACAATATGTTGCATAATACTATAAACATACAGCATGTAAATTTCAACTAGTTAGAAAGGTACTGAATTGAGCTCCTTGTTGGCAAGGTCACCACTCACGTGCCGTTAGGATAGTCACGATCGAGCCCTGTTGTGAAGTGTATAACCTACATGCAATCACAGGTTATCGCAAGAAGGAAAAAGAGAAAAGCAGGAAAACAACAAGTATACAGGGGTATTACAAAAATAAACCATAACATCTTAACTATAACCACATGTATACAGTCTGCAGGTTCAGTTTGTAGCGGACCAAGGAACATAAGACATAAAACATAAATCTCGGCCTACCGAACCATCTCCTTGGCAGCACCGCGGCGGTAAAGTACGAGTAGTGTTTGGGTTGGAGACCCGTATGCCAACGGTGTTGTAGAGTATGAGTGGTGCTGAGGTCGGAGGCCCGAATGCCATCGGAATTGTAGCAGGTTCTTATTAATGAGTCACATCTGTAGAAGCAATAGGCGCAGCCTACTCAGGGAGTGGGAAGGGTGACATTATTTGACCAACGGCAATTATTGAATGTGAAGATGAAATCGACTGGTGGGTAGGCTATCATCAGTTACTGCAAACGTTGGCCCGTTGGTGGGATAACCGTTGTTGTGGGACTAGTTCCTAGGAGAAATTCCTGTGAGCGAGAGTTCCCCACATTAAGGTACTGTTGCGGTGAATACCTATATATATTCCAATCCAAATTCAAAGCGACCACTGCTATATTCTCTCAGTCATCTAGTGAGGAAGAAGATAGTGATGATATTTGGGCGTTCGGCCCATCTGTAACTATGGCTTGGTGCAGGTTAGTGATTCCATCTCTGCAACTAGTTAATATATGTTTCCTCAGTTCTAGGCTTTGGCATATTTCCTGCATGCCTGCCAGGCATTCCTGGGTAGGGTATTTAGATGGAGAACATTAGGCCGGGGTGCAGCCTAGCATGGGTAATAGGGTGCGGTCTGAAACTTGACCTGTGCTCCTAAGTTACTAAGAGTGTGAAAGATTGTATAGAATTCGTTGGTCGTGGCTGTACTAGGTTGTTAACGCTACCTGACCTCATAGGTAAGTCATTGCACATAGCCAAACAAGGGAGGACCTTTTAGAGGAAATAAGCGGTCGTACCTATCGGTAAACTGTAGTAACCTGGTTAACGTAACCAACTTTTGCCGTCTTATCTCCCTCTAGTCGTGTAAGTTGTGAAAGTTAAATTGTGTACATAACCTGTGATCAGGTAGTCGGCCAACATGGGTGGGTCAGCGTATGGGTAACCTGGTGTCTGTGTTATTTTAGTTGAAAAGGATTGTCTTCGTTTACAGCGTGGCGTCCACAAGAAAGTGAAGGAGAGATGCTATAATCTTTGCGCAGTAATCACATTTTGGGACCTTTAGCAGAGGGAGAAGAATAGCTGCGTCTGGAGGAGCTTCCTCTTTCTCCCGTGGTGATAGGGAGATTTTGCTGGGGAAGGGTCTGATGGGGGGGATCACATTGTTGATGGAGGGGGGCAGTCTGTAATCAGAGTACCAGTCAGGGAGGTCTACGGGGGCAATTTGTAGGTTTTCAAAAAATTTAGGTAGTTCTTCCGGAACTCTAAGTAGGTACTGTTTGCCATTATAGGTAGCTTGGAGAGCAAAGGGGAATTTCCACCTATAAGCAATCCTTTTTTCCTGGAGAACAGCCAGCAGCGGTCTCGGGGCTCTTCTATTTCTCAGTGTAATTGGTGACAAATCCTGGAAGATCTGTACTGTTTCATCATTAAAGAGTACTTGGTCATTTGTCCTGGCTTTCTGGAGGATCTCCTCTTTCAGGGGAAAATTTGGCAGGCAGCATATGATGTCTCTGGGAGGGTTATTGTCTTGCGCCCTATGCCGCAGTGCTCTGTGAGCCCTGTCGTATTCTATGGGTGAATCAGCAGACCGTCCCAAGAGGCCATTGAAGATGGAGGACAGGGCAGGTTTAATCTGCTCTGGGGTAATGGTCTCAGGAACACCTCTCACTCTGATATTGTGTCTCCTTCCCCTATTGTCAAGGTCCTCGATCTGTCTGTTCATTTCCAGCATCTGTGTGGAGTGCATTTCTGAAATATCATCCAGTCTCACTAGAGCTCTGTCTCTCCTCTTTCCTGCTCTCTCCGTCACTGCTATTTGCTCTGTGAGTCTGAGTAGCTCTGTTTTAATGTCAGTTATAGCTGCAGAGAATGAGCTTTTGATGTCAGCTGCTATTTCAGTCATTATAGCATAAGTCAGAGGTGTAACATTTGTGATGTTACCTCTGCTGGAGTCTTCCGACGCTGGTAGTGATATTTCATCATCCTCCCTGTCTTCTCTCCCAGTCGTTCTGTATGTCGGTGCCATCTTGGGACTGCTGTGTTCGCCGCTGTAGCGGTATTTGCTAAAGGCTGTGTGCCGACGATTTGCCCTTGGGGGTTCCGGACGAACGCAGGGAGTGATTGTGGGGTCCCTTCTTGTTATAGGTGGGCATATTCGTCCCGGTTAATGGCCGTTTTTCAGCCGTCGGTCCCCTGATACACCGGAGCTCTCCTATTCAGCGTCCATTCACGCTGCGCGCCAAGCCACGCCCCCCACTCCTAAATTCTTAGGCTGCCAATATCCACAAGTATTTACAGCCTTGGCTTTCTCTAAGAAAAGGTTTACTCAGCATTTCATCGAACCACCCCCTTTACAAGCATAGATTAGAGACCCAGAAGGCTGTTACCTAGTTCTAAATGGACACCTTTTAGATAGCAACGTTGCTGTTGTCTCATACATGCCCCGAATAAACACCTACTCTTTTCTTTCCCATCTGCTAACTAATTTATTTTTACAAAAGTGGCACCCTTTTAATCTGTGGTAACTCTAACCATGTAATGTACCCGTTCCTTGCCACATCACCAGTCTCGTCCTCCCCCAGAACTAATCGTCTCTTCTTTCAGAAACTCCTGAACCAACATTCGCTCCTAGATTCCTGAGAGAGCGCAAAATCCTACAAGACGTCAGTATACTCACTAGTCATACCCTCAAAGTATTTTCTCGTATATACCATATCTTCCTGTCTATTGGCTCTTCCCCACTCATCAATACCTCATCTAAACTCCCTTATTCTTGGACGGACCTAAGTGCTGTGCTCACTTTGCTCTCATCACTAATCCCTAGGCCTACCCACACGCTTGGTGTATCAACGATGGTCTTTTAGCTAACCCATCCCACCATCGGTAAATTGAAGTGGCCCTCAAGGACTACATAACCAACAATGCGTCTGCAGAAATATCCCCACTGACATTATTGGAAGCTCACAAACCGGTGATGAGGGAACCTGTATCAGTCTAGCCTCCTATTAACGCAAGGAGAAACGTCCTCAACACTAATGTTTAGTGGAAACCTTTTATAAGGCCTCAGCAACCTTCCTAACTCAGCCCTCTGCTGCATCCAAGCAAGCCTTTAAAAAGATATGCCTGGCATTAGGTCTTTCTTTTTTTTCTTTTTTTTTTTGACAGAAACGGCTGAAAAACTCTCCACAGGTCGAAAGCACTTTACGTGAAATCAAACAAACCCAATACATTTTTTAACCTTGCCTTTTCGCAGGGCTGATCACACCGCTAAACCCATTAGATTGAAGCTATCTACTAACACATTGCAGCAATCCCATAAAAATCATTGGGGAATTTCACAGATGCCTTGTAGATCTATACCAAGACACTAAAGCTTTTGACTAAGCCCGTGCGGATACCCTTCTCTCTATCCCTGAACTTCCCTCTCTCTCTTCCTCCCGTTGGGATAAACTAGAACAACCCATCATGAGTGCTAAAGTTATTCTTGCGATCAAAGCCACCAAATGTCCAGAGCCTGACAGCCTTTCTGCAACTTTTTACAAATAATTTGCTGACCACCTCTCCCCTCTTATCGTTGAAGCCTATAATTCTCTGCTGGATGGCCACTTGTTCCGCTTTTTATCTTTAACAGCGGCTATCTCTATGATTCCCAAAGCACACACTGAAGATTCCGCCTGGTCAAACTTTAGACCAATATCTATCCTCAATCTGGACTTCAAACTTCTTGCGAAGATCCTTTCCACCCACCCCGAACCCCTACGTCAGCTCGTTAATACTCAAAGACCAAATCTGGTTTATCACCTCTCGTCCGGCTAGCAAAAATCTACGATGGGCAACCCTCCTTGCACGTTTATCTTGTGTCATTGGGGATTTTGTCTCAAACTCTGGCTTTCACCTCCTTCTTTTTGCCTTAGTGATTTGAGCCCCGAGCCCTCCTAATCCGTTTAAACCCTAAAATTCATGGCCTGGAACTCGGTGGTCATCAACACAAGCTCTGCCTCTCTCTTATGCCCTCTCACCTTACTCTTCTAATATCCAAATGGACCTCTTTGCCCTTGACCTGGGTGGGCAGGATCACCGTTTGTTAAAATGTCTATCCTCCCTAAAGCCCTCTATCTCTTCCAAGTACTCCTGATCCCAGTGCCTTCCCACTACTTGCGCATCCTGCAACGCCGGACATCTCAATATATTTGCAGCAGGATGAGGCCTTGTTTGCCCAAACCCATGCTATACACACCTAGGCAGTCTGGGAGTACCAAACTTTTTGAAATATATTTTAATACACACTGTATAATATATCTTTAGGATAAACATACAGTAGCTGAGTAGGCACATTTTAGGAGTTAAAGGGTTTGCACAGACTCAGAATATGGATTGGTATACTCCCGACTCCTGGCAGACTCTGTGGTCCCTCCTGGATCTTTATACCAAGGGCCACCTGCTTTTCAGCCTCTGGCTTTAACAGCTTGGCTGAGAGACAGGGGCCTGCAAGACTCTCATCTGGACCCTCCTGATGGCTAGGAAAATGTACTCCTCACACAGTCTATGATTGCATTTTGAGGGCTAATTTTGCTTGGTGCGAGTCAAAGTATTTTCACCCTAGGAAATACTTTGTAGTACATACTCCTTTCTTCCCCAAATCTGGTCTGGCTTTGAGTACAAAAGGAAAATTTCAGTTTTGGCTGTTTAGTTTCAGGGACCTTTGACCTTTCACTCCCTATTTACAGCCTTTGTAAAGGGTGTCATACATTTCTCCCCTGTGTCTCCATGGAACCTTTAATCTGGTTTTCTCAGCCCTTCAAAGGCCACCTTTTGAACCTATTAAGGATATTTCTCTCTCCAGCTTCACTCGTAAGGTGCCCTTTCTCTTTTCTATCAACTTGGTGTAGAAAATTGACAACCTTTTCTTGGATGAAACTCTTCTTCAGGCTAAACAAGGGCAAAGTTGTCTTGATACCATTCCTCCCTAAGGCAGTCTTTCTTCCCTCTCAGAGAGGACATCCATTTTTTATGACCCAATTTAAAACATCCCAAGAAATTTTCTCTCTACTGTCTTGACATTGTACATGCTGTCAGTCTACCTCTCAGCTATTCCTCTTTTGGGCAAACGGGTTCTTTGTTTGCACTTCTTGAGGGTTCCTGCCATTCCAACATTGCTAGATGGATCTGACAATGTGAGAATTAAGAGAGATGAAGTGCTTTATGTGCTTTTCAGCATCAGGTATCTGTTTCTCAGATTTAGCTATATAGGTAAGGTCACAGTAGCTTTTTGCCAGTGTCCAGTCCTCTGGCGGGTTGCTGGACATGATACACCATGGTCAGTTTAACAAAGGGGAGGGCAGAGCCAGTCAGGATCAGCCAGGTATTACAGGTGTTAAAGGGGGCCAAATAACCTACCACAAGCATTGTGCTGTCTAAAATGCTTTAAAGGTACAGGTATATATATATATATATAATATTATTTTTTTTGGGCTTAACAAACGCTTTAATGAAATCATAATTTAATAAATGCATATTTTGTAATTTGTTTGATCTGAATCATTTAACCACTTCAGCCCCAGAAGAAGTGGCTGCTCAATGACCAGGCCATTTTTTTGCAAAACGGGACTGCATCGCTTTAACTGACAATTGCGGGGTTATGCGATGCTGTACTCACAAAATTTACGTCCTTTTTTCCCACAAATATAGATTTATTTTGGTGGTATTTGATCATCACTGTGGTTTTTATTTTTTTCAAATCTTTTATATATTTCCAGAAGCACAAAAATAGAAAGGGAGAAATAAATATATAGCAGATAACAGATAACAGATCAACTGTATCAATTTAACATCCTTCATCTTGGTCATAACTTTCTAAATATTACAACCTATATTTACATAGTGACTGTGTCAACCCCTCTAACCAATCAACCAGGCTTCCCTCTGTATATTGATGCCAATTTCATTACTTTAAACCCGTTACCAGAAATATTCCCGTGTCTCATAGTCCCCCCATATCAATAAAATAAAACAGAACAAACGCAGAGAAAAAAAAAAAGGGTGTAGTATACAAAGGGAGATGGTGATGGTGAGCGTGCTCCCCCTCAAAGGTCATAAAACTATTATACCTCAATTTTTAATTATATTAGCGCCTCTATTATCTATTTAATCTGTCCTATCTCTTTCAAATAGGACCCTTCCCTACTCAGAGAAAATATACTTTTCCAGGAGGTCCAAGTCCTATTTTAACAATCCTTTTGGTGGCGTTCGCTAAGAATTAATTCTTCCATTTTCTTAATTTCCTCTACTTTTTTAAACCACATACCTATAGAAGGCGCCATTGTAGATTTCCAACATAAAGGAATACATGCTTTCGCTGCATCAAGGAGGTGTTGAAGCATTCTTTATAGGTTTTATTAGGAATATTAGATGCGTGAAGCAAAAGTAAAGCCGGCTCCTTTGGGATTCTACTTTCCATACGTTTTTGAATTATTTGGTGGATCATCTTCCAGTAATCTTCTAGTTTTGGACATACCAGAGGACATGGGGAATTGTCCCCCTGTCCTCCTGGCATCTCCAACAGCGATCAAACAAAGAGTAAATTTTTTGCAATTTCACTGGAGTACTATACCACCTAGTAAACACTTTATAGTTTGTCTCTTGTGTCTTCGTGCATATAGACGAACCCTGTGTAAAATTAAGAATATTTTGCCATTGACGTGTTGTGAACTTGTATCCTATATCTGTCTCCCATGCACGGAGGCATGGGAGCTGGTAATCCTCAGCTGGTTTAATCAGTAACTGATATGTCACTGACAAAGCGTGAGAAATGGAACCCTCCTCTGTACAGTATGTCTCGTATCAGGTAAGATTCAAACTGAAGCTATCTGGTGAAGGTAATGAGTGAAAGAAATAAGTCAATTGAACTGCTCTCCAGTGATCCAGTTTGAAAAAAAAAACAGTTGTGTCCATTAATTCAAATATAGTTGGCCATTTATTATTAATCAAAAAGTGCGATACCTGAAAGCAGTAATTTTTTTTCTCAGTAAATTAAATACGGGATCCTGAATTCCTGGTACAAAAGCAGGGTTTCCTAATATCGGGAACAAGGAAGAGTATGTTGATATAAGTTTGTACTTGGCAAATAATAATGAACATATTCGCACTGTCAATCCAATTAGCGGGTAATCTTATATTCTCTAACTTTGATAAGTTACACCACGGGGCCCTAGTAAGTAAATATTTACTTTTGAGATTGTTCCAATCTATGCTGTAATTTAGCTGTTTGGCGATTCCAATGATTTTTATTTTTTGTGCTATAAACAAAAAAGCAGCAATTTAAAAAAACACTATTTTGTACTTTTTGCTGTAATAGCCCCAATTTAAGTTTTAATTTAAAAAAACATTTCAGCTTAGGCTGAATAAATCGGAAAAAAACACACATCGATTGGTTCGCGCAAAAGTTAGTGTCTACAAAATAGGGGATAAGCCGCGTACACACGGGCGGACTGTCTGGCCAACTTAGTCCGTCAGACAATCCGACGGACAGTCCGTCATACTTTCGAATGAACGGACTTGACTACACACACCACTTTTTGAGCGGACTAATACGGCGTACTAAGTCCGCCATACTATCCACCCTACTTTTGAAATGAACGGACTCGCCCACACACGCGGAGGAAAGTCCGCTCATTTCGAGCGCGTCTCCAGGTAGACGGGGCCCGCGAAGGAGACGTCGCTGACCCCGCCGCCTGATATGGACTTAAAGGGGAACCCCAACGCCGAAAAAAATTGGCGTGGGGGTCCCCCCCAAGTCCACAACAGACCCTTGTCCGAGCACGCTGGCCGGCCAGGAAAGGGGGGCGAGCGAGCGCCCCCCCTCCTAAACCGTACCAGGCCGCGTGCCCTCAACATGGGGGGGTACCTTGGGGAAGCGGGGGCCGTGCGGCCCCCCCACCCCAAAGCACCTTGTCCCCATGTTGATGAGGACAAGGGCCTCTTCCCGACAAAAACCCTGGCCGTTGGTTGTCGGGGTCTGCGGGCGGGGGACTTATCGGAATCCGGGAGCCCCCTTTAATAAGGGGGCCCCCGGATACCGGCCCCCCACCCTATGTGAATGAGTATGGGGTACAATGTACCCCTACCCATTCACCTGTAAAATAAAAGTACAGAAAAAAACACACCACACGAGATACACGAGAAAATACTTTATTGCACAGCTCCGGGGGGTCTTCCGTCTTCGGGGGTCTTCTCGCTGGACTCCTCCGCTATCTTCTTGTAGCTCTTTTGCTAGCGGAGGAGTCCGGCTTTCTTCCTCGCCGCCGGCCTCTTCTCCCGACTTCGGGGGTCTTGTCCCCCTCTTCGGTTCTTCTGCCGGGCCACCGCGCCTTCTTATAGCTCTTTTACAGGCGGTGGCCCGGTCTTCTGCCGCCGCCTTCTGTTCTTCTTCTTCTGCTTCTTCTGCTTCTGCTTCTTCTTCTGCTTCTTCTTCTTCTGCTTCTTCTTCTTCTGCTTCTTCTGCTTCTTCTCTCCGGCCGGAATGCCAGGGACGCACTGCGCGACCACTTATATAGGGACAAGGGGCGGTGTCGCATGGCTTTATGTCACATGGGTTGGTCACATGGGGACTATGACATTGTAAGGGGGCGGGGTCACCATGTGACATAAAGCCATGTGACACCGCCCCTTGTCCCTATATAAGTGGCTGCGCAGTGCGTCCCTGGCATTCCGGCCGGAGAGATCGTCGAGGCAACATCTCCTGGAGAAGAAGAAGAAGAACGGAAGGCGGCGGTGACAGAAGACCGGGCCGCCGCCTGTAAAAGAGCTATAAGAAGGCGCGGTGGCCCGGCAGAAGAACCGAAGAGGGGGACAAGACCCCCGAAGTCGGGAGAAGAGGCCGGCGGCGAGGAAGAAAGCCGGACTCCTCCGCTAGCAAAAGAGCTACAAGAAGATAGCGGAGGAGTCCGGCGAGAAGACCCCCGAAGACGGAAGACCCCCGGAGCGGTGCAATAAAGTATTTTATCTCGTGTGTTGTGGTTTTTTTTTTGTACTTTTATTTTACAGGTGAATGGGTAGGGGTACATTGTACCCCATACTCATTCACATAGGGTGGGGGGCCGGTATCCGGGGGCCCCCTTATTAAAGGGGGCTCCCGGATTCCGATAAGCCCCCCGCCCGCAGACCCTGACAACCAACGGCCAGGGTTGTCGGGAAGAGGCCCTTGTCCTCATCAACATGGGGACAAGGTGCTTTGGGGTGGGGGGGGCCACGCGGCCCCCCCTTCCCCAAGGCACCCCCCATGTTGAGGGCACGCGGCCTGGTACGGCTCAGGAGGGGGGGGGGCGCTCGCTCGCCCCCCTTTCCTGGCCGGCCGGGTAGCGTGCTCGGACAAGGGTCTGTTGTGGACTTGGGGGGGACCCCCACGCCGATTTTTTTTCGGCGTTGGGGTTCCCCTTTAAGTCCATACCAGGCGGCGGGGCCAGCGACGTCTCCTTCGCGGGCCCCGCCTACCTGGATACCCGCTCGAAATGAGCGGACTTTTCTCCGGGCGGGAAGAGTCCGCTTATTTCAAAAGTACGGTGGACTGGCATACACACGGGCGGATTGTCCGCCGAAATGCGAGTACGACGGACAGTATTTCGAACATTCCGAAATACTTAGTCCGCCATACTACACGCTGAAAAAGTCAGCTGAAGCCCACACACGAGCGGACTGTCCGCTGAAATGTGTTTCGGCGGACTAAGTAGGCCATACAGTCCGCCCGTGTGTACGCGGCAATAGATTTATGGCATTCTTTTTATTTATTTTTTACTAGTAATGGCGGCAATCTGCAATTTTTATCGAGCAGACCAGACATTACGGCAGACACATCAGACACCTTTGACACATTTTTGGGTCGATTGATGATACAGTGATCAGTGCTATAAAAATGCACTAATTACTGTAAAAATTTCACTGGCAGGGAAAAGGGTTAACACTAGGGGTTGATCAAGGGGTTAACACTGTTCCCTATGTGTGTGTTCTAACTGTGGGGGATGGGACTGACTATAGGAGATGAGAGATTGTGGTTCCCAGCTCGTAGGGACTAAAGATCTTTCCTTTACTCACAGAACTGGAATGCGTGCCCGCGATCGCTCGTGGCCGGTGGTCGACGTGACTGCCGGGCACAAGCATTGGTATGAGCCTGCTATCTGGCTTATAGGGACCGACGTACAGCTACGAGTATTCGCGCCGACCTGCCACAGTATGACAGTGGCTGGTCGGCAATTGGTTAAGTTTGACAAATATGCAAAAAAATAAGAAAGGTAGCAAATACTTTTTCACTATAAAGAAAAAGGGAAAGGGTCTGGTGTCCCCAGTAACACACTTCCATCCCTGTAATATAGTAAAATGAAGGATTCGCCCCGGGACTTTAAATGAAAATTTTAATCACCAACAGTTGTCAATTTAAAAAAATACATAAACCAGGAATATTGGCACGTAAATATAACAGTAGTCATAGTACACGGACATCATACTACTATGGCTACTGATATATTTATGTACCAATATTCCTGGTTTATATATCTTTTTTTTAAATTGGCAACAGTTGGTGATATCTGTACACAATTTTGCTTGAATAAACCATATACTACTTTTTCACAGTATGTAAATACCATATTTATGGGCGTATAAAACACACCTTTTCCCCCTGAAAATAGAGGTTAAACGGTATACTGCTTGTTATACACCAATATTTTTTTTTTTTTGTTTGTTTACCAAAATTAAGGGGGGGTTATACGCCAATGAATACGGTATATTGTAACTTATCCAACTGTGCAATAAGACCTGTTGGCTTATAGACCAAATAGAGCCATTTAACTACATCCAGAACTACTGGTTTATAGCCCAGATACAGCCCAGATACAGCCTCAATCTATAGACCTTTAGCCAAATGTACCTCATGAGCCATTGGTTTATAGCACAAATGCAGCCTATATATAGAGCCATCTAACTCACTGACTATGCCATTAAACAGATTTGGGCATCTGAATAGGTATACTCCTGGCCTAGATGAGACTTTGGGACTTGATGTATTGCATGACCTGAGATTCAGGTAAGCATTTTAGCCAAAAGTCTGAAGTCCAGTATAAGCAGATATAGTTTATACAAGAGGCATGGATATTCTTACTTGAATCTTGGTTAAGATCTGTGCAGTGAGTCAGCATGAAACGTTGCCCCTGCACAGGATTTTCATGCAATCAAGACTGATCACTTCTGCTCTCTCTCCTTGCAATGGATGACTGGTCTTGTCTCCACCCTGTTCTTTCTGAAGCGGGCAGAGCTGATGGACCTCTCCCACAGGTCTGTTTGCACAGGTTATATACAGCACAGTGATGTGTTTTTTTTATTTTTTTATCTTGATTTGTTGTGTTGCTACTATGGCCATAAGCTAGGGGATGGTGTTAAAAACTATTTAGTGGAGGGTTTCAGGAGTTCACCTTTTTAAACAAATTTCTTTTGCATACATATATATTTAAAAAAAAATAACTTTATAAGGTCTACATATTCTCTTTAAAACTACTTCTATAGCAGTAGTGTTCTCTTACCAGTCAAGCTGACGATATAGAATCATGTCCTATGTTGCATGCGTCTGCAGGCTATAATATCGCCCCCTTCATATGTTTATACATGTCACATACACAAACAGAAGAGCAGTCCTCTCTTCTGCTGTATAAATAAGTGAGCTGCTTTCGAGGTGGTCCAGGTGTTTCACATTATACATTTTATACAGATAAAATGGAATTTACCTTTGAGATACAGCCATTAACACTACACCATCCATTTTTCTTGGCTGATGTGTTCATCCTGTAATACTCGTGTCCTATTACAGTGTTTACATCTCTGAGGAGCAATGGCTGTTCAGGAAATGAATGAAGGCCATGTGCTAGAGTTCTACTGCAGGTCCCATACAGTATATACCACAGAACTGGTATGTGAAAAATCAATTGGGCTGCAATTCTGGTAGTTGAGTACAGCTAAGGTCCTAAATATATATATTTTTTTTTTACATTTTCTCCCCAGTAGCGACTTTCTTCATTAAATCTTCAAAATATTTTTCCTCGCTTAAGGTTGTTACCTGAACAGATGTCGCCTATGGAATATTCCCTCTCTATATCTGTTCCAGTGACAAAAATGTATATCCCATCATTTTTTTCCCCATGACAGTAGTGACCAGAACAATTCGAGTTAAATCTCCCCAGCAGGGACACAGACAGCAATGAAAATATAACAGCGGGTCTAACATCCAATACTAAAAAGAAACCGGTTTGCCTATAAACCCTGCCTGTGGGTTATGCTGCCACCTTCAGGTGAATGGATACTAGCGAAAAAAACTAGGAAACCCCCCCCCCCCCCATGCATAACACTCCCAGCTCAGCCAAGCCATATTTTTTAGCTTGTGTCCTTAAGTGATGGATGTGCTTACAAATGTCTCTCCGAAGGTCTCCTTTCAGCGCTTAATTCCTGGCTTACTCATACTACCTCTTCTGGGGGAAGAGGTGGGCTTCAAATGGATCAGTCACTACAGCCAGAAGGCAAAGCAGGACTGTACCTGGGCTCCATGTGAGATCATGGGGACGGTCTGTAATGTTGCTTGAGGGTGTTTGGGTCCTGTGGACAGCAACCACTGGGATACAATTAATCTAGTGACTTTGCTAGAAGGGTGCTTTACAGTTCCAGGCAGTGATCCCCTGGAAAAGAGTTGAGGCCTTGCGGAGGCTCGCCCACCATGAAGGTTGAAGATTGGCCCTTCTGGACCTACAGCAGGACTGATGAGTGCCTCCGATATGGTGGAACATGTTGCAGTCTTTCCTCAAGAACTATTCCCTTTGCTTGTCTACAACTTCTCTGCAAGAAGCAAATTGAAAAGCTGTCCTTTGAGGAGGGTGAAAGCTTGTTTGGACCATCCTTGGATACTTTTATCCAGAAGATGACTCTGGTGAAAAGTACTGTCTACCACTAAAGAATGCAAAAGTGACAGGTCAAAAGCTGCTGAAACCTTTGGAATCAAATTTTTCATAAGTAACTGGCCTCTAGCTCGAAGTTAAAGCCTACTTCCCAGTTCGATAACAATTGGACCTCCTAGTCATCTGGTTCTAGAGGCATATCCTACTCAAATTGAAGGGGCTCCCACACTTGCATGGGTGTTGTGTCTATTGACTTTCGTTGTCTCCTGGACCCAGGAAGTCACTAATGACTTGGTCTATAGTTTGGTGTCCAAAGGCTACAAGCTGGAGTTTTGCTTGCTGTCCCAAAGGATAAAGCCTCACAGCTTCCGTTCCAACCTATTAACAGTTCCCAAGCCAAATGGAGATGTCTGACTTACTGTGGACCTAAGGGTCTCAAGGCGTTCTTGGAAGTTCAGAATAGAATCCACCTGCTTGGTGATTGCTTAACTTTTTATTAGGGGGACTTTCTAGCAATAGTGGATATCAAGGATGCCCACCTACACATACCGATCCTCCAACCTCATCAGCGTTTTCTTCGATTTGTGGTGAAGGATCACCACTACATCCATCAATGAGAGAAAAGGAGTTTCATTGCTGAGAGAGAAGCAGACTTGCTATTGTCTTAGGCAGAACATGTTTTGGCCCTCCTCGCCATGCATGTTCCCAGCACGAAAGCTGTACTTTCTCAACCATTAGCAGCTAAATATGGGAGAATGGGCCTTTTTGGATGTGTTGGGCCTTGTGGCTATGTTGTCCCACCAGCCTCCATATTCAAGGCTTTGAGACATCCCAAGTAGTCATAAATGTGTTCTGTGATGTATGGTTACGAATTTAAGATTTTTGGTTTACATGTATTTTTTTGTTATACATAACATAACCCGGAGATCCCTTCCATCTGGTCTGTTCCTCATTGCATGCTCCAAAACTGAGGCTTAGCTGAGCTGGGAGATTTTATACCTAAGAGTGGAGTCCTCCCTTTTTTGTCCAGTGCCTGTTGACCTGAAGGTAGCAGCTTAACACAAGCAGCCATGAAGTCTTCTGTGTTAATTGATGGATTCCAAGTAAAGGGTTTTAAAAGCCAAATAAATCCTAATTACCCCTGCAGTACTTTTTTTTTATTTTTATTTGTATTTTTATCCTGCTCAATGTACTCCGATGGCTAGTTTAATTAAACTAACTTCCACTCAGCCCAGGTTGGTTTGCACCCTAAATGCACCTAACCTATGAATGGACAGATGCAACACATCTCTGTAATATCATATTGATATTTGTCAGTGCATAAATTGATTGGCTCCTTCTACCTCTCCCAGTCTGGGCTCTGCAGTACAGGGATTGCAAGTGGATAATACCAGGTAAAATGCAGGTTCTTAACCACTTCAGCCCCGGACTAATAGTCAGCCTAAGGACCAGAGGTCTTTTACAATTTTGCACGGCACTACTTTAACTGGTAATTGCGCGGTCTTGCAATGCTGTACCCAAACTAAATTTGCGTCCTTTTCCTCCCACAAATAGAGCTTTCTTTTGATGGTATTTGGTTGCCTCTGCGATTTTTTATTTTTTGCCATATAAATGGAAAAAGACAGAAAATTTTGAGAAAAAAATATATTTTCTACTTTTTGTTATAAGAAAAATCAAATAAACTCAATTTTAGTCATACATTTAGGGCAAAATTTATTCAGCCACATGTCTTTAGTAAAAAAAAAAGTCAATAAGCGTATATTTATTGGTTTGCGCAAAAGTTATAGCGTCTACAAACTAGAGTACATTTACTGGAATTTACACAGCTTTTAATTTATGACTGCCCATCTCATTTCTTGAGGCGCTAAAATGGCAGGGCAGTACAACACCCCCCCCCCCCCCCCCCCCCCATGACCCTTTTTTGCTGAGGGGCATGTTGAGTCCATTGAATATTTTATTTTTTTGTCCCAAGTGATTGAATGACACAAAAAAAAAGTTTACAAAAAGTCTAAATGATATATTGCTTACACATGCCATAGTTATATGTGGAATTGCACCCCAAAATATATTCTGCTGCTTCTGAGTACGGGGATACCACATATGTGGGACTTTTTGGGAGTCTAGCCACGTATGGCACCCCTGAAAACCAATCACTGCCTTTAGGGTTTCTAAGGGTGCACATTTTTGATTTCACTCCTCACCTATCAGTTTCGAAGGCCATAAAATGCCAAAATAGCACAAAACCCCCCCCAAATGACCCAATTTTGGAAAGTAGACACCCCAAGCTATTTACTGAGAGGCATGTTGAGTCCATGAAATATTTTATATTTTGCCACAAGTTGCAGGAATATTACAATTTTTATTTTTTTGCACAAAGTTGTCACTAAATGATATATTGCTCACACATGCTATGGGCATAAGTGAAATTACACCCCAAAATAAATTCTGCTGCTTCTCCCGAGTACGGGGATACCACATGTGGGAGACTTTTTGGGAGCCTAGCCACATAAGGGACCCCGAAACCCAAGCACTGCCTTCAGAATTTAAATATAAAACGCTACCAAAAAAAACTGTTAGCGATCGCAGGGATCAGGCCTGACTCTGCGAACGCTGCAGTTATGTGTTTAGTGTTTTGTAAGTGATAGTGATCGATCGATACTGCACTTGGGTGGGCTGGGCAGAGGGGCAAAACGCAGGTGCCAGCAGGTATCTGGGCTGATCCCGCTAACAATGCGTTTTTTTTGGAACCCTGAACTGCTGGGGACGCTAGTATAGATCTGTTCAGATCAGATATTGATCTGTTCAGATTCTTTACCACTATGGGAGGTTTATGCTTTGCGCGTGGGTGTTAGCGGTACTGGCACTAACCTAACGCTGCCTGGGGCGACGCAGACCCTGACCCTAAAACCTAATTGATATCACCCGCCGGGTGATCAGGGGGTTAAACCTTTATTGGGTAATAAATGGTGGGTGCCCTGATGCTATAAAAAGCAAACTAACCAGAGTCACCCGTAACACTTATACGGTGATCACTGGTGAAAGGGTTAACTAGGGGCAATCAGGGGGTTAAAGTCTTTATTAGGTAGTATATGGGGGTCCCTGGCGCTATATAAAAACCTGACGGGGAACCTAAATAAATGGCTAACCAGCGTCACCAGTGGCACTTATACGGTGATCGCTGGTGAAAGGGTTAACTAGGGGCAATCGGGGGGTTTTAAACCATTATTGGGTAGTATATGGGGGTACCTAGCGCTATAAAAACCTGGCAGTGAACCTAAAGAAATAACTAGCTACCTAGCGGCACTTGTGACACTAATGCAGCGATCAGAAAAACGATCGCTTAGTGACACTGGCGAAAGGAGGTGAAAGGGTTAACTCTAGGGGCAATCAGGGGGTTAAATCTTTATTGGGGGGTAGGGGGCTACCCTGGACCTAACACTAACTTCCCTGACAGTTTTTACTGTCACAACTGACACTAAATGCAGTGATCAGTAAATAAATGATCACTGCAATCAGTGACACCGTGACTGGGAGGGGGCGGGGGCGATCGGGGGGGGGATTTGTGTACCTACATGTCAGTGTAGTGTTGGTGCACACTTACTTTCTCTGTTCTCCTAGCAGTCCGGTCAAAAAGACCGCCCCGAGGAGAATGACATCACTTCCTCCCTGCCTGTGTTTACAGTACACAGCGGGGGGAAGCTTCTCATTCGCCAGGAGCGTTCGAGAGGGGATGGCCAGAAACCAACGGCCATCCCCTCATCCCGGATCGCTCCTGAAGCGAAACGGACCGCCGCATCCAGTGGGAGGGGGTCCGATCGGACCCCCCACCCGCTGGAAGGCATGTACATGTACGTGCTTGTGGCTGTCGGTGCCATTGCACCGACGTACATTGCCATGCGGCGGTCCTTAAGTGGTTAAACTGCTTTGATGCAAAAAATGAATTTAATTGTGTTATTACTGTGCTGCAATAACTTATGTAATTTATATGTGCCTAGAGTTCAACGTGTACACTTCTTTGGAGCAGGTTTAGGCTAGCCACACACAGTAAATAGATTCAATTAGGGATTCAAACTTTCTATTTTCTAAATTGCAATGAAGGTAGGCAAATCAAACCCAGAAGAAATATTCAATCAAAGTTTTAATTCAGTCTTTTTGAAGATAGTTATTTTATATCCCAGTTTCCACTCCACAATCAACGGAGTTCAGATAGTTGTTTAAACTAGTTAAATTGCTTTATTTCTAGTGATTACATGGAATTGTTTCTGCAGTTCTTGGTGTCCCAAAGGGGATATAAATGTATTGCTTCCCCTTGGAGAGGCTCGGTTCACATTGGTGTGATGCGGGAACCCCGTGAATCCACTGCGGTTTCCCGCATCACACCTGACTTGCAGGCAGTTCATACTGTCATATGCAAACCGCTGGGAGCGTCAATACAAAGTTAATGACACCCCCAGATAGGTTCGCTTATCGCAGTGCGTACTGTCAATTTGGACAGGAATTTGATCGCATAGGTGTGAGCACCGTGTGATCCGATGCTGGTGCAAACCAAAAAAGGGTCCTGCACGAGTTTGGTCCGAATGCGATGCAAACTCAGCCATACAATCTGTATGGATGAATTTGCATTGCACGGACATCACATGTGATTTGTACAGCAGTGCGAATCGCATGTGATGTCTGACATCGCACCAATGTGAACCCAGCCTAACTCAGTTTTTTTGCTGAAAAAAACAAAATTATTCACCTCTGGGTGATCAGTGTACTTTGTGGGAATTTATCAAACCTTATTGCAGATTCTTACCATTTTCTGCTTTGAAGAAAAAGCTTTTTCTCTTTCGTTCATTGGCTGACACAGCTCCTTTAAATCTTGACCTTTGGGTTATATCGCCACCTTTAGGAGAGGACTAGGAAGAACATGTAAAAACTGTACAGCACTGCCCAGGGGTTGGTCCCACTGTCTATAACCCCTCACTCTGCTTCCTGCAGCTCAGTTTTTTTTTGGCTAGGGTAGAAGGACCTGGCTTTCTGAGGGAACCATTGGTCCTGGGAATTTTTTCTGCAACTTTGATCCTTTGATCTACATTAACAGCCGGGCTGGATGACAGGCTGCATAATATAGATCCTTTGTCTCTCCAGCCTGACCATTGAGTGTGAGCAGACCCTAGCTATGCGCTGTTGGCCACGACATGCCTCTTCTAGTCCAGGGGTGGCCGGTGAGCTATATGCTCCGGGGCGCACATATGACCGGGCTACTGCTGTCTATCTCAGTGTGCCGTGGCCCACAGCCACCCCATACTGTTCGGGTGATGGGTCTGTGGTGAAGTGCATCCAGCAGTCCCGACAGGAGGGGTAAGTACAGTTCCACCTGCCTTGGTAGTATGGAGCACCTGGGCATTCCCTCTTTAAGGTCGACTAGGGGGTCTCTGGCTCTCCCTTTCCTCTCTCCCTGTCCCTCATTCCCTCCTCCCCATGCTGGGGCCACTGTGTGACTGGGCATGAGGTGCGGTGCATGTACCTGGTTCCGGGCCTTGGCGGAGGGGCTGCGCTGGCTGTCAGGGTCCGCTCTTTATTTCCTGGTCTTTTTCTGGTTACTGTGAGGTGTTCAGGTTTTTACCATGAGGGGAGGCTGCCGCCATTTTCCTGTAGCCTTTGTCAGTATATTGCGATCAGCCATTCCCTAGTAGGTTCGGCGGCCATTTTCTCAGTGATTTCTTTACTAAAACTGCCATTTCCTTTTGGCCTCAGCATGGTTTACCTCTAGCATTGTTGACTGTATCCTTCCAGAACAGTGCAGTTTTTACTGTGAGCACTTTGTAATTGACACAGGGCAGAGCGGATGGCGGCAGTGCAGTACTCAGGGAGGTGAGTCCCCCGCAGCCCCTCAGTCTGCGAGCATCTAGAAGAGTGGGATTTTGTGTACCTTGCCTTAAGTCCCTGAGTAGTGGCAGGCGAGTGAGGGTCAGCATGGCATCAGAAGCTGGCGCTTCTTCCCCAGACATCCCTGCTATTGCAAGTGGCTCGCCTGCACAAAATGCGGTGCCTATGGACGATTTGTCGGCGGTCCTAGAGTCCTTTGTTGCCAGGGTGAAGGCGCAAGGGGGGGTAAAAAACGCCCCCTACTCCCCCCATCTTCTGGGAAAAGCTCTGATTCAGACTCTGGCCCCGCTGTGACAGGCGGCCCCTGTTCTGACGTGTCAGAGGATGCAGTGGAAATTACTCTGTCCGAGTTAGCGCAGGAAAAATCGCTAGTAGGAGCACTTATCACAGCACTTCAGGATACTCTGAAGATACAGGATGCAGCAGGGACATCTGCAGAGGTGGCAGTCCCTTTTGGGTCATACAAACCGGCCCGCACGCCTAAGGTGTTTTCGCACCGCGTTTTGACTTATTTTGATAAGTTCATCTACAAGGAATGGGGAAGCCCGCAATGGTCCTTTTCAGTCCCGAGAAGAATTGCGGTTTGTTAACCTTTTGAGGAGAGTCTCATCAAAAAATAGGCGTCTCCGGTCGTTGACCCCCCGGTATCCAGATTGGATAAAGTAACCACGGTAGAAGGGACTCCTGCCTTCAAGGACCCTGCCGACAGGAGGGCCGAGGCAGTGGCCCGGTACATGTTTACGGTGGTGGGGTCAGCGTTAGGACATGTGCTGGCCATGGCCTTGGTGTCGCAGTGGCTTACTGAATGGATAAAGTTTCATGTGAATTGGAGAAGCAACAGAATTCCCCCGATCTGTGTAGAACTGGCAGACCAATTGGTGTATGGCCTTAAGTATGTCTGTGATGCGGCACTGTATACGGTCCCCCTACTCTCTAGGGCATCAGTATCAGCAGTCGTGCTACGGCGCCTGATTTGCCTGAAATGCTGGTCTGCAGACCAGGCATCTAAAAGAGCACTGGCGGATTTGCCCTTCCAAGGTGAGAGGCTAATTGGAGCATTGCTGGATGACATTATTAAAAATGGGAAGAGCCCATTGCTGCCACAGTCCAGGAAGGGTAAGGAGCCACACCGCTGGCAAGGGCCCTCTTTTTCGCTCAAACAGCTTTTTCGCCTGCCTGAGTCGGCAGGTAAGAATTCCCAGTCCGACAAGGTGGCAGCTGAATGACAAAAACGTCCCTGATATCGCAAGGAAGGGGTCCCTCCAATCCTGGACCTCAAGGCCCTCAATAACTTTGTGAAAGTGCAAAGGGTCAGGATGGAATCAGTTCTCTCTGTGGTCGCTGCACTCCATCAGGGGGACTTCCTGACATCCTTGGACATCAAAGACGCATACTTGGATGTACCCATATGCCTCAGGCATCAGGGGTTTCTGCGTTTTGCAGTCAGGGAAGGGCACTACCAATTTGTAGCTCTCCCTTTTGGCCTGGTGTCAGCACCCCCGGTCTTCACCAAGGCGTCAGCCCCAATTCTGGCATTGAGGCAATGTGGGATCGCAGTCGTGGGTTACCTAGACGACCTCCTTCTGGGAGCAGCTTCCGCCTCAGAATTAAGGGAGGATGTAGCGATCCCCATGAAATCTCTCTGGGAGTTTGATTGTGTACTGAACCTAAAAAAATCAGTGTTGGTGCCGACTCAACGCCTGTAGTACCTGAGCTTACTGCTGGACTCCTCAGAAGCGAGTGTCTTTCTCCCTTCAGACAAGCTGCAGACTCTTCAAACTGCGGTGAAGTTGTTGGGGAACCGCAGGTGCTTGTTGCTGCTTTTCAACACGTGATTCTTGGGTCTAATGGTAGCCACTTTCGAGGCGGTAGTGTACGCTCAATTTCACACTCGAGTCTTGCAAAAAGATTTTGTCAAAATGGGACAGATCTCCGTTATCCCGGGATTGTCAAATTCGGTTGAGAAAGTCAGGGATTCCCTGCTCTGGTGGCAGAGGTCTCTGGCGCTTCGGTCCGGGAGATCATTCCTTCTTCTCCATTGGATGGTGATCACAACGGACACCAGCCTGACCGGTTTGGGGGGAGTTTTGGGCGTACAGTCAGCCCAGGGCCGCTGGACGCGGGAAGAATCCCACCTGCCGATCAATGTGCTCGATCGATCAGGCAGTCCTCTCCACATGGTCAAAGAGGCTGCGGGGTCCTCCTGTCAGGATCCAGTTGGACAACGTCATAGCGGTGGCATATGTCAACCATCAAGGGGGAACCAGGAGCTCTGCTGCAGCACAGGAGGTTGCTCACATCCTACAGTGGGTAGAACGGCACGTGTCGGCCGTATACATTCCAGGCATAGAAAACTGGCAGACGGACTACCTTAATTGTCAGATGCTGGACCAAGAGGAATGGTCATTGCATCCGGATGTTTTGCGGCTCATTTGCCTAAAGTGGGGCACACCAGATAGGGATTTCTTGGCCTTTTGGCTTAATCGGAAGGTGCAGATTTGTGGGCAGGACAAGAGACCCCTGGGCGGACTCGTTAGACAAGTTGGTGGCTCCATTGGGTCGTTATTGGCTGATTTATGCCCCCCCCCCCCCAACTAAAGCTCCTGCCACTTCTGCTACGCAGAGTGGAAGCTGAGGGGATTCCGATGATTCTGATTGCCCCAGATTGGCCTCGGCGTCCTGGGTACGCCAACCTAGTACGACTGGTGGCAGATATTCCTTGGAGGCTGTCGATGCGAGAGGACCTTCTATGGGAAGGTCAGATACTTCATCCTGCTTTACCGTCACTGGCTTTAACGGCATGGCTGTTGAAAGCCAGGTGCTAAGGGACCGAGGTCTGTCTGACTCGGTAATGTCCACTATGCTGAGGGCACGGAAGTCATCTTCTCGGACGTTTTATCATCGTACGTGGAAGGCTTACATCTCCCATGTGTGAGGAGATGGGATGGCTTCCACGCACATACTCAGTTTCCAGGATCCTGCTGTTTTTACAGTGAGGAGTGGATCAGAAACTTGCCTTAAGCACCATCAAGGGGCAGATATCGGCCTTGGCTGTCATTTTCCAACGTCCTTTGGCGACTCATTGGTGAGTACATTTGTGCAAGGGGTTCGACACGTAGCCCCTCTGGTTCGTCCACTGCTGCCTCCATGGGATCTAAACCTGGTGCTATCAGTGCTTCAGAAACCGCCTTTTGTAAATTTAGTGAGATTCCCTTCTTGACTTTCTCAGAAAGTAGTCTTTCTAGGGGCAATTACATCTGCAAGGAGGGTTTCTGACCTGGCGGCCCTGTCATGCAAGTCTCCCTACTTGGTCCTTCACAAGGATAAGGCGGTGCTGCATCCGCAGCCTTCGTTTCTTCAAAAGGTTGTTTCAGCCTTTCATCTAAATGAGGACATCGTGTTACCATCCCTATGTCCTAAGCTGACACATCTGAAAGAGGTTGCTCCCTGGATGTGGTCCGGCCTCTACGGGTGTATCTGTCTGCTCCAGCTCCTTTCCGGAGGTCAGACTCTGTCTTGGTGGCTGGTCTGGAAAAAGGTCTGGTGGGCTTGTCGACCACCATTTCTCGGTGGATCAGACAGATCGTGGTTCAGGCTTATGCATTAAAGGGGCCGGTGCCCCCCTTTCCTCTCACAGCTCATTCCACCAGGGCAATTGGAACCTCCTGGGCTTTCTGACATCAAGTGTCTGTTTCCCAGGTGTGTAAGGCAGCGACTTGGTCGTCCGGTCACACTTTCATTACAAAGTTGATGTGGGCGCATCTTCGGATGCTTCCTTTGGCCACAAGGTTTTGCAGGCGGCTGTGTAAGGTTGCAATTCACACTTTTATTAAGTTGCGCGTTTGTTGTGAACGCATCTTTAGATGCATTCGTTGGCCGCAGGTTTTGTTGGCGGCCGTTTAAGGTGGCAACTTCTCTGAGGAGTTCCTCTGGTTGTGGGTGAAGTTATTTCTTGCTGTTTATGCCCCTAATTTTTTGCCACTGCTTGGGGACGTCCTTAAGGTCAAGATTTAAAGGAGCTGTGTCCGGTGAACGAAAGAGAAAATAGGATTTTTGTACTCGCCATAAAATCCTTTTCTCTGAAGTTCATTGACAGACACAGCACCCACCCCTCCTATTTAAGTTTGTACTGCTTTTTGATGAACTGAGCTGTAGGAAGCAGAGTGAGGGCTTATAGCCAGTGGGACCACCCCCTGGACGGTGCTGTGCAGTTTTGCTGTTTTTACATGTTCTGCCTAGTCCTCTCCTGAAGGTGCCGATATAACCCTAAGGTCAAGATTTAAAGGAGCTGTGCCAGTCAATGAATTTCAGAGAAAAGGATTTTATGGTGAGTACAAAAATCCTATTTTGTTCCACTTTGTCTTTAGATATTGATCCTAAATGGGAGTGACTAATCTGTTTTATTCACCTTGTGACTTTCATGGTTCTTATGGGAACAGTTGTAGTGTCTGCATCCCTCTAGAAGTGATTAACCCTTAGGGAGTAATTCAATGGAGGAAATTACATTTCTGATGCAAAGGATGCCTAAATCCCAAGTGCAGAGTTCTGTACGTAAGCAGGAAATTATATTTCTTGGATCATGCCGTATATTAACTGTACAGAACACCTTCAAGTTGCCTGCCCATTCCTCCAGTTTTAGGCAAACTTAACACACATATGTGGCCTTCAGCTTCAAGGGGTTCTACCGGGGCGATGCCTGCATCTTTTTTTTTTTTTTTTTTTTTTTTTTTGGTTGGCTTACTTGTAAAAACAACTGATTTGGTTAATCAGCCGCTCAGCTGTTATTTCAAGCAGCGGGAGCAGACGTCCCACTTTGATCGGGTCTCAGATCTAGTAACCCAGAAGCCATGTCATGATATCAAGTCCCGTTAACTGAAGACTTAGATGCCAAATTTTAAAAAAAGGACACTATTCAAAACAGCCAAATATGACGTTTTGAATGCTTTTAAGTGCAGAGATTTGGGGTCTTAGACCTCAGATCCCTTCATAAAGAGTACCTCACTGCCTATTACTGTCACAAGGGATGTTTACATTCTTTGTGACAACAATAAAAGTGATTAAAAATAAAAAATTTAAGCTCCAAGGAATTCCCTTAATTTGCAGGGATTTCCTCTCACAAGTGGAGGGAAATAGCCACAATGGGGACACAGATGGTGGGGGGAAAAAAAATCTGACTGGAGTTCTCCCTCCCCTAACTTATATATATTTATTTTTTTCTTTTTAAAATAATTTATTGAAAATGATACAATACAAGTTAATACAAGTTTTAACATTGTATAGGGCTATCAAACTCTAATAAAGTAACTTCTCAGTTATTAGTTTGGAATAACAATGGTACAGTTACCGTATAGTGTAATATGGGAATTTTTTATCAGTAAATATATGTGAAGAATATAATCATAACAATTAATAAACCTGGTATAATTTGCATAAAAGAAAATTAATAAGGAAAGGAAAATGAATATGTCATATAGTAAAGAACTAGACATAGAGATACAACTATTTTGGATAAATTGGTCTGTTTTGGGATGTCCTGGAGAGACACCCACCCAACCAGGGCCAAGGTCCGGCTATGTGGCCTGGCTTTTCCCGGATGAATGGACGTCCCACCAAAACATCCCCAACATAACTGGGAGGGAATCGATAGTTCAAATATACAAGGCATCATAAAACATTAGTGTCCGTAAAGGTGGTGAGCCTCATCAGGGTAAAAGTGAGAAGCCAAAATCTGGCGGTAGAATGCGTGTTATCTATGGAAGCCATAGTGTTTCAAATTTAACAAGTCTTTCAAGTATGATTGCCTCCATTTTGGCATGGATCATAGCTTGTTACATGGTGTTTTACTGACACTTCACAGAGCTTGCCTGACTTCCAGGCTATATATATATATATATATATAATTTTTATTATTAAATTTAACCTAGCCTAAAATAGTAAAAAATATATATTTTTAAATTTGTATAATTTTTGCTACTCTTCCACTGAAGAAAAACACAAAATAAATTTTGCTCCTGACATTTGCAGCGATACCACATGTGTATGTTTGTATCCATAGTACAGCCCTGAACTATGGTGCATGTTTTCCTTTTTTTTTTATCCTACCTAAAACACACTGACCCAAAAAAAAAACCTGTTCAAAAAAATACTGACCCTAATTTTTGACCCAAACATTTACCTTGGCACTGACCTAGATCAAACCTTTTTTTTTTCTCTACAAGGAAAGCGAGAGAAATTATATATCTCTTCTCCATTCACAGAGAACACATGAGGGTGGACTCCACAGTGACTGATGAGGGTGGTAGCCAATCGGAGGCTATCGCAGCGATCAGGCGACCCAGAATCGTGTGTTCAAGCTCCTTCTAGTTAGTATGGGGCCCAGGGGTCTCAGTGAGACCCTGGTCTCTATGCTGGGAGCACACTGCAGCCCCACGGAAAAAATCCAGTCTAGTGGGTTCACATCTTTTTAAAATAGAATAAAAACATTTCTGGTGCACCAAATGGTATGTGCCTTTAAGAAAATGATATTGACTAAAAGTAGTCCACTAGTCCCATTAAGATGAGTCTCAAACTGGCAGCCCTCCAGCTGTTGTGAAACTACAAGTCCCAGCATGCCTCTTCCTGTGGGAGTCATGCTTGTAACCGTCAGCCTTGCAATGCCTCATGGGACTTGTAGTTTTGCAACAGCTGGAGGGCCACCAGGTTGAGACTCCTCCATTAGGAACATACATAAGGCCTATAGCAGGCAACCATCCCAAGAGTGTGTCCAAGACTCTGTGAATAGCAGAAGAGGAGAGAGGGGGAGGCCCCACCTAAGTGCAGTATTGAAATGTAATTTATTTCACAAAATAAAAAACACAGGAAATAAATTATGTTCATGCTGATCAAAAGTGTCAGTCTCATGGTCAAGAAGGCTGGAAGAGGTTGTGGAGAGGCTGGATGCCAGATGCATACAAGGAAGTCCATGTTAACCAGTGTGTACCACTGAAGTGATGTCACCGGAAGAGGTCCTAGTGCAGGCTATGCACACTGAGCTCACAGCTCCTTCTACTGTGAACTCAGAGCACGTAGCTTGCACTAAGACAGTCTCGATCCCATCTCCTGCCTCTTCCAGTGACATTGCTTCTGCGGTCCACACTGGTTAGCGTGGACTTCCTTGTATGCATCTGACATCCAGCCTCTCCAGATACTCTTCCAGCGTTCTTGAACCGCCTGTGGAGCCTGCAGGACAGTGGTGACTGAGACACTGACACTTTGATAAGCATGAACATCATTTCTTTCCTGTAAGTGTTTATTTTGTGCAATAAATTACTACATTTTAATACTGCACTTACCTTTTACCTTTCTGTAATGAGAGGGGGTTAAGCAAATCAGATAGGGCCTGCCTCATTTCCTGGCTGATGGACATCCAACATCATCATTGACTGTGCCCCCTCTCATTTATTGGATTTCAATTAAAATGACTCGGTATCGCATGTAGACAATACCTGGAGCAGTGTGCTGTTTTCAAGAAGCTATGTACAGCTCTTCCCACTAGGCATGTTCTGCGTAGAGAAGAACAGAGACCTCACGTCACTCGGTCTAATAAAAGGTATGTAATGAAAATTGAAAGACTTAAAAATAAAGAATGTTGATGGGGCGGAAGGAAACTATTCGAGGTGAGAAATATAAGTGGTAATTGACCAGCTTTAAACAGCAAGTGTATTTGCAGACTACTGTCTGGTGATGTTATGTGGTCTCTTTAGATGCAAATGGCTAAGTGGGATTATTGCAACATTCCACCTATTGACGTGCACAGTCGGTTAGCTTTAGTAGTGTTTATACTTATCAGTGTAATTAATCATGTGATTTAACCTTCTACCATTCCTCTGTCATGCTACAGTGAGTGACATTAAAGGTGTTTTGGTGTACAAGAAATCTTGGAGGAAATTGAAGATTATCAGAGGTACTCGAGGAAACCACTTGGAGCTCGTGTAAATTACTGTCGTAGATAAACAAATACATAGAACAGAAAATGGGCTAAAAATCAATGATAATGAAGATAAAACAATGTTCACTGTAAAGGTCTAGCTACCAGCTGACATGCAAAGGAGGAACCTGGAAGTGGCCTCTCATACTTTCAGGTTGTTTTTTCCATGACATTATTATTATTATTATTATTATACAGGATTTATATAGCGCTGACAGTTTACGCAGCGCTTTACAACATTGGGGTAGATAGTACAATACAATTCAAGACAAGGGGAATCGGAGGCCCCTGTTCGTTAGAGCTTACAATCTAGGAGGGAGGGTCAAGTTATACAAAAGGGTAATGGCTGTGGGGGATGAGCTAATGGAGAGAATAGTGAAGTTGTTAGATGGAGGCAGGATAGGCTTCTCTAAAGAGGAAAGTTTTCAGGGATCGCCTAAAAGTGGATAAATTTGGGGACAGTCTGACAGATTGGGGTAGTGAGTTCCAGAGGATGGGCGAGGCTCGGGAGAAGTCCTGTAGGTGGATATGGGAGGAGGTGATGAGGGAGCTAGAGAGCAGGAGGTCTTGGGAGGAACGAAGTGGGCGATTAGGTTGGTATTTTGAGACTAGGCTAGTGATGTCGCAGAGTTGTGGATGGCTTTGTAAGTATGTGTTAGTATTTAGAATTTTATTCATTGGGCAAGTGGCAGCCAATGGAGGGATTGGCAGAGAGGGGTAGCAGACACTGCGGTTTGTAAGGTTTGAGTCTGGCAGCAGCATTCATGATGGACTGAAGGGGAGATAGTCTATTTAAAGGTGAACCAATGAGGAGGGAGTTGCAGTAGTCAAGGCGAGAGATAACCAGGGAGTCAATCAGGAGCTTTGTGGTTTCATTGGTTAGAAAGGGACGTAGTTTAGAGATGTTGCGCAGGTTGAGGCGGCAAGCTTTGGAAAGTGATTGGATGTGGGGCTGAAAGAGTTCGGAGTCCAGGATAACACCTAGCACCCTGACATGTGGGGATGGGTGGATGGTTTTGCCATTACTCTTGACAGAGAAGTCAGGGGAAGAGGCGTGTGGGGGAGGAAATATAAGTTCGGTTTTGGACAAATTGAGTTTAAGGAAGTGTTGTGACATCCATACAGATATGTCTGTTAGTAAGTTGGTGATGCGTGAGGAGACTGATTGAGTGAGTTGAGGGGGTGGAGAGATAGATTTGAGTGTCGTCAGCGTAGAAATGATATTGAAAGCCGTCAGAGGCTATCAGCTGACCCAGGGAAGAGGTGTAGATTAAAAATAAGAGGTCCAAGAACAGAACCTTGGGGGACTCCGACAGAGAAGGGAACAGGAGTGGAGGAAGTAGAATTGTAAGTGACACTGAAGGTGCGTTGGGATAGATAGGATGAGAGCTACTGAAGAGCACAGTCACGGAGACCAAGGGAGTCCCATATTGCAGGTCCCTATAGGTGTAATTCTGGCTAAAATAAACATATATGATAGTCTGTCAATAGCATCAAAGTATTACTAAACGCAAAGCTTTTTTTTGGGGGGATTTTGTATAGTGTGGAGAGGGTTTAAAACCCCTGTCAGTTTGTATTGCTGTGTGTGCTCCCATTAAGGAGATTAACCCTCTTTTTGTCCTTGTGGCTGGGTTCACACTGCTGCGGGGGGAGATCCGGATGTGATTCGCACCGCAAATCACATCCGATCTCTGTAGCGATGCAAGTTCAGCCATACAGATAGTATGGCTGAATTCGCAGCGCTCCCGCAGCAAACTCGCACGGGACCCTTTTTTTGGTCCGCAACAGAATCGGATCGCATGGGGGTTCACACCATGCGATCCGATTCCTGTGCGAGTCGGCAGATCGCACTGCGATATGCGGACGGATCTGGGGGTGTCATTAACATAACATTGACACTCCCAGCCGTCCGCATAGGGCAGTGTGAACTGCCGGCGGGAGGTGTGCGATGCGGGAAAACGCCGCGGATTCGCGGCGTTCCCGCATCGCAGTGGTGTGAACCCGGCCTTAAAGTGAAAGACAATCCGACATTTTGATTTGTCCCAGAAAACTAATAAGAGGGTAAGTCTTCCAATGGGGACACTAATTCTGGTTACCTTGGGGTCATTCTTCTTGCCCCTACCTTCTTTCTCACTATCTGGGCAAAACATTAGATTAGAGACCCTCAGGAAGTCACGTGACCAGTGATGCAATGCATCGGGTGGAGCCTTGACGTCATTTCCGATGGCATTTTAAGGAAGTGCGGTGAGGAGGCGAGTGTTTCACTGCTCCCATTGTTTCTTACTGTGATTTTTTTTATTTTTACTTGATGTTTCATAGTTAGTAAGGTTGAATAAAGACACTATTCCATCCAGTTCAACCTGATGTAAGTGGCTTCTTTTACTTAATAAATTTACTTTTTATTTGGCAATATTGCACTATGGCTGTTTTGTTTCCTTTGAGCGCAATTTATATAAGAAGTGCCATTTCTTGGAGTGTGCCGTTTCCTCTATATATGGAGTTTCCCAAGATGTGTTGATACTAAGATCTGGACATAGTTCTTCATCTTCGCTTAGACCTGTATGTCTTTACAGAGCCATTAACAGAATTTCTTATCTATCTGATGAGCCTTGTGTGACCTTTGGGTCATCTTTGGCGGAGCTGCCAATTTATAAATATAACAGTCGATGTTTGGATTGATGTGCTGTCTGTTTTTTCTTCTATCAAGTTACCCCTATGAGATTTTTATCTTTATATGAACTGGCTCCTACCATTGGGGTTTAGTTGGAGTATTCACATTTATTTGTAGGTTTTGGATACTTATCATGTACATTCTTTAAGTATATTCTAGTCACATTACTGTAGCGCCGGCTCCTGAAAAGCACACGCTATATGTTTTGAAAGTTAACGTTACACCTAAACTTCAGTTTGGTTTGGGTACAATTGTTCCAAATTTGGACTTCAGCATCAGTCTGACTGGACTATAGGATGTTCAGCCTGGCCACAGGGGGCACTGTCTCTTCTGGCAGGCATGGAACCACAGTTGGGTGCTTTAAGGTTACCTTCTCTCGGAGCCTGCCCAGTGGGAGTATCACTCTTGCTGTGCTTTCTGGGAGAGGGTGCTTAAGATGCGGATGTCGCGTGGTTCGGGGTTCCGGTCCAGAAGTATTTTCTGACTCCATGGTCCTGGTCCTCATGACCAGCCCCCAGGAAGGCTATGGCTTGGGGTGCGGATCCACCTGAATTATTGTCTCGGGGCTGGCTAGCCCGAGGGATGGAAACTAAAGAAGGATTCTGAGGTGGTCCGGTGCCATCTCCGCTAGTTGGAGAGGCCCTGTAACTTCGTAGCTATCCAGGGGAGGACTCTTCAGAAGAAGGTGACGTACAGGTTAGCTTCTTAGCAAGAGCCTGGTGGGGCTGAAGTACCTAAGTGAATCCAGTCTCGTGGGTATCGCCAAATTGGCTGAAAGATCCAGGTATCACACGAGTGTTCCACAAGTTCTAGTTTCCTGCATGTTGTACAACATCTGTGGCAGAGATTTATTCCTATATGTTCTACAACAATGTCTGTGGCAGAGACTTGTTCCTGAGTTAAGCACCTATTGGCTATTCTCTGGATTTAGTCAAAATAAGCAAGTCCTTCATTATTCACTTTGACATTAAGAGTACCTGATCTTTCTTCCTAACCCTCTGATCCTATTTTACAAGACTGTTGACTACGTTTTTTGCAAATAAAAATCCCTTTATGTGGATCTGTCGTCAGTCTCTAAAGTTACTGGGCCATCTACCACTGGACACCCCTAGTCACAAGTCGGAGTCACAAGGAGGAGAAGGTAACAGTAAGCCCAAATCAAACCAGCAGCTCCTTTGGGGTTTAGTGCTACATTTCTCTTATTTCTTCTTTTTACATTTGATTACACAGTGTTTTTTTGGGTACACTACCAAGTGGTTGCAGCTAATTCATGATCACTATACATTTATTATATGTATTTTTTTTCTTTTCTGAGTTGATTTTGACTTTATTCACTGTAGTTTGACGGTTTATAGTTTCTTTAAAATTAAACCTAGTGTGCAAGTTTATTCCTTTATAACATGGCTTCTGATCCTTAAGTTCTTGGTCTTCCCAAAGCAGAGAGCGAGGTCATGTCGGTCACCGCTCTCTGCTCTGCCCCTCCAGCACTCAGCAGCGCATTGAGAGGCTGTGTCAGCTGCTGATCAGACATCCCAGTGGATCCCGACAATATGGTTGAGATTCTTCCAGAGCATTGAGCAGCTCTCTACAATCAGCCAACACTGGACTTAGAGTGGAAGTAAACTCCCCTATCGTTTTCAGCCAAGGAAGCTGCCATCTTTGTCTCTGTTTAATCCTCAACTGCTATGGTGCTGCACATGTGATTCGTTATGACACCAGCCATTGGATGGTTTGATAGTTTGGCTGAGAGCACAGCCAATGTGCAGTTAGCATTCCCGGCATTCCTTCTTCTTTTTTTTTTTTTTTAACTGTTTAAATACATGGATTTACTTCCACTTTAAGCCCACTTTTGATTCTGGGTCACAGGAGAGCACAAGTAAGCACATTCCTCCTGTGATCCAGAAGAGAAATATGGCCAAAAAGCCAGAGACCGTTTCTTCCATAAACGTGCAAGCATTAGGTATAGCAAACAACAAGCTGTGATAGATGAATGAAAGATGGTATCTGCAGGTCAAAACATGGTAATGTGTTGCAGGATGCGAGCAGATGGCATGAGGCCTATACAGAAGTGACTGTCTCCCTTTCTCCTCACAAGACATAGAAGCTGGAACAGGAAATCCATCACAAGATGGATGGGACCATTGGCGGATGGTGCTCAAATTATTTTTTTTTGGGGGGGGGGGGGGGGCGCACCAACAAACTGAAAAAAAAAATCAATTGCAGCCACTGTGTGCCCATCATATGCAGCCTGTGCGCCCATCATATGCAGCCTGTGTGCCCCATCATATGCAGCCTGTGGGTGTGTGCCCAATATATACAGCCTCTGTGACCCCCCCCCCCCCCTCCACTCGCCATCTGACCAGCAGACTTGCCCCATCCTGTGGCGGGTGACGGCGGCAAGCTGTGGGACATGCAGCAGGTGACGGCTGTGTCCTCGTGGCTCTCTGTCCTCCTGGTCTTCCGTTCCAATCAGGATGCCTCTGCCTTCAGTCAATCAGGTGATGGGTATTAGATCCGAGCCTCCTGATTGGCTGAGAGGCGGTTCACTATTAGCAAAGCAAATATTCATTTGCTTTGCTAACCCACCTGGGTTAACCGCGAGGGCAATTCTTTGAGCTTGCAGTAAACCTTTTTTGACGTTTATTAGAGCCTATGGCTCTAATTTGGTGCTTTGAAAACACCCCCCGCAGCTGGAATTAGGCGCCAGGTGTCCAAAAAGGCACTAGACGTCTGAAAAGGGGGTGTCAACAGCGGCCATGAATAGATTCATGCAATGCATGAATCCATCCATTTTTCATAGAGGGTGCTGAGCCCATGCACCCTTATGGACGCACTGACACTGGCGAGAACACAAACATGATGGTGCATTAACTAAAATGATCACAGGATGGCAGTATAATAACCAATTATATAAACATTAAAGTGGTAAACCCACAAAAAAAAAAAAAACCTGTAAGACAAAGGAATAATGAGCTAGTATGCATAGCATTATGAAATTCTCACCTTAGATCAAAGCCCCTGTAGCAGTCCCCGTACACCCCTCCGGCTGGTGCCGTCGCTCCTGGAGTTACTTCCAGGTATTGCGGGCTTCTCTTTAGTTATCCATCCCAGTAAGACTGTGAATTAATTTTTTTTTACAACATTCCTGCTTTACAGTGCTATTTGCAAAAGATTTCAACTCCGCTTTTGGGAAGTATTTCACTGCGACACCTGTGACTGGGTTTGTGTAGCCCCTGGTAAACCGCACTGCTCTGTCTGACAACAGGGACTCGGCTATTATCACTGCTGCTGCCTTGCACTTCTTTCCTACTCTCAGGCTGTCAAGCACAGGAGCAGCAGTGAGAAATTGGGAGGAAGAGGACACTGTTACGGGGCAGTGTGCAGCCGTTTAAGCCCCACCCACCACCCAGGGAACACAGAGGCTGGGGGTGTGGACAGCTGTTCATTCTGGGAGTGACAAAAGCCTGTTTGGAAGAATATAGACTTGTATGGAATGTAGTCCCCAGACAGCCCGTGTTTCAGAATGGCTTTAGAACTACAAATCCCAGGATCATGTAGACTCAGTGGAGAGAAAAAGGCAGGTATATTCCCAGTCTTGGAGGAGATGGATTGAGGACATTGTGGGGGACAGACCATGTAGCAGATTTTTTTGACTGCATTTGGGGGTGCAGTGAGGTGGAGTAGCGGACATCTACTGGTATGTGAGAAGGCCACTGTTGCTGACTGGTGCCGCTGTCTGATGGGGGGGCGGGCACCAATACAACTGACTTTGAGCTGCCAACGGAGAATAAGAAATAAGGAGACAAGTCGTCACCCAAGAGTTGATGGGAGGCTACTGGCTATACTCTTCCATATCCTATTAATGAACAGTATTGTCTGCTTGGGACACCTATACTCTATTAGGGGCCTATACTCAGGTTCAGGGGGAACGCTGAGCACTCAAATGCTGGATGTGGGCCCCAACAAACTGGCCAGTAAGGAAAGGGTTTGACAAAAATCGCCAAGCTATTATCTTAGCATTTCTCTTAGACAGGACCCTCCTAGGTACAGGGTATAGGGGGGCATTTTCTGATCCGTTTGCTTTTTATCAGCTGTGAAACCTATACGGTACTGTTTTACCTATATGTTTAAGGGGTTTAGTGTTTGTTTCTCTGGTTAACCACTTGCCGACCGCCGCACGACGATATACGTCGGCAGGATGGCACGGGCAGGCATATGGGCGTATATATAACTCCCTGCCTTCCCGCGGGTGGGGGGCCCAATCGGGCCCCCCCCCCGGTGCCTGCGGTGGTCGGTATTCGTTCGGGAGCGATCCGGGATGAGGGGGCGGCCATTCATTCATGGCCACCCCCTCGCGATCGCTCCCGACTAATGGAAATCCTTCGTGACATCACTTCCTCTCCTGTAATGTAAACACAGGCAGAGGAAGTGATGTAATCTCTCCTCGTGTCGGTCTTTTTCGTTCCGGCACCGAGGAGAGAGGATCGGTGAGTTGCACCCAACACTACACATACAGTAGAACATGCCAGGCACACTTTCCCCCCCCCCCCCCCCCGATCACCCCCCAATCACCCCCCAATCACCCCTGCCCCCCCAGTCACAGTGACACCAAGTGCATTTTTTTTTTTTTTTTTTGCATTGGTGTCATTTGTGACTGTAATAACTGTTAGGGCAGTTAGGGTTAGCCCCCTTTAGCTCTAGGGTGCCCCCCTAACCCCCCCAATAAAGGTTTAACCCCGTGATCACCCCCCGTTGCCAGTGTCACTAATGAGCAATCGTTTTTCTGATCGCTGTATTAGTGTCCCAGGTGACGCTAGTTAGGCAGGTAAGTATTTAGGTTCGCCGCAGCTTTTTATAGCGTCAGGGACCCCCATATACTACCGCATAGCCCCCTGATTGCCCCCCAGTTAACCCTTTCACCAGTGATCACCATATAACTGTTACAGGTGACGCTGGTTGGTTAGTTATTTTTTTTTTGTTTCAGGGCACCCGCCATTTATTACCTAATAAAGGTTTAACCCCCTGATCACCCGGCGGGTGATATAAGTTTGAGGGTCAGATAAGGTCTGCGTCGCCCCAGCGTCAGGTTAGTGCCAGTACCGCTAACACCCACGCGCAAAGCATACACCTCCCTTAGTAATATAGTATCTGATCAGATCTATATTAGCGTTGCCAGCATTTTAGGTTTCCCAAAACGCATTGTTAGCGGGATCAGCCCAGATACCTGCTAGCACCTGCGTTTAGCCCCTCCGCTAAGCCCAGCCCAGCCCACCCAAGTGCAGTATCGATCGATCACTGTCACTTACAAAACACAACACACATAACTGCAGCGTTCGCAGAGTCAGGCTTGATCCCTGCGATCGCTAACAGTTTTTTTTTGTAGCGTTTTGAAACATTTGCTGACAGGCTAGGTGCTTTTTTACCTGTGAGTCTCACTAGTGTACCCCTAAATTTAGAGCCCAAAATGGCAAAGCGAAGGTACACTAGTGAAGAGGCCTACACGTTTCTGAGCATGACAGATAGTGAAGAGGACGTCACTCATCTGTCAGATTCAGGCTCAGAATACGATCCTGTAGAGGACAGCGGCTCCATGACAGATAGCTCTGACGACGGAGATGAGGCCGCTGTTAAGAACAGGTGTGCCCAATCCCGAATGTATTCTGTTGTTCAGGTGCAGGAACCGCAGGTCACTCGTATGGAGCAGAGACGTACTAGAGCCGCTCATCCTTCTGGTGAACTGGCAAGCACCAGTGGCCTAGTACACCCTGGACCTACATCCAGCACTGCAGTAACACGTGGTGACGTGGTGAGTCCCATAAGTGCAGTTCAAGCTGGCGAGGTGGCAAGCACAAGTAGTGTCCCGCTGCCACCAAGAAGAAGACAAAGACAGGCCCGTCGTACCCATAGTGCCCTTCCTGCAGAATTCGCCAATCCTATTTGGGTGCCCACATCTTCTGCAGAACCCGTACTTCCCCCATTCACTGGCCAACCTGGCATTAATGTGGAAACTTTACGACACTTGACTTTTACTCACTGTTTTTCACCGAAGATCTCTATAGATCTATTGTGGACCAAACCAATTTGTACGCTGGTCAACACATCGCCACTATTCCCCAGTCCGCCCTTGCCAGACAATGGAAACCAGTTACGGTTTCCGAATTTAAAATCTTTCTGGGCCTCTCCCTCAACATGGGCATAACCAAAAAGAGTGAGTTGCGGTCATATTGGTCCACTGACCCAATTCACCATATGCGCGTGTTCTCTGCTTCCATGTCCAGGGCACGATACGAGATGATTTTGCGGTTCATGCACTTCAGCGACAATGAACTCTGTCGTCCTCGTGGAGACCCTGAATACGATCGGCTCTACAAAATTCGGCCCCTCATAAACCACTTCAACCAACGTTTTGCAGACTTGTTTACTCCCCATCAAGTTGTCTGCGTTGCTGAGTCCCTGATTAAGTTTTCTGGTCGCTTGTCATTCAAACAATACGTCCCCAACAAGCGTTCCAGATACGGGGTCAAGATGTATAAGCTCTGTGACAGGGCCACAGGCTATACACGTAGTTTCATGGTTTATGAGGGTAGAGATAGTCACGTAGAGCCGGAGAACTGCCCTGACTACATAGGAAGCGCTGGCAAGATAGTGTGGGACATGGTGTCACCCTTATTCGGAAAGGGGTACCACTTGTACGTGGACAATTATTACACAAGCGTGCCACTGTTTAGTCACTTGTTTGATCAGCAGATTGGAGCATGTGGCACCGTGCGACCTAATCGCCGGGGCTTTCCCCAGCGGCTTGTAGAGTCCCCTCTTAGGCTGGGGGAGAGAGCCTGCTTGCGCAGTAATAATTTGCTCGCTATGAAGTGGAGGGATAATAAGAATGTTTTCGTTCTTACCTCCCTTCATGCAGACACGACGGTCCAAATTCCTACGGCGACTGGTATTGTGGAGAAACCCCTCTGTGTCCACAAATATAACCTTAACATGGGAGGGGTGGACCTCAATGACCAGTTGTTGGCGCCGTATCTAGTTGCCCGTAAGGCCAGACGCTGGTACAAAAAAGTGTCTGTTTATTTATTCCAATTGGCTATACTGAATGCTTATGTACTACACAAAGCTTCAGGACGGACTGGATCCTTCCTTAAATTCCAGGAGGATATCGTCAGAGCCCTTCTGTATCCAGACGGTGCTCCACCTCACCTTCCCCTACCAGATGCAGTAAGCCGGCTGCATGAGAGGCATTATCTTTATGCCCTCCCGAGTACCCCTACCCAACGAGCCCCCCAAAGAAAATGTCGTGTCTGCAGAAAGCGCAGATTTAGGCGTGACACCCGTTATTGTTGTCCCCGCTGTCCTGACAATCCTGGTCTTTGCATTGGTGAATGTTTTGAACGCTACCATTCACTAGTTGAGTATTAGCGTAGGGTACAGCATTGCACAGGCTAGGCACACGTTCACAGGGTCTCCCAAGATGCCATCGCATTTTGAGAGACCCAAACCGCTGGAACCGTTACAACAGAAGTGTTAAAGTTACATAAAAAAGTGTTTAAAAAAAAAAAAAAGTAAACCAAAAAAAATATAAAATAAAAAAACCAAAAATAGTTGTCGTTTTATTGTTCTCTCTCTCTCTATTCTCTCTCTATTGTTCTGCTCCTTTGTACTGTATTCTATTCTGCAATGTTTTATTGTTAACCATTTTTTGTTTTCAGGTACGCCATTCAGCTGTAGCGTGGATTTATTTATCTTGACAGCAACAGCGTTTGCTCCCACGATATGTAAAGCCACGACTCCAGCGCTGTCGGAGGTGATTTCACCACCACAGTTAAAAAAGAGCATATATGCCGAAGCATGGGGGCATAAGGGGTGGAGGAGCGATTTTGCTCCTAATGCCGCGTACATACAGTCAAAATTCCGACGGAGGGCTTGCCCGTGGAAAAGTTTGAATGTATGTACGCGGCATAACTTTTTTGCGGGAGGATGCCCCCATGCTTCGGCATATATATATTTTAGGCACAGATTGTGTTAAATGTGTTATTTTTTGCTATTTTTTTTGTATTTGCTTTGCAGGTATGGTAAGTCCTACTGTTATACTGTAATGTTACTTTGTTTTATTGTTAACCATCATTTGCTTAGCAGGTACGCCATTCTGCTGCAGAGCGGATTTATTTATCTTGACAGCAACAGCGTTTGCTCCCACGATACGTAAAGCCGCGACTCCAGCACTGTCGGAGGTGATTTCACCACCACAGTTAAGAAAGAGCATATATGCCGAAGCATGGGGGCATACGGGGTGGAGGAGCGATCTCCTACCTTTTGCGGGAGGTTGCCCCCATGCTTCGGCATATATAAATGGTGCATGTATGCCCACCATTAAAAGTGGGTGGATGAAGGGTGGTATCTAATGGTGGGCATACCCACCGATCAATATTTTTTTTTTCGTTCAGCCCACAGGCTGCATGAAAAAAAAATTACAATATATGCCCAACCAGTTCCAGCAACATACTGGTATGTTGCGGGACTTTGAGTGCTTATACCAGAATGATGCCTGCAGGTTTAGGTATCATCTTGGTATCATTCTTTTCAGCCAGCGGTCGGCTTTTATGTAAAAGCAATCCTAGCGGCTGATCAGAGACCAGAATGGCTCCAATCATCTCTATGGCCTAAGACACCGGAAGCTACGAGCATTTCATGACTTAGATTTTGCAGGATGTAAACAGCGCCATTGGGAATTTGGGAAAGCATTTTATCACACCGATCTTGGTGTGGTCAGATGCTTTGAGGACAGAGGAGAGATCTAGGGTCTGATAGACCCTAATTTTTAAAAAAAAGAGTACCTGTCACTACCTATTGCAATCATAGGGGATATTTACATTATAACAATAACATAGCATTACATTATAACAATAAAAATCATAAAAAAATATATATAAATGAAAGGAACAGTTTAAAAATAAAATAAAAAAGCAAAATAAATAATAAAAAAAAAAAAAAAAATACCCCTGTCCCCCCCTGCTAAGGCGCAACGTCGAACGCAAGCGTTGGTCTGGTGTCATATGTAAACAACAATTGCACCATGCATGTGAGGTATCACCACGAAGGTCAGATCGAGGGTACTAATTTTAGCAGTAGACCTCCTCCGTAAATCTAAAGTGGTCACCTGTAAAGGCATTTAAAGGCTTTTAAAATGTACGTAGTTTGTCGCCGCTGCACGTTTCTGCGCAATTTTAAAGCATGTCATGTTTGGTATCCATGTACTCGGCCTAAGATCATATTTTTTATTTCATCAAACATTTGGGCAATATAGTGATTTTTAGTGCATTAAAATAAAAAAGTGTGTTTTTTCCCCAAAAAATGCGTTTGAAAAATCGCTGCGCAAATACCGTGTGAAAAAAAAAATGAAACACCCACCATTTTAATCGGTAGGGCTTTTGCTTTAAAAAAACACTTCATGTTTGGGGGTTCAAAGTAATTTTCTTGCAAAAAAAAATATTTTTTCATGTAAACAAAAAGTGTCAGAAAGGGCTTTTTCTTCAAGTGGTTAGAAGAGTGGGTGATGTGTGACATAAGCTTCTAAATGTTGTGCATAAAATGCCAGAACAGTTCAAAACCTCCCCAAATGACCCCATTTTAGAAAGTAGACACCCCAAGCTATTTGCTGAGAGGCATGTCGAGTCCATGGAATATTTTATATTTTGACAAAAGTTGTGGAAAAAATACATTATTATTTTTTTTTTTTGCACAAAGTTGTCATTAAATGATATATTGCTCAAACATGCCATGGTTATATGTGAAATTACACCCCAAAATACATTCTGTTGCTTCTCCTGAGTACGGGGATACCACAAGTGTGAGACCTTTTGGGAGCCTAACCGCGTACGGTACCCCAAAATCCAAGCACCACCTTCAGGATTTCTAAGGGTGTAAATTTTTGATTTCATTCCTCACTGCCTATCACAGTTTCGGAGGCCATGGAATGCCCAGATAGCACAAAATCCCCCCCAAGTGACCCCATTTTGGAAAGGAGACACCCCAAGCTATTTGCCGAGAGGTATGGTTAGTATTTTGCAGACCTTCATTTTTGTCACAAAGTTTTGAAAATTGAAAAAAAGAAAAAAAATATACATTATTTTTTTTTCTTCATTTTCAAAAACAAATGAGAGCTGCAAAATACTCACCATGCCTCTCGGCAAATAGCTTGGGGTGTCTACTTTCCAAAATGGGGTCATTTTGGGGGGTTTTGTGCTATTTTGGCATTTTATGGCCTTCAAAACTGTGATAGGTAGTGAGGTGTGAAATCAAAAATTTACACCCTTAGAAATCCTGAAGGCGGTTCTTGGTTTTCGGGGCCCCGTACGCGACTAGGCTCCCAAAAAGTCCCACACATGTGGTATCCCTGTACTCAGGAGAAGCAGCAGAATTTATTTTGGGGTGTCATTTCACATATGCCCATGGCATGTGTGAGCAATATATCATTTAGTGACAACTTTGTGAAAAAAAAATAAAAGTTTGTAATTTTCCCGCAACTTGTGGCAAAATATAAAATATTCCATGGACTCAACATGCCTCTCAGCAAATAGCTTGGGGTGTCTACTTTCTAAAATGGGGTCATTTGTGGGGGTTTTGTGCCATCTTGGCATTTTATGGCCTTCAAAACTGTAATAGGTAGTGAGGCGTGAAATGAAAAATTTACGCCCTTAGAAAGCCTGAAGGCGGTGCTTGGTTTTCGGGGCCCCGTACGCGGCTAGGCTCCCAAAAAATCCCACACATGTGGTATCCCCGTACTCAGGAGAAGAAGCAGAATTTATTTTGGGGTGTAATTTCACATATGCCCATAGCATGTGTGAGCAATATATCATTTAGTGACAATTTTGTGAAAAATTTATAAAGTTTATAATTTTCCCGCAACTTGTGGCAAAATATAAAATATTCCATGGACTCAACATGCCTCTCAGCAAATAGCTTGGGGTGTCTACTTTCTAAAATGGGGTCATTTGTGGGGGTTTTGTGCCATCTTGGCATTTTATGGCCTTCAAAACTGTGATAGGTAGTGAGGAGTAAAATGACATATGTATGCCCTTAGAAATCCTGAAGGCGGTGCTTGGCTTTCGGGGCCCCGTACGCGGCTAGGCTTCCAAAAAGTCGACCACATGTGGTATCCCCGTACTCAGGAGAAGCAGCAGAATGTATTTTGGGGTAAAATTCCACATATAACCATGGCATGTGTGAGCAATATATCATTTAGTGACAACTTTGTGTAAAAAAAAAAAAAAAAAATTTTTTTTTTGTCATTATTCAATCGCTTGCGGCAAAAAAATAAAATATTCAATGGGCTCAACATGCCTCTTATCAATTTCCTTAGGGTGTCTACTTTCCAAAATGGGGTCATTTGGGGGGGTTTTGTACTGCCCTGCCATTTTAGCACCTCAAGAAATGAGATGGGCAGTCATAAACTAAAAGCTGCGTAAATTCCAGAAAATGTACCTTAGATTGTAGATGTGACAACTTTTGCGCAAACCAATAAATATACAGTTATTGACTTTTTTTTTACCAAAGACATGTGGCTGAATACATTTTGGCCTAAATGTATGACTAAAATTGAGTTTATTGGATTTTTCTAATAACAAAAAGTAGAAAATATCATTTTTTTTCAAAATTTGCGGTCTTTTTACGTTTATATCGCAAAAAATTAAAATCGCAGAGTCAGTCAAATACCTTTAAAAGAAAGCTCTATTTGTGGGAAGAAAAGGACGCAAATTTTGTTTGGGTACAACATTGCATGACCGCGCAATTACCAGTTAAAGCAGCGCAGTGCCAAAGTGTAAAAACACCTCCGGTCATTTACCAGCAAAATGGTCCGGTCTGAAAGTGGTTAATGTAGTATTGTATACATTGTTGCAATATCTATCCCCTCTTCATTACGGGTGTGAGTCGGAGAGCGTGGTGCTGCTGGGCTCTGGGAACGGGACCCAAGAAAACCAACAGTTTCCTCATGGTAAGTGCTTTATATGAAAAGTCTAAGGGCTCTTGCACACCGCAGCTCAAAAAATAAATAAAAAAGGAGCTTTTATTTCAGATTGAAGAAGCTTTTACTTTGTTTAGATATTTTGCATGTTTTTATTGAGGTTCTTTAAGTTTTCTTGAGCATAAGCATTTTTTTCACCAACCCTCCCCTTTTTTTCTGTTGTGTTTTCAAGCTTTTTCATGCACTTTTTTACTTGTTTTTGGGGATTTAGGTGTCTCTTCTGCTCAAACTCCTCTCAAAACACAAGTTTTGTGGGGTTTTCCTGCCTGTAAGCTACTGAAAAAGCCATAGTGTGCATGGACACATTGGCTAACATGGAGGGGAGTTTCCAGGCATAAAAAGAGCAGCAGCTTTGAGATACAGTGTGCATGAGCCCTAATGATCCATAACAATCAATAATGGACCATTCCTATTGCTGGGTTCAATAATACTGATGAAAGATGTAATGTTTTCTTTTCGCATGTCATGGGATACAGAGCCATAGTTACTATGTGGGTTATAGGCCACGTTCAGGTGATTGCTACTGGCACGCCCTAAGATCTAAAGTCCACTCCCTATATAACCCCTCCCACTACTGGGAGTACCTCAGTTTTTTCGCCAGTGTCTACGTTTTTGGTCACGAGTAAAGATGTGCTGCGCTGAGCTCCACTGGTGTAATCCTTGCTGGGGCAAGCCATGCAACCGGATCCATTCAAAGTGTCTTTGTGGCCGAAATTGAATGGTACCTGGGTCTGGTGTTCAAAGAAACAAGGTTTTGCCTGTAAACGCTTCTCCTTTTAAGAGCTGGACCCCGGGATCCAGTACTTTTGTTAAGGCCATAATGTTTTACTGGCGGTAGTGCTATTACAGGTCCAGGATTGTGGGTTTCCCCGAGGATCCCCAGCACCTGAAGGTTTGTTTACAGAACCCACCGTGTAGGGTGAAGATTGGGTCTGTTGGTTTTACCACAGAAAGCCCAGCGGCGGGCAAGCTAAGTAGAGTTTTCTAAGAATGTTCTTAGAATTTTCTTATGTCTCCTTTAATTTAGTGAATGTTGTCATGCCTATGTGTCACCACTGGGAGCTGTATAGAGCATATACCTTCTCATGCTTCCTCAGAGAGCTCACATTGTGTCCGGAACAACAGCTTCCTTTTCTCCAGCCAACAGCAGACCGCCGGTAAGTCTGGGGGGGGGTTCTTCCCTACCAGATGCCCCCCACCTGTGCTAGTTTCTCCCCGTCCTCATGAGGAAGAAACGCCCCAAAAAAAAGGCACGTCGCCCTACTCGGCGGCTTCTAGGATCCCTTCTTTGCCATTTTTCCACCTCACTGTAGGATCCCATAGGATCATGCTCGTGTGGGAAAGCTCTTTTTTGAGAGGAGGGGGCGTGGCTTAGCGCAGCATTGGCGTCCTCCAACATCCAGCGAGGGAAAGTGTATTTTTAGAAGCATCATTGTTACTGTTGCTAGCTGCGGAGGAACATGAAATGAGGGGCATGAAAAGGGTTTGGTGACACTTTTGACACATTTACTATTTGCATCAGGCTGAGCATTAATAGCAGCGTCAGGGCTGGACTATTGCTCAAGCAGTGGATGCGTTCCTTCTGGTAGTACCTCTACTTTGTGCATTGGGCTATGGTTGGAGGGGGGGGGGGGTAAAAGCACCTAAAAAAAAAGACTCTAGAATGTCTTCTACAGCCACAAGGAAGCCTAGAACCATCTCTAAGAAAATGTCATCCTCCCCTGATAGTTTTTTGCCTGGTTAGTGAGCCATCAGGGACTTCGGGTATTGCAGCTGCTTTTAGCACTGCAGCTCCTGTATATATTTCTGAAGAGTTTTTTTCCTCAACCATTTTAGGCTTAGAACAAAAATTGATGCCTTAATTGCATCCCAGAGTGGGTCTAAATGTAACAGTTCCCCGTCCATTACCCAGGACCCTCAAACTGAGGAACAGGGGGCGAGAGATGACACTTCTGTCTCAGGGGACCAGAAAGAAGCTGATGACGACTCTTCTGAAGAGTCTTAATGCGGATGGATCAGGTTCACAGAAAAGGTTGTTAGTACAATCTCTCACTGAATTGGTCTGCTTCACGTTTTTACTGCCAGTAGCGGAGTCAGTCGACTTCTTGTTTGGGTTCGCTAAAACCCCCCCAGCCTATTCATGCTTTTCCTATCCATTCATTACTGAAAAAGCTTATGTATTCTGGTGAGTTCCTCCAAAAAAGTTTTCAACACTTGATGGAGGAAGAGTTTAATTAAAAAATTCCAGCAATTGACATTGCTATATCCTCTGTGAACAAGAGCTTGACTTGTCCTGTAGACGATGCTCAAATGCTGAAGCATCCAACAGATAAAAAGTTGAAATTCTTATTTAAAACGATATTTCGCTGGCAGGTTCAGTGGTTCAGCCTGTGCTGGCAGCTATCGGGGTATGTCAGTCCATGAAAGACCAGTTTAACCACTTGCCGACCGCCGCACGACGATATACGTTGACAGAATGGCACGGGCAGGCATATGGGCGTATATATACGTCCCTGCCTTCCCGCGGGTGGGGGGCCCGATCGGGCCCCCCCGGTGCCTGCGGCGGTCGGTATTCGTTCGGGAGCGATCCGGGATGAGGGAGCGGCCATTCATTCATGGCCACCCCCTCGCGATCGCTCCCGACGAATGGAAATGCTCCGTGACATCACTTCCTCTCCTGTAATGTAAACACAGGCAGAGGAAGTGATGTAATCTCTCCTCCGTGTCGGTATTTTTCGTTCCGGCACCGAGGAGAGAGGATCGGTGAGTTGCACTAACACGACACTACACAGTAGAACATGCCAGGCACACTCACACCCCCCCAATTACCCCTGCCCCCCAGTCACAGTGACACCAATTGCATTTTTTTTTTTGCATTGGTGTCATTTGTGACTGTAATAACTGTTAGGGCAGTTAGGGTTAGCCCCCTTTAGTTCTAATGTACCCCCCTAACCCCCCCAATAAAGGTTTAACCCCATGATCACCCCCCCCCCCCCGTCGCCAGTGTCACTAAGGCTGGGTTCACATTGCAGCGGTTTATGAGAACAGTTGTGATTCGCACCGCACTGCAGTGCAAATCACATCCGATCTTTGTGCGATTCAAGTTCAGCCATACAGATAGTATGGCTGAATTCGCGCCGCAAATTCGCACGGGACCCTTTTTTTGGTCCGCAGCAGAATTGGATCGCATGGGTGTTCACACCATGCGATCCGAGTTTGCAGATCGCACTGCGATATGCGAACTGATCTGGGGGTGTCATTAACATTTCACTGACACTCCCAGCAGTTCGCATAGGGCAGTGTGAACTGCCGCCGGGAGGCATGCGATGCGGGAACCCGCCGCGGATTTGTGGCGTTCCCGCATCGCTCCAGTGTGAACCCAGCCTAATAAGCGAACGTTTTTCTGATCGCTGTATTAGTGTCACAGGTGACGCTAGTTAGGCAGGTAGGTATTTAGGTTCGCCGCAGCTTTTTATAGTGCCAGGGACCCCCATATACTACCGTATAAAGCCCCCTGATTGGCCCCTAGTTAACCCTTTCACCAGTGATCACCATCACAGGACTGATTGCCCCCTAGTTAACCCTTTCACCAGTGATCACCATATAAGTGTTACAGGTGACGCTGGTTGGTTAGTTATTTTTTTATAGTTTCAGGGCACCCGCCATTTATTACCTAGTCTCACTAGTGTACCCCTAAATTTAGGGGTGTCTACTTTCCAAAATGGGGTCATTTGGGGGGGGGGGGGGGGGGTTGTGCCATCTTGGCATTTTATGGCCTTCAAATCTGTAACGCCCTTAGAAAGCCTGAAGGCGGTGCTTGGTTTTCGGGGCCCCATACGCGGCTAGGCTCCCAAAAAGTCCCACATATGTGGTATCCCCGTACTCAGGAGAAGCAGCAGAATTTATTTTGGGGTGTCATTTCACATATGCCCATGGCATGCGTGAGCAATATATCATTTAGTGACAACTTTGTGAAAAAAAAAAAAAAGTTTGTAATTTTCCCGCAACTTGTGGCAAAATATAAAATATTCCATGGACTCAACATGCCTCTCAGCAAATAGCTTGGGGTGTCTACTTTCTAAAATGGGGTCATTTGTGCGTGTTTTGTGCCATCTTGGCATTTTATGGCCTTCAAAACTGTGATAGGTAGTGAGAAGTGAAATCAAAAATTTACGCCCATAGCATGTGTGAGCAATATATAATTTAGTGACAACTTTGTGTAAAAAAATATATATATATATTTTTTTTTGTCATTATTCAATCGCTTGAGGCAAAAAAATAAAATATTCAATGGGCTCAACATGCCTCTTATCAATTTTCTTAGGGGATCTACTTTCCAAAATGGGGTCATTTGGGGGGGTTTTGTACTGCCCTGCCATTTTAGCACCTCAAGAAATGAGATAGGCAGTCATAAACTAAAAGCTGCGTAAATTCCAGAAAACGTACCTTAGTTTGTAGATGTGACAACTTTTGCGCAAACCAATAAATATACAGTTATTGACTTTTTTTTTACCAAAGACATGTGGCTGAATACGTTTTGGCCTAAATGTATGACTAAAATTGAGTTTATTGGATTTTTCTAATAACAAAAAGTAGAAAATATCATTTTTTTTCAAAATTTGCGGTCTTTTTACGTTTATATCGCAAAAAATAAAAATCGCAGAGTCAGTCAAATACCTTTAAAAGAAAGCTCTATTTGTGGGAAAAAAAGGACGCAAATTTTGTTTGGGTACAACATTGCATTACCGCGCAATTACCAGTTAAAGCAGCGCAGTGCCAAATTGTAAAAAGACCTCTGGTCATTGACCAGCAAAATGGTCCGGTCTGAAAGTGGTTAAAGAAGTGCTCAAGATTTTTCCCTGATAAACAGGCCCAAGATTGGGCCGGGATATCAGAGGTGTTATGTTTTACAGTAGACGCTATGAAAGATTCTATTCTCCAAGCCTCATGGCTTATGCTCGGGCTGGTACATGTGCATAGAATTCTATGGTTGAAGTATTGGTCAGCTGAAGCGCCATGCAAAAAAGCTCTTGGCTAGTTTTCCATTTCACGGTGGATGCTTGTTTGGAGGTGATCTGGATAAATATATCCAAATAATTTAATGGGAAAAGTTCCCTTTTATACCAGATAAGAAGTTTAAAGGTTTTTCTTTTAAACAAGCTTCTTCTCCAGTGCCGGGAGCAGCTGCCTCCAAGCAGTCACGATGGCCTCCACCATCAAGTTCAAGAGGTAAACCTCGGGTTCAACCCCAGGGACAAGAGGCCCCGAGGGAGAAAGCCTGCTAAACAAAATACTAACTAAAACCTCCTTATGAAGGGGCGCCCTGGCTCGCTCGAGTGGGGGGAAGACTTCTGCAATTCTCAAGGATCCAGCAGGAGCTGGGTGGCTTCCTCAATATCTCTAGGTTACAGACTAGAGAGTTCCCATCTTCTGGTTTTCTCAGATCAAACCTTCCCAGAGATCCAGGAAAGAATAAGTCTCTCTCTTTATGGCTTTGGATCATCTCTTGTCTCAAAAAGTGATATCAGGGGTCCCCATGGAAGAGCGAGGGTAAGAGTTTTATTCAAACCTTTTCACAATACCAAAACGGGAATGTCGGACATATTTTAGATTTTAAAGATTTAAATAGTTTTTTGAATATCCGCCCTTTTTGAATGGAGTCGATCCGATCAATGGTCTCCTTTCTACAAGGTGGAGAACTGCTAACATCAATCGACTTCAAGGATGCTTATCTACATGTACCTACTTTACCCGCGTACCAGAAATATCTATGCTTCGAGATAGAAAATCTTCATTTTCAGTTTGTTGCTCTCCCTTTTGGTCTAGCTACTGCACCTCGAGTGTTTGCAATGCAAAGGTTCTGACCCCCCCCCCCCCCCCTCCTTCCCCCTTTAGCCAGATTAAGGGCTCAGGGGATAACAATTCTGGCTTATTTAGACAATCTACTCTTGATCAGTCGATAGCCCGCCTAAACAAGCGTTTGGTCACCACAGTCAAGCTACCTGGATTATCTAGGTTGAAATCTCAACACAGAGAAAACTTCCTTAAAACAATCAAGGCGATTGCAGTACTTGGGTCTGATCATAGATACAGCTTAGAAGAGGGTGTTCTTACCCCAGGCAAAGATCAGTTCCATAAGGGAACTGATTCAGGTGGTCAAAGCAAAGAAGAATCCTCCTATTCGACTTTGCATGAGATTGTTGGGAAAGATGATAGCTTAATTCAAGGCCGTTCATTATGTGCAGTTTCATTCGAGACTGCCGTAAAACAGTATCCTGTCAACTCGGAACACAAAGATCCAAGCTCTAGATTCCCAATGCGTTTATCCCCCAAAGTGCATCAAAGCCTAAGTTGGTGGTTGATATCAAAGAATCTTCAGAAAGGAAAGTCCTTCCTACCAGTTAACTGGAAGGTGGTGACAACAGATGTCAGCCTTCTGGGCTGGGGAGCAGTCCTGGAAGAAGCTTCTGTCCAAGGAAAATGGTCCAAAACAGAAATTACCTTTCCCATCAATATTCTAGAGATTCCGGCAGCGCGCATGGCCCTGGAGGCATGGACGCTTAGATTACGTAATTGTGCGGTCAGGATCCAATCCGACAATGCCACAACAGTGGCCTATATCAATCTCCAAGGGGGCACGAGGAGTCGTGCTGCTCAGAGAGAGGTGAATCATATCCTATCATGGGCAGAAGACATTCCTTGCCTATCGGCAGTCTTCATTCTGGGAATAGAGATTTGGCAGGCGGACTACTTGAGTCGCCAACAGTTCCCAGGAGAATGGTCTCTTCACCCCGACATCTTTCTGTCAATATGTCAAAGATGGGGAATTCCGGATGTGCATCTGTTTGCGTCCAGGTTCAACAAAAAGATCGACAACTTTGTGTCAAGGACAAAGGATCCGCTGGAATGCGGAACAGATGCCTTAATTTTTCCGTGGGATCGGTTTTCACTGATCTATGCTTTTCCTCCTGTTCTTCTGCGCCTTCTTCGCAGGAAAGGATGGAGGTGATTCTCGTGGCCCAGGAGATCTTGGTATGCAGAGATCGTAAGGATGGTGGTAGGGGACCCATGGACCCTACCACCACGGCCAGACCATCTCTCACAAGGTCCGGTATTCCATCCTACCTTACAAATGCTAAATTTAAGGGTTTGGCTATTGAGGCCCTCATTCTGAAAGGCCGTGGGCTGTCAGGTTCAGTAGTTTCTACTTTGGTTAATGCTAGGAAGCCAGCCTCCAGAGTCATATATTATAGAGTCTGGAAGGCGTATGTCTCCTGGGTTGAATCCAGGGGTTGGCACCCCAGGAAATATGTCATAGGTAGGATCCTTGATTTTCTACAGATGGGATTAGAAATGAAGCTGGCCTTGAGTACTATGAAAGGCCAGGGGTCGGCCTTATCAGTGTTTGTTTGTTCCCCCCCCCCCCCCCAACAACCACTTGCTTCACACTCTCTGGTTCGTAGCTGTATTCAGGAGGTAACGCAGAATAATCCTCTGGTTAGGTCACCCCTGAACCCTTGGGACTTGAATTTGCTCCTGTCGGCATTACAGAAACAGCCTTTTGAGCCGATACAAGATATTCCCTATTGACAAGGAAATTAGTTTTTCTGGTTGACATTTCTTCTGCAAGAAGAGTATGAGAGTTGGCTGCTCTTTCTTGTAAAGAGCCATATTTGATTATGCATGAGGTTGTATTGCATCCTCATCCTAATTTCCTATCGAAGGTAGTGTCAGGTTTTCATTTAAACCAGGATATTGTGCTGCCTTCATTTTTTTTTCCAGAACCTCTTTCTGCGGAGGAAAGGTCACTACATTCTCTTGATGTGGTCAGAGCAGTCAAGGACTATTTGAAGATGACCGCTCAGTTTCATAAAACAGATGTTTTGTTTGTGTTGTCAGAAGGTCCTGAGAGAGGACAGGCAGCATTGGGGTCTACTATTTCTTTTTTTTTTTTTTTTTTTTGCTACATCAGCGAATTTATCTGCGAGGCTCCAATCAACTTAGCGTTCATTTAGTATTCCTCGTCTTCACATCATTGTAGCCCGTCTTTTTTAACATTAGCATTACCAACAATAATCTTTATTCAATCATATATAAAAAAAAAGTAGAGCCCAACTATTCCATACTATCCCTGATAGTTGGACCAAACAACTATCTCGCTTCATCTTTACATTGTTTGTTTTACCTCCCCGCCCCACGCCCCCCCCCTCTTTTAATACCTATGCGGGTAAAAAGAAAAAAGCCCAAAGAAAAAAAAAAAACAACAATCAGACCGCCTCCCATTATCCCTCTTTATTCTGATCTGCTCAGCGTAGCTCCAAGTTTTTTTAAACTTTTTCCACTTCTGCCAGTTATCTATCGAAAGGTCTTTATCGTCATATCTATCCCTACGTCTGACCATTTGGTAAGTTTCTTCTACAGCGTCAATCCATTCCCAGATTGGTGGACTTTCCTCTTTTTGCCAGTTCTTAGGAATCAATCTTTTTGCTGCATTTAAAAGATGCGGGACTAATGACTCTTGATACTTTTTTATTTCTCCTTTGGTGCCATGGAATAAAACAATCCACGGATCCTCCGGAATTATAATATTAGTAATTTCTTTTACATAATATAAGATCTTTTTCCAATAGGTATTAATTTTTGGACAACTCCACCACAAATGAGTCATCGTCCCTGCCACTTTACACCCTCGCCAGCAATCCCCTGACCTGCTCGGCTGGAATTTATGGATTTTATCTGGTGTAGCGTACCATCTTGAAATACATTTATAATTCATTTCTGCAGTAAAGCTATCCGCTGCCGATCTGTGAGTAAGTTTAAAAATTTTTCCCTGTGTGCCTTTATCACATTGTGAACCTAGTTCCCTTTCCCATTTTTGTATATAAGGCGGGCTCTCCAGTCCTTTCCCCTCGGTCAGGAGCCCATACAGCCTAGAGATAATCCTCTTTGGGTTGTCAGTTAAACACAGCCTCTACAAAAGAGAAAGCTCGCTTTCCGTTTTCAGTGGCTGCGGTAGGCTCCCCACAAAGTGGGCCAGCTGGAGATATCTCCACTCATCTATTTTTCCTATTTCTCCTTTATATTTTAACTCATGCAGTGACCTCATCCTCCCGTTTTTTATAATATCTTTTACCCGTACCTTCCCCTTTTTTAACCAACTCCCACTATTAATTTTTAACCCCGGAGGAAAATATTCGTTCTCTGTTGACTCAATAAGTGGCGAGTTATACTGACCATTTAATTTCTTGTATACCCCATTCCAAACCTTGAGTGCATTTAGTGTTAAAACATTTGTATTCACATCTAGTGTCCTATACTTTGGTGGATTCCACACTATCTTATTCAACTGTGCCCCACTAAAAGTGTTCTCTATATCTATCCATCTTTTCTCCTTATTATTTTCCCTAACCCAATCCACTACTCTTGACAGCACGATTGCTTTATAGTATTTCTGGATGTCTGGTACCGCTAATCCCCCTTTTTCTTTACTTCGTTTTAATGTAGTGAAGGGTACTCTCGGTTTCTTATTATTCCAGATGAACCCCATTAGTAAGGATTTCATCTTAGAAAAATAGTACTTTGGGACTGCTAAGGGGATCATCTGTAATTTATATAATATTTTTGGCACAATATACATCTTCAATGCGCTGATACGTCCTATCCAGGTTAATGGTCTATTAGCTAGTCTTGTACTTTTTCTTGACTTCATCTAATAAGGGAACATAGTTTAATTTATACATTTTCTCTATGGAGGTCGCTAATTTTATTCCAAGATAGTTCAGTTCCTTCCGCCAGGGAAACTCGAACTTTTTTTGAAGCTTCTCTTTATCCAATTTACCAATATTTAAATTCAAAATTTCTGATTTTGCTTGATTAATTTTACAATTCGAAAGTTGGCCATATTGTACTAATACTTCCATTAATTTGGACATGGAGACCCCGGGGTTGCTAATGTAAAATAAAATATCATCAGCGAAAGCAGCCAATTTATGTTTTTCCTTTCCTATTTTGATTCCTCTAATCTGTGGGTCATTGCGGATCGTGGCAAGCAGTGGTTCCAGGGACAACACAAACAAAATGGGTGATAGAGGGCATCCCTGCCTCGTTCCGTTTTTCAACTCGAAAGGTAAGGACAACACACCATTAACCCTGACCCTAGCGGTCGGGTGGCTATATAATGTCCTGATCCTCTTAACCATTTTGGGGCCTACTCCCATCATTCCCAACGTCTGAAGCATAAAGCCCCAGCCTACCCTGTCGAAAGCCTTCTGGGCATCGATCGACAAGAGTAGGCTGGGGCCCCGCCCCCCATTTACCTGGGACAGAAGGAGCACCGTTCTCACCCCATTATCCTTTCCTTCCCGCCCTGGTATAAAACCCACCTGGTCTGGGTGTATCAATGTGCCCATCAAGGCCTTCATTCTTCCTGCCAACACCTTAGCAAAAAGCTTTGTATCGGCATTGAGCAATGATATAGGCCTATAGTTAGGGTACCTCGTCTCATCCTTCCCCTCCTTCCGGATTATAGTTATAGAGGCAGAAACAGCGTCTTTACTCATCTCATAATCCATACCCAGTCCATTCATATAACTACATAAGTACGGAATTAATATTTTCTTATATTTTTTATAATATACTGTAAACCCATCCGGGCCTGGGCTTTTCCCCGTAGCTGATTCCATGAGTGCCCTATTTAATTCCTCCTCTGTTATGGGTCTGTCCAAATTTTCCTTATCTAATTCCGTAATTTTTGTTAGCTGGGCCTTTTCCAGGAACTCTGCTCATTGTGCTTCCTTATCCTCCCCCACTAGTCCCTCCAACTGCTCTACTGAGTATACTTTCTCATAATAGTTTTTGAATGTTTCCGCTATCTGTTGATCTAAAAACCATTTGTCTCTTTCCTGATTGAATCTTTTCTATAAAATTCCTAGATTTTTCCTTTTGTAGCTTTCTTGCTAGGTATTTGGTGGGTTTATTCCCCCCATAATACCTTTCCCTGGTTCTCTGACAGGGTTTTTTGAGTTTCTTGTTCCATTAAAGTTTTCCATTCATCCCGTTTGAATATTAATTTTTGGAGGATCATTTTATCTTGATTCCCATTTTGTTTATGTTGTTTTTCTATTATATGGATTTCCTCCATTATGGTTTCTATTTTTACTAATCTCTCTTTTTTCTTCCTAGCTCCCTGAGATATCAGGATCCCCCTGATATAAACTTTGTGGGCCTCCCATAAATTTTGCCTCGATATATCCTCCGTATTATTTATAGCAAAGTATTGTTCTAATTCTTTCTCAATCTCTTTTCCTACCTCCTCATCTTGAAGTAAACCCTCATTCAGACGCCATGAGAAAGGTATCCTTTACTCTCCCCTTACTACCATCTTCATTCCCACCGGGGCATGGTCAGAAATAGTAGTTATCTCAATTCTGGTCTCTACAATCCTTTCTAAAATTCTATGTTCAACATATATATAATCGATCCGGGAGTACGTCCCATGCACAGGGGAGTAAAACGTATAATCTTTTTCGTTTTGGTGTTGTACACGCCATGCATCCACTAACTGGGATGCATGTAGTTTTTGTTTAGTTCTTTTAAGTTGAATCCTACTAGTCCCCTGTACACAGGACGTACCATCCAATCCCGGTTCCATACAGAAATTTAGATCTCCCATCAGAATTACCGGGCCTTTCTTAAAATCCTTCAGCTTGCTAAGAAAATCGACCAAATATTTTGCAGAGTCACGATTAGGAGCGTATAAATTAGCTAAGGTACACTCCATTTCTCCCAGTTTACCTTTTAATACTAAGTACCTTCCCTCCGGATCAACTAGTCTGTCCTCCAGCTTGAACTGCACCTTCCCTGCAAACCCTATAGCCACTCCCCTACTCTTATTTGTTATAGCATCGCCATAGTACCATACTGGGAAGTCTTTGGAATATAATTTAGTGTTTGCTTCGTGAGAAAAGTGGGTTTCCTGTAAACTGATCACATCTACTTCATAATATTTGAGCTCTTTTAGAATCTTGTACCTCTTACTTGGGGTGTTCAGCCCTTTGACGTTATACGTCATAAAATTTATAACCGACATCTAATATCCCCTTTTTGGTCCTGTCGCTTCCCCTTTCTCCTTCTAAACCTCAATTCCCCCTCTTCCCCCACATAGGCTTCTCCCCTCTCTCCCCCCCTCCCCCCATCCCCGGCCCACAATCGGCCTTTAACTCGCTGATGGTTCTATAGTACTTAACCATCATTGAGTCTCCTCTCCAGGGTAAACCCGCACATGTGCCCCGTCCCCCCTCCCGGCCCCCAACATATGGGGGGACCGGGAGGGGGGACAGAAGCCCCCTGACTCCCCCCCCTCTCCAACCCATCCCCCCCCCCATTACCCCATCTCCTCCCCCCCATTACCCCATCCCCTCCCCGTCTCCCCATCTCGGAAGATCTGGAACCCGCAAATCCAATTTTTTACAGAAATCCTCTAGTTCCTCTGGGAATCTCAATCTCGCTGATACACCGTCCCCAGAACCAATTAGGCATGCGGGGAAACCCCAGTTATATTTAATATTTTTCTTCTTCATTTCTTCCAACAATGGTTTTAATAATCTTCTCCTGGTCAACGTCTCGGGGGCCAAATCCGTGAATATTTGTAGCTCTGTGTCCATATATAGGGGAGCCGCCCCTCTCCTCAACTTCACCCCAATATCTTCTTTATCCTTATAAAACCTAAATCTCACGATAATATCCCGGGGTCTACTCGCACCGTTATTTCTCCATTGACCGATCCGATGTACTCTCTCAATTGCTGGAAATTCCTCCTTTTCTTTCTCCAAAAATGGGCCAAATATTATTTTAATGATTTTGTTTAACCAGTTGCCGACCGCCGCACGCCGATGTACGTCGGTACAATGGCATGGGCAGGCATAAGGACATACATGTACGTCCCTTGCCTCCCGCGGGTCGGGGGCCCGATCGGGCCCCCGCCCGGTGCCTGCGGCGGTCGGTATTCGTACGGGAGCGATCCCGGACGAGGGGACGGCCATTCATTCATGGCCACCCCCTCGCGATCGCTCCCGACGAATAGAAATCCCCGGTGACATCACTTCCTCTCCTGTAATGTAAACACAGGAGAGGAAGTGATGTATTCTCTCCTCCGTGTCGGTATTTTTCGTTCCGACACGCAGGAGAGCGGATCAGTAAGTTGCACCAACACTCACACACACAGTAGAACATGCCAGGCACACTCACACCCCCCCTTTACCCCCCGATCACCCCCCCAATTACCCCTGCCCCCCAGTCACAGTGACACCAATGTCATTTTTTTTTTTTTTTTTTTTTGCATTGGTGTCATTTGTGACTGTAATAACTGTTAGGGCAGTTAGAGTTAGCCCCCTTTAGTTCTAATGTACCCCCCTAACCCCCCCATTAAAGGTTTAACCCCGTGATCACCCCCGTCGCCAGTGTCACTAAGGCTGGGTTCACATTGCAGCGGTTTATGAGAACGAATGTGATTCGCACCGCACTGCAGTGCAAATCACATCCGATCTCTGTGCGATTCGAGTTCAGCCATTCGCCGCACCCGCCGCAAATTCGCACGGGACCCTTTTTTTGGCCCGCAGCAGAATCGGATCGCATGGGTGTTCACACCATGCGATCCGAGTTTGCAGATCGCACTGCGATATGCGAACTGATCTGGGGGTGTCAGTAACATTTCACTGACACTCCCAGCAGTTCGCATAGGGCAGTGTGAACTGCCGCCGGGAGGCATGCGATGCGGGAACCCGCCGCGGATTCGCGGCGTTTCCGCATCGCTCCAGTGTGAACCCAGCCTAATAAGCGATCATTTTTCTGATCGCCGTATTAGTGTCACAGGTGACGCTAGTTAGGCAGGTAGGTATTTAGGTTCGCCGCAGCTTTTTATAGCGCCAGGGACCCCCATATACTACCGCATAAAGCCCCCTGATTGCCCCCTAGTTAACCCTTTCACCAGTGATCACCATATAACTGTTACAGGTGACGCTGGTTGGTTAGTTATTTTTTTATAGTTTCAGGGCACCCGCCATTTATTACCTAATAAAGGTTTAACCCCCTGATCACCCGGCGGGTGTCATTTGTGACTAATAACTGTTAGGGCAGTTAGGGTTAGCCCCCTTTAGTTCTAAGGTACCCCCCTAACCCCCCCAATAAAGGTTTAACCCCGTGATCACCCCCCGTCGCCAGTGTCACTAAGGCTGGGTTCACATTGCAGCGGTTTATGAGAACGGATGTGATTCGCACCGCACTGCAGTGCAAATCACATCCGATCTCTGTGCGATTCGAGTTCAGCCATTCGCCGCACCCGCCGCAAATTCGCACGGGACCCTTTTTTTGGCCCGCAGCAGAATCGGATCGCATGGGTGTTCACACCATGCGATCCGAGTTTGCAGATCGCACTGCGATATGCGAACTGATCTGGGGGTGTCAGTAACATTTCACTGACACTCCCAGCAGTTCGCATAGGGCAGTGTGAACTGCCGCCGGGAGGCATGCGATGCGGGAACCCGCCGCGCATTCGTGGCGTTCCCGCATCGCTCCAGTGTGAACCCAGCCTAATAAGCGATCGTTTTTCTGATCGCCGTATTAGTGTCACAGGTGACGCTAGTTAGGCAGGTAGGTATTTAGGTTCGCTGCAGCTTTTTATAGCGCCAGGGACCCCCATATACTACCGCATAAAGCCCCCTAATTGCCCCCTAGTTAACCCTTTCACCAGTGATCACCATATAACTGTTACAGGTGACGCTGGTTGGTTAGTTATTTTTTTATAGTTTCAGGGCACCCGCCATTTATTACCTAGTCTCACTAGTGTACCCCTAAATTTAGGGGTGTCTACTTTCCAAAATGGGGTCATTTGGGGGGGGTTTGTGCCATCTTGGCATTTTATGGCCTTCAAAACTGTAACGCCCTTAGAAAGCCTGAAGGCGGTGCTTGGTTTTCGGGGCCCCGTACGCGGCTAGGCTCCCAAAAAGTCCCACATATGTGGTATCCCCATACTCAGGAGAAGCAGCAGAATTTATTTTGGGGTGTCATTTCACATATGCCCATGGCATGCGTGAGCAATATATCATTTAGTGACAACTTTGTGAAAAAAAAAAAAAAAAAAAAAAGTTTGTAATTTTCCCGCAACTTGTGGCAAAATATAAAATATTCCATGGACTCAACATGCCTCTCAGCAAATAGCTTGGGGTGTCTACTTTCTAAAATGGGGTCATTTGTGGGGGTTTTGTGCCATCTTGGCATTTTATGGCCTTCAAAACTGTAATAGGTAGTGAGGAGTGAAATCAAAAAATTACGCCCTTAGAAAGCCTGAAGGCGGTGCTTGGTTTTCGGGGCCCCGTACGCGGCTAGGCTCCCAAAAAGTCCCACATATGTGGTATCCCCGTACTCAGGAGAAGCAGCAGAATTTATTTTGGGGTGTCATTTCACATATGCCCATGGCATGCATGAGCAATATATCATTTAGTGACAACTTTGTTAAAAAAAAAAAAAAAAGTTTGTAATTTTCCCGCAACTTGTGGCAAAATATAAAATATTCCATGAACTCAACATGCCTCTCAGCAAATAGCTTGGGGTGTCTACTTTCTAAAATGGGGTCATTTGTGGGGGTTTTGTGCCATCTTGGCATTTTATGGCCTTCAAAACTGTAATAGGTAGTGAGAAGTGAACTCAAAAATTTACGCCCTTAGAAAGCCTGAAGGCGGTGCTTGGTTTTCGGGGCCCCGTACGCGGCTAGGCTCCCAAAAAGTCCCACATATGTGGTATCCCCATACTCAGGAGAAGCAGCAGAATTTATTTTGGGGTGTCATTTCACATACGCCCATAGCATGTGTGAGCAATATATCATTTAGTGACAACTTTGTGTAAAAAAAAAAAAATATTTTTTTTTTTGTCATTATTCAATCGCTTGAGGCAAAAAAATAAAATATTCAATGGGCTCAACATGCCTCTTATCAATTTCCTTAGGGGGTCTACTTTCCAAAATGGGGTCATTTGGGGGGGTTTTGTACTGCCCTGCCATTTTAGCACCTCAAGAAATGAGATAGGCAGTCGTAAACTAAAAGCTGCGTAAATTCCAGAAAACGTACCTTAGTTTGTAGATGTGACAACTTTTGCGCAAACCAATAAATATACAATTATTGACTTTTTTTTACCAAAGACATGTGGCTGAATACATTTTGGCCTAAATGTATGACTAAAATTGAGTTTATTGGATTTTTCTAATAACAAAAAGTAGAAAATATCATTTTTTTTCAAAATTTGCGGTCTTTTTACGTTTATATCGCAAAAAATAAAAATCGCAGAGGCAATCAAATACCATCAAAAGAAAGCTCTATTTGTGGGAAGAAAAGGACGCAAATTTTGTTTGGGTACAACATTGCATGACCGCGCAATTACCAGTTAAAGCAGCGCAGTGCCAAAGTGTAAAAAGACCTCTGGTCATTTACCAGCAAAATGGTCCGGTCTGAAAGTGGTTAAGTCTTCCCCTCTAGATTCTGGTACTGATCGAATTTGCATATTTTTCCGTCTATTACGATTTTCTTGGTCTTCTAATCTATATAATAATCCCCTCTGATTTTGCTGGGAAAGTTTAACCATTTCTTTCAACTTTATGACCTCCTGGGCCTGGTTCTCTAATCTTTCCTCCGTGGCCTCTACTCTTGTTAACAGATGACCCAAGTCGACCCGTAGCAGATTAATATCTGCTTTAATAGACTTTTCCATTCGTGAGAGCATTTCCATCAAATCGCCTTTTGTTGGTAATTGGTCCTCCGTTCTTCCTTCCCCTAATTTACTTATTTCTGTATCACTACCATTACCTAATTCTTCTAAGGACTGATCTGGGGTCTCCCCGGATTTATCTTCTCGTCCCTTTCTCCTCACGGTCTTGGGGTGTTGGTGTCTGGTTCCTTCCTGGTCTCTGGGACTCAAGCCTTGTGTCATGAACTGTCTTATTGAACTATCGTTCCCTCTATCCTTTGGGGTTTTCAAGGGGCCTCCCTTTGTTTTACTTGTAGGTTTACTCATTGTAACATCCTTTCCTTTTCTTATTCGCTTCCCCAGTTTCCTCTACTAATGGACGTCTATCCCCTTCTTAGGCCAAGGGGCCGTTTTCCTTACTTCTACTGTTTCCCCCTGAGTTTATTTTATTTTTTTATTTTTTATTAAATTATTAATGGAACACTATCCGGGTTCTTCCAATTTCCCCCTCTGATCTCCTATTACTGGGCCACCGGGTTTGTTTGCATGCAAGACAGTCCACTTGTAGATTCACCTTCTGTTAATACTTTAACTTTTGGGTGTTTAGGCATTTATTCCCTGATACTTAAAATTACTTGTCCAGACAGAGTTATTTTTATGTATTAGCTCATGTAGAGTTATTGGGTATCCAATTCTTTAGAGAGCCCTTAAACTTATAATCAACTCTTTAAGGATACAAATTCCTTTCCTCTGCCCTTTATTCCATGCTTCTACAGGAGGATCCAGGACAGTGGGCTTAATTGCAGACCTTTAAAATTTTATCAGGTTACTAGCACCAACCTTCCACTGGACCTCTTTTAAATTCTCCTGTTTTTCAGAGCGGTTCTCCCTAACTCCCCTATTCCTCCTTCTCCTCAAACCACGTTCCGTTTAATAGGGTTTTATGTGAACCATATGTACTCTCAATCCTCCTAGTAGGGGGTAAGATTGCCACTAAGCGGTTCCGCCATTTGACTTGTGAATGTCGCATAGTATTCTTCCACATACGTATAATCAGGTATTATTCATATTTTCCAAGCAGTTGTACACATAGGGGAAAACGCACAAAAAATAAGCAAGGACCTATACACCTCGTGCTTCTCCTTTAAGGGGGCTGCTCCACACAGTTTCCTTCACAGATTTAAAGATGTCAGAAAACTCTTACCAGTCCTTCCAATTTTAAGCAGTAGTCCCCAACTTTCAACCAGCGGGTCTCTCAGATCCCCTTAGTTTTGCTCATACCTTATAGTTCCGCTCTTCAATCCAGGAGAAGATCTTATCATAACCAGGTCTAGCTTTCCTCTCTTGTTCCTTGGTCTACAAACGAACTTTAACTCAGCATCTATAGCATACAGGCAGATAGAAAGAGGGGGGAGGGGGAGGAAGGGGGGGCATACGAGCCAGCAACCACCTCACCGCTCCGGCGAATAACCGATCATTTTTTTTTTTCTCTCCCGGATCGCAGAGTCAGCCCCTGCGTCTCATCCGATGGTGCTGATAGTGATTTCGCCGTTCGGTCCGTGTCCTGCTCGGAGCCTCTCACGCTCCGATGCCGCCGAACCCTCGTGATCCATCGCTCTCGGGCTTCCGCAAGCACATGCCGTCTCCTCCTCCCTGGTCAGAGGTCACGTCGTCAGCTCGTCATGACGCTCCAACTGATTGGTGGGGGGTCTACTATTTCTAAATGGATTTGTCAAGTGATTGTTCAAGCTTATTGTTTAACCACTTTCAGACCGGACCATTTTGCTGGTCAATGACCAGAGGTCTTTTTACGATTTGGCACTGCGCTGCTTTAACTGGTAATTGCGCGGTCATGCAATGTTGTACCCAAACAAAATTTGCGTCCTTTTTTTTCCCCACAAATAGAGCTTTGTTTTAAAGGTATTTGACTGACTCTGCGATTTTTATTTTTTGCGATATAAACGTAAAAAGACCGCAAATTTTGAAAAAAAATGATATTTTCTACTTTTTTGTTATTAGAAAAATCCAATAAACTCAATTTTAGTCATACATTTAGGCCAAAATGTATTCAGCCACATGTCTTTGGTAAAAAAAAAGTCAATAACTGTATATTTATTGGTTTGCGCAAAAGTTGTCACATCTACAAACTAAGATACGTTTTCTGGAATTTACGCAGCTTTTAGTTTGACTGCCTATCTCAATTCTTGAGGTGCTAAAATGGCAGGGCAGTACAAAACCCCCCCACATGACCCCATTTTGGAAAGTAGACACCCTAAGGAAATTGATAAGAGGCATGTTGAGCCCATTGAATATTTTATTTTTTTGCCTCAAGCGATTAAATAATGAAAAAAAAATATATATTTTTTTTTTTTTTCACAAAGTTGTCACTAAATGATATATTGCTCATACATGCCATGGTTATATGTGGAATTGTACCCCAAAATACATTCTGCTGCTTCTCCTGAGTACGGGGATACCACATGTGGTCGACTTTTTGGAAGCCTAGCCGCGTACGGGGCCCCGAAAACCAAGCACCGCCTTCAGGATTTCTAAGGGCATACATTTGTAATTTCACTCCTCACTAGCTATCACAGTTTTGAAGGCCATAAAATGCCAAGATGGCACAAAACCCCCACAAATGACCCCATTTTAGAAAGTAGACACCCCAAGCTATTTGCTGAGAGGCATGTTGAGTCCATGGAATATTTTATAGTTTGCCACAAGTTGCGGGAACATTACAAACTTTTTTTTTTTTTTTTTTCCACAAAGTTGTCACTAAATGGTATATTGCTCACACATGCTATGGGCATATGTGAAATGACACCCCAAAATAAATTCTGCTGCTTCTCCTGAGTACGGGGATACCACATATGTGGGACTTTTTGGGAGCCTAGCCGCGTACGTGGCCCCGAAAACCAAGCACTGCCTTCAGGATTTCTAAGGGTGTAAATTTTTGATTTTACTCCTCACTACCTATCGCAGTTTTGAAGGCCATAAAATGCCAAGATGGCACAAAACCCCCCCCCCCCCCCCCCCTCCAATGACCCCATTTTGGAAAGTAGACACCCCTAAATTTAGGGGTACACTAGTGAGACTCGCAGGTAAAAAAGCACCTAGGCTGTCAGCGACTGTATCAAAACGCTACAAAAAAAAACTGTTAGCGATCGCAGGGATCAGGCCTGACTCTGCGAACGCTGCAGTTATGTGTGTTGTGTTTTGTAAGTGACAGTGATCGATCGATACTGCACTTGGGTGGGCTGGGCTGGGCTTGGCGGAGGGGCTAAACGCAGGTGCTAGCAGGTATCTGGGCTGATCCCGCTAACAATGCGTTTTGGTAAACCTAAACTGCTGGCGACGCTAATATAGATCTGATCAGATACTATATTACTAAGGGAGGTGTATGCTTTGTGCGTGGGTGTTAGCGGTACTGGCACTAACCTGGCGCTGCCTGGGGCGACGCAGACCTTATCTGACCCTCAAACTTGTATCACCCGCCGGGTGATCAGGGGGTTAAACCTTTATTAGGTAATAAATGGCGGGTGCCCTGAAACTATAAAAAAATAACTAACCAACCAGCGTCACCTGTAACAGTTATATGGTGATCACTGGTGAAAGGGTTAACTAGGGGGCAATCAGGGGGCTTTATGCGGTATTATATGGGGGTCCCTGGCGCTATAAAAAGCTGCGGCAAACCTAAATACCTACCTGCCTAACTAGCGTCACCTGTGACACTAATACAGCGATCAGAAAAACGATCGCTTATTAGGCTGGGTTCACACTGGAGCAATGCGGGAACGCCACGAATCCGCGGCGGGTTCCCGCATCACACTGCCCTATGCGAACTGCTGGGAGTGTCAGTGAAATGTTAATGACACCCCCAGATCAGTTCGCATATCGCAGTGCGATCTGCAAACTCGGACAGGAATCGGATCGCATGGTGTGAACACCCGATTCTGCTGCGGACCAAAAAAAGGGTCCCGTGCGAGTGTGCGGCGGGTGCGATGCGAATTCAGCCATACTATCTGTATGGCTAAACTCGAATCGCACAGAGATCGGATGTGATTTGCACTGCAGTGCGGTGCGAATCACATCCGTTCTCATAAACCGCTGCAATGTGAACCCAGCCTTAGTGACACTGGCGATGGGGGTGATCACGGGGTTAAACCTTTATTGGGGGGGTTAGGGAGGTACCCTAGAACTAAAGGGGGCTAACCCTAACTGCCCTAACAGTTATTACAGTCACAAATGACACCAATGCAAAAAAAAAATGACATTGGTGTCACTGTGACTGGGGGTGCAGGGGTGATTTGGGGTGTGAAGGGGGGGGGGGTGAGAGTGTGCCTGGCATGTTCTACTGTATTGTGTAGTGTTGGTGCAACTCACCGATCCTCTCTCCTCGGTGCCGGAACGAAAAATACCGATACGGAGGAGAGATTACATCACTTCCTCTGCCTGTGTTTACATTACAGGAGAGGAAGTGATGTCACGCTGCACTTCCATTCGTCAGGAGCGATCGCTAGGGGGTGGCCATGAACGAATGGCCGCCCCCTCATCCCGGATCGCTCCTGAACGGATTCCGACTGCCGCTGGCACCGGGGGGGGGCCCGATCGGGCCCCCACGCGCGGGAAGGCAGGGACGTACAGGTACGCCCATATGCCTGCCCGTGCCATTCTGTCGACGTACATCGTCGTGCGGCGGTCAGCAACTGGTTAAAGAGTAAAATTACACCTTTTCATATTAAAGCGCATTCCACCAGGGCTGTTAGTGCTTCCTGGTCAGCACATCGCTAAGCCTCCATGGCTCAAATCTGGAAGGCCGCAACTTAACTTAGTCTTCAGTCCATACATTCACCAAGTTCTATCAATTAGATGTAAAAGGTCATGAGGATATTGCCTTTGGGTGCAGTTTACTGCAGGCTGCAGTATAAGTCCTCTAGTGGCTCTGTGTCCCGTGATATACAATAAGAAAATAGTATTTTTAAAACGGCTTACCTGTAAAATCCTTCTTTTCATATGACTTATCACTGGTTTTTAAGCCTCGTACACACAGTACAATTGTTGGCCAACCGAGTGTCAGATTTTTTGTGAAAAGGGCGTGTGCCAGGATCTTGTCTTGCATACTAACGGTACACAATTGTGTCACAAACGTGAACGTAGTGACGTACTACAAGGAATTCCAGCTTTTGAGCGCCACCCTTTAAGCCCCTTCTGCTAATTTCATGTTTGGTGAGCATTGATTACGAGCATGTTTTTGTTCTTTTGAATTGTGTGTGACAGATTTGTGTACCGACCATACAAAAATCTGGCGTCAAACCAATGTCCACCGAAACGTTTACTAGCCTGTCATCCAACATTTGTTGGTGGGAAATTGGACGATTGTCAAAAGGAGCGTACTAACAGTAAGATTTTAGGACAACAGTCTGTCAACAGACAACCCCCTGCCAACAATCGTACCGTGTGTACGAGGCTTTAGCCTAATAAGCCTAGCAACATTTACAGGGCTTTTCTTCGTGTTTTGCTCCTAGGGCAATGGCTTTAGATGGAAATCGGACTATAGATTCTGATATATCTGCACAGTTCCACCATAGACCTGTATCCAGAGTGTTCAGAATGATAGGGGCTCCTGGAATGTATCTGGGCCCTGAGGTCAGAATGTTTCACTGGGTTTTCCACAGAGGAATTTGTAATATTTTAAAACCTCAGAAGGTGAGTAGGAACTCTGCTTTTTCAAACCACATCCTCCTATTATCCTTTTGCCTCTGCTTTTATGATTGTGGCTGCAGGAAATTTTCCTTGCTTAAATGGAGTTTTAGTCTGCATTGGATCAACCCGTGAGCCTTCAAATCTGACAGGTAACTCATTGGGCCTGTCTATAAAGGTTTTTTTTTTTTTAACCATTGGTTGTGACAAAGCTGAAAAGAATCCTGTTAAATCTTTTTGTGAATAGGCTTCACCAACTTGTAACAAGATTTTGCTAATAGATGCCGTTTTGTCAGCCTAACCCATTATTTGCAATAGGAAGAAAATGGATACAGAAATCCAAATGTCACCCCATCCCCAACCCCACCCACCCCCACACTCTCCTCATGTTCCCTTTCTATGTATTTTTTCTTTCCTGCTACAACCCCTGCAAAGGTCCTGTACATGCACTGATGTTTTTATTGAAAGAATGACTCCAGCCTCAACCCTACTAGTCTTAAACCCCCCCGCCTAACACCTACGTTGACTAACCTGTACAAGAAAGATGAATACACGCACTATTTTTTGAAAGATTCCTCCATCCATGCTAAATGACACAAATGGACCAGCCACCCCCCCCTCTTTCTTTCTTTGCATGAAGGAAAATCTCTCGATTTCCTTAACACAGTCGGTGTTGATGGGGGAATCCCTCCTGCGGAGCAATTGTGTTCTCACAGGCATGGTGGGGGCAGAGTGGTTCCTGCCAGAAGAACACAGATTATTGCTAGTGGCTAGAACGCCTGATAATCATCATATGCTAGAAATTTGACATGCTGGTTACACCCAAATCGATGGATGGATCGACTTGGGTGTAATTAGCCTGCCCATACATGGATCGAGTCACGGCCAGTTCCTGCTGAACCGGTCGCAAGCTGAACCATTTATGGCTGGCTTAACGGCCGTGGGCACCTATCCAAACATTGCCTGCATTTGACAGGCTACAGGCACTGTTCGGCTAAACCGGCTCCGTTGAAATTTATCAAGCTGGGTGATGTCAACATTGCCATCCACAGTTTAAATGCTTGCCAATTCAGCAACAAAGGGATACAATAATATCTATGTATGGCCAGCTTTAGCCTCAGCTGCAAACTTCCATTTATTCAGGCTCATAACAACTAGTTCCTTTTACATGTCTGATTAGTACAGTTCCTGCTGTACTTCTGTACTGCCACGGATATAAACACTGCAGGTCTCATAGACCCCAGTGCTATGGTTGTGTCTCTGGCCTCCTTTTCTCCCAGCAATTCACAGAGCTTATGGCCTCAGGCTTTGCTTTATTGACTAGCAGGAGAGGGCAACAGACCCAGCCACAGCGCTGAGATCTGCAGTGTCCACATCCATAGCAGCCTGGAAGTACAGCATGAATGTACAAATCAAATATGTGAATACAGTTGTGCTCATACGTTTACATACTCTGGCAGAATTTATGGTGTTTTGGACATTTTTCAGAGAATATGAATAACACAAAAACCTGTTTGTTTTTCACTCATGGTTAGTGTTTGGCCAAAGCCATTTATCATCAAACAACTGTTTACTCTTTTTTTTTTTTTTAAATCATAATGGCAACATGAACTACCCAAATGACCCTGATCAAAGGTTTACATACCCTGGTGTTTTTGGCCTGATAACATGCACACAAGTTGACACAAAGGCATTTTAATGGCTATTAAAGGTGTCCATCCTCACCTGTGATCTGTTTGCTTGTAACTAGTGTGTGTGTATAAAATGTCAAGGAGTTGCTGGACTTCTGACAGACCCTTGCATCTTTTATCCAGTGCGGCACTGATGTTTTTGGTTTCTGAGTCATGGGGAAAGCAAAAGAATTGTCAAAGGATCTGCGGGGAAAATGTAGTTGAACTGTATAAAACATTAAAGGTATATACAAAGATATCCAAGGAATTTAGAATGGCAATCAGCAGTGTTCAAACTCTAATCAAGAAGTGGAAAATTAGGGGTTCCAAACCACAGTCAGGTAGGCCAACTAAAATTTCAGCCACAACTGCCTGGAAAATTGTTCTGGATGCAAAGAAAAACCCACAAATAACTTCAGGTGAAATACAGGACTCTGAAAATGTGGTGTGGCTGTTTCAAGATGCACAATAAGGAGGCACTTGAAGAAAGATGGGCTGCATGGTCGAGTCACCAGAAGAAAGCCGTTACTACGCAAATGCCACAAAGTATCCCGCCTACAATACGTCAAACAGCACAGAGACAAGCCTCAAACCTTCTTGCACAAAGTAATTTGGAGTGATGAGACCAAAATTGAGCCCTTTGGCTACAACCACAAATGCTACATTTGGAGAGGCGTAAACAAGGCCTATGATGAAAGGTACGGAGGTGGATCCCTGATGTTTTGGGGATGTGAGAGCTACAAAGGCACAGGAATTTTGGTCAAAATTGTTGGCAAGATGAATGCAGTATGTTGTCAAAAAATACTGGAGGAACATATGCATTCAGCCAGGAAGCTGCACATGGGATGTACTTGGACATTCCAACGTGACAGTAACCCAAAACACAAGTCGACCTGTCATTGGCTACAGCAAAATAAAGTGAAGGTTCTGGAGTGGCCATCTCAGTCTCCTGACCTCACTGTGGGGAAATCTCTAACGTACAGTTCATGCAACTGCCCAAGAATTTACAGGAACTGGTGGCTCTTTGCCAAGAGGAATGGGCATCTTAACCACCTGAGAAGATAAAGAGCCTCATCCACAAATGCCACAAAAGACTTCAAGCTGTCATTGATGTTAAAGGGGGAAATACACGGTATTAAGAACTGGGGTATGTAAACTTTTGATCAGTCATTTAGGTAGTTTCTGTTGTGATTATTAATTAAAGAGTAAACACAGTTGATTGATAATAAATGGCTACAGCCAAATACTAACCGTGAGTGGAAGAAATGTTTGTGGTGTTCACATTCTCTGAAAAATTGTCAAGAAATCATAAATTCTTCCAGGGTATGTAAACTTAATAGCAAAACTGTAAACTAGTCTCTAACACACTGAGGAGAGCCTACATGAATGTGAGTTTTTGCAGCTGAAGCGAAGGCGCATATACATACGTACATATACATGCTAATGTCATTTTATCACCACATGCCTGACTAAGGGGTCCTGAGCAGCTCCGAAATGTTGCACTCTCTTGTTTGTGATGTGATTATGATGCAATAAACTGTTTGGACTCAACCTAAAGATCAGTGGTGTGCTGGCAAATATCTACAATGTGCCACCCCCAACAAAGGGTACGGACAGTGAGTAGCTGCAGCTGGGGTGGATGCTTGGAAATTATGGCTGCCCTGATTAGAGGATATTTACATTTTCTACCTCCCAATATTCCCTGTACCTACTCTATCCTTGTGAGCAAGCCCGTTGGGGAGTGAAATGCATATAGGAAGAGTTGTTCCTAGGGTGGAGAGATGGCATGTATGTAGCCATTTTATGATATATGGAATAAAGCATTAAGATAAGTTTATGATGGAGTGCGACCCTCATTCTAAATTAATTCTTTATTTTTTGGGGGGGTTTTTGGGGGGGGGGGGGTGGCCTTTGCTTATGGTTAAAAAAAAAAAAAATTCTTCCTTGCAGTGTCTCATAGCTGGCAGGTACTACCCTGAGTGACTGTCTTCCGGCTCCATGAAGGTTAACTGCTTTATTCTATGCACTATAAAATTGCTACATACAGGTTGTCTCCAGCCAAAGAGCCACATTTGCTATATGCATTTCACCCCCAACGGGCTTGCTCAGAAGGGTAGAGTAGCACAGGAAGTAGAAAATCTAAATATCCACTAATAACACTCTAAAGAGTAGGTTAATTGGTTCCTGTCTAAACTGGCCTTAGTATGTATATTATGAATGTGAGTTAAGGGCCTTAGATTGTAAACTCCTTGGGAACAGGGACTGATGTGAATGTATTATGCATATGCATAGCACTGTGTAAATTGATGATGCTATACAAGTATCTAAAATGTATTAAATTTGGACAGCCATAATTTCCAAGAATCTAAGGAATTTTTTTTTTTGGGTGGGGACATGAATGTAGCCATTTTATGGTGTATAAAATAAAGCCTTAGGATGCGTTTGACGTAGTACGACACTTTTTTTTTTATAGGAGCCTGAACCTAATGATCTGTGAACAATGGGAGGTGAATTTTTTGGAGCGGTGCTGCGGTTTTCATTTTTTTTTTTTTTTATTATCGGTTGTTTATAATACGCAGTGCAAAATCAATTGTTTATACTATGCAGTGCACAGAGCAGTCTAATAGCTGCACAATCTTGTAATTCCTATATTATAATAATCCTAAATAATATATTAATAAAATCCTATATATTATAATAAAATCCTATATAATAATAGTTGTGCTTTTAGTTTAAATCTACTTTAATAAATATTGATGAGATGATTGGACACTGATCATGTTTACATGTACATAAGTAAGGAATGTACGAATTTGAATTTTCATTTATCTCGGCTGGTAATGTTTAATGAGCTATCTGCGTCTGGACGATGACAATAAGTTTTGAAATTCTTTTCTTCCCAGCTGTGTGTGCGGCAGATACCTGACAAGTGTAAACTGATCCGTTCAGTCAGCGCCCTCCCAGCCCTCTCCACCCTCCCCGCCTGTGTTCACACTCAGAAGTTTGCTGCGGCAGTGAGTAGAGACAATCCTCCAGGTGCTGCACTGTCCGTCTTGTCCTCAGCCTGGAGCACACCAAACACCTTGTGGGAACTTGAGGAGCCTCCACAGTGTACCCGGTGAGTGCCCCAATGTGGATGTATCTTATCTCTTCATCTATTAAACATATGAGCAGCTGGAACCAACAAACTCCTCTGGGATTCTAGGACGTGTGTAGCTAGCTATTAGAGTTCTGCTTCCTTTGGGCTTGTCTAGATTGGTGTCAGTCAGAAGTAAGCAAAATGCACCTGCATTAAAGCAAAGCCAGTTAAGGGTCACTCGAGAAAAATTTGATTAGAAACCTAGAAGAGTGACAGGAGAAAAAGTCCCAAGTGGTCCATCAAGTCTACCCTCCTTTTAATCATGTTTTAACCTTTTTGTCTGAGTATGGGTCTGTGTTTGCCCTAAGCATGTCTAAATCTACTTACTGTTGACTGACAGTCTGTTCCAAGCATCAACTACTCATTTGGTAAAATAATACTTTCTAAGGTTAGCTTTGAACTTTTCCTCCTGCTAGTTGAAGGACACGTACCAATATTCTTGAGTTTGGCTTCATAATGACCAAAAAATATTCTCTTGAACCCTATTCACACCCTTGCATTTTAAAGGTATGTCAAGTCAAAACTTTTTTTTTTTTTTTTTTTATATCTAGTTTGGAGGGGTTTTTATTTGATGTACACACACAGGCCAATTTATTAGGTACACCTTGCTAGTATCAGGTTGGACCGCTTTTGCCTTCAGAACTACTAATTCTTTGTGGCATAGATACAACAAGGTGTTATTGTAGTTGCTGCTGATTTGTCGGCTACACATCCATGATGCAAATCTCCCATTCCACCACATCCCAAAGGTGCTCTATTGGTTTGAGATCTGGTGACTGGAGGCCATTGGAGTACAATGACCGCATTGTCATGTTCAAGAAACCAGTGGCGAAATGATTTGAGCTTTGTGACATGGTGCATTATCCTGCTGGAAGGAACCATCAGAAGATGCGTACACTGTAGTCATGAAGGGGTGGACATGGTCAGCAACAATACTCGGGTAGGCTGCGGCATTTAAATTATGCTTAATTGGTACTAAGGGGCCCAAAGCGTGCAAAGAAAATATCCCCTACACCATTACACCACCACCACCATCACCAACCTGAACCATTGATACAAGACAGATTGGATCCATTTTAGTACCTTTAGTATGTCCCTCGTTTGTGATATGAGACTAGCAGGCAAAATAAAACTGATGTTCGTTCATCTGATATTTCTCATCGTGTGTACTAGGCTTAAGCTTAAATCTGCTCCCACCCCGCTTTATTCTATCTACCCTGTAAAAGGAAGGTGTATGCTTACTTCTAAGAGCTATCTGGTCCAGTCACATGATCTCCACAGCAGCTGGCTTCAGTGAAGAGAGACCACCACCGACAACTGCTGCAGAGCCTGGGAGCGGACATCTCCCATAGACCTACTATTGGGCATCCGTTGTTGAATGTCTCTCTCCTATCCTGAAGCCGCCACTGACAGCTGATCATGTGACCGGACCGCAATGTTAATTTAGTCGATTAAAATAATTTAATTGAGTAAAATACGACTAAAACTAAAATGGCATTTTAGTCAATGACTATGACTAAAACTAAATCAAAATTAACACTACTATGCTGTGCCTTTTTTTTTTTTTTTTTTAATGGGCAGCACAATTCCTTCCAGAGCTTATATTTATAGCACATTAAAGTTTAAACATGTACAGAAAGGGTTTGTATCCCTTGAAATTTTCCACGTTTTGTCATGTTACAACCAAAAACGTAAATTTATCTTATTGGGATTTTATGTGATAGCCCAACACAAAGTCGCACATAATTGTGAAGTGGAAGGAAAATGATAAATGGTTTTCAATTTTTTTTTACAAAGATCTGAAAATTGTGGTGTGCCTTTTTTATTCAGTGTGTCTGAAAAGTGTGGCGTGTATTTGTGTTCAGCCCTCATTACTCTGATACCCCTAACTAAAATCTAGTGGAATCAATTACCTTCTGTAGTCAACTAATTGGTAGAGTCCACCTGTGTGAATTTAATCTCTGAATTAATACAGCTGTTTTGTGAAGCCCTCAGAGGTTTGTTAGAAAACATTGGTGAACAAACGGCATCATCAAGGACAAGGAACACACCAGACAGGTGAGGGATAAAGTTGTGGAGAAGTTTAATATCCCAAGCTTTGAGGATCTCACGGAGCACTGTTCAATCCATCATCCGAAAATGGAAAGAGCCGTCCAACTAAACTCAAAGGCCAAACAAGAAGAGCATTAATCAGAAAAGCAACCAAAAGGCCCATGATAACTCTGGAGGAGCTGCGGAAATCCACATCTCAGGTGGGAGAATCTGTCCACAGGACAACTATTAGTCGTGCACTCCACAAATCTGACCTTTATGAAAGAGTGGCAAGAAGGAAGACATTGTTGAGAGAAAGCCATAAGAAGTCCTGTTTGCAGTTTGTGAGAAGCCATGTGGGGGACACAGCAAACATATGGAAGAAGGTGCTCTGGTCAGATTAGACCTGAATCACCCTGAACACACCATCTCCACTGTGAAACATGGTGGTGGCAGCATTATGTTGTAGGGATGCTTTTCTTCAGTGGGAACAGGAAAACTGGTCAGAGTTGATGGGAAGATGGATGGAGCCAAATACAGGACAATCTTAGAAGAAAACCTGTTGGAGTCTGCAAAAGACTTGACTGGGACAGAGATTCACCTTTAAGCAGGACAACAACCCTAAACATACAGCCAGAGCTGTAATGAATGGTCCAGACATAAATCCAATTGAGAATCTGTGGCTAGACTTGAAAATTGCTGTTCACAGATGCTCTCCATCCAATCTGACAGAACTTGAGCTATTTTGCAAAGAAGAATGGGCAAAAATTGTACTTTTTAGATGTGCAAAGCTGGTGGAGACATCCCCAAAAAGACTTGCAACAGTAGTTGCAGCAAAAGGTGAATTCAAATGTATGCCACACTTTTCACATATTTATTTGTAAAATAATTTTAAAACCATTCATCATTTTCCTTCCACTTCACAATTATGTGCCACTTTGTGTTGGTCTATCATATAGAAAATCCCAATAAAATACATTTACATTTTTGCTTGTAACATGACAAAATGTGGAAAATTTCAAGCAGTCTGAACACTTTCAAGGCACTGTATTGCACTATTTCACTACTGCATAAAAATAAGTAGGGGGTATCTACTAAGCTGCTGAAAGCAAAAAATATATATAAGAAAACGGCTTTTCTTATATCTTTTCTTAATATTTAATGTTGGTAATATAGTGAGGTGATATGAGCAACGGCATTACAGCCAAGTAGTTTACAGGTTTTTTTTTTTTTTTTTTGCAGTTTTTGTATTTTAAAGATGCACTCCTGTTTGTCAAAAGGCTGAAAGCCAAAAGACGTATGTCACAATGGCTAAATCTGTGTCTAGTACATGTTCAAACCTTAATACCATAAATAATGTTAGACGTTTCTCCAGGCGTATACAGTGTGTTTGGAAATTCTAGAGAAATGCATAAAATAGTGCATTACAATTTACCTAAACCATTTGATTTTAGTTGAATAAAATGGTATGAGATTTTAGTCGACTAAAATGTACTGGAGATATTAGTCGACCAACATATGCCTAAAATACGACTAAAACTAAAATGGCATTTTAGTCAAGACTGAGGGTTAAGGGTATATACATCTTTCTTTCACAAGGTAGGGTTTAGAAGGGGGTTGGGAGCAGGTTTAAAGCCTTTCTTAACCCAGGAGCCTACATTCACTATATCTGGTCTCCCACAGAACATGGAAACTGCTAAATACCTTTTCTCATCAGCCGTATATAGCAGTCTTGTGACATTTATCTATGTCTGGTTAAAGCTTGTAGGAGGAGTTTTCATTTTTCACTGACTGTCCTATTAGGCTGCATGACCCCTGATCCTCTGGCTGTCTGACAGCGCAGATCACATGCACCCTCCCCCAAAAAATTAAATTAAAAAAAGGCTCTAGTAATACAAATTAAACTGAGTATGTGGAGAGTGCCCCCAAGGCTCTATGCTATCAGGAGACGGATTGAGGATCATGGAAAAAGGGGAGGATCAGAGAAGATTGGATCAAACAGTCTTTTAACACAATGCGCAGGGTTAACCCCTTAGGTTCCACAGTGAGTATAACAAGCATGCTTTACTGCATATACAGACTGATTTTACTGTTGTAGCTTTGGTAACACTTTAAGGTTAGTAAGGAAATGGCTAGACTGCCACTTCTAAGATTTGTTTGCGATATTTGAGAAGTGAATTTTAGTGTGATCAGCTTTTGGTTTCCATAAGGCAATGGAATGCATGTCATGTACTTGGTACATGTTATTTTTCTTGGGAT